>NC_138378.1:105589185-105658641 GCF_054177405.1 Leptonychotes weddellii
TTTTTTTTTTTTTTTTTTTTTTTTTTAGGGTTGCTTCTCTATTTATTGACAATAATAATGTACATTTCACAGTCTGGTTCTGGGACATCCAAGGAGGGGCGCGGGAGAGGGGGGCCCCCCACCCCGAGTGGGTCCCCAGCCCCGTCCCCCGGTGTTCTGTTGTATCTCTGTGTAAGTGATGCTCGTGACATAGCTGTTTATGAAATAATTAAAGAGGTCAATGCGTACAGCAGATGTAGAAAGTCTGTCAGTTCCGCCTTCATCACATTTTTTTTGTGCCCAGAAGAATATAATAAAGCTCCTTTCTAATGTACTTGTGCTGGAGAACACTTGAATAAATGGACTGTTTTTGTGCAAAAAGAAAAACGGAAAAAGCACCGTAATAATGTCCTTTTGTCTTGCGTCTCCTTCCCCCACCCCCCCCACATGACTGTTCACAGCCTTCCCGGAGGGGTCAAGTGCCCAAGTGGGGAGGGACTGGCATTGGGTCCAGACAATGCAGTTTCTCCCTTGAAAGTATCACCTGCGTGAGCATTAAATAGGGGCTGTAGACTGGATGGAAAAAGGGACAGTTTTGTCAACTCGAGGCTCCAACATAAGTTACGGAGTGAGACGAGGTCGCTGAAGGAGCAAAATCTGTCCTGGGCTGAGGGGTAGGAGTTTTCAGGCTGCCGGGAGACGGGGGGCCTTGTGCCAGTGCGTGGGTCAGACGAGCGGAGGGCTTTTGGTTACGGGCACTGTTCCCCTCCCTAGGGGGTTTCTCGGAGGTAGCCAGTCTGGACAGTGCAGGGGACCCTGGAACAGACTGAGGCATTCGGCCTAAAAAAGAGAGAATCGAGAGATGTTTGCAAACACTGACAGGGCAAGGCTGAGGGGCTGCGATTGTTCTGGGTAGTTCCAAAAAGCAGGCAGAAGTGGGGCCAGTTTGCGGGAAGTCAGCCCATTTCAGCTCAGCTGAAGATAGATCCTTCTTGGCCCCTGGCCAGCAGTGCATGGGGCCTCCGGGAATGGCAGTGAAGAGGTACTGGGCAGCCGTTTGGGGATACTACTGGGCTTCCTTGAAACCCTGAGTCTGGGCTCCTCTCGCTGCCCAGCCCCTTCTCAGAACTGTCTTGCAAGCGGACAGTGCCTTATGGCTTGAAGAGTCCGTTCGTATGCAATGTCCCCTTCATCCTCACAATTCTTTGTCTATGAGTCACTCAGTGACTCCCAGTCTTCACCATCTAAAAACCAGAATCTGAACACACATAGGAACGGGATCTTCCTGCCACATCTCAGCTCTAAGACCCTGGCGTTCCGTGTGGTGTTTCTATCTCCCAAGTGCCAAGCAAGTCCCTGCCAACAGCTGCTTCCCTTAAGGGTGGATTATTCAAGGTTTCTTTCCTGCCTTAGACTTTGGGAGGGGTTTAGGACTGCACCACTTTGTTGGCTGCTTTGAAAGAAATCCTAAAGGGGAAATTTGAGAAAAAGGAGAAAATAAACTTTTCTCATGGGCACTTTTCTTTACAAAATTGTAAATGTACATTTAACTTTTGTCCTACTTTTTTCTCTATTTTTCAGTGTTGATGTAGAATGCTTTTTTTTTTTCCTCAAATGGCTGCATGGTATTTTCTTGTTGGATATCTGTTTCTATATATATGCATTTTATTTTAGCTATAAATAGAGCTGTAATAAATATCTTTATGTGTTGGGTTTTTTTTCCCCCCTATATTTTGTGTTTTTTCTCCTTAACTAGATTCCCAGAAGTGAGGTGTACTGGGACAAAGAGAGAAAGATTTTGGTTGGCTCCTGACACATTTACCTGATTTCCTCCAAGTGGTCAGCAGACCTGTAGTAGATCTTAAGCTCTGAGGCTCTCAGTCCAGGAAAAAAACAAACATAGTCCTTAGTTGGACCAACTCAGAAAAGTGTTAATCCCAGTGGGGAAGTGAGGGCTCAAACATCCCCCGCCGAAAAGCTAGAAATCTGTAGCAAGAAGCTGGAGGTAGAAACACTGGTCACTAAATTGTGCCCACGGGGAGGAAGGCTGTGGGGGATGGAATGCACCCTGAATCTTTGAGACTCGGGTTCCAAGGCTAAGGAGGAATGGGAGGATGTCATCAGTATGGAGTGCACCAGTGTCATCTGAGCTGGATGGAGATGGGCGGCATGGCCAGAGCATACAGGAAGGAGCTGCGGGGGTCGTTCCATTAGTAAAAACCATCTCGTGAAGTTCCTGCATTTAAATGAGGTACCATTTAATGGTGGAGGAGTAGGGAGAGAGAGGGCTCAGGGCTGGGCAGGAGTGAGGTGACAGGGCCCACAGCCCAACGGGACTGCCCAGGTGGGTCTTACCTGGGGCGGGGTGGAGACCGTGCACATCACCAGGCCCAGGCTCGCTGGTTCAGGAGAAACTTCCCCGGACTTGGCAAGATTGACGTGGTGAATGTGGGGTGGAATAGAGGGAGGGAGGGAGACAGGCTGTCTGGGAGGTGGCTGGTTGTGGGGGCCAAAGGCAGAGGCCAGAGGTGGCAGGCACGGGCAGTGGGGTGTTAGGTGGGGGGCTTCCCTGAAGGGAAGAGAGTATATGTTGAATATGGGGGCATAAGGAGGTCACACCTGAGGGGAACAGGGCTCCCCTGTGATGGGCTCCTGGCATCACCCCCAAAGCTCCCTTTCTCTTCGCTTCCAATACACTTTAAAAGAACAAGGCCCATTCACCTCAGTTGGCATATTTTGCTCCTCTCTGCAGGAATCCTAGGTGGGGTGCAGCTGGGTTGGGAGGAAAGGGCCTGGAGGTTTGGGGGTTATGAAGTTGCAAGTGCCCTAAACTGTCTCAGAAGGAAGACAACAGCATTTAGAATGCTGGGATCTGAATGCTGTGTGACCTTGGGTGGAGTTAGCTACCGGTCTTGAGCTCAGTCCTCTGGCTGGAAACCTGGGTCTTGTCTTTTTGTCTGTCAAGCTTGTGGCTCCTGGCAGGTGTGGGAGGCAGTTTCGGGGCCTGGGGAAGCAAGGAGCCCGGCCTGTGGAGACACGCTGCCACTCAGCCCTCGCTGAGCCCAGGGCTTCGGCCAAAGAGGATGTGTGTGGGTTAAGGGAGGGAACCTAAAGCCTCTCGGAAGCTTTCACTCGGAGGGAAACACAAGGCCCCCGCCTCTCGCTGCACGACCATCCCTGGCCTGGCCCCAACTTGGCTCACAAAACTGTGCCAGGAGCTGTGTAGATCACCTGGGTTCTGCCTGGCCCGGTGTGAGGACTTCTGTGATCTCCCTGTCCCTTCCTGCCCCAGCCCGTCCTGCTCCTGGTTCAGGGACCTCCCTCCACTAGGACCACCCTTGTCTGGCTCTGAATCCCACTCTGTCCTCCTGCTTGGCCATGGCTCCTAAGTCTGGCACCATTAATCTCTGTTTTTCCCTGAGCATTTCCTTAATGGCACCATCGATCTTAAACACACGTGCACACTGTCCCTTGACCTCCTCCAGATGCCCTATTTCTCTGCTCCACTTTACAGCAAAACTTGAAAGCACTCCTGAGATTTGAGGACTTTGCTTTTGTGCTCCCATTCTCGTCCACCTGCCCCAGCGGGGCCCACCCCCCCCACCCCATGTCCCTTCTCAGGAGCTGGGGCCCGGGGGGCCTCTCTCCTCCCTGAAACATCTTCTTCCCGGGGCTCCTGACATCATACCCCGTGTCTTCTTACCCCCTGGCTTCCTTGGCTCTTTCCTGTTCTCTACATGTTGGAGGGCTTGGGGATCGCTCGTCTGCTTTCACCCTGATGTCCCCCGAGGCCCAGGTTCTCCTGTCCAGCTGCCTGCTTGGCCTCTCCACTTGGGTGTGAAACGGGCACTTCAAACATGACCTGTCAAAAACAGAACTCTTGGGGCGTCTGGGTGGCTCCGTCGGTGAAGCATCTGACTCTTGATTTCGGCTCAGGTCATGATCCCAGGGTCATGAGATTGAGCCCTGTGTCGAGCTCTGCACAGGGAGTGGAGCCTGCTTCAGATTCTCTCTCCCTCTGTTCCTCCCCTGCTCTCCCTCTCTCTCTCAAAAACAAAACCAAACCAAAAAACCCCCCTAAAATCCCAGAACTCTTGGTCTCCTCCCAGCTTGCTCCCATACTTCTATGTCTTAGTAGCTGGCGCTTAGTTGGTGTCAAGGACCCTGGGGCTCATCCTCGATTCCCCTTTCTGTCACATCCCACTTCCAGCTCGCCAGCTTGCTCTGACACACTTACCTCTAAATATACCCTCATTTGGGCCATTTTTCACTATCTTACTTTTGCAGCTTTTCCCCAAGTCCTCATCATCTGTCCCTGACTGGTCTCTGTCCCCATCATACCACAACAGATTTCTTTGCTCTGTTCCTGTCCCTTCCAGGCCATCCAACACACAGAATAATCTTATTAAAAATCAAACCCTTTAGGGCGCCTGGGTGGCTCAGTTGGTTGGGCGACTGCCTTCGGCTCAGGTCATGATCCTGGAGTCCCGGGATCGGGTCCCGCATCGGGCTCCCTGCTCGGCGGGGAGTCTGCTTCTCCCTCTGACCCTCCTCCTTCTCATGCTCTCTGTCTCTCATTCTCTCTGTCTCAAATAAATAATAAATAAAATCTTAAAAAAAAAAATCAAACCCTTTAAAAACCCATCAGCTGTGTGCCCCTGCAACCAGGATAAACCCTTCTTGCCCTTCTTGCCCTGGCCTGCATAGCCCGACCTCCTCAGACGCTCCAGCCGCCGGCCTCCCTTCCCTGGAACACTCCAAGCTCTTTCCCGTCACAGAGCCTTTGCACGTGCTGTATCTGCCACCTGGAAATCTTGCTTGCCTTTCTCCTCAGCCTCTTTCCCCTCGTTCAGGTCTCAGCTCGGAGAAACCCTGGCTGACCACTGTTTCTCCAGTACTTCCGTGCCCACCCCTTTCAATTGTATGTATTCTCTTCGTAGCCCTCCCCCTCTGGACCTCTTACTCAGGATTTGGCCTACCTGTGTATGGAGGAAGCCAGGACATAGGGTAACCTCAGTAGATTTATTTTATAGCTCTTCTGTGTGCAGACATTCCTACTGGTACCGCTTCCCCAAGAGAGGCTACCCTGGGCTCAGATTAGGATCTCCTCTCCCCTAATTTTCTGTTTCAGCCTTTTACCTCCTTTGCAGTTCTTACCGTAATTAGTAATCATTTTGTTTACTCATTTACTGGGTCTCCCTCACTAAAATGGAAATGCAGGAGAGCGGGAACAGAATTTGTCTTGTCCTTTACTGTATCCCCAGAAGCACATTACGTGTTTGTGGAATGAATGGGGAACCACACCCAGCCCCACACCTGTGGGGATCTCCAGGAGCCTCCTGCTGGGCTGAGCAGGGTTTCAGGAATTGTTTTATAACGTCTGGGCCTTTGTTAGTTCCAGGTCGGCTGCATGAATGTTGGCCGTGCCCCCGGTGCTCTCAGGGCCAGGAGAAGGGAAGCAAAGTTCATTATTGAGTGTCTAGCAGATCCAGGAGTCCTGCCCCTCCCGCCACTGCCAACAGTGACCGAGCTTCCCATGGGTCCAGACTTGTGCCAAGTTCTTTACATGCATTAGCTCATTTAATTCCTGTGCAAAGACCTCGTGATTGTGCGCATTTTATGGAAGGGAAAATTGAGGCTCATCAAGGGTACACAACTTGCCAGGTGGAAGCTGGATGGGGGTGCGTCTGACATCTCAGCCCAGCAGGCTGCTTCCACTGTCCCGGCTCCCTCAGAGAGGGCGTCTGCCCAACGGGGGGCGGGGGGTGCCTGTGCTCTCCAGGCAGCCTCCACATCGAAGAGAATGAACCAAGGGTTTTTAAAGAAATCAATATGACTCCCCAGCCTAAAATCATGTGAATCGCACCTTTAAAATAATGAAAAAGGGATAAGTGAAAACTCATTCATTACCCCACCTCCCAGAGATAACCGCTTTTGGAATCTGTTCCTTCCCTTTGCATGAGACACATCTACAACTTTACTAATTTCAGACCACATTATTTGTCAATATACTGTTTTGAAATAATTATTACTAACATTTTTTTGAGAATTCACTGTGTGCCAGGTATTATTTTCCTGTGAGCATTTTCCCACATCACTGTTCTTTGAAAACATTATTTTCAATGGCTGCATGTTATTCTGTCTCATAGATGTAGCATAATTTATTTGATCCAGCTTTTCCTCCAGAGGGTGGGCCCCCCCCGACCCCGTGGGCCCTGTGCAGGCGCCTGGCGCCCTCATCTGCTACAGTGACCCTGCTTCCCCCGTGACCCAGATGCACCCTGCCTGTAAGGAGGGGTCTAACGGGATCCTTTGTTCAGCCTGGTGTCCGTATGTGATCATTTGCTAGCATAAATGTTTGAGATGTAATTTCTGGTAGAAGGACTCAGGACCCGTATGAGTAAATTGGTCCCAGAGAGATTGTGTGTTCCCGTCAGTGGCAAGGGAGGACCCCCGAGCCCCCCGCTCCACTTTTTGGCAGGTGGAACAGCGAATGGAGAAAGGGCAGGGGCGTTAGGGGCTCACCTTTACCACGCAGTTCTCAGCGGCCATGTGTGGGGGTGGGCACGGGGGTCGTCGGTGGTGGTCAGTGGCAGGAGTGTAATGGCTGGGGGTCCTGCACAGTTAGGTTGCAGCCTCCCAACCTAGGAAGGTTATTTTGCTGCTCTGAGCCTCAGTTTCCTCACTTAAGGAAATGGGGGCAATAATGGGGTTATTGTGGGAATTACAGTGATACTCGTGTAAATGGTCAGCACCAACGGCTGGGCTGGCCTACACGGAAGCACAATAAATGCTGTGTATACGTGTGTGTGTGTGTGTGTGTGTGTGTGTGTGTGGTAGGTCCAGGAAAGGGCACAGGTTTGGGATGTGCACAGGGTCCCCCTGGCCCGCAGCCTTCTCCTTTGCTGCCCTGAGGCTGTGAAGTCCCACTGTTTACTGTGCAATTTTTTCCATATTAGTCCTCCACACCTGGGCTTCTAGGTGAACTGAGTCAGAGGAGGGGCCGTGGGAATGTCTGGATTTGCAGCCCCAGGGGACTCTGCTGTGGTGGGAGTCCTTCTTGGAGGTGGAGAGGAAGTGTGTGTGTTGTGGGGGATAAGGGGTGCAGCTCTCCCTGTCCTAGCTTGCCATGGAGGGGAGTTGGGGGGACAAGGGCAAAAAGTGGGTCCTGCTGGCAGGTGTTCACCCCTTTGGAGTTTGGGTGCCGTGTCCAGAGGTCTGTGGAGGGAGCAGGTCTCCTGGTCTGGGCCAGGATCACCCTTTACCTCCTGAATCCGATGTGTGGCCAGTGGGAGGGGGCTGCTATAGCTGAACAGGCTGCTGGCTCCATTCCCTGCAGCTCTGTGGAGCCAGGGACCCCCAGAGGCCTGGAGAAAGTTTAGTCGGGCTCTCCACGCCTGGTGGGGTGGTCCCTGTTGAGTATGGCATATGGAAAAAGCACTGGACCCGGGGCCCAAGAATGTCCCCTCTTGGTTCTTACTGTACACTTTGTGGGCAGGGTACTGGACCTCTCTAAGCTGCAGTTCATTCACCTACAAAATTCGCTAACTTTCCGCTTTAACCAGGTCAACAGGGCATGACTGTGGGAAGCCACATGAGGCGACGGCTATTGAAACCCCTGGTCAACCTGCACTAGAGTGCAAGGTCAGAGACATAGGAACCCCCCACCCGCCGGTCCAGGTTTTATCCAATTACTCAAGTCACACTTGTCTGCTGAATTAAAAAAAAATTAGAAATTACAGAAAGGCACAAAGTAAAAAAAATATCACACACTGGTTACCTGGGTGCGTATTTTTGTCAACACGATTGAACTGTACTCTTAAAATAGGTAAAGCTTATTGTATGTACATTATGCCTCAATAAAGTCTTTATTTTTAAAACATTTATTTTTAAAATTCCCACCATCGTTGGCATTTTAGTATATTTGCTTCTAAATTTTTACTTAGACATAACATATATTCTGTCATATGTATGTGCATATAAATGTGTGCGTTTCTCTATATAAATATTATGTACACAAAGGCTAAACAACTCTCAGACTCTAAATGTATGTGTGTGTGTGTGTATATATATATTTATTTGTTTTTTAAATAAAAATGGACGAGGACATGTGTGCTGTTTGTGAGGGGAGGCTTGCTGGAGCTGAGGCCGCTGGCTGGCCCCGTCTACCTTGGGGCGGCCTCACCCCGCCTTCATAAGGGAACCGGGCTGTGCTCACGGGCCCCCATCCACACCGCGTGCTGTCTGACCCCAAGGCGCTCAGGGTGGGGAGCCAGCCCGCCTGGCGAGAGTAACACTCCCTGCACTCAGCAAGGCCTCTCTCGGGCCCTCGGAGCCCCGGGGCAGAGGAGGTGCAAGGCCTGAGGAGGAGGCTGGGGAAGGAGGTAACACTGGTCGAGCGAAGTCGAAGTGAGAATGTCTAGAAACTCGGGGATGGCGTAGGTAGAGAGGAAGTCCCACTTGGAGGGGGAGGGCTGGGAGTGGTATGGGCTTGGCCACAAGAGGTGTGGGAGGGAACACAGGCTCCTGCTTGGCTGATAGAAGGGGGCTCAGCAGAGCTTGGATTGGAGTAGGAGTAGGTGTGGAGGGTGGAGGGATGGGAGGCAAGGATGCTTGGATTGATGTGGGGTTTACCAGAGAGACAGGGTCCCAAGAACTGCCATAGGGATTTCTGTATGGCTGGAGCCCATACAGGGAAGATCTGATATGATAGGTGCTCTGAGCCTCGGAGTCGGCCGGTGTAGAACATACTATCTACGTCCGAAGGGCAGAGTGGACAGATGAAACAGGTGCTAGGGGTGGACTTTACGGGGCCGGCTGTCTTCTCACCATGAGAGAAACTTCCTGGTCAGTTCAGCCTCCATCCCTCGAGCCCCCGGAGCAAGTTTTCATGGTGACATATTACAGAACCACATGCTTAACAAAAAGGAAACGGTCCCGCTCAGAGTTAGGAAGGACGTGGGACTGGTCGCAAAATTGAACAGACGTCAGGACCTGGCCTGGAGAGGCTTTGCCGCCTCTCTCCTTGATTTCTGTCTTTCGTGTTCTTTCCACTTCTCTCTTTTGTTTGGCTCTGCCTGGTTTCCTTCTGTAAACAGACCGATTCCAGATGGGGGAATGACAGCCACGGACATCTCGTAGCTCACAGCCTCGGTGGAATTCTGCCGATCGCCTTTTAGCTCACTCCTTACACGGACAGTGTCTGTGTCCAAGGAAGCTGGGTACTCTGATTGGCCAAGCCAGAGTGATATGGTTGAAGGGGATGGGGTAGAATCTGCTTCCAGAAGGAAACGGGGTTGACAGGGGCTGGCCAACCAAAAGCCGTCACACACGGTTTTCAGGATAAAATTAACAACGAGGAAGGCAGAGGGTCTACATGGAAGAGCACAGTCTATTCAGGATGATGGAAACACAACAGAGGTCCGTAGAACATACTAGTGGCTGGCTATCCTCAGCCCACTATGAGACTGCTTGGCTCTTGGAAAAATTAGAGTACAGAACTGTTACCCCTACTCTCAACCGATTGACTCACATTGCAAGGCCATAGCAGTTGGGGGAATCAAGCCTAGAAATATGGGTCTTAATTATGGTAACAATACAGTGTGGCAAAGCAGAAAAAGCACGCAGACCAGAGAAGGAATACTTGCTCTTTACTAGCTGCGTGATAATCAATGTCTTCAAAGACTCAAGTTTCCTCACCTGTAAAATGGGAACAATGAATGGCCTCCTTCCCAGGGTTGTTGTGAGGATGAAGACATGCACCTCAGGTGTTCGAGAGAGCATGTACACAAGCGCTCAATAAATGAGATCCAACATTATGGTACTAGTCTTTGACCCACTGCAGCTACCAGTGAAATGATTGGAATCCCAACCCTAGCTCCCTCCCTCTATTCTGGGGGGATCCTTACTTCCCAGAACCCCAGATGCCTTCCTTGGGCAGAAGTAAAGCATCCCAGCCCTGGAAGGCGGGTGGAACCTCCTCGGATGGAGGAAGATGCCTTGAGTAGCTGCCTTGGGCTGGGCCCACCCTGCCTTCCTTGTGAACTTGCCCTGAGGCAGCTGGTTTGGCTGCAAGGTCCAGAAGCCCACCTCAGCTTACTTACATCAGGGGGACCTGGAAGAAGCAACCAGGCATTTGGGCACCCAGCTGCAGGAAGCAGAGCAGGTGTCCCAGCAAGGAAGGACACCAGGCAGCCACTCTCTCTGGGGCCCTGTGCTCTCTGCCTGCTGCCTTCTTGCTTCTCTGTTCCCTTTCCTGGCCTCCGGCCGCTCACTTAAGCGTGCCTCTCAAGGCCCCTCTAAAGGGCCTGTGGCCCCACATTTCCAACCTCCCAATCCAGGCACCAGTCCTGGCTGACTCAGTCTCTCCCTCCGCACCAGGTTTCTGGGACAGGATCTGGTTGCCCAGCTTGGAAGGGGGGTCACCCCAGGCCAGTGAGCTCTGACCGGGGAGTGGCTCATGCGGGGCTGAAGCCCTTCTTTCCCCCGGGAAGGGGACGGCCGGCTCTCTAAGGCAGATCAGTGGCCGGGAGATGCCGTCCGTCCCTGGAGGAACTACCGGCCGTGTCCATGCTGAGCCCCGAGGCTGCCTTGTGTTCTCTACAAATGACACCAAGAAGTATTTGGTGACCTGTGAACACCATGTAAAATTCCAGTTCAGGGTTGTATTCGTTTCCCGGGGCTGCCGTAAGAAAGCACCACAAACCGAGTGGCTTAAGATGGCAATTTCTTGCCCCAGAGTTCTGGAGGCTTGGAAGTCCCAGACCAAGGCATCGGCTGTGCCATGCTCCCCCTGACGCCTCGAGGGAGGATCCTTCCCGCTTCTGGTGTCCCCCCGCATTCCTTGGCTTGTGGCAGCCTAGCTTCTGTCTGCTCCGTCCCCACATGGCTGCTTCCCTCTGTGTCTGTGTCTTCATGCGGCATTCTCTGTGTGCCTGTGTCCAAATGCCCCACTTCTCAGAAGGACGACAGTCGTGCTGGCTTAGGGGACACCCCGAGGACCTCGTCTTGACTTGATGACGTCTGCGAAGACCTTATTTCCAAATCAGCTCCCATGCACAGGGACTGGAGGTGAGCACTTCAAACGATCTTTCTGGGGGAACACAATTCCATCCACAGCAAGTAACTGTAAGTAAAATGTAATGTAAAACCCTCGTAAGTAAAGCCTCCATGCTAGCTGGGACAGAGACGGTAGACAAAGCTTGAACTATTTCCCATTTGGCCTTTACAGGAAATGTCTGCAGTCCCCTGCCCTAGGGGAGCGGGGTGGGGTTCACAGGAGGAGAAGGTGAGGGGCGTCCTGGGACCAGTGGCCGGTCAGGGAGGCCTCCAGGGAATTGTGACCCCGGAGCGCTCACCAGCAAGACCTCTCATGAGCTAGAGTTAAAATACAAAGTGTCTTGAGTGGAAACCCGTTCAGAAACAGGCCTGCAGTTTTTTCTTCCCCGCGGGGAGGGCAGTGTGGGAACCAGAACTTTCTGTCTGTGTGCACCCCCTGCCCCGCCCCCAGCTTCGGGGATCCCACTGGAGGGACAGTGTCTGCCTGTCTGGGTGGGTGAGTTGATTGTGCTCAGGGCCTGGATGAGGGTGCCTGTGGTCGGCAAAAAACCACCTCACAGTAGCCTTTTATTTATTTATGTTTTAAAAGATTTTATTTATTTATTTGACAGAGAGAGAGACACAGCGAGAGAGGGAACACAAGCAGGGCGAGTGGGAGAGGGAGAAGCAGGCTCCCCACTGAGCAGAGAGCCCGACGCGGGGCTCGATCGCAGGACCCTGGGATCATGACCTGAGCCGAAGGCAGACGCTTAACGACTGAGCCACCCAGGTGCCCCCATAGTAGCCTTTTAGGTAGACAGGGCAGAGGAACGATCCCCATCTGACTGCTGGAAACTGCAGCTCCAGGCATGTTCCTTGAGTCACCAAAGGTCACGCAGCTAGGTGAGGTCTGGTGGGACGGGCACCTCGGCCTTGTGCCACCCCTGGCGGGCCTCCCTCCGCTCTCTACCTGCCTTATCCTGCCCAACCTTTCCTCCTCTGTTCCTGGATCACGTAACATGGCCTCATTAAAGGGCGACATTTAAAGAAAATCTCTCAAATCCCAGCACCTTAACTCACTGCTACATGTGCACGTGTTCTTTAAAAAAACCATTCCTGCATGATAAAATTGCATATTACTAAACACACACACACACGACTACAAGTAAAACTGGATAACTCTGAACGAGGTCAGTGGATTCTATCACTGTCAATATCCTGGTTTTGCAAGATGTTACCATGAGGGGAACTGTAAAACCTGTATTTTATCTAGCAATCTTGATAGCAAAATTAAATTAATAAAATGATAAAACATGGCGATAAAAGAAAAGATAAAAAAGTAAAATAAAGTTTAAAACGAATACAAAATATAAAATTTAGAGAAAGAAATTAGATATACTATAAAAATTAGAAAATTAAAGATTCAAAAATATAATAAAATGTGTTTGTTTATTTAACAGGTGGGTAAAGGCCTGCGCCGGCCCTCGCTCCTTCACCGTCCAGCAGTTTGGCAAGGGTCCTCAGCCACCTGGTGGGGAGGATTCTGGGTGCCAGGTGCCTATTTCTCAGGGGTGATCACTGCCCAGGAGGCACAGTGGGGCCAGCCAGGGGGACCCGCAGGGGGGTGCTTGAAATACAGAACGCCCAGCTTAATTTGAATTTTAGATAAACAATAGATAATTTTTTAGCATATGTATATCCTATTTAGTGCATCCAATTTAGTATAAATACGTCCCTAGTATTCTGTCCTGTATTTTTATTTATTTAAATCTGGCAACCCTATTTGCAGAGGAACACCTTCTTTGGAGGAAATCTGACCGAGAATCCTAATACCTACCACAGGGAAATCGAGGCTCTTTGTGTGAACTGAGGGCAGGGTGGGAGGATGAGTGTCATCCAGCGTCTCCCAGGCTGACCTCAGGAGCCCCGCTGCACAGAACCCATTAACCTGACCTCTCCCGCAGGGGTTAAGCTTCCCAGAGGACAAGATAGCAAGAGTCATAGCTGGAACCTGACAGAGCCTGCTGTCGCTGTTCCTGTCTCTCCAAATTTTCGAAGGGGACCCACTGGCCCCCGCAGAGGGAGCCACGACCTCTGCACGTCAAACTGTCGCAACCATGACTAGCCCACATCCTCTGAAAATGTCCCTCAGGCCCATATCCTGTGAGCAACAAGCTCTGAGGGTGGGGCCCAGGTTGGTCACTGTGGGAGATGGGCAAGCCACTGACACCTCAGTTTCTCCATCTGTGAAATGCAGCTATTGCTGGGGTTACACAAGACGAGCACAGTGAAAGTGGTGAACTGCAAAGCTCAGATACTCCGGGACGCTCTATGCTGTAATTCACAAGCAATGACGTCCACCAATTAGTGTAACATTCATGGAACTCTGACCTGTTTACAATCGTGTGCTTACCGCAATTACATATATCCCCCCTTTTCAGATCAGTGAACATTTGTTGAGCACTCTGTCCTCAGCTCTGCCAGGCACTCCGGGCACAGAGATGAAAGCCGGAGTCCTCCCTTGAGGAACCGAGGGTCTGGGCGAGGCGACGGGTCACAAGAAGTACCACGTATAGGCAGTGCACCAGTCACAGAGGCCCATCGGGGTATGAGGGTGCCAGTGTGACTAGAACTCCCTTGAGCATTTCACCACCTGGCTGCGTCCACCGCAGCCCCCTCAAGCTCTCAGCCCATCCTGCCGAAGCTCACTGGGCCCCACGTACCCCTACATCCTCTTTTCTCCTCTTTATCTGGCAGGAGCTCATCCCTCTTCATGCTGCAAGGCCCAACTCACATGTTGCCTCCTCTGAGAAGCCACCTTGACTTTCCTCGTGGTTCTAGGACAAATCTGTGGCCCTCTGCTCAGTGGATCTGGGGCCTGCAGGTGCTTTGGGTTCGAGGGAGGCCCAGCGGGAAGGGCGCAGGGTAGGCCAGAGAAGGATCACTTCCTGTAAGCAGCAGGTGCAAAGGGCAGGGCAAGGAGAGTGGGGGCCGGGGCTCAGGGGCGCAGGTGGGGAGTCTGAGCAGCCTTCCTCCCGGACCAAGTCCACCCAGCCAGGAGAAGCTGCGGGGCAGGAACCAGAGTTCGGGCATGGGGGTAGTGAGCGGTGTACCCGCTGGGAAGGGGCTCTGCTTGCACAACCTTCTGGATCGGGACGACGTGTACCCATTCAAATAGTCACTCGACAGGTGCCAAGCAGGCTCCTACCTGGTGCTGAGGCCTGTACGCATGAGTGTGTGTGTGAGAGTCAGTGGGGTCAGTGGGCAGAACCGGCTCAAACCCTCTCCCTGCTTTAGCCCAGGCTCTGTTCCAAGTAGAGAACGTAACAGCTGAGGTCTCTGTCCTCACAGAGCTTCTAGTACAGTGGCGTGGGGGATATTTGTCGTGGGGCAGAAAGGTGGGGTGGGAGAGGGTCTGTGGGAGCCGGAGCAGTTCCAATCTCGTCTGCCTGTCCGTGTTGCCTTTTAGGTAAAGCTGGAATCCACCGACTTCTCAGCACCACCGCTCTCCCAGGCACCGTCACGCCCTCTCTGGATGGCCGAACGTCTCTCCAGAAGCTGCCAGTGGCCCCTGTGGTCAGCTCGCTCCATGTTAGCCCGAGTGATCTTAAAATAGCTGCAGCGACAACTTTCGTGCTATTACAGAAGTGGTACATGCTCAGGATAAAAATTCAGATAGAGAAGGAGGATATAAGGCGAAAAGTGAAAGCTAGACCCCTGGCTCCCCCAACCCCAAACTCCAGGCTTACTTCCCAGAAGCCATCAGGTTCTTCTGTATCCTTTCAAATTTTTTCAAAGCATACAAATGCTTTCATCTATGTGTGTATACATAGATATGTATATCTATGTATACACGTACAGTGTATGTATGCAGCCTTGAAACACAAACGATTCAGACTTCCGCACCTCGTATTTTTCCCTTGAAAGTGCATGCCGGGGCGCCTGGGTGGCTCAGTCGTGAAGCGGCTGCCTTCAGCTCAGGGCACGATCCCAGGGTCCTGGGATCGAGCCCCACGTCGGGCTCCCTGCTCAGGGGCGAGTCTGCTTCTCCCTCTGCCTCTGTGCTTCCCCCTGCTCGTGTTTGCATGTGCTCTCTCTCGCTCTCAAATAAATATATAAAATCTTAAAAAAAAGAAAAAAAAAGAAAGTGCGTGCTGGAGCTCTTTTCCTACGGCTGTATCCGAGGACTGCCACCCTGTCTCCAGTGATTTGCTTCTACCAGTGAATTCCGTTCCTAAAAGTGGAGTTGCTGGTGTAATGGGGATGGACAATTAAAATGTCTGTAACCACTGCCCAGCGGCCTTTCCTAGTGGCCCTACTGATTTCCATTCGTGTGGTCTGACGTTTCTCTTCTCCCCTACCAACTTATTTTTGTCACCCTGATAAGGTTAAAAATAGCATTTATTTTAATTTATATTTTTAAAATTATGGGTTAGGCTGAGCTTCTAATGTGTCTGTTATCCACACGTGTCTCTTTTTCTGCAATGTGTTGTCTTGCTTGTTCTTTTTATTGGGTTCAATGGAAATATATTCATGCTTTCTTCTCACGCCTTCATGATCTACCCGCAGTTTATTTGGATGTGGAGAAAGGTATGGATCCACATTTAATTGTTTTCTAAATGGCAAGCCTTTTTCCCATTGCTGTTTCTTGAATAATCCATTCCCCCACTGACATAGTGCCACCTTGGCATATTCTAAATTTCCACGTAGAGTTGGGGTCTATTTCTGGTCTCTCTATTGTGTTCTCTTGATCCTTCCGCCTATTTTTGTATGGGTGCCAAATTGTTTTATTTACTCCAGCTTTATAATATATTTTTATTACCTGGTAAGATTATTATTATTATTTTTTAAGAAATGTACTGGCTAATTTTACTTGTGTATTTTCCAGATGAATTTTAGTGTTCTTTACCAAGGTAGCGGGTAGGCAGTCCAAACACATAACCACAAAAATAATCACACGGTCGTACATGTTACGGAGGCAAAGTCCCGGAATTTGGGAAAGTGTTAAAACAGGGGCCCGAGGATCCATATATATATGCGTGTGAGAACTCATCCTGTTTTCACAATACTGTCTTTTATTCGAGACCAAATGTGTCTTTCCATTCATTCAGGTCTCTTTTCTGTCCCTCAGGAAAGTTTACAGCTTTTCTTTAGATACGTATTACGTATTTCTTGATAAATGACTTTCTAAATAGCTTGGTCTTTGTGTTACTCTTATGAATGGATTCTTTTCTTCCAGTGTATTTTCTAACTGGTTATGTTTCTTACAGGGGATCTTTCTAAAAGGCCAGTCTCGCTCAGAAATGCTCAAAACCCTGCGGTGACTTACTGTTGCCCCGGGATAGACCCCCCTTGCCGGTCCCGCTCCGCCCCCCTTCTTCTCTCTTGCTCTCTGGGGGTCAGCTGTTGCACCTGCCCGCCCCCTGCCTGGGCCCCGCCCTCAGTACCCCTGCAGAGCCCTGAGTTCTGAGCTTAATGGAGACCTCCTCAGGGGAAGGGGATCCCTCAGATGAAGTCGGATTAAGTGGGGACCCTCTTTTATACTTTGGCGCATGACAGTGGCATGAGGATGGTCTTGGTGACGATGTGCTCCCCACCACCGTCCCACAGAGCTCTCCCCGGGAGGCAGGCGCCCAGCCCCTAGTGTCCCGCAGGCAGGTGCTAACTGTGGAGCAAAGGCAGGTATCTAGACAGCGGGTGTGTGTCCCCCACTTCAGGTCTGGAGCACGTGGACATTCGGGACTGAGGAGCTGGAGGCAGTAAAACCCCACACGGGTGGGATGTGAAGCCGCTCAGCCAGCCGCAGCTCACTCACGTGAAGGAAGACACCCGAAGCTTCTCATCTGCCCAATGGCCGAGGACAGGAACTCCATGGGCTGTCATCCGGCCATCGGCAGTGATTTGTATGAAGACAGTGCAGGTGACGACAGAGGCGAAGATCTCAGGAGACAAAAATACAGAATGTAAATGCAGAGTGCATGAACTGCGTCTAGATACTAGGTAGAAAGCAGACACGATTGGAAGCTCCAGTAGCATCAAGGGTGTTAAGGTGATGTGATTACTTTTTACTCCCTCACCTTCTGTCTTCTCCGTTGTCTACAATGGAGTCAGGCAACTTGGATGATGACAAAAAAATTCCCTAAAATCGCTGTCAAAGCTTTTCCGCGATGGCACTGCACTCGGTGGCCACCAGAGGGCAGGGCCGCCCTACTGTGGGGGACTGTAACCACCAGACCAAGGTTTTCCTGAAGACTTTAATGCGGAGGTTTAGTTACTTGCCTGCGGACCTTCCTGCTGACAGCAATCAACCCCATTTCCCCCTCACCTAGATCTCAGCTCCCCAGATGGGAGACAAAAGTCTTTTTTTTTTGCTCTCGTGTGAGGAACACAACCTGTCCCACTGGGCCCCGCACCTACTCAGAACCAACCATTTATTGAGGGCTGAGCCCCTCTGAGAATCTTCTCTGAGAACAGGACTCAGTCCCTACCTTCACGGAGCTTGTCCCAGACTTCAGATTCACGCAGGAAAACTCAGGCCTGGAGAGATTCTAAGCCTTGCAAAAAAAAGTCAAGACCTTACTTTAGGAACCTGTGTTATTTTTTGCGTGTGTCCCTTCAGAAAAGTGTGTGGTACTGACTTGTGTGGCTGGGGCTTGTGGGCAGGTTCGTTCATTCTCCCGCAGTATGTACCCAGTACCTCCCCTGCGCAGGCGCTGCTCCAGGCACTGGGGAAGCCACAGATTCTTTGCTCAGGAAACTCACAAGTTTGGTGGTGGGTGGTAGCCCAGGTGAAGCTGGGGATAAGTGCTCCGAAGGAAAACAAGCAAGATTAGGGGACTGACAGCGATAGGCCCGGGTACTGTTTCATACAAGGGGATCAGGGAAATCTCCGATGAGGTTCATTTCGAGCAGAGACCTTAATAAAAGGAGGGAGCTAGACGAGTGGCCATCTGGGAGAGGGCAGAGCAAAGGCCCTGAGGCAGGAGTGTGTTTGGGTGGGAATTCGTTTGCTCAGGTTGGGGTGTGTGTGTGAGGTGCGGGTCTCGCAGGGCGTGTGAGAGCCCATGGATCCTGTGGACTATTGTAGATTCTGCCTTTTGCTCGGGCTGAGTTGCTGCATTGAGAATAGTCTGTCGAGGCACAAGGTGGCAGCAGGGAGACCGCTCATCCAGGCAAAATGATGGTGGTGACTTTGCACCTGGGACACTCAGTAAATGCTTGCTGAATGGAACTGAGCTGTTCCACACAGAGCTGGCTGGAAATCATGACTTCCTGATCCCCTACAGAGAATGGACAGCAGGAACAAAGCCTCCAAAGGAAAAATTGCCCTGATTTTGGTGGTTGGGGTTAAAAGGAAGATTTCTTTCTATTCTCCAACAGGAACCTCAGAGTTCTAAAGGGAAAGGCTCCTGGTCAGAAATCCCTGGCCACATCTCACATGTGACAGATGAGTTTTCTGAAGCCCTGGGTGGTCACGTGACTGATCCACTGATCCAGTCTGATTCCAGATTCTTGCCCTGCGCAGCGCCTTTCTGCTTTGTTCCTTTTCTCAGGCTCTCAGATGGGCCCGTCTCCGTTCCCCGAGTACAAATCACCCCACCGCCAAGGTTCCTAAGGTCTGCTAGTGAGTGAATGTGGTACTTGTTGGCTTGGCCAAGTCATGACCAGCAACCCAAACCTTGCCTTGTTCCCCCAGGACCCTGAGCCGGCTCTGGTCCTCTCTCCACTTAGCAGGCAATCTGGTTCTCTCACTCCCCATCCAGAACAGAAATAGGTTTTGTCCATTACTGATGTTTTCACGCAATGTGGATGAGAGGGAGAGTTTGCGGCCTCTTTCAGAATTACAAGTGCCCATGTCTTTGACCTAGAAGTTCTGCCTCTAGGACGTATTCTAGAGAAATAGGTGGAGACTCATGCCTGGGGATCACTGCTCAGCATACCGAATTTTGAAATGGGCCCATATGAAATGCGGCCTGTGACTCCATGCCCTCCTGATCTACCCCCTCTCTGGCCTTCCCTTCTGGGTCTCTCTCGTGGGCCCCTCCTCTGCCACCCAAGCTCTAAATGGGGCTCTTTCTCCAGGCACTAGGCTTCAGCCACTTCTCCCCTCTGCGTCCTATCTTGGTGTGACTCTCAGTTCCCTTGGTTTTAAATGTCATCTCTATGCTGACTCTCCCTCTGTTAGGTCTTCAGTCCTGACCTCTCGATGGCCCCAGTCCCGTTCAGCCAACTGCCTTTTATTTTTTTTGAAATATAATTTATATACCATAAAATTCATCATTTTAAAGTGCGTGTTTCGGTGGTTTTTAGTATATTCACAAGGTTGTGCAACTATAATCACTGTATAATTCCGGAACATTTTTTTTTTAAGATTTTATTTATTTTTCAACAGAGAGAGAGACAGCGAGAGAACACAAGCAGGGGGAGTGGGAGAGGGAGAAGCAGGCTTCCCGCTGAGCAGGGAGCCCGATGTGGGGCTCGATCCCAGGACCCTGGGATCATGACCTGAGCTGAAGGCAGATGCTTAACCAACTGAGCCACTCAGGCGCCCCTGGAACATTTTTTTAAAGATTTTTATTCATTTATTTATTTATTCATTCATCAGAGAGAGAGAGCACAAGCAGGGGGAAGGGCAGAGGCAGAGGGAGAAACAGCCTTCCCGCTGAGCAGAGAGCCCAGGTGCAGGGCTCGATCCCAAGACCCTGGGATCATGACCTGAGCCAAAGGCAGACGCTTAACTAACTGAGGCACCCAGGCATCCCAGTTCCAGAACATTTTTATCACCCCAAAAAGAAACCAGTCACTACCATGCCCCTCTGTCCCCAGCCCCTAGGCAAGCACTTGTTTATTTTCTGTCTCTATGGATTTGCCTATTCTGGACATTTCCTATAAATGGAATCAGACAATACAAAGCCTTTTGTGTCTGACTTCTTTCACTTAGCATCCTGTTTTTGAGGTTCATCCATGTTGTCGCATGTCTCAGTACTTCATTCCTTTTTGTGTCCACGTACAATTTCATGTTATACCACCATATTTTGTATATCCGTTCATCAGTGGATGAACATTTGGGTTCTTTCCATTTTTTGGCTATTATGAATCATGTTGCTATGGATATTTGTGTACAAGTTTTCGTGTGAACATGCGTTCAGTTCTCCTGGATGTACACCCAGGAATGGAGTTACGTTTCACTTTTTAAGGAACTGCCAAACTGTTTCCCAAAGCAGCTGCACCATTTTACATTCCCACCCGTGGTGTAGGAGTTCCAGCCTCCGGCCTCTAGAGGCTGCCCCCGGAGGGGCCTTAGGGTGCTCTCACATGCAATGAGTCAACATATGAACACTCTCTCTCTTTCGTCTTGGTCCGTGGCACACAGCTAACTGTTAAAGCCAGACACTTGGGGACCACTCTTGAAACTGCCTAAATTCTTGACCCCTTCAGTCAATTCATCAACAAGTCTTCTCAGTGCTGCCCCCCAAATAGATCCCCAAACTTTCCATCTGCCCATCTCCACTGCCAACACCCTAGCCACTCACTTGAATGACCTTTGTGGTCTCCTGTTGGGATCCCCACCTCCAGGCTTGCTCCCTCCAATCTGCTCTCTAGCAGAGAATTTTTTTTTTTTTAAAGATTTTATTTATTTATTTGACAAAGAGAGACAGCGAGAGCAGGAACACAAGCAGGGGGAGTGGGAGAGGGAGAAGTGGGCTTCCTGCCGAGCAGGGAGCCCGATGTGGGACTCGATCCCAGGACCCTGGGATCATGACCTGAGCCGAAGCCAGACGCTTAACTACTGAGCCACCCAGGTGCCCCTAAAAGAAATTTTAAAAAATTAAATCAAAATTATACACACACACACACACACACACACACCTGGTGAGGAAAATCAATCATTAACTAGAAGGTACTATGGCCCATAGGCCATCCCTGATCTGGTTGCCTGTTACCTCCCTGACCTTATCTCCTACCTCTCTGCCTTAGCTCACTCCAGTCCAGCCTCACAGGTCTCTTTACTGTTCCTCAAACCCACCAGGACCTCTTAAACCACAGGGCCTTTGCACTTGCTATTCCCTAGGCTGGTATGCTCTTCTCCATGTGGCTCTCTCCTTTTCACTCCTTCACACATCACTCAGTGACGCCATCTCTGGCCCAGCCATCTGAAATTGTAATCCCCTCCCCCATCCCACCCTTCTCTCCTGCTTTTCTCCCCCATAGCCCTTACCATTCTGTAACAGTGCAGATTTTATTTCTTGTCTCCCCTTCTGGAATATAAACTCCATTTTTTGACTGCTTTGTTGACTTCTCTATCCCTCGTGTCTAGAACAAGGTCTTGAACCAAAGTAGCTCAGCAAGTATGTGTTGAATGAGTAAATGAATGAATGAAACACAACTGTTCCACCACTCAACTCTTTCCCAACCCCTAGTCCTCTGCCTCAGAAGTCACCACTTTTCACTCTTCGTTCTGGTTGTTCACTCCATTTCCCTACATAACGTGCTACTGCGGCTGGTTCCGATTTACCCACTGACACCATCTACTGACTTCCTCTGACCCTGCTACCACCTCCTTCCCATCGTCTCCAAACTTACATTTTACATTTCGTTAAATCATCAGGACTATGTAAATATTATTCTCTGCAAAGACAAATTCACACCCTGGTTCTATTTCCTTCCTTACACAGTATTTTGCTCCCCGAGTGCTCATGGCTTGTGTCATTCCCTGCAGTGTTTATTACAGTTATCACAATCCTGATAATTTTCACATGTTGCACCATATTAGAGATTCTTAGGGCTTCTTCCTCTGTAGTCTATTTCACAATTTGTAATTATATGTCTATTTGAACGTTTACTTTCTTAAATGTCTGTCACTGGAGCATGAGCTTCTAGGAGCCTCTTTGTTTACCAGACCATTCCCAACACCTGGCATCTCACTCCGTGCCTGGCACATAATAGATCCTCAATACATATTTAGTGACTAAATGAACGGTAAAAACTGGCAACGTATGTGGCCGTCGGTGGCTGGTTGGTTGGACAAATTGTAGAGTTTTCTCTGGACTGGGATAGTATTCATTTAGAAACAATAAGCTTGAAAGGCTGAGTACTCTTCCATATCATCATTGTTTTGATTCTTTTTTTTTAAGTGTATTTATTTTTTAATAATCTCTACACCCATCAGGGGGCTCAAACTCATGACCCCGAGATCAAGAGTTGCATGTTCTTCCAACTGAGCCAAACAGGCGCCCCTGTTTTCATTCTTATTACTGCTAAACCCCCCAAATTTAACGGCTTCAATGTAATCATTTTATTACAGTCGAGGATTCTGTGGTCAGGAATTCAGCTCCACATTATTGTTTTTGAAACTTAACATTGTGGGCGCCTGGCTGGTTCAGTTGGAAGAGCATGCGACTCTTGATCTGGGGGGCCGTGAGTTCGAGCCCCATGTTGGGTGTAGAGATTACTTAAAGAAATAAATAAACTCAAAAAAATAAAACTTAACATTGTGTTTTTTCCTATGAGACTGAAACGTAGTTATTACGGAAAAGTCAGAAAATATAAACAAAAAGAATAAATAAACCCCATCATCTAACTCCTCTAGAAATAAGCACTGTTAACACCTCTAGCGCGTGCTTTTCAAGCCCTTTGCGTTTTGTTTTCATGGAAATTCTTCCAGGCTTCAACAAATGTAGATGCAAATCTGCCCTGTTGGCTTGCAACAAAGATGTGCACTTAGCAGCACACTGTGGCCATCCTCCCCACCAGGAGTACCAGACCTCAGGGGCACCTGGGCGGCTTAAGTGTCAGGGTCCTGATCTCAGAGTCATGATCCCAGGGTCGTGAGTTCAAGCCCCGCTGGGCATGTAGCCTACTCAAAAAAAAAGGGGGGGGACGCGCCTGGGTGGCTCAGTCGTTGAGCGGCTGTCTTCAGCTCGGGTCATGATCCCAGGGTCCTGGGATAGAGCCCCACATCAGGCTCCCTGCTCGGTGGGAAGCCTGCTTCTCCCTCTCCCACTCCCCCTGCTTGTGTTCCCTCTCTCGTTGTGTCTCTCTGTCAAATAAATAAAATATTAAAAAAAAAAAAAAGGAGTACCAGACCTCAACATCACTCTTCGAAGTGCTTTATCACATAGCTTTTGTGTGCTTGCTCCTTTTGCCTTCCTCCTTGAGCGGAGACCTACTATGTGCCACGCACTGTCTTATGTGGTGTTGATGATGCAGACACCACTCTGCCCTTGGGGGCTTGCAGTCACTTTAGCGTATGAAAGCACCATGATGTATTAAACCAGTCCCCAGCTGATGGATATTCACGTTGTTTGCCTCTTTTCCTCTTACAAATACCCCTCTCCATATATCTTCAGGCACCTCTTCCTCCACTTTCTTAGGCTACAAATCCTAGAAATAGGATTGCTGTGGTATGCTGACAAGATGGATACATAAATCCAGATTTGCTATCCAGCAAAGTTGTTTCAGTTTACGTTCCCAGAGCCACAAGTGAGAGTCAGCTTTTGTTTCTGATACCCATCTTGTGGGTGCCCACCAGCGCTTCGGTCTCTCTGGCCACGCCCGCCATCTGGCCCATTAGGGAACACACTCTCTTCCCAAAACCTTTCCTGGTCTCAAAAGAGAGCCGACCCACGATAAACACACAGCCTTCCCCTTTGCCTCACGACCCCTTTCAGACCCTCCCTCTGTCCCTCTGCCCTCCCTGCTGTGTCTTTCCCCAGCAGCTCAGCATTTCACTCTCCTGTAACCTTGATATCATTTGGCATCTTCTCTTCAAGGTCGTGTATTAACGTCTTTCAAAAGACCAGTCGTTGCACAGAGCCCTGAGATGCTGAGCCCTTCCCTCTCGCTGTCACGCCAGATTCCTGTTCATGACGACATTCCCTCTCATGCACGGACACATTTCCATTAAGGTGCTTTTGGTGGAGAAGCTACCTGTCGAAATCTGAGAGTATATGTGATGTGGGAGACTCAGCTGCATGCACACGTTTCCTTCAAAGCCTCATCTTTTATTCCTTAAGACGAAGCATCAGCCTAAGGGATTATTTTGGGTTGTGGGGGTTTTTGATACGGTAGCAGGATGTGGGAGAGGGAGATTTGTATTGATTTATTGGTCATTAAAAGTTTTTTTAATTAATTAGTTTTTTAAAAGTCATCTCTAGGGGCGTCTGGGTGGCTCAAGTCGTTGAGCATCTGCCTTCAGCTCAGCTCATGATCCCAGAGTCCTGGGATCAAGCCCCGCATCGGGCTCCCTGCTCCACGGGAAGCCTGCTTCTCCCTCTCCCACTCCCCCTGCTTGTGTTCCCTCTCTCGCTGTGTCTCTCTCTATCAAATAAATAAATAAAATCTTAAAAAAAAAAATAAAAGTCATCTCTACACCCAACGTGGGGCTCAAATTCATGACCCCGAGATCAAGAGTCAGATACTCTATGGACTAAGCCAGGCAGGTGCCCCTTAATTTTATTAATAAAAATTTTGTCTTGCAAAAGGACTATGTGTTTATTTTAGAAAGTGTGGCAAATAGAGACAAGCAAAACGTAGAGAAAAATCCCAATATTCCCCAGATAAGCATCGCTAACGTACAGTACACTTCCTCCAGAATTTTACATTTTCTTGTATACACTCTTCGAAAATAGCAAAGATCAGATCACACCACAGATATTGACTTATAACCTGCTATTTGTCAAGTAATAAGAGTATGAACATCTTTTTTTTACTATAATATAGAGGTACTTAATTCCACCAATCTGAGGGAGAGACTTCTGGATGCTCATGTAGGCAGCAACCCACTCATGCTTGTGTGCGTGAGCCCTGCTTGCCTCAGGGGGCGGTAGGGAAGAGAACCCTTCTTGGCTCTGCACCCGCCCACCCCGACTCCTCTGAGCCACATGCTCCGGCCCACCTCAGGATTGCTGGACAGTGTGCCTCCTCGTCCCTGCCCTGACCACGAGGGGCACAACCCGGACCACCACATGTGGGCCTTGGGGTTTGAGCCTGTCATTCCCGATGCCAAGCAGGCCCCTGGGTGGGCAGCAGAGGAGGCTGGTTGTAGAGCAGAGACCCCAGGCCCCCTGAGAACTTCTGAGAGGCTCCCCACCCCAGCTTCCCTCCTGCCTTCCTCCATTCTCCCATTCGCTTCGCATCCCATTACCGGGATCTGGCCATCATTAGCGTTTAAAACATACGCCAGCAGAGTCATGGGGCCCGTGGCCTTTGTCTTCCAGCCACTTCACTGCGGGTGCCGTGGGCTGAAGGCCGCGGGCACAAAGGCCAATGGCCCCCCCATCTGCGCTGATGCAGCCAGGCCCGTGCTCTTCTGAAAGCCTCTCCCCTCCCCAAGTTCATCTCAGCATCTCCATCTAGGAAATCTGCCTCTTCAGTAGCTCGCAAACCACCTCCCCTCTCCGCATCTCGAGCTTTTTAAAAGCAGAGGGAAGAGATGGAGACGTGACTAGCCCCTCTTATCCCGACCTCCCTCCCCTTTTATGCTGACCTCCCTCCCCTTCCCCTACGCATTCAGGCCTTCGCAGTGGACGCTGCAGCTGCCTAAGAGGAGGTCCTGGCTTTGTGAGGGGAAGACAGCGCCTGGCGGACCTTCTTTCTCCCCGCTGGCTTCAGCTGAAAAGGCGGGGGCCCTTGACAACATCGGTTTTCTTTCAATGACTGTGTCAGGGCTAGTGTTCCCAAGGCCAGGCCACCAGCAGCCCTGGGGACTAGTCACGGCAGATCCAAGGTGGGGGTGGGCCATCCGTGCTGCTCCGGTGGCTGGATGTGCGGGCAAGGCTGCCCCACTCAGAGACCCTTTGAGAGCACACATGGCCACCACTCCCTTCTCTTACAAACTGGGGTGTAATTTCCCTACAGTGAGTTGCACACGTGGTAAGTATACCTTTTGTGAACCTCTGATAAATACATACACCTGTGTAACCCACACCCCCATTAGGACATAGAATATTTTGGACGCCTGGGTGGCTCAGTTGGTGGTCTGCTTTCGGCTCAGGTCACGATCCTCGGGTCCTGGGATCGAGCCCCGCATCGGGCTCCCTGCTCAGTGGGGAGCCTGCTTCTCCCTCTCCCTCTGCCTGCCACTCCCCCTGCTTGTGCTCTCTCTCTGCCCCTGATAAATAAATAAAACCATAAAAAAAAAAAAGGACATAGAATATTTTCCTGACTCCAGAAAGTTCCCTCAAATCTCTTCTCTGCCAACCCTCCTCGCCATCGCCAGGGGCAACACTCATGGGACTTCTTTCACCCTAGATGAATTTTGCCTGTTGGAGAACTTGATAGAAACAGAACCATACAGTATGAATGCTTCCAACTTCTTTCATCCAGTGTCATGTTTTTTAGATTCATCCATGTTGTTGTATGCATCAGTAGTTTGTTCCTTTTTCAACTAGTGTTCCCTTCTATGAATACACCATAATTTTTTATAAGTTTTCCTCCACAATCATCCCCTCCCCATTTTTTGTTGTTTCATCTTTTCTTTCTTTCTTTCTTTCTTTCTTCTTTTCTTTCTTTCTTTCTTTCTTTCTTTCTTCTTTCTTTCTTTCTTTCTTTCTTTCTTTCTTTCTTCTTCCTTCCTTCCTTCCTTCCTTCCTTTCTTTCTTTCGTAGGTTCTGCGCCCAGCTTGGAGCCCAATGAGGGCTTGAACTCATGACCCTGAGATCAAGACCTGAGCTGAGATCAAGAGTCGGATGCTTAAACGACTGAGCACCCTAGGCGCCCCAATGTATGTTTATTTATACAGCACTGAACTGGATTTTTTAAACCTATCTAAACATATTTTTTCTTTATAGATGATTCAAGTCCATTTACATATATGAATATGCTTTATTGGGTCCCAGTTTGTCCTATTGCTTTACATTTCACACGTTACTTTTGTACATACCACAGGTTATACATACCGAATAAGTTTTTCACTAGATGGACTACGTTTTCTTTCTCATTCTGTGGTGTTTAGGAAGGTATATATTATTGTCCCAGGGATGATCACTAATGAATACTTTTATTACATAATACCTTTAGTTATCTCTTTAGAGATTTAGATACTGTCTCTTGGTTTCCCAGTAGGAGCCATATGGACATTAGCCACAAACTACTTCTCTCCCTCTCTTGCCCACTACTTTGCTGCTCAGGATTTTATCTCTATAAATGGAAATAAACCCCTGTTACTTGATTTTTCGGTTTCAAGGGTGTTGTTTTATTTCACCTAATGCCCAGAGGCAGTCCGAGACCTTATTCTATGTTATGCTTATTGCCTTCCTTCCTCTCACATTTGTAGTTAGTTGAATTATTTCTACATGGTCAGAGCATATGACCGGTTCTTACAGCTTTGCCTCCCTTTGCCCATCTTTCAGTTTTCATGCTTGGGTTATTTACATTTAATGTGAACCCTTCCAGAGTTATGCTGAAGCTGCAGAACCATCTTGTAGTTACCTGAAATTTGGTCTGTGTTCTATCCCTGCAGCCCTTCATTGGTTGTCTGTGGTCTTTACACTTGAAGAAGAGTTTAGGGCAAGACTAGATCCTTGGCTCACATTTTTTCATGAGAATGTTGCTTCAATTAAATATTAATTGATATTAACTGTTATTAATTGATAATTAATTGATTAATTAACTGATAATAAGTCCGATTTTCTTTACTTTATACAGATTTGGACTTTCTGCATAATGCTGAAAGCATGTTTTCCTTATAATAAAAGCCCAATGATTGTATTGAAGTATGTGTCGGCATTGAACATTTTGAGTCAACTTTTCAAGTTATGGAGCATCCTTTCAATATAAATATTAAAACGTGTTATCTATATATATTTTAAAGTTTTTCATATTTATTATTATTTTTTAGTAATCTCTACGTCCAACATGGGGCTCGAACTCATGACCCCGGGATCAAGAGTCCCCATGCTCTTCTGAGTCAGCTGGGCATCTCATGTATACCTATATTTTAAAGTCTTTTATTACAGTGATGTTTCCTTGAGTTATAGTTTTAAATATTTATTCTGTTGCTTTGGTTTTCTTTTCTGGAGACTTAAATATCAGCCAGATCTGGGTGCCTGGGTGGCTCAGTCAGTTAAGCGTCTGCCTTCGGCTCGGGTCATGATCTCAGGATCCTGGGATTGAGCCCCACATCGGGCTCCATGCTCTGCAGGAAGCCTGTTTTTCCTTCTCCTGCTCCCTTTACTTGTGCGCGGTGCGCGCTCTCTCTCTCTCTGTCTCAAATAAACAAAATCTTAAAAAAAAATCAGTCAGATCATGGTTGCCTTGCTTCTTTATCATTTTCTCTAGAAACTTTTATTTCTTTTTTTTTCTTATGTGATTTTTCTTTTACCTATGTCTTTTTATAGCTTTTTTCCTTTCTGTGCTTTTAATTATGTGTATTTTCTCTCGTGTTTGTTTTTGTGTTTCTTCTAATCTAGTCTTTATCTCTGAAACATCATTTTCTCCTAATATTTTTTTTTAAGGATTATTTATTTGACAGAGAGAGACACAGTGAGAGAGGGAACACAAACAGGGGGAGTGGGGGAGGGAGAAGCAGGCTTCCCATGGAGCAGGGAGCCCGATGCGGGGCTCGATCCCAGGGTTCGAGCTGAAGGCAGACAATTAACGACTGGGGCAGACACTTAACGACTGAGCCACCCAGGCACCCCTCCTAATATGTTTTTATTTCAGTAAGCATTCTCTTGCCTCATTCTGCCTACCCCCAAATAACTCCTTAAGGTGTTAGCTCACAGCCCTGCTTCCTTTTGCATGTTTAGATTGGATGGGTTTTCTGAGGTTCCTATAGGAGGTTCTCATGGAATGGCATGAGATAATAGGAAATAGATATTATTGAGATAATAGGAAATAGATATTATTGAGATAATAGGAAATATATAACAACATCTCTGCCCCTCGTTCCTGGCACTGTTCCTAAGACCCTAGCCATTCCCTAAGTGATAAGAGTACTAGGAGCATTTTTTTTTTTTCTATTGAGGTGACTCTGAGTGGACTCCTGGATGGACACCAGTCACCAGATAGACCAAGGCATGATCAAAAGCTTGAAATTTTCAGCACCCCACTCCTGTCCTCTAGAGAGGGGAGAGGGGCTGGAAATGGACTTAATAATGAATTATGTTTACATGAGGAAGTCTCTATAAAATCCTAATAGTGTGGGGTTCAGGAAGCTTCCAGGTGGGTAAACACTGGGAGGGTGACACACCTCAACTCCACGGGGACAGAAGCTCCCGCTCAGGACTCTCCCAGACCTCACCCTAGGTGTCTCCTCATCGGGCTGTCCACCTGTATCTGTTATCATATCATTGAATAAACTGGTAAATGTGTTTCTCTGAGTTCTGTGAGACTTGCCAGCCAATTAATCCAACCTGGAGAAAGATCATGAGAACCTCCGATTTATAGCCAAATCAGACAGAAGTCGTGCGTGATCCGGGTACCTGCCATGTGCGGTGGGCATCTGAAGTGGGGTGGGGGGTGGTCTTGTGGGACTGAGCCCTTAACCTGGGGGAACAGACTCTATCTCCAGGTAAATAGTGTGAGAATCGAGTTAAATTGTAGGACACCCACCCGGTGTTGTGGAGAATTCCTTGATGTGGGGGAAACCCCCAGACATATGGTGACCAGAAATGTCAGAAGTGAAGTGTTCTGTGTGAGCAGACGTACAGCAAAGACACAGGAGGAAAAACTGGGTGCTTTTTCTTATGCAAGGGGGTAGTAGGTCTGGGTGGGTTTCACAGCTTCACATCTGCAGGATCCCCTCCTCTTTTCTTAAGTCGAAAGAGTCAACACAAGCCTTTCTCTGTGGCCAATGTCTTTGTCTCTCAAAAAATTACCCCCCTTTAAATAAAGTATTATCGAGATATAATTTACATACTATACAATTCATTCATTTAAAGTGTACAGTAAAATGGCTTTTATTATCTTCACAGAGACTGTGTCACCATCGCCACAGTTTTATTTTAATTTTTTTTAAGATCTTATTTATTTATTTGAGAGAGAGAGGGAACACAAGCAGGGGGAGCAGGAGAGGGAGAAGCAGGCTTCCTACTGAGCAGGGAGCCCGATGCGGGGCTCGATCCCAGGACCCTGGGACCATGACCTGAGCTGAAGGCAGACACTTAATGACTGAGCCCACCCGGGCGCCCCATTGATGCATTTTTAAAAATGTGACTTTGGAGTCCAAGGACGGGCCTTTTTGGGTGACTTAGAAACTGGCCCTGGAGGCAGCTCCCCCCAGAGGGCTCTGCAGCTGGTCCCACTGCAGGCATCACGAACGATGCTTTGAAGGGCATCACTTCCAGCTGGACTTAAAGATGTTAGTCAGTTTGTTAAAAACCGAATCAAACTACCTGCCAGAAGTCCTTGCACCGTTCGCATCACGTCCCCCGCCCCCCCCCCACACGGTGCAGGCCCGGGTTCCCGCGCATGTGCGGAGTACGGGGCTCTCAGCGCTGTGGCAGATCAGGTCACCGTGCACCCGCACTGCCCAAGCCTGGCGTCACTCTCCCAGGGCAACAGGACTTGAGGGCATGGCGTGGGCTCTCTGGGCCTCCATTCCTTTGAGCAGGGCACGAAATACAAGATGAGCCCCAACGGGTGGGGCTCAGACATAGGGACTGAGCTGAGTGCCTGTAAAAAGGCCACTCCAAGCCCCCTCCACAGTAGCCATTGTTGCATCTGGAGGAAGGACAATTCCAGAGCTTCTGAATGCCTCTTCTATGATGCACTAATGGATGTACATTATCAGTGTCCTTCCTGGCCACCAAGTCACCCTCCTGCCTTCAACTCCTGGCTAGAGAACTCTGCATTCTTCTGGAAAAGCATCTGTCCTGCGGGAGGCCTCACAAAGGCATTTCCCCACAAAAGGACCATTATGACCATCCCTGCTTCAGAATGGTGGCTGCTGACATCTGGGCTCTGTCTGGAGCTAGTGGCAGCAGGGACATCACGTAGGAGAGCTTCGTGTGTCCTTAATGTCTGTGACATCTCCAGCAAGACCCCCACCTCCAGGAAGTCCACTTTGATTGCACAGGAACAAGCCCTCAGTTTGAAGAAAGGGATTAGGATAAGGGAGTGGATGAAAGAACACACACATCATTCTGTGTGGCCATATACCTACGTACAGAGTAGGTGACATTCCTTTTTTTTTATTATTTTAATTTTATTTATTTTTTTAAAGCAAGCTCCACACTGGGTGGAGCTTGAACTCAACGTGGGGCTTAAACTCACGACCCTGAGATCAAGACCTGAGCTAAGATCAAGAGTCAGATGCTTAACTGACTGAGCCACGCAGGTGCCCCAGGGTCGGTGACATTTCTAACGTGGGACTGTAAATGAATATGAATTCACAGGCCTCTGTGTCCCCATTCTAGGCCACATTCTATAAAACTAGCTATTTTTACCACCTAGTTTGACTTTAGATATGAGCTTAAAACCATAGAACCTCAGGCCTGGGTGGGACTGAGGGGCCATCGACTCCACAAACCCCCTCCCTGCCACCTTTCAGAGGAGACAGCCCCCGAGGGGCGGTGCCGGCCCAGGTTTCAAGGCCCTCCCACAGCAGAGCTGGGGCCCGGAACCCTGCCCCTGCTTCTTCCCCACTCTGGACTCTGCCTTGGACCCTGAGGGGGCTGCAAACCAATTCCTGGGAGGGGGCTGGACTCCGGCTCCTGGGCCTCCTTCTGCCCCTCCTCCCCGCTCCCGCCATCCGGACGGAGGCCTAGGCTGCTGCACTAATGGCCGCTTTAGTGGATAAAGGCAGTCTCAAGGGTCTCTTCAGGAGGCCCCTTCGGCTGTAATAAAGCAAATTAAAACCCCATTCAAAGGTCAATTGAAATCGCTTTCATTCCAATTCTCTGCACAAATTGATTCCTCTTTGCCCTTGGGGTCAAACTGAAGGCCAGCGAAGTGGCCCAGCTGCAAGGGGCTGTGGCTGGGAGTGTGGTGGGGGGGCCGGGCATAAAGGGGGGGCGTGGGGCACCCCCCCTCTGGGCCATTGGGGCACCAGGGACCTTCTCCTTTACTGTACTCTAGGCTTCAGGGTCCCTTTTTGGAGGTTAGCTCTACGTCTGCCCCTCAACCCCCATCAAGCTCCCCTTGGAGAAATTCTTGTGTTTTTTTTCCCCCCCTTAGAGGAGTTCTTAATTAGTGTTTCCATTGACAAGAATCTACTGATAGCATTTCTCACACCGGCTCAGGAGTCTTGCAAGAATCTTCCTCAGCTCTGTGAGATGGGGCTTTGAATGTCCCCAGGGAAGCTGAGAGAAGTAACTTGCCCAAGGTCACAGAGCTCCGGGCTTCCTCCTCCAAATGTATGAGCCCTTCAGTGTTCCCCGGTGTCTGAACGGTCCCACGGACTCACTCTCCAGCTGCTTAAACCAGAATCTGGAGCCTTCTTTAAACCCTCCCTTTGAAAACTAACTAAATAAATACCCTCCCTTTGCTTTACTCCCACATCTGCTCCAAGTCCTGTTGATTCTGACTCCAAAAAGAAGCAGTTGGTTGTTCGCCCTCAGACTGGTTCTGCAGACAACAGCCAGAGACATCTCTTAAAGGAATTCTAGTGGATTCCGCTGCTCCCTTGCTCAGAACCCAGCACTGGCTTCCCTCTGTTTTTGGCATAAAATCTGAGTCACCATCTAATGACCTTCACAGCCCTCAAGATCTGTCCCTTCATGTTCCTCCATTCCCAGGGTTGCCCCCCTCCCCTTGCTCCCATTCCAGCGGCTCCTGGAACTCTCTTATCTTCTCTGCCCCAGGACCTTTGCACTATCTGTTGCTTCTGCTAAGAAGTTTTCCCCTCCCCTCTCCCACTCAGTTTCCTTCATTGTATTTACCACAGTTTGTAATTATTTATTAATGTGAAAATTAGTAACGGGAAGCCTCACTAAAATGGAGTTGGGAGGTTTCGGCAGGAGGAGCTGCACGCCCTACCACTTGTGGTCAATTGCAGACCCAACAGGAAGCGATGGACTTGACCTTACCTAGACTTGACCTTGCACATGGATACTCCTCTACTACTTCAGCTGGAGGAAGAGAAGCTTTCCTCACTGCCCAGGGCCACAGCTCCACCGATGAAAAGCCAGCACATTTCAAACTCCCAGTTGACTCCAGGGTACTTTTAGTTCATAACAGCTTTCCCAACTTACTACCCCTTTTCTCCTTAAAAAGCATGCCTCTCCTATGTTCCCCAGACTTGCTTATGGTTCTGCTGCAGCTTCTGTGTCCCGGATTGTGATTCTTTTTTTTAATTCCTGAATAAACCTATCTTTTGCTGGTGAAATCACTGGCAGTGTGTTTTTAAGGTTAACATTGTCGAGTTCATTTTCAGTTTCCCTAGAGCTGAATTCCCCACAGGGGAGGGTCTGTCCAGGCACATGCAGGGGTCAGTAGCCGTTTGTTGAGTGCAGGAGTGATAGAAGCAAACCTGGGCCTTCCAAGCCGGCACTTGCCCCACCGCACCTGGCGGCCTACTCCACACCATGTGAGCACCCACTGGGGGCCTGGTTTTGGGCAGAGAGCAGATTGGACAGGAGCTGCTTCAGAGTCAGCATGTCTCAGCTTTTCCCCACCCCCAACCCCCTCCCTTCCTTGTCCTCCCAGTCCACCCCCCAGCTAAATCCTGCCCCAATTCTCTTCCCCCAAAACTTGCATCCAGGCAGAGCCTAAGGCCTGACCATAGCCTGACCATGGTCCCTTAATGACCCTTCCTCCTGGTCTCTCTCCCTACTTTGCCCTCCCTTCCCTCCTCCACTCCTGGGGCAGTGTGTGCCCAAAGCCCCGGTCACCCCATCCACCCTGCTGTATCCCTCTCACACACCCTCCTTTCTGCTCCTCTCTGCAGCATAGGGCAGATCTGCCTGGGGCCTCGCAGTGTCCTGCTCCCTGGCCTCCCCCTGGAGGCTCCTCTTCTCCCAGAGAAATGCACCCCCTTGCCTGGCCCCAGTGCCTGGAGGCTGAGGGCAAGGCCACCCTCTTTGTGTGTCCCTCCCACGTTGGGCTCCCAGCCACCCATCCTTGTCGCTGTCCTCCCTGCTCTTCCCTCTCCCCTGGAGGTCACCTCTGCACCTGGCTTTGTAACGCACTCACACCCTGGTGACATTGCTTTTCCAATTAAACCCTCAAAGGTGAAAAGCTGGGATGACGAAAGCAGCCCTGGCCCTGTGCCTGCAGCCAGGTGTGGGCGCATCACTTCGCCCAGGGTCCTCACATTCAAAGGAACCCTCACTTAACCTGTCCAAAGACCGCGTATCTGCTCCTTCCTTCTTTCCCTTCCTTCTTGCCTTTTTCCCTTCATCCCTCCCACTCTTCCTTCCACTCCAGGCTGGGCTCTCCTGGGCCAGCACTTCTATAATAATAAGGGTAAGGGCTAGCATCTACAGGCTCTGCTCTAAGATCTTTACATGTATTACCTTATTTCATCCATATGACAGCCACGTGGGTTAGTGCAACCCCTCCCCTCATCTCACGGATGCGACAACTAAGTACTGAGAAGTTGGGAGTTTGCTCAGAGTCACACAGCTCAGCATGGTCGAGTGGAGTTCAGACCAGGGAGTCTGGCTTCAGAGCTCTGCTCTTAACCATGGCACCGTATTGTGCCATCCAGGCGACCACATCCACCTTAGATAGGCGGGCGTCCACGACTCCTTCCCCGACACCGATGTTACCTCTTTAATATTTCATGAACTTGCCTTTGCCTCCTCTCCCCCCTCCCTGCTTCCACTCCTGGCTGGACCGCTTTCCGGGCCCTGGAGCAGAGCACTGGACTTCTGATCATTCCTTGCTGTCTCCAGGCTCCTTCCCCTCTGATCATCCTCCTCACTGCCACAGACGTCTGGTCCTATTGTTCTTCTGACTCAATCCCTAAAAGTTCCTCTACTTCCTCCCTTCCAGTATTCTCTCTCTCCTTCCAACACATGCACCCAGCATTCCAGGAACACAACCGGATTTCTCCTGCTTTGAGCTCTTTGCACATGCTCTTCCCTCTGCCTGGATGACTTTTCCTTTCTCCATCCTGGTGCCCTATTTTATCAAGACTCAGCCCAACTCAGCTTTCGCTTCTCTGGGAAGCCCTTACTGACCACCACTGCCTCTGCTTGGCAGAGCAAACTGCCTCCAGACGCATGCTTGAGCTTTGTGTAAGAAGTCCAGCTCCCCCAAAGCTGCCACAGACAGGAGATCACGTGGCAAGGCTACAGAGAGCCAGAAAGGGGTGTCTGAGGAACCCCAACTCTTCTTGCCCCCAGCTGTTTGAGTCTTTCCAGCCCAGGAACCAGCCACGTGAACGAGTGGTTTTGGTCATTACGGATGCCAGCCTTTAAGCTGCCCAAGCTTAAAGGGTTGGGACATGCTGGTCCAGCCCAACCCTGATCATACTGCAGTTTTATGAGCAACGTAAGTGTTGCTTTAACCACTAAATTTGGGGAGTGGTTTGTAGTATAGCATTAGAGGAACAACTACTACAGACACTTTGATATATTTTAATCTTTATCTCAGTTCCTATCTCTAGCTCTATTTATATCTATATCTTATTATACTTCCTCCACTTAACACATAGTGGCCGTTTTTAATGTCTAGAAATAAATATCTACATTATTATTTTGAATGGCTTCAAAGTATTCCATTATATGGCTTTATAATCATACCCTACTATAGATGTTGAGCTTATTTCATTTTATTGTTACCATAAACAGTGTTGTATAAATAGTCTTGAACAGTATTTAGTGTAAGTGTTAAGATAACGTCCTCAGGATAATTCCCAGGAAATGCAGGGTTAAAAGGTGAAGGCTTTGGTTCAGACAGAAGTCCACTCCGAATCTCCTTCTCTTCCTTCACCACTGTTGCAGAAGAGGAAGACCCTCCACCGATCAAAGTTCAGGTTCTTCCTCTGGATCCCATCTTCCTAATACCAAAGACTTGGATTACCTGGTTTCCCGCCTCTCATCTGTAGCATCAATTTCCCCCTCTCCACTAGATTATTCCCATCAGCATGTAATGATGATCTAGTATCTTCCTTCTACCTTTATCTTGATCCTATATTACTCTCCACCACTGCTCCACATTCACCATTAGATTTATAGAAAGAGTTGTTCTTATGCCAGGACTAAAGGGAGAAGTAGATAAATCTACAAAAATAATGGGGAGATTTTAAAACCATACATCTATCAATAACTTATAAGATAGATGACAAATAATCAGAAAGGATATAGAATATTTAAGAAACCATAAAATACATAATGTTTTGAAGTGATATGAAACATTAATCAAAATGGGCCACATGCTCATCTGTTAAGCAGCCCTACACATACACACTAATTTCAAAGCACTGAAATAAAATAGAGCATGGTCTTTGACCACAGGGGAATCAGTCTAAACATTAGCTTCAGAACATAACTAGAAAATGCCCAGTGTTTGGAAGTTAAGCAGAACACTTTTCAATAACCCATAGGTCAGTCCAGATTTCTTAAAGAAAGGAAGAAGATATTTTAAATTAAATGGCAATAGAAATACAACACAGCAAAACTTGTGAGGTGAAACCAAAGCCATACTTTAAAATAAATTTATAGGGGCACCTGGGTGGCTCAGTCGTTAAGCGTCTGCCTTCAGCTCAGGTCAAGATCCCAGGGTCCTGGGATTGAGCGCTGCATCGGGCTCCCTGCTTGGGTAAGCCTGCTTCTCCCTCTCCCACTCCCCCTGCTTGTGTTCCTGCTCTCGCTATCTCTCTCTGTCAAATAAATAAATAAAATCTTTAAAAATAAAATAAAATAAATTTATAGGGGCACCTGGGTGGCTCAGTTGGTTAGGAGACCAACTCTTGATTTCAGCTCAGGTCATGGTCTCAGGATGGTGAGATTGAGCCCTGTGTAGGGCTCTGTACTCAGTGTAGAATCTGCTTGTCCCTCCCACCTCCCCCTGCTTATGCATACTCTCTCTCAAATAAATAAATAAAATCTTTTTTTAAAAATAAAAAAATAAATTTATAGCCATAAATACATATATCAAAAAGAATAAAGGTTGAATATCAATTGTCTAAGTAAAAGCACTCATTTAATGTCCAACTCAAGAGGATAAAAGAGAGGGGCCTCTGGGTGTCTCAGGTGGTTAAGTGTCACTCTTTTTTTTTTTTTAAGATTTTATTTATATATTTGACAGAGAGAGACACAGCGAGAGAGGGAACACATGCAGGGGGAGTGGGAGAGGGAGAAGCAGGCTTCCCGCAGAGCAGGGAGCCTGATGCGGGGCTCGATCCCAGGACCCTGGGATCATGACCCGAGCCAAAGGCAGACGCTTAATGACTGAGCCACACAGGCACCCCAAGTGTCACTCTTTTTAAAGCTTTTTTTTTGAGAGAGAGAGAGCACACATGGGGTGGGGAGGAGCAGAGGGAGAGGGAGAGAGAGAGAATCTTAAGCAGGCTCTGTGCTCAGCATGGAGCCAGTGCAGGGCTCAATCTCACAATCTTGAGACCATGACCTGAGCTGAAATCAAAAGTCAGGCACCTAACTGACTGAGCCACCCAGGTACCCCAACCCTCCGACTCTTGATCTCAGCTCAGGTCTTGATCTCAGGGTTGTGTGAGTTCAAGGCTTTGGCTCCATGCTGGGTGTGGAGCCTACTTAAAAAAAAAAAAAAAAGAGGATAAAAAAGAATAAATAATTAGGAACTAGAAAGCAAAAAATAGTAACGGTGGAAATTTCAGAAATAGATAAGAGCGTACATGCAATAGAGAAATCAATGAAACTAAAATTGATTATTTAAAAATACTAATAAAATTGATAAACTCCTAAGAAACTAATCAAGAGAAAAAGAGATGACATAAATTACCAACATCAGAGATGAAAGGAGACCATAATTACAGATTCCATAGATGCTAAGAAGATAATACGATGATATAATAAATAATTTTAAGCCAATAAATTACAAAATTTAGATGAAATGGATACATTGTTAGAAATATGCATCCTACTAAAACTGACACAAGAAGAAATAGATTATTAGAATAGTGCTATTCAAGTGATTGAATCTGTAATTCAAAGCCATTTAACAAACAAACATGGTATCACTGATGAATTATCCCAAATATTTAGGGGAGAGATAAACACCATTGTATACAAATTGTACCAAATTATTAAAATGGCGGAGATGGGAGGATAGAGATTTCCAGCCTGTTTTATGAGGAACAGCCTAATTTTGACACCAAAATTTGACAAGAATTCTACAAAAATGGAAAATTACAGGCCAATCTCATAAATATGGATACAACATCTTAAATAAAATATTAGCAAATTAAACCCAGTGCTATATAAAGATAACACATCATAATAAATTAGGCTTAATCTAGGAATATATGGTAGGTGTAACATTAAAAATCAACAATGTAATTCACCATATTATATCAATAAAGGGGAAAAATCATATTATCATCTCAGGCAATCAAAGGCAGCTGTTCTAGGCTTTCAAAGACGAGCTAGTACTACAGAAGCAAGGACAATGGTCAGTCCTACCTGTTGGCATCTGCAGCCTCCCACTTCTTTTTATTCTGGGGATAGAAATGACAGAAGTATGTTCAATGCCTATGGTGCTGACAGTGCTACTTGTGGCCTCTTGTTCCCAGTAATGATCTGATTTTCTTTCTAATTGTGTCCAGTCAGCAGCCTGATTTTGGTCATGATTTCAGCCAACTTTTGTCCCTGCCCATTTTTGGATCCTGGTTCCCCAACCTGCTCAGTGATTCTAAATGCAATTCAATGGTCTTTCAGTTCTGCTGCATGTAATTAAGAACTCATCTAACAAAGAAGGACAGGAGTTGGGTCAATCTGAACTTTTCTTGGTCTGGCCTTTCTGCTACCACCAGCTGCCTCTTAAACAAAGAAACATAAGATAAAATCACAGTCTGATTTAGAGTGCTCACAAGCCTGGTGGTGGTGGGGCAAGAGTGGGTGGAAGAGAGAAGATGGAAGACAGCATGGAATTTGTTCCAGCAATAAAGGCTACATGTACAGATGGGATGGGAATGGGATTCTTTGGAGAACGGAGAAAGCCATGTTTCATGTCCCAGGTAGCACAAGTAGCCAAGGAGGGCTTGAGAGAACAGATAATGATGGATGAGCTAAATCTTAATGCAGGAATCCAATTTTCCTGGGTGGCTGGAGAGAGGAAAGATATTCCATTTGTAGGAGTAAGCATGGACAAAGAGATGGAAGCTTGAGAAAGTTATGGGAATGGGAATGTTATGGATGGTTGAAGTGCCAGATGCGAGATGGACAGGTGGGAGATGACCCTGGAAAGAGGGCAAGGCCAGATGATAAAGTACCTTGTTTACTGTTTAGGAGCTTAGATTTTTCCTGTGTCCCAAAAGGAAAGGATTGTGGAATATAAAGCCAATGTCACCAACCAGGAATTCTCACGGGAGTGTTGGAGTCCGAAAGAACCCCTGACTGGGAATAAAGAAAGCTCCTGCAATTGGCAGATTAAAACAAGCACCTTGAAAAATAAAAAAAATAAAAAATAAAACAAGCACCTTGATCTGAAGCTCAGTTTAGTTCCAACACTCCCTCTCACCCCCACGACTCCTCACAATTTGTTTCTCCTTTACTCCAGGTTAAGGTAGAGGCCACAGGGAAAGTACTTCAGCTGCTCTTCACCCCCTTCCCTTCCCCATTAATAATAAAAGGTTAACAGCACCTTTTCCTTGGGGTTTGGGGCACAGGAAGAAGCCTGCTCTGAACTAGGCCCAGGAGGGGCAGTGCAACTTGCCTTCACACCTCCAAGAAGGCAACCTTCCCTGGGCCTCAGGTGAGTGACACCTGACCTTCTCTGCTCCCCTTACTACCTCCCCCCCACTCCGCGCCAACCACATCCTCGCCGCCGCCCCACACCCCTAAGCTGGAACAGAGGGATTGTGATTCCCCATGACATCTTCACCACAGTTTCCAAACGATGGGGAAATCTGAGGCATTACAGACGTACTCCCCTTTGGGGGATATTTACCTCCAAGTGCGAACGAGGCAAATGACAGTCCAAGCACGCACACAAGTAACTTCACCCTCTCCTCAACGACCTCAGCCGGCGCTCCAGGCCTACCCCACACTGGGGTGCTAAGCCGCCTGCTCGTCTTAACTGGACACCCAACACCATCCTTAATTAAGTTCTTTCCTGATGGCTGCCAGGTGCTCCCTTCAGCAAGACGGTGTTAATTCCAGCCTCCGGGGGCAGAGACCCGGCCCCCTTTCCCGGCACGTCTGCCCTTGCGCTAGCCCCTACCTGGAAACCCCCCTCCTGAGCTCCACGGCCCCCCTTCTCATGGTCGGGGGAGTTGCTTGTTACGCTGCCAGGAAGTTCACGTCCGTTGCCCACCCGGGCGAACCCCGCAGGTATATAAGGACCGAGGAGAGCGACCCGGACCAGGCGGCGGGCGGCGAAGGAGGAGAAAGGAAGGAAGAAAAGTGACCTAACGAGGCCGCCGAGCATCCTCGCCTGGCGCAGCGGGAGTCGCCCAGAGCAGCCTCTCCGCAACAGGTAAGGGCGCAGCGGCACGGAACCTCGCTCTTACCCCGGAACCCCCTGCCCCTGGGCCTCGGGATGCTCTTGCCCGGCTCCCCATCGCTGACTTGAGGCGCCTTTGGCTCGCTGCGGTCTTGAGTTCTTTGAAAACTTTCTGTACTGAATGCGGCGTGGGAAGCCCGCACGCAGCGGAGCAGCGAGGGCCAGCCTCCGGATGGTGGGCGAACGGCTGCGACGCTGAAAGCGGTGCCTTCCAGGAGCCGGCGACCGCGTCTTCCCCCGGGAGTTGGGCTGCTAGGACCCCCGAGATTCCTACAGCCTTCTGGGGGTGATCTTGGTAAAGCCCCGCCTTTTGACTCCTCTTCCTCTCGATTTTCTTGGGTAGGTGTCACTTCTTAAAAGATACCATGTACTGTAGAGCAAATTAACGTTGGAAATGAGAGCAGGAGAGTAAAGGCCAGAAGTTACAATAAACTCCCTGCATTCCATATTTCTTTAGATTCAGACCCCTGAATCCTCGTTTCTCTGCCCACCTTAGCGCACCTGATGTGGCTGAGCTTCGATCCGGACACGGGTCTCTTCTATAAGACCCAGCTGGGGTTAAAAAGAGGTGGCCCGTGTGGGAACTGTCCAAGGTTCTGAACAACCCTCCGTGTGTGCCCTCAATAGGACCGCGGAGTGGACCTTCTATCCCGAAGACCCTAGATTGCAGGGCGGAAGCAGCCCTTCGAGCTGATGGAGGCTTAGGCAAGAGAGGTTTCCAGTGAAGGAGGGAAAGTCTGCAGGGCATTTGGATCCCCCAAATTTTTCGCATATAAATGGGGAGGTGGTTGTTCTCACAGAATGGCTGGAAGACGCCAAGGAGGAAAGTACGAGTGTGCATTATTTTGTCAATTGTGAACATATGCACAGATCACACCTTATTTAATGACTTAATATTCCTTAGACACTTTTGTTTTAGGACTTGATGCGTGTGTATCACGGTGAAAGGAGAAAACTCTGCACCTCTGCTCCTCTAATCTTTACAGAAGGGCATGACCAGCGTGCAGTTTTAGACTGAAAAACACAATGTTTCGCTTAGCTCAAAGAGAATTCACCTACACATATGAAGTTCTAATAAGTGTAGTTCTGTTATGGGGTTAATGTCAAGATTAGTAAATTACAAATTTCTATTTATTTTTCCAAGGCTTTCAACCATTGAATAATATATAACACTATCCCTACTTACAAAAAGCACAAGATTTGACATCTCCCCATTACTTTATTGCTTGAAAAAAAATGACACAAGGTAATATTTGTTCATTATAGAAAAATAGAAAATAAACATAAGCAAAAAGAAATCAAGTTGCTTTCAGGAAACTAACTTTTCAGCAGTAGAATGGAACTCTGAGAGGGTGGGCAGTGTGACTGTTACCATGTTGTACAACACAGACAGCTATTGGGGTAGAGAGAGAAGAAATGCTCTCTGGGGCTTCTCAGGCAGGCTTGAAATCATGAGGTAGGTTTTATGAAAATAGAAATCATCCCAGAATGGCCAGCCTCGAGGAGAATTGAACTGTAGTTGAGGGGACTTTGCTTCTTTCTCTACTAAGATGTTATTTTACACTTGCCCACAGTGATACGTAATGACCATTTTTCTGCCTCTCTTGTAAATCTCAATATTTTTCTGACCCAAATGTGCTGTGTGGTCTCAGAGTTTTAATCTAAATTGCTTTGGGCTCCATTCTTGAACTGGAGTGTCAAAATGTTCCAATGGGAACAGCCTGCCCCTGGTCAAGACTGGACACTAAGGTTGCTCTCCTGGTTGCCCCTTTAACCTGAGATGCTGATGGTCCAGCTGACTGGCTGCCAGCGCCATCTAATGGCTGCTCTGAAGACACTCAAGTTGTGCCTGGCAATTGTTCAAGAAGGGAGCCCTGAGCTGGCTCAGCTTTGGGGGGAAGGAATGGGGGTGGGGCAAAGAAAAGGAAATGGCTTTCTGAACTAGACAATGGAAACCAGAGAGAACTTTCATTTCCAAAGCCTTCTCTATAAAAAATATTTGGCCACCCTTCTGCAAATAGGAGATTTCCTTTAAGCCAACGTTTTAAAATGCAAATGTCCGCTAGGACAGATAAGAAAATTAGTCATCCACACCTTAATGTGAATTGTTTTTCTCATCTAATTAGGTTTCTTTCTACAGCTGGTTGAGATCTTCTGAACTCCAAAATGATTGTGGGTTGGTGGTGAGCTAATAACAAAACTTGGGGTCAACTCTGGAAGCTGACCTGGGTGAGGGGGGACATGGCAGTGGGAGAAGTAGAGGGCTGGGGAAAGTGTTGGGCACAGGGGGCAAAGGGCAACATCCGTGTTCCCTTCTTTACTGCATCCTGACCTCCTGACTTCAGCATCTGTTGAGAGGTACTTTCTGACTTTTCCAAAAGTGTCTTTGGTGGGTGTTCACAATGGGGGGTGGGTAGTTCTCTTCTGTTTTGTGTGTCCATTTCCTTCTCTTATACACTTATAGTATCTTCAAGTCCAGCTATTTCAGAGTATTTGAGAGACTCAGAGAACAATAGGTGGTCCAATATGTAATGTATCCTGAAGATGAGCCAGTTTTAAAAGAATGGGGGTCTGCGTTAAAAATAAATATCTTCAAAGCTACAGGAATCTGAGAAATAGTGATCATCTGAGTGATCTGTGTACAGGACATCAATTAGGTTGGCTGAGGTTTTGGCCAAATTGGCCAGAGGTTTTATTTGCCTTTATGCAAACCTCCTATTCATAGGAAACAAGAGTTTCTTTTTTTTTTTTTTTTTTTTTTTTTAGGAAACAAGAGTTTCTGAAGAATGATAGGATCCTAGTGGATGAGGAAGAGAATAGACCATCTTGAGCAGGAATGTCAGACTCCCTTGTCTTTCCCAAGTTACTCCTTGGTCTGGAGTGTTAGAACTATGGCTTCATGAAGGTGGTGAAATAGGAAAGTTCAGGGAGAACAGGAGAACTTAGCCTGAGTTGTCATGAACACCCAAATTACTATCTCTCTGGGCCTCAGTTTCCCCATCTCTCAAATAAGGGCTGGACCAAATGATCCCTAAAATAGCTTCCAGCCCTAACCTCCTTTGGGGTCTGATTTTTAACAGGAGACAAAGGGGAAATTGTGCATAGATTACCCAGGTCCCTCTCCCCTCCTCTCCACCACAACTCACACCAAACTTCTCCTTGAACTGCTCCTGTCCTCAAAAAGCCTTGAGCTCCACAAATGAATGTGTTGTTAATATTGGCTCACAGTGCTTCCTGGTCAGTGGCCAACATTGTTCTGCTCCTTGCAGGGGTCCCACCAATCTTGTTTGCCTCCGCAGAGCCTCAGCCTGCCTGGAAGATGCCGAGATCGTGCTGCAGCTGCCCAGGGGCCCTGCTGCTGGCCTTGCTGCTTCAGGTCTCTGTGGAAGTGAGTGGCTGGTGCCTGGAAAGCAGCCAATGTCAGGACCTCACCACGGAAAGTAACCTGCTGGTATGTGGACTGTGGCTGCCATCTTGGTTTGGGCATTGGATGGGACTGGGGCTGGGACTGGGACTGCACAAAAGAAAGGGGCGTGGGGAAGGGGAAATTCATTCCCAGAGATATGGGTAACTCAGCTCAGGGTAGGAACAGATCTCTAAGGTGGAGTCAGAATTGAGCCAAGGAGGGGAGGAAGCAGCTTCAGGGAGATGGGTCTGGTCCACAGTTTCTACTTAATTATCTTCCTGCCCTGTCTTCTTGTATGATGACCCACTCCATTAAAGCTATTTAGAGATATTGCTGTTAAAATAATAACAGTGACAGTAACAGCAATAATAATAATTGTTTCCTCTATGGATTCTACATTTTCAATCTTTTAGACATTTTATTCCTTTTTAAATAACCTCGTATCACTTGACATTTTCATTCCCCTTCTACTACCATTTACAAAGTCAGCTAGGTCGTACTGCAAATCATCTCTAGTGGGAGAAGGAAAAACCCAGGTGCCATTTTCCTCTAACTGGTGCCAAATGTCTCATGCTTCTTCCAGAGGACTGGCCAACAGTCTTTCCAGAAGCATGTAAAGGCCCTTTGTGCCAGGCTGGAATTGTGTGTGTGTGTGTCTATTGGGAGGCATAAATGAGAAATTATACCAAGTTAAGGACTCAAAGACACAGCGCCAGTATCAGTGACTGAGTTCCGCTGCCAGCACCTTCCTGGTGAGGGTGGAATGTACATCACTACATTCTGTGTGTTTTGTCAATGAAGAAGCTAGTTAAGGTGAAGAGAGAGAACTCAAAAACACAGAGCAGGTTTCATGTGCAATATAAAATAGAAAGAAAGAGCCCAGGGAATGCTGTTAGTTCTATTTCAGAGACAGACCCAAGAGACCCTTGATTGGAAATACCCACTGCATAGCCTCTCCTGTTGAGAGCCCATCAGGGAAGGAGAAGTGACCACAGTCAGAGCCCACGAGTTCTACCCCAGCTCTGCCACCGAAAAGTCGTGGAAACTTGCCAAGGTCCTTTTACCTCTCCGAGCTTCCTGCTTCGTTATATGTCCAGAGGAGAGGAGTATGAGATAGTTTTTACTTTCCACTGTTAATATTCAGCAGCATCGTAATTCTAAATCCCCGGAGTATGAAATTCCCAACTCAACAGAGTGGGTGGGATCCTTCTGTTTCCTCCTTTGCAGTCCCAAGTAACTGAAAACTCAAGGCTGCAGCCTATAGGTCATTTTCTCAGGCAAATGTGTACCATAGTGGAGTTGTCTGCTTACAGAGAGCAGAGACATATGCTCCATGACCCATGCTCCATGGCTCTTTACCCCTCCCTCCAGTCAGAGTGAGGTAACAGGGACGTGAACTACTCCCTCACAAAGCTCACTGATTGGGGAAAGTACTGGATCAGCTCAAAAGACTTGAAAGAACCAAAGAAAGTGCCAGATGGCATGGGAAAATTTTTGAGGCATGATACAGGGAGATGGCTGGGGTAGGGCATGAGTTAGATGTGCAGATCACTGGGGAAAGGTGGAGGCATTATTGAAAATACAGGCTCTAGAAGCCAGACTTCTATTCCTCCCACCTGAATAGATTCTCCCCCAAATTGCAGCCCAATGCCCCTCTCAGACTCAGACTGAACCATGCTTATTTATTTGATTTATTCAATATTCATTAAGTGCCAACAACTACCACCCATTTACCATTTATTGATCAGTGCCTATATATCATGCATATTAAGGTAAGACAGTGACCCTGCTCACCAAAGCTCTGGGATAAGTAAGCCAACGAATGGGATGGGGGTATTTGTTGTAGCTGCCAGGCAGAAGAACCCGGGGGTACAGGGGACACAAGAGGCGATGAGTCTCGGACGCCCGCGGGCGCCAACAGGAGGGGGAGGCCCGACGTCCTGCCCGCACGTGCTGAGGGCCGCGGGCGCAGCGCGGGGGGCGGGGCTGCCGGGCCAGGCGGCCCTAACGCCCCGCGCCCGCGGCCCTCCCCGCAGGCGTGCGTCCGGGCCTGCAAGCCCGACCTCTCGGCCGAGACGCCCGTGCTCCCTGGCAACGGCGACGAGCAGCCGCTGACCGAGAACCCCCGGAAGTACGTCATGGGCCACTTCCGCTGGGACCGGTTTGGCCGCCGGAACGGCAGCGCGGGCCAGAAGCGCGAGGAAGAGGAGGTCGCGCTGGGCGAAGGCCGCGCCCCGCTGCCCGAGGGCGGCCCGGGGCTCCGCGGCGATGGCGGCGAGGCCGGCCCGCGCGAGGGCAAGCGCTCCTACTCCATGGAGCACTTCCGCTGGGGCAAGCCTGTGGGCAAGAAGCGGCGCCCGGTGAAGGTGTACCCCAACGGCGCCGAGGACGAGTCGGCCGAGGCCTTCCCGCTCGAGTTCAAGAGGGAGCTGGCCGGGGGGCGGCCTGAGCCGGCGCTCGGCCCCGAGGGCCCGGCCGGGGGCGTGGCGGCCCTGGCCGACCTGGAGTACGGCCTGCTGACCGAGGCCGAGGTGGCCGAGAAGAAGGACGGCGGGCCCTATAAGATGGAGCACTTCCGCTGGGGCAGCCCGCCCAAGGACAAGCGCTACGGCGGCTTCATGACCTCCGAGAAGAGCCAGACCCCCCTGGTGACGCTCTTCAAAAACGCCATCATCAAGAACGCCCACAAGAAGGGCCAGTGAGGGCGCCGCGGGGCCCCAGGCTTCTCTCCCCGGGAAGTCGACCCTAAGGCCCCCCTCTCCTCGCCCGCCCTCCGGCCGCCTCCCAGCCTGGGTGGGCTCCTCGCTCAGGCGGTGATAGGCCGATAGGCAGCCTCTTAAAGCCGTCTGTAGTTGGGAAATAAAACCTTTCAAGTTTCATGTCTGACTCCGACTTTGAATGTCCACTGGGTGAATAAAATAAAAATACATGTCCATCAAAAAAAGAGCAGCGTGTGTTGCTTGGAGGGACAATGGTTTCCACGTGACCACATGGTAGTATATTTTATAGGACACAGTGGGAATGAAAAGAAAATGTGCCCCCGCCCCCCATGGGTCTTAAAGGGAAGCGTGCAGGAGCTCCCCTCTATTAAAGAACAAAAATTCAACTGAGTAAATCTGAAGATCTAATTGGCTTTATTAAGTGATGAGTCTAAGTAGCATCCCGTCTAGCAAGTAGAAGGAAGCTCAGAGGAGTTGTACAAGATGGAAGGTTTTTATGGGAAGGAGGGTTGGGTGAGAAGGTTATTAGCAAAAGAAAGAATTGTTCAGGGCAAGGTCTTTCCCTTAGAAAAGCAGGGGGGTCTCATGCTGATTACCTTTTGGGGTGCGGGTGTGTGATGTGTGCATGCATGCCCACTGTGCATGTCTGCACGTTGAGGGGGGTGGGCGGCAAATGGAAAGGACCCATGTGACAAGATTACCTGATTGGTGCTTATCAGGAAATTCCTGATTAAGGAATTAGATTTACATTTCCCCGGGTGGGGGTTGAAACTGCAATTAGGTAAGGTATTAAGCCCCGGTTTGGTGACTTGGCCTAAGTGATACTATTTTGGGTCTGTGGTTTTCTTTTTAACATATCTGAGAGCCAGTCCAACATTGGTTGAATCTCCCTGTTACTGGGGGGCGCTCTGGGCTGTGAGGTGGGAAGCTGTGGTAATGTCTCCCCGAATCTGGCTTTCTGTGTGACCTTAGGCAAGTCTCTATACTTTTCCAAGATTTGGTTCTCTCATCCATCCACCCCTCTCTTCCTAGTGTGAGGATTAATGAGAAAATAGATGTGATCTTTTTTATCACTGAGAGGCTACGTGTGACAGCTTAGGGTGGGTAACAGTTCAGATTGATTGCACTCCCAGGCTACTCACAAATACTGTCAAACACTTGTTCTCACCTACATAGACACTGCCCCCCACCCCCACCCCGGCCCCATGGAGACACATCTGTATAAATACAACACAATATACACGGATGCTTCTTCCTGTCCCTCAGGCTCAAGCCTTCATGTCTCTGTATTCTCGCCCTAGCTATGCCCAAACTCCTCCCCATGTAGCCTAGCTACAGCCTTTCTCTTTATTATACTCAGTGCTTGGCCTCGACTATCCCAATAGCTTCCTAACCAACAGGTGTCCTTGTCTCCAGTCCCTCTCCTCCCCAACCCATCATGCACAAGTTTTTCAGATTAATGTATACAAAATCTTACTTTCCTCACATTCCCTGGTTCAAGAACCAAAAGTCACCCCACCCCAATTTGCCATCAATGTCAAATTCTGGGCCATGGCATGTAGGACCCCTGTCCATCAGCTTCACTCTCCTTACCAAACCCCATTTCCTATGTTTCCACCGACTGGTCTCATTCTTCTTTTCCCTTCCTCCTTCACCCTCTGCCTGGAACTCCCCACCTCCCCCCACCATTTTGAAACCCTTTTTAAAACATGAGCCCAGGCTTGACTCCAGTTCTGCTGGGGAACTTGTGATCTCTTCCAGCTGAGTCTCCTCATTCTCAGCCCTGGAGGGCACATAGTCCAGCTCGAATGGCAAGTTCCTAGCTGCATATATTCTTGTGTTCAGGGAAACTCCAAGGTCCAGAGGGCAAAGGCTTGGGGTTGTGTTTCTTTCTTTTCTTTTTCTTTTTTTTTTTTTAAGTAGGCTCCATGCCCAGCACCCCTGTTTTTTTTTCATATGTCCCCATGGAGTTTGTATAATGTTGGGGCCATGGATTTACAGCCACACACATTTACAATTCACAAAAAACTCACAAATACTTATATACACACAGAGATCCACACATACATGTCAGTTGCATTAGACATACCAGTGGATGGTAAAGATCATATCCAGCTGGGAAACATTTGTGTATGGCTCCTGCACATAGACCCCCATATTTTGATGCTCTAGGAGTTCATAATTAAAGAAAACTGGAATGCACCCTGGGAAATCCTGTGTGAAGGGAACCAGAAAGCCCGATTCTTAAGTCTAAAGTCTCCCCCACAGTGGGTTATATAATGGGGCTAGAGTCTAGTCACTGTGATGAAGAAATGGGCCAGGCTTTCCCATCTGAGGATGCTCCCATGCTGGGAATCCTGAGCTTCATGTTTACATCTTAGTAGCATCTTTTCCCCCACTCTCCTTCCTTTTTAGGTGAGTAAAGTAATGGTAGGTGGAGGTGGCTAAATGTCAGTAGTTAATGTTGGTATTTTCAGATCCTATTTGCATCCCCAAAAAACCACTTACTTTTTTTTTTTTTTTAAAGATTTTATTTACTTGACAGAGAGAGACACAGTGAGAGGGGGAACACAAGCAGGAGGAGTGGAGAGAGAGAAGCAGGCTTCCCACTGAGCAGGGAGCCCGATGCGGGGCTCGATCCCAGGACCCTGGGATCATGACCTGAGCCGAAGGCAGACGCTTAATGACTGAGCCACCCAGGTGCCCCAAAAACCACTTACTTTAAAGAAATCAAATACACAACCATGTGGTGACAACATTAACATTTATTTGAAAAGGGCATCATGAAGACTTATTGGGAAATCATGACTAATAGTCCTAAAGAATGATCTTGCTGAAGAGTCCTTCTTCCTACCACCCCCCCTTACCCCCGCTCCTCTTTCCCCTTTCTTAAAATAAAACTGATTTGATTCAATGAGTTTAAAATACAGAAAACTGCCATAGGCACGAATTCTGTGCTCCCATACACCTACGTCAGCTGTTATGTACATATATTGTCAACTAGGAACTGCCTGGCACACACACGTGTGCCCGTGGGCACATACACTCTCAGCCAGGTCATGAGGGTCTAGATGGACACAGACACGTTACGATGCATGGGTAATGCTGCAGCATTTGTGGGTGTACAGCTCTGCACGCCACAGGCCAGAATCGACAGTCATGGAGGAAGAGCTCAGAAGGGGAAAGCGATGGCCTGAGGCCCTAAGGTCCCCTGAAGGAGAAAAGACCTGGTCAGCCTGGCCGGTGCTAGAGGAGAGCACAGAAAACTGCCCTCTGACCCCAACAGGCCACAGAGCCCCGTCTACAGTCCCCATGTCTTCTCCCCACTCCCCCAGGGGCCAGGCCCACCATGACCATCCTTCCACAATCTTCAGACCTAGGGTCACTTTAACCAGAAGATTTCTAGGGGATGGAGCAGCAGCACGTGCCCTAAACCTCCCCAGACACCAGAAAGATACCTTGTTTCAGCAGGATCTGCCTTCCAGCGTCTATGGGTTAGGGGAAGCAGGCACGACCTGATCTCATGAGCCGTCCTTTCCCACAGACCCCCAAAGGCCAGTTGCCATTTTATGGTCACAGAGAACGATTGGGAGAAATGGCCTCACTTCCCAGTGACATTCTCTGTGACCAGGTCAGAAGGCCTGGGGACCGTGCAACAGCAACTGGAAGCTATCATGACCCAGGGGCCCCCAGAGAAGCCCAGCGGTCAGACTTTGAGCTGTTTTAAGGTACCCCAAGCTGCTGTCATTCTTAGGCCAACTGAAACATGGCCTCTGGGACCCAGACCACCCAGGGCAAAGGGCAGCATGTATATGATCCTCATACTTTCCAAGCACTGTAGATGGTCCCAGCCCCACCTCTTCACTGCCCATCCATCTGTACTTGTGTAGGAAGCTGGACAGAGGACAGCATCTGAGGGAGGACCTTTTTAATTCTTCTCACCTGCTTGGGCTCCTCCTTTGGTGAGGAGGCATTTAGGAGTCAAGGAACTACTTATCTCTACTTTTCAGAGAGAGGAAAATGGGAACAGGCATAGGGCACTGGGGATCCTATAGAAAGGAAAACAAGGAGCCTCCAGGATCATACTGGTAATTTCTGCTGACTTGCTTCTTACTCACATGATTCAACCAAATTAACAGAATCTCTAAATCATGCCTTAAGTTCTGCCAACAGAGTGCTAACCAAACCTACCCCTTGGCCATGAAGCAAGAGTCCTCAGTAGTCTAGGGAGCAGCTGGTTTGGGTGGGCTTGCTGGCTCTAGCCAAACAGAGACAGGCAGCAATAAGGGTCGGTCACAGGACACAGGGCAGCCAGACGCCAAAGGGCTTGGAAGGCAGTAAGCAGTGACTTTAAGCCCAAGGCCAGGGCGCCCACCACGCTCTGCTTTGCCTCTCTCCCTGGGCTCGTGGGAGGAGGGTGTCACTTTCTGACTCTGAGGCATATTTGGCTAGAATCCAGGTTCTCCTTCATGTCAGCAGGCAATCCAGTATTCTACTGAGTGTAAGTTTTTAAATTGAAATGGAGAAGAGGGCACTCAAGGAACGGCTAGTTCTCCAGAAGAAGCACATCTTTGCTAAGCAGTTGTGAAGTAAGGAAAGAGCTGCTTTGGACAGAGACAGGGGGGAGTGTATGAAGAATGGTAACCCTGCACCTGTTTCTTCACTCTGTTCCTGGGGTGGGGAAGAGGGAGAGGCATCTGAGTGGGCCTACAGATCTCTGGTTCTAGTGCTGGCTCTAGAAAGAGGCTCCAGGGCCATGATGCCCCGTGTCAGGACCAGGACCCCAAGGGCAGGGCTCAGGTTGCAGCTGCCATGGGGTAGACCCTAAAGTCAAGTGGACACAAGAAAGAAACAGGGTTTCTCATCAAAGCCAAGCAGGGGATACAGACGGAAAGATCCAGTAAGGAAAGACATGTTTGTGGCTCAAGATTGAGATGTCCTCTAACGTTTCTTCCAAAGGTTATTTGCCTTCACATTTTATTTTAAATTTTCTTAATAAAGAGATAGTAAGGTAAAGAGAAGTCTAAGTTCATGCTTATAAATTTGGGTTGAGCATTAGCCAAGAGCCAGAGCCAAAAGCCGAAAGTGGGGGTGGGGTGGGGTGCAGGAGCCCTGCTCCTTGGGCCTTGTAATCATGCAGGCCATCTGGAAGCCACAGGCCCATAGCACAGAGGCACCGACCAGGGTGGAAACTACAGAACGAGAGTCAGATAGCCCCCCTATTCAAAACAGCTATTGCACATGTAATGGGAAAATGCCTATGTTAAGGTTTTCCCAGTTCAGGAAAATACACCTATTTATCCTCATAATCAGGCTTTCATTGTTTGTCTGTGCAAGGCTGTGGGCAAGGGTGTGACCAGACGGTGTCCCAAGAAGCCCCCTCCCCTTAGCAGAAACATCCTGCTTCTGACTCTTCCCCATACTGCCTAAAATTGTACCCTCAGAAGGGATTCCTTTGGGTCAAGAAATCTACTCATTCTCCCTCTTTTTAAAAAGCAAATTCTCCAGGGAGGAATCATTTGACCATTCACACCTTACTGGGAGTTACATCAGCTCAGAAAAGTTATGGAAAGTTTTCCTGGAAGAGAAGAGAAGGGCTATTTTGGACCGTAGGGTGCTGCCATGGGAGGAGACCCAGGAGGCCATGGAGGCACAAAGGACCCCGACGGGAGGACGGGTGGGGGAGCAGAGAGAGCACAGCAGAAGGCCTTCTAGCTCTGCAGCAGCCCCTCCTTTGCACACAGACAGGCAGGGACCTCAGGGAAAATGGAAACCCAGAACCCAAAGGGGTCTCCACTGCCTCTCCCCAAGCCTCAAGTCTGCCAGTTGGCATTGATGTCCTGACTTTGTCCAAAGAGTGAAGAGATCATTCCAATGTTAGGTGCTGGATCCTTCTTTCCTTGAATGAAATATCCAAAAGGTGGACTCTGACATCCTTGAGGGGCAAAATGCTATCCTCATAACCCCCTCCCCTTCCTACTCCCCAAACCAGGCTGGGAGTCTCTTGCATAGGAAGTGGGCAGGCCTGGGGGCCCTTGCATTTCCTCTTTCTTTTGAGCCATGTGGAACCAGATTTTCTTGAACCAGATTATCTCATTCTGCCCTCCCTCAACCCAGAGGCTGTAGAAACACGCTAGGGTCCTCAGAAAGAAAGGCATCGGAGAGAAAACTCAACTTAGAGAAACATCCAGGAGGGGGAGAACCATGGGAGGACCCAGCAAGCTCCCTGGCAGTGAAGGAGGTGAGAAGCTGCTACAAGGGATGTGGCCTTGCCCACTTCTGCCCGCTGTTCTGCTCGAGGGGGCAGGCCCGGCCTGGGGAGAGCCAGCCCCCTCTACAGCCAACCTGCCCACCCTTGATTTTTATCCTTTCTTGCCTTGCGTGGTGTCTCAACTGCAGTTCCTGTTGGAAGGGCTTGATATGAATTAAGAACAGAAAGGATCACAAGGACACAACCAGCAGGGCGAGCAGGGGAGTGGAGGGAGAAGTGGAGGCGGGGAACACTCTGGAAGAGAGCAGGTGCCTCCCAGCCTTGCACACCACTGCTTTCCCAGAGCAGCTGGGAGCTTGCCCGACTTCCTCCTGACTGCAGTCCGAGGCAGTCCGTGTCTCTGTCTAGTTCCCTCCTGCAGGGTTGGCAGCTGTGCCCCCCAGGCCCACCCCCAGGAAAGCCCTTCCTACGCTACACCAAGCAGGAGCTTCTCGGGATCCCCGCCTCCCTCTGCAGACCCCCATGGTTCTCAGCTCCTGGTGGACACAAAGGAGGAGACAAAGGGTGGGTGAGATGCTTATTGGCCCCAGAGGGGCAGGACGCCGATCTCCCTCAGGGAAGACAAGGAGGAAGTGGGAGGGCTGAGAGGGGGCCCGAGGCTCCACCTTGCGTAGCTGGGGAGGTGCTTTTTCTCTGAGACCCCAGTTTGATTTCCATGCCATGGGAGTGGGTTGTGAGGGCGAGCCCCTCCCTCAGACCCCACCCCTCCGAAGCGCTCCGTCTTCTGAAATTCAGTATACGCACAGATCGGGAAACTTCATCTCGTAGACGGGGATGGAGTGGTTCTGAGGCTGGCCATAGGCTGCGGTGATGGTGCCTGATGGGCTCGGAGGGGGCCTGGGAAGGAGCACATGGAGGAGAAAGGCGTGAGAAGGGGGCTCTGGGGTCCCACCCCGTGCAACCAAAAAGAGCAGCTAATTTGGGTTTTTGTTTAACAGGAACCAGAAACGGTCACTCCATGGGTTCCTGGGTTCCAAGTTCTAGAATCTTCTAGACTTCACTTGAAGTCTAGCTTCACTGAAGGCTCTACAGTGACATTGTTGCTTTAGAAAGTGCCAGCCTGGGACACTAGGACCCCTGGCTCTTTTCTGGGGCTCACTGTGCTGTCTCTTTCTCTCTCTAGTCTTGCTTTCCCTGTCTGGGAGAGCTGGTGGCTGAGTCCAGCCCTGGAGACAGGGGCTGCAGGCAGGGAGGCCTGGAGACAGGGGCTGCAGGCAGGGAGGCCTGGAGACAGGTGTGAGAGAAGGATTCGGGAGCAGGGGTCCCCGCCCAGGCCTGCCACTTACCGGATGGTGATTTCGAAGATCTGATTGAGTTTGCTCTGTAGCAGCGATGCCTAGACAGGAACAGCAGGAAGTGAGCTGGGGGCTCCCCCACACCCATGCCCGCTCTCAGGGGCCCCGCTGTCCGGAGAACCCGTGGAGGTGGGGGGCAGTTGCAGTCTTAGGAGGGGAACTGGTGTGAGCTCATTCCTGGAGCTTATCTGTGGATTCTGGCTGTGGGTTCAGATCAGGCAGGGCCACCCAGGAAGGCCTGCTGGGGACAGCACGGAGGCCGGGACCCCCAGGAGGGCCTCAGCAGGCAGTTCTTAAAAGGGCCCTTAGTTCCTCCAAGTGGGCCGTAGGGCTTGCTGGGCATGTAGAGTCAGGAGGCTCAGAGCTAGTTTCGGATCTCTGCTTAACTTCCAAGAAGCAGCTGCGCCAAATTGGTGGGTTAGGGAGGATGCTCTCTCTGGTCCCTTCTGGCTCCAGCTCAGCCCACGTGTACAGAGAGTGAGACTGTGCATGTGTTCAGGAATGGGCCTCAACTCTGAGCTCATGAAATGAGCAGCATCCACCTCTGGAGATGGGACAAGAGGTGAGGATAACATAGGCCCAGACAAATCTATAGGTATTTACATATCCTATTATATTGTTATTATATATCATGATATACTAGAAATAGAGATAATACATCTTATGTAATGGAAAAGAAAATAACATGTATTTTTACTGAGAGGAAAAAATTACAATAAAATGGAAGTTATTTGTAGATGTGGGATGTTTACAATTATGTTTCATTGTTACTAAGATGGCCATTGTGACTAACAAATCCTAATCAATTTCAAGAAATGCATAGACATGAGTCTTTCTTTTTACTTATTTGGCACCTTTTCTTTCAAATCTCTTTTCCAGGGCCAGGCTGTTCCATTCCCCCTGCTGGGGTCCCCTGGCTGGAAGTGGGACCCTGTTGCAGATGTTGCCCATCTGTCCTCTGCTGCAGCTCCTTCCCCTCTCATCGGTAATGAGATGAGCATAAAGGCATGGACCTCACAGAGTTGTCATGACAATGACATAAGCTGATAAGTGCTCAGTGCTAGTTACATACGTGATATTATAAGCATCAGAGTCTGTCTGTCTGATGCAGGAGCTTTTGAGGTCAGGACTTCCTCCTTACAGGGAAATTACAAGATCTAAAGGAGTGCATGGCTGATAGCCATGCCTTTTGGTTCTTGGGGGAAACGATGTAGTGCCAGGGCATTGGTGGGATCTAAACCCTAATTTCTGGGTGACAAAAGTGCCAAGATCTCCTAGAAACTCAGCCCTGCTAGGGCCCCGAGGACTCACCCCTGTTATGGCTCACTCACCCGGGCCCCACAGTGTGCTGCGATCTCCTCAAAGGGTGCCTTCTGGAACTTCTCCACCACCTGTCGCCGCCGTTCACGTTCCTGCTCCTCGACTGCCACGCTGTCCACTGCGGCATAGAGAGCTGGGTCAGCCCTGACGTCCTGCCCCACTGGTGCGGGGCAAGATGGGTGGGCCCCTCCAGGGGAGCACTGTCCGTGAGTGCCTTCTGGGCTCTGCCCTCTGCTGATGAGCAGGGCGTGGAGGGTTTGGTGCCATTACTTGGGCCCACGAAGGCTAGATCTTTTCCTGCTTCGGCCTGAGGCTCAGCCCCTTTCTTCGTGGAAGAGTTTGAGAACTAGTTAAGTGGACCCTACAGCTGGGCTTTTAATGCCCCGAGCTGCTACAGCACCACTAGGACTCTCAAAGGAAGTTCCTGGAGCAGAAAGTACTCTGGCACTAATTTGAAAGGGACGTCAACAGTGGAAAAGCCAGACAGGTCCCAAAAGCCAAGACAAGAGCTTGGCCCCTATGGCCCAGCAGTCCCAGGTTGTCCAGTTTAAGGCTTCTGCATATTCCTTTTGGTCTCCAAAATGAGTCAGCAAATATAAAGAAGGGGGGTTGGTGAGATATGTTCACACGTTAAGAAGGCAGAGCAGGGGGCGCCTGGGTGGCTCAGTTGGTTAAGCGACTGCCTTCGGCTCAGGTCATGATCCTGGAGTCCCTGGATCGAGTCCCGCATCGGGCTCCCTGCTCGGCAGGGAGTCTGCTTCTCCCTCTGACCCTCCCCCCCTCATGCTCTCTCTATCTCATTCTCTCTCTCAAATAAATAAATAAAATCTTTAAAAAAAAAACAAAACTATTGCATATTGGAAAGTTGCTAAAAAATTACATCTTAAAAGTTCTCATTGCAGGCGCCTGGGTGGCTCAGTTGGTTAGGCGACTGCCTTCGGCTCAGGTCATGATCCTGGAGTCCCGGAATCGAGTCCCGCATCGGGCTCCCTGCTCGGCAGGGAGTCTGCTTCTCCCTCTGACCCTCCCCCCTCTCATGTGCTTGCTCTCTCTCATTCTCTCTCTCTCAAATAAATAAATAAAATCTTAAAAAAAAAAAAGAAGGCAGAGCAGTGTGCGCATTCAGAAGGAATACTAGCAGGGACAACCCAAATTGAAATGGTTTGGCATCTGAGTATATAATTTGTCATCAGTTATCAGTTACCTCATTGCCCCCTAATCCAGATAAAGGAGGTACTACTGCATTTTAAAATCTGTTGCCAATAACTATTAATATGATTTATTCTTCATATCTTTCGTTGGTCAACTTGTTACCATCCACCAAAAAAATCATCTAAGTATCTATACAAAATTGCCTCCCTTCACCTCTGTGCTGAATCCCGCAGCAGGCTGCACACACCCCTGCCTCCCCCAGGACCCAGCCCAGGCCTCCCCGCCAACTTACCGATGGCCTTCTTTAGCGTCTCATAGGTGATCTCCTCGGCAGGCACTCGCTGAGGGAGAAAGGACAGAAGTGCTCAGAAAGGTGGGGTGGGGTGGGGGGGTGGCTCTGGCTTCCTCGGTTACCGGGCAGCCCCTTCGCTTCTCAGAAGAATGTCCCCATGGGCGGAAGCTCCCCCAGGACACCCACATTCTCACCAGGGTCTCTGAAGCTCCCCCAGCAGGCGGGCACAGAGCTGCCCACTGAAGGACAGCAGTGAGATGGACGGGGGAGGCCCAGTCCTCAACAGCGTGCGGGAGAATCACCTGAAAGAGCTCGCTGCCCTCCCCGCCCCCCCTCCCCCTCAGCTTGTCCCATTAAGCCCCATGGGAGCAAAGCCCTGTGAAACTAAAAAAAAATCTTCAGAGAAAGTAACAGAAAATATTGGCAGCAAGAGGAAGCAGTTGGCAAATACCTCAAATGTAAATTTTAAGAACTGAATAAAATTTCTGAAGACTCAGGATATCAAATTATCCACTGAGGTGATTTGAGTATTGACTTAAAGGTCAGACATGCTGAGCTTGGCTCAGGGACCTGGGTCACAGGATCTCAGCCCTCGCAGAGCCTATTAAAGGAGGTGGAAAATAATAAACTCAAAGAAGGATTACTCCATGGATGGTGGCCTCAGGCCAGAGGCTGAAACCCGTGAAGACTTTGAACTAAGTCCCAGGTATTCCCCAGTAGACTCTGAGCTCCCTGAGGCAGGATTCATGATTCACTCCCATCCCATTACTTAAACACAATGTTAAGTGAAAGAAGCAGACACAGGAGAGAATGACTTCACTAATAGGAAGTTCAAGAAGTGACCTAAGTCAGGCTAGTGGCTCCTTTTGGGAAGGGGGTCTCTTGGGCAATGACAACGTTCTCTCCCCTGATCTGGGTGTGACTGCACGGATACATTCCTTTAGTGAAAATTCAGAGCTGGACTTTCCTGATTTGTTTAGCATTCAGCAAATGCTAGTGTGAGGAGGAAAGGCCAGAGATGTAGGTATGGGCTACAGTCATTTACGAAATATTAAGTGAGCGCTGAGTATGTGCGGGCTCTCGGCTGGTCACGCGGTAGAGATAGCACAGTCTGTCAGCGTGGGAATGACACGCAGAGAGAGCTGGGCTGAGCTGTCAGTCACTCCGAGGATTCAGCCTCTGCACGGCCCTCCATGCATCCACTCAGCACCGACCAGCATGTGAGCGGCCGGGGAACCGTGTGGTGGCCCAGAGAGACAAGGAAGACTGGTCAAGGGCGGGTAGAGAGAGGCTTATGGAGGAAATGGGACACAAGCTGAGCATGGAAGGGTAGGCGGTTCATGGGCACAAAGGTGCAGAGGAAGGGAGTCACACGGGGGATTACTAGCAAAGACCTGGAGCCGGATGAGACCACACTGTGGGCGGGGGGGGGGGGGGGGCGGTTAACAGAGCAGCCTGGCCCGACACAGAGGCTGTCTGCCAGAGGGCAGCCCAGTCTAGAAATGGCTCTGAATGCCAGGCACTGGGTTTGGGATTTGACCAAACCAGCATTTATTGATCAACTGCTATGAACTTGGCATTTAAGGTTACAGGATTCTGGCAGGGCACGGTGGGCGGAGAGTGGAAAGAAGCATAGCGTGGCTGAAGGGCACGGGGTGGAGGCCCCCACACCCCTGCTGTAGCTATCAGGCTCCCCCTGAGCTAGGGGGACTCTCCAGGAAGGAAAGGAACCCATTCTGGTGATCCAGGGGACACTAGAGAGTAGGAGGCTCTGTACATAGGCAAGCATTTCTCCTTCTCCTTCTGCGTCACTTTACTCAATTCCTGAGGGTCCCTTAACTCCTGGGAAGGGAGAATCACAACTATGGGGGGGACAGCAACCAATTCCCGCCACAGTGCTGACACGGTTCCCTGTCCTGCAGAGCCGGCAGGCCTTGGAGGACACCTGGTTCAACCTCATTCCACTCTTCCAATTCGCCTGAGTCAGAGCTTCCTTCCTTCCAGGGGAAGGTTCCAGAAAAGTGCCCCAGTGAGAGAAGAGTTGGGAAAGTGGCTGAGGGCACAGTTAGAGGGAGGCTTGGTCCTGACCCCAACGACTTCTCCTTGCTCTGATGCATCTGGGGAAAGGCTCAGGGTTGAGGCTGTCCCCCACAGCTACCCCAGCACCAATGGGCAGAAACTGTCCCAGTTCTCCCCTCCCCCCATGGGCATCCTCCTCACTTCCTGCTGAGGCTTCCTCACGTGTCTGTCGATTCCCTGAATGGTGGGAGACCCCGTTAACATGAGCGTGCTGCATCTTATGGCTTCAACCCCTCATGGACCCTTCCTCTCCTCTCTGCCCCGCTCCCATATTTCTTTTTCATTTGTAGGAGTAAGTCAGGTCTTTCCACTGTGATTCCTTCTTCTCTCTTACTCATGGGCACATCTGCTTTATTTTCTGAGGTAGAAGTAATATCCCCAGTTAACATGGACAGAAATTAGATATTCACAGCCCCCAAGAGAAAATCGAAGAGAGATCTTCAAGCTGCAACTCTGTCTTTAAAAAAAGTACCTCCATTGATCTATATGGAAGAAACACGGTGAAAGCTATTCTCGCCCTCATCTCTCCTGGTAGGTCTTCCAGTTTCCAACACGGAGCACATCTGCCTCCGGTGGAAATGGGACATGATGTTGTCATGGGAGTGTGGGAGTGTGTGTGTGTGTGTGTGTGTGTGTGTGTAGCGCATATCATTTTTCCAGATGGAAATATCTATGATATACATGATGAGAGACAGTAAGAAAATGGGATATTTGAGGAATTTGCCTTCCATGCAACTTTAAATGTGCTGTGCAGTTAAGGGAGCCCGGAGCCGGGAGTGCCTGACTGCAGGGGGGCAAGAGAAGGTCCCCTCCCCTGGGGGTGCAGGACAGCACATCACTCACCTCCTCCTTCTCTGGGCTGTTCCTAGATTCTACCTCCACCTGCAGGGAAATGGTTTCTCCAATACTCTTCCTCTTGGATAAGCGATCCTCATCTGGGAAAGGAAAGCCAAGAAGCTAGAGTTCCCAGTGCTCAGAGCGAGCCAGGCTCCTCACACCTTTAGCACCATCTCCACCCACCCTCCCATCGCCCCCACCTTTGCCTGGCCCACAGCCCTCTGAAGGCTCAGGACACACTGAGGCTACAGCTGGTTTTTTGAAGGCTGCCGGCCTCCTCTGCCCACCTTAGGGTGGTGAGTTTTGCTTTTATGGCTAAGATCTTGAAATCATCGATAAGCACAAAGAAGCTGCTCATGACCAGAAAGCACATCTCAACTTGCACGAGTAGCCGTCACTTGGGGAGCATTTCCTAAAGCGCATTTACTCTGTGTGCGTCTCCCACCAGCCCTCTAAGGCAGGTGTCGTTAATCCCTATTTTCTAGTCAAGGAAAATGAAACTCAGAGATGCCAGGAGACTGGTCTGAGGATTTCCAGGAAGTAAACGGCAGAGAACTTGCACGGCCCATGTGTGCTCTTTCGGGCTCCCGGGGGCCTCTCCCGTCCACCGGCCAGCCTGTCTCATGGGCCGCTTTCTCCCAAGGATCCGGCCCTGAGGAGAAGAGGTGGGGGGAACCAAGAGGCTCTCACCACAGATTTCTACCGCGTTTGTCCACTCCTGTGGGACACGCCAGGGGCACACAAGTCCCTGACACTCAGGCCCTGTCCTGGTGAGGAAGAGCCGAGGCAGGCTCGGAAGTGCTCCCACAGAGCGCCTACCTGTCAGCTGAGGGATGTAGGGCAGGCAGAGCCTGTCGGAATTGTAGCCGCTGCCCCCCAGGACTTCGCTGATCTTGCTCTGGCGGAAGAGGAACTCAATCACTACTCCGTCAAGATTCTGGGACAACCTGGAAGACACAGAAGGAAAGGGGCAACCAGAGGAATTTCCTAATGACTTTCTTTATTATAAAAGGAACACTCATCCTACAAAATGACAGAGCAGCAGAAGGAAAAGAAAATCACCATGGTCTCACTTTCCAGAGACAACATCTTTACACTTTGTGCAGAATCCTTGGGTCACTGACATCTATGTGCACACACACACACACACACACACACATCACCACACCCCCTGAATTCCTGTTCTGTGATCGATTTTATCTACCGACGGCACAGTGCGCATTTCGCATGAACTCTTCTTCCAAACCGCCGTGGTGGAAAGGCCATCGTTTATGAAGCTACCCCCTATTGTTGGACATTTTTTTTTTCACAGTATTTTCCTTGAGTTCCTCTGAGGCTGACGTGACACAGACTGCAGTCCAAGGATGCCACCTGGATGGATCCAGTGTCTTGCAGGAACGACTCCTCCCGAATGCACGGCCCATGGGCTTGGCCAAAGCTCCCGGAGGTCACGTCACATACTCTATAGCACAATGTACTGACATGGCTCAAGGCGTGGATTATGGCCCCATGACGAAGGTCACAGTTGACCCAGGACATCTGGGCCGCAGGCAGGGTCCACTTGTGGCCCTTGAGCCCATAAAGGTCTCAGCCCCTGGATTCAGACTGCCCCCACCTTCTCACACAGCTGCCTGGAGTGTCCTTGACCACGTCCCAAGTGTGCTCCTCACCTGGGCCTCTCCACAAACACATCCTCAGGGAGCATGTATGGAGCCTCCTTCTTCCTGGTCTCTATCACCTGGAGTTGGGAGGAACCACATAAGGGCTGGGGTCGACAGGGGGGAGGAGCTCCGAGCAGGCAGACGATGGCTCTCCCCTCCCCTGCAGGCAGTTCCTTCCTCCCACAGACTCCTGGGCAGAGCACCCTGCGGCTGGGCTTCTAAGGGAGAAACTCGGATCAACCCTCACAGCAGCCCGAGAAGCCCAGGCGGGCCGCTCAGGCCATCCCCAGTGACAGGTATGCATCAGGTGTCCTCCAAAGGCAGGGGACTTAGTCCCCAGGAGACGGCAGCTTCTTGCTCCTGTGCCCTATTCCTATTTTCTATGTAAACATGGAAAAGAGAGTATAGATCACACCATCCCCCCAACCCAGGTGCATGAAAAACATCCTGATGGCCAGTCACAGGCGGAGGTCCCCTCAGTACCCTTGGCAGATTTTTTTTTTTTTTTAAGATTTTATTTATTTGCGAGAGAGACAATGAGAGACAGAGAGCATGAGAGAGGGGAGGGTCAGAGGGAGAAGCAGACTCCCCGCTGAGCAGGGAGCCCGATGCGGCACTCGATCCCGGGACTCCAGGATCATGACCTGAGCCGAAGGCAGTCGCTTAACCAACTGAGCCACCCAGGCGCCCACCCTTGGCAGATTTTTGACAGGAAAAGTGAAAGTCCGCGAGACGGTGAGAGGCGGGAGGGTGCAAGTGCGGGCAGGAGTGAGCGAGCCAAGCTGCGGCTGTTGTCCGAACAGGATGTCTGGGCATATGGCCTTCCTGTGCCCCCTACTGGCCCATGCTGGGGGGCACAGTGACACGGCACCCTCCCCCTGTCCCCCAGCACCCCAAGCCAGCTGAGACCCGAGGTTTCTCATTTTAGTTCATTTTGCTTATTTTAAAGTTAATCCTAGATATTATATCATTCCACCTATAAATACTTCAGTATGTTTTAAAATGTCTTTTGGGGACAACTGAGAACATTTGATTATAAACTGGGTATTAGATAATACCGAGGCATTGTTGATAACTTAATTAGGCATGTTAATAGCAGAATGATTATGTAGGAAGGTGTCCGTATTTTTCACGCACAACACTGATACCCGTAGGGATAAAATGATAGGATAGCTGAGATTTGCTTTGAAATAAGACAAAGGGGGGGCGCCTGGGTGGCTCAGTTGGTTAAGCGGCTGCCTTCGGCTCAGGTCATGATCCTGGAGTCCCGGGATCGAGTTCCGCATCGGGCTCCCTGCTCGGCAGGGAGTCTGCTTCTCCCTCTGACCCTCCTCTCTCTCATTCTCTCTCTCTCAAATAAATAAATAAAATCTTTAAAAAAAAAAAAAAAGAAATAAGACAAAGGGGAAACGAGATAAAGCAAACGTGGGAACACCTTCCTGTTTCATCTGCATGATGGATATACGGATGTTCATTGTTCTCCTCACACTGCTTTGGTGATATCTGAAAACTTTCATAATAAAAACTTTTTTTAAAAAAAAGGAGCGTTAGTCCCAAATGACAAGAGAGGCGTGTGTAGCCGGGCTTCTGGGAGCGGGGGTGGCGCAGGGGGGTGGGGAGGAGAGTGGGCAGGTCGCAGGGGAGGAAGGGGCCCAGGTTCCTGCCTGTGGCCGGCCCCCCGTGCTATGTGGTGTCACGCAGCACGAAATGCTGCTTCTAGTAACTTCCCACTGTCCCTCACTGTTCCGTCAACCCTTCCTCAATGCCTAGACTAGGCACGGGGCTCGCGCAACGAAGGACAAGTTGTTCTGGGGAAACCCAGAGCCGAGGGCCTCCTGAGCGCTCAGGGCGGCGAGGACACCAACCTCATGGGTGTGCTGGCAGAAGGCAGGGACTGCTGTGAGCTGGCTGATGAGGTTCAGGTAGGCCGCGCCCAGAGCGTAGAGGGCACAGCGGTTGTACACAGGCAGGTTCTCTTCATTGACCTGGGCCACGTCCTGTGGCAACAAAGAGAGGCCTTGGAGTTTTCCAACTGACAAATTATATCGGTGCCCTGACCCCCGCCCAACCTCTCCCAACCTTCTGTAGAGAGGGCCCATCTCTTTAGACTAAGCCTTTTTCAGCATTTGTCCCATAACTTCCTGGGAGACATAAGTCATCCTTGGGAAAGCAGAAGTGAATCATCCCGAGAACAATCCATGAGCTGGGAGCTCGTAAGTGCTTGAGTAGAGGGGTGATGACCTCATTCTCCACTATGCAGTTCCAGCTTTGGTGACCTTGACTGTCCAAACCCTCATCATTAATCCTACCTCTAGGATGCTGTGTCCTTGAATATAGGCCTTGAATGATTCTTGGGGGACGGGACTGGTTTGCTAAACTGGGTCCACATGTTAAGTTGAAAGAGTTGCGACAGTTACTAGGGATGGGGATACAGAGGAATCTCAAATTCTAGAGTGAAGACAATCATAGCTGCTGGGTTGGCCTTGCAAGATTTAGCACGGGTGGCCTAAGATTCTCCACCACCGAATTCCCAGGTTTGCCATCATTCCTGCTCCTAAGTAGGATCTGAAGCCACCTAGCTTCAGGACCCTGGAGACGCCGGTCTTTTGAGGTCTGAACGACCCACCCCAATCCCCAGCATCCTTGAGAGTACACTTCCACCCAGAAGGACTCTGGAAGTCTGAAGCCCTATCTAGTGAACACTGGCTTTCTAAGAGTCATGACAGAGGCTTGTTGAATCTCCAGGTCCCCACGTGTGGGAATACGTAATTTTTCATATGGGAATATGTAGTTTTCATAAGCGCTTGGGGTAATTCTGAGGCACAGCCAGGCTTGGGAACCAGACGATCTACAGACAAAGTGTGTTTTGGGATCACTCAGGGTTTATGAGCACCCTCTTGGTATTCCTTGGAGTCATACTAGGGACTAAAGGGTGTTTTTGAAAGATCCTGTTCCCTGGGTCTCCTTTGGCCTGAGGATGGGCTACAGCCATGAATGAAGCATTCTTGGGTGGTTCCCCAAACAGAACCATGGCTTGTGGTCCCTGGAGGAGCGGGGAGCCAAGGGTGCCGCATTCCCGGGCTCTGAGACAGTTGCTGAGCAGCCACTCGTCGGTGGTCTCGTTAGTGCCCGGCCCACCTGCTCCCCTGCCCCGATCCCACCCCCCACGTGCTGCCCACACCCGGCCCCACCTGAACGGCCAGCACCAGGCGGATGAGGTCCACCACCACCTCCTCATTGGCCAGCTCAATGCTGACGAGAGCCAGCAAGCTGTAGAGCGCCTCGTAGTGCCTCTGTATGTTCGTCTCCTCCTTACAGCTCAGGTAGATGTGTCTGTAGAGCTGCTGGGAGTGCTGGGCATGGGGGAAGAGGGGCAAGGCCGCGGCGGGGGGGGGAGGTGGAGGCGGGAGGGGCAAGGAGAACGGGAGGAAGACCACTCTGTGGGTGGTGCAGTAGCTGTGTGTACCCCCCCTCCACCCTCAGGGAGAGGGAGTCTTCTCTCTCTCTCTCTTTTTTAAGTTTTATTTATTTAAGTAATCTCTACACCCAACGTGGAGCTCAAACTCATGACCCCGAGATCCTGAGTCGCACGCTGATCCCACTGAGCCAGCCGGGCACCCCAGGGAGAGGATGCCTTTAAAGCAGACCCCAGTGGAAGCAAACGTGCAGGACACGTTTAGAGAAGGGTGGACGCGGTGAAACCAGCAACAGAAGCTGCTGCCCAAACCCAGCTGGGTTTGGGAGAACACAGCCTGTAGCCCAGCCCGGGCCAGGCTCACCAGCAGTGCTCCTGACTCTGGCCTCGGTGTTGAGTGTGACCCTGGGGGCTTGGCCCCACCACCCCCGAGGGGTCGGCTGGTCATCCTGGCTAAGCGTGCTCAAAGAGGGAGAGAGCAGGCCTGGGCACAGGGGTCAGCCCTGACTGGGGGGGCTGGGAGGTGGGGGTCCACAGAGCCCGGCCCACCTGGGGTTCGCTGGGGCTTAAGGTCACACTGGCTAACCTTCTTCATGAAGACGGTGTCCTGTCGGGAGCACTTGTCCACTTTCAGCTTCAGGACAGAGATGTCACTGAGGGTACTGGGAAGGGACACGAGAGGCCACCTTAGCCCTGTGCAAGGCCAGTCAGAGCCCAGGCGGTGTCACTGGGCTTTATCCCAACATTGTTAGTTGGGTCCCAGCCTCCCACCCCCTGCACTGGTTCTTAGCCCAATCTCCACTTTCCTCAAGCTCTCAACCGCTCTGTCCTGCCCACTTTTTCTTGTCCCTTTTTCTTAAATACTGATCCAGATTATTCTCTTCCTCCCTTCCCCTTCCCCCCAGTCTTTACTGACAAACCTGCAGCCCCCTCCCTCCTCCCCACCCGCTAACTCCCTTTAGTACCTGCTCTTCATCTCCCCCATCTCCAATCCACCCCCTGGCTCCCTGGGAAAAGCGCCCTTCCATCTCTCCTGCCCCCACAGGACCCCAGGGTCAATGTCCGTGATCAGCTCCTGGTAGTTCCCACTGAATAATGGGAATTGTCCTCTCACCTGGGGGTGAGACCTACCGGCAGTCTTCTCCCCCTTCACACACCAACTGGAGGGGAGACCCCAAGTTCACCTGATGGTAGAGAACTTGTGGCGGTTGCCATGACGATCAATGAAACTGATGAGAATCTCTAGAACGAAGAGGCGGATCTCTGCATCCTCCATGAGAGCGGTGGAGAGAAGGCGGTCCAGGAAGTTGCTGGGCAGGGCTGACATCATGTTGTTGCACTGGAAACCTGTGGATACCTGTGAGGGAGCCCAGCATGGCCGAGCTTAGGAAGGCTGGTGCTCTCAGTGCGGTGAGGAGATGGACAGCCGCCGGCGGACCTGGGGTCTAACGCACCCAACCTCTCTCAACATCTCCCAGCCCAGCTCCCTTGTCCTCCACCCGAGGCCCTGGACACCTGAGGCAACTTTTCTGAACACGCCAACAACCACCTGGACAAGTTTTAGGTTGTTAAAAGCAAGCAAGGGGTAAGCACTAGAGGGTAGGAGGAGCCAGGGAGCCTCTGAACCTAACGTTCGGGCCATCAGGGCCCAGCTGATGAACACTCACCACGAACACAACGCTGCATTAAGGGCACGGACAGTCACACAGAGATGGAGGGACAGTGCAAGAGCTTACGGCTGGGCTGAGGAGCCACAACGCACGCACATGCAACACCCGTTTCGTGACATCTCTTCTAGGTGCTCATACTGGGGGTCTTCGGATTAAAGCCAGTGGGCGTCAGTAGACACAGCATCCACGATGTTGTTAAAGCATACAGAAGCAGCAAAACAACCCCAAAGTTTATAGCAGCAATGTCCACAATAGCCAAACTATGGAAAGAGCCCAGATGTCCATCGACAGGTGAATGGATAAAGAAGATGTGGTATATATATATACAGTGGAATATTACTCAGCCACCAAAAAAATCTTGCCATTTGCAATGACGTGGGTGGAACTAGAGGGTATTATGCTAAGCAAAATGAGTTAATCAGAGAAAGACCATTATCATATGATCTCACTCATATGTGGAATTTAAGAAACAAAACAGAAAATCATAGGGGAAGAGAGGGAAAAATAAAACAAGGTGAAATGAGAGAGGGAGACAAACCATAAGAGACTCTTAATCACAGGAAACAAACTGAGGGTTGCTGGAGGGGAGTGGGGTGGGAGGATGGGGTAACAGGGTGATGGACATTAAGGAGGGCATGTGATGTAATGAGCACTGGGTGTTATATAAGACTGATGAATCACTGAACTCTACCTCTGAAACTAATAATATACTATATGTTAATTAATTGAATTTAAATAAAAAAACAAAAGCAGCAAAATAATATTAATTGTTAAGTCCATATTGCAAAACAATGCCTTTGATGATTCAGCAAGCCCTAGGGGATCTAGCAAAGCCTGGTGGCATCAATAGTAAACATCAGCTGAAGGGGAATGTGAGCGCCCCCCAAACTGTCACCTTGATAAGGAGCTGGGTACAGTGAGGGTAAACTCAGCAGAAATGGCAGGAGTACACAGACCAAGGAGGTCACCAAATGTGGGCAGTACCAGCATGAAAAGCCTTTATAAAAACACAGGGACATGAACGGCGTGGGCTCAGGAGAGGGGAGGCAAGGCGTGAATGGGAGTAAGTGGGGTGTGCAGATCAGCATGGCTGGAACAGAGACTGGGGCTGAGGGCTGAGATGGGGAGTCAGGGAGGGGAAGGGGCCTGGGGATCTCCCACCGTTAGTCTGAGAAGTTTGAAATCTGGAGGCACATCCATTCTACACTGACACCTACTATTTGAAAAGGAGCAACATGTGGGGAGCAGCATTTCTAGAAAATTCTTCTTGTGGTTGTATGTATGATTGGTGAGGACAGATGACAATAAGGGCAACCATGAGGGGAATCTAGTTGTGAGATGTCCAGAGCTTAGGCAGTGCTGTGCGTAAGAATCCCTGGGGAGCCTGTTACAAACAGATTCCAGGACCCCACTCAGACCCATGGCTCCAAATTTCTAGGGAGTCCGTATAGATTTTAACAAGTTGGTCATGAGATGGCATTTGAGGATAATGAATCTGGACTCCAGTGATGGCTGCAAAGATGGAAAGAAGAGGAATGTAAAACACCAATGAAGGGAGAGATAGAGGCTGGGGTGGGCCCAAGTGCTGAGGGGGAAACAGGTGGAAGGGACCTAGGGAGGTACTTGGAAGGGGAAAAAAAAGCAGGAACCAAAGATGCCATCCCAATTCAGAGATAATGTTTGAGTGACAAGGCTATCAGTAGCTGATAAGGAAACTTTGTGAAAATTAGGAACAGTGTCCTGCCTGCTCTGGGTGATCCAGCTCTGTGGATGCCCAGACTGCTAGTGAGTGTAACACAGGGTGGATTTCAGCCCCCTAGTCACCCTTCAGCTGGGGCTATTTGTGCAGTGTGCAACCTGCACAACTGTATGTGGTAGCCTTCTCTTGGTCCCTTGGAAGGAGCTGCCTCCTGTAGAGGCAGAGCAGGACTGGGGACAGGAGAGGCTCACCTGAAGGAGGGATTTCAGCAGCATAATCTGGGTCAGCCGGTTCCTGTTCTCTCTGTAGACCAGAGACACAAATACTCACCAGGATGGTGATGTGGGCAGAGACCCCATGCTTGCCTGCCCAGTTCCCCTTGTGATTAGATTCTCCATGAGGCTTGTTACCTAGGGCAGTTGACTTCCAGAGCCAGGAAGCAGACCAGAGAATTAATGGCTTGCCCCAAAGGTGGGAGGTAGTTATTGGTGGGGCACCCTGAGGAATTGTTGTGGGATCCAAGGCCCCCACTAAAGGCTGCTGAGGGACTTGAGAGTAGAAGAAAAGTGAGGGCAGGACCAGGGAAATTAAAGTGGAGAAATGAGTCCTCGAGAAAACACGGGAAGGGAAGCTGGGGTGGAAGTTTGGCCGATAAAGGAAAAAGGGGAGCAGGGCTGGTAGGCTTACCCTGTCTTGCCTGTCTCCATGGGATGATGCAGGGAAGGCAGTGGGACCTTGCTCATGATGAAGAGGATCACCTCGGAGCGCTGATAAGTGGGCAACGTGCTGGCAAAGGAGCCTGCAGGAAAGAGATGGGGGACAGGGGTGGCCCAGGTGAGGCTGCCAGCTGCCAGGGGCTCCGCTCGGCCTCGCAACTGAGCAAACTGCTGCCCAGAGTGCGGGCTGCGTCTCTAGGGAGACAATTAAGACGGAGAGGGAAAACCTAGACGACGCCAGAGGCCTCCTCCCGCTCCGGTGGCTTCACTTGGCATCCCGCAGGCTGCGGTTAGCGCCTCTGGGAAGGAGAGGGGAGCGCCAGCAGTGCTAAGCCAGGAAGGCTCTGAAGTGAAGAGCTCTGCAAGCTGGAGAGG
>NC_138378.1:105658741-105711098 GCF_054177405.1 Leptonychotes weddellii
CATCGTTCTGCGCTCTCCGTCAGGCCCGACCCAGGCCAGTCCGAGAGCTGTGCGCGCCGTGGACTGACTCCATTTCCTCCAACGTCCGCGAGTAACACAGTCCGAGCGGGTGACCTTACAGCGCCCGGGCGCTGTCCTGGTGGAGGTCGCCCCCTGCCCCACCCAACCCGGACGGACCCGGCCGCGCCCGGCCCCGCCCCACCACCGGGCCCCGCCCATCCAGGCCCCGCCCCGGGTCCCACCTATGGTCTTGATGACAGCCTCCTGGAACATGCGCTCTTCGTGCTCCTTGATGATCTTGGTGCCCAGGCTGATGGCCCCGTCGTAGCTCCCGGTCAGGGCGTAGTCGATGCTGAGCCGCAGCTGCCTCAGCAGAGTGTTGAACATCTCCAGCACCGTGGGCCCTGAGCGCAGCGGGGGTGGGGTGTGGGGAGGGGGGGAGACCCGAAATCCAGGCCTGACACCCCCCCCCCCATTCTCCCCTGTCTTGCATTCCAGCCAGGGGCTTCCTCTGCCCCCTCCCTGCGCTCCCTTGCCCTTTTCTGGCAGGGGAGGCAACCTCCCGCCGAGGGCAGGGCTTTGTCCTCGGAGGCTTCCGGGCCCCCACGCTGTCACTCAGGGCCCCCTTACCGACAGAGCCGGTGGCGGCAATGACCGCAGCTTCCGACAGGACCTCCACGATGCCCGCGCGCACCGTGGCCGCGCTGCGGCTGTTGGCATCCAGGTGGCTCAGGAGCTGCTGGATAACCAGGTGGGAGTGCTGCGGCTGGGGGGAGGAAGACGTGCTGGCCCCAAACAGCAACCCCCACACGGCCTCTGCGCCGGGGCAGCCCTCCACTGGGACCCAAAGGCCAGCGTGGACCAAAGTGAGGTCCTGAGGCCGGTGGCCACTGGAGGTGGTGCCCACGTACCCCGGTTCCTTCTCCTCAGTCCCTCCCCCTTGGTCCCACACGAGCAGAGCCCCATCCCAGGGACGACCTCGATTTCCAGAGTTGCCCTGGGCCCTTCCACCTCAAATGGGTCAAAAGTCAATTTTGAAAATACTGTCTTTCTTTTCATTGTTCCTGGGTCCCACGTCATACTGATAAGGGCCACAAGAGGCCACCGGGTTTAGTCCAGTAGCCCGATTACACTGGGATAGTACAGACATCCGGAGGAAGTGCTTAGTAAGCAACGTCCCGAGGCTGTGGCAGCCGAGTGTGGTCTGTGGGCTTGTGTTTTGCAGGAGTTTTTCATTTACTTTCTCTAAGGATTCTTTTTAATTGTATTTTATAAAGTATTGATCTGTGCTGTACCCGAAATAAAACTAAAACCTGCCCTTCCTCACAGCTAGATGAAGCAGCACGTCGGGACACCTGGGGGCTTGGGGGAAGTCACAGAGGACGGCCGGCTTTCTCCTTTAGCGCACCGGCCTGCTCCCAGAGGTGCCCTCGGCCAGGGGGACAAGCTGCACCGGGAGCCGCCGTACCTGAATTGAGTACATGATGATTTTAAAGCAACGGATGGCGAACACCTTGGGTTCCCAAAGAGAATGGTTATCCAGGTGGCTGTGAGGGAGAAAACACGGGGGGATGGCTAGGAAAGGCAGAATGATGGTAGGGAGGAGAGACAAGCTTGCGGGGAGAGGGACCTGCCAGAGACCTAGCCCCTGGCAGAGCTCCCAGGTGGGGAAGGGCTTCCAGGTGGCAGTGAGGGAAGGAGATGAGGGACCCCGGGGCAGTCCCGCTGCGGGAGCTGGAGGGAAGCCAAGAACAGAGTTCCGCAGCTGTGGACTCAGGAGTGAAGCCGGGCACCTTCCTCCGGTTTCCGGGAAACTCCTACCAGCACCTCTCCCCAACACCGCGCTCGGCCACTGTGTGGTAACTTCTGCTGTCACACGGGCACACACAAGGGACCATCTTGCACACAGCACTGCTACCATAACACCTCTTTCCCCTCTCCGCGAGTCAGCAAGATGCCAGGACCTGAAACAGTTCTCTGAGGGCTGGCGCGCAGGGGGGTGGGGGGGACTCACATGAGAACAGGCTTGATGGCATTTTTGATGTTGCCGAAGGCGGCCCGGCCCAGCAGTTCCCGAAGGCACCTCTCGGCCAGCTCTGCTGGGTTCTCTTTCTCCTTCTCTGGTGCTTGGAGGGGCGAGGGAGAGCGGCTGTGGAAACAAGCAGCGCGTGGGTGGGCAAGGGATGGCCAGCAAAGCAGGAGTCAGTCTTTGTGCAGAAAAAATTCCTTTTTTCTTTTTTTAAAAATATTTTATTTATTTATTAGAGAGAGAGAGCGGGCATAAGCAGGGGGAGTGGGAGAGGGAGAAGCAGACTCCCCACTGAGCAGGGGTCGGGGCTCGATCCCAGGACCCTGGGATCATGACCTGAGCCAAAGGCAGGTGCTTAACGGACTGAGCCACCCAGGCGCCCTGGCAGCCCGTGTTTCTGCACTGCATCCTTGCGAGTGGTGCGCCACGACAGGCAGGAATTTGGTGTGGGCTGCACGAGATAATGTGGGAGGTATCGTGGCTGTCAGAGATGAAACAGGGTAAAGGAGCCCAGGGTGGAGGAAGATCATGGGAGAAGGGGTCAAATTCTCTTTCCGGAAATCCTCGAGGACACGTGCCCCCGCGGGAAGGACAGATAGCCTGCACATCATGGGCCTGGGGAGGCACAGACCAGAGTGTCTCCTTGCCTCAAAGCCTGGGAAGGAAAAAGATGGGGTGTGAAGAGAGGGAGGCAGAGTAATAGAGAAAACAAAAGAAAGTGGGAGAGAGAAGGAGGGAGAGGAAAAAGAAACCATGGCGGTTGGCTCAGGTGTGACTCAGTGGTACCTAAGTCACAGGGGCTGGGCCCGGATCTGGACAGAGGAAGGAACCTCAGGTGTCCGGGGGCTGAGACCACCAGGGACCACAGGCGAAGCGGGTCAGGGAGGTGCAGTTCCAGGAACAGCCACCAGAGGGAACACTTATTTCCCACGCTTGTCCCCTGCTCCACAGGCTCAAGGGAGTCAGAGGGAGGGGGGAACCTGCTATTCTCTCACCCAGCGCCATGCACAGCCCAGATGGACAGCAACATGAGTTTTTCCCTGCATCCCGTTTTACAGATGGGAAGAGCGAGGGGCAGGAAGAGACTGAAACCCCTGTCTGAGGGCTCCCGATTAAAACCCACTATCTGCAACTTGGGTCCAGGGGCTGCTGGCTGGTCAAGCAGGTTTTAAGGACCTGAAATACCATTAGGAAGTGAGGCAGGAAGGGAAAGTCCTCAGTTAACTGGAGCCATGAAAGGCGCTTTAAAACCTCCTTGGCCTGCTGCGTTCAGAGAGACAGAGGTAACCCGACTCTTGGTTCTTTGTGTTCTTACCAGTGCACACTTACCCCCAGGGAGCCCAGCACGGTTACTGTCGTTCCTTCATGAACGCAGACCTTAGGGGGTGCAGCAGGCTGGCAGAAGGCCAGACCCCAGGCTCCTAGGGAGCTGGATTTGGACTCATTGCCGAACAAGCCACAAACACCAAGATCCCTGGCCTTTTGGTTAGGCTTTACCAGCCAGCCCAAACCCTGTGGTTCCCAAGCAGATGGCAAAGGCAGCCTGGGAGGGTGGTCCATGGCCCGAGCTCCAGCCTCGCCTGCTTCCCGAGCTCCTGCTTACCTCTCTGCCTCCTCTATGTGCTGCAGATTGAAAAGCAGCGACGGGACAATTTTGTCCATGTGCTGTGGGTCCCAGATATTGGCTTGCAATTCATCGTTCACCGTCTTCCTCACCACCCCTTGCAGACCTTTGATGCCTGACATTCTGATTCTGGAAGAAAAAGGGCAACAATGGAGCCATGAAATCCTCCGGCCCTGAGAAGCCCAGCTTCTGTGGCAAGGGGAGGAGCACGGTGTGGGGCCTGGGGATGCATTCGTCCGTCCAAAGGCAGAAGGGAGCCCACCTTCTATCCTTCATGTGACTCAGCCTCCTGGCCAGCTGGCTTCCTGTGCGGGTGGACGTGAGCCCAGGAAGCCACGACCTCTGGCCCATCCTGGAGATTGCCATACTGCCCTTGCCTGGTACCACACGGGCTTCATCCCTATGCTGCCAGTTGCCCCAGGCTCCTCCTCTTTAGTACCCCGCTGGGTTTATTCCAGCTTGAGCCCAAGATATAAGGGCTCAAAGTACTGCCAAGAACTGATGGAGCAGAATCCAGGGCTATGAGCAAGTTACAGCAGGGAGGGGAGGGGGGATCTGGAAGGAGAGACACAGAGCTGCCAGACTCTGGGCACAGAGAGGTCTCAGCTGGGGCTAAGCTGGCTGAGAAACCAGGAAATCAAGTAACAGCACAGAGGAGGCCCCTTTCACTCCCGCCACCCCACCCAGCCCCACTGTGCTGGCCCAGGGTCCCTGCGGGCGGGGCCTCTTTATTGGCTGTGTAGTTCAGCCCCAAGTCTCTTTTTTTCTTTTTGTAATCAAACTTTTTTTCTTTTTTTAAAAAATATTTTATTTATTTATTTGACAGAGAGAGAGAGAGAGCAAGAGAGGGGACACAAGCAGGGGGAGTGGGAGAGGGAGAAACAGGCTTCCCGCCGAGCAGGGAGCCCGATGCGGGGCTCGATCCCAGGACCCTGGGACCATGACCTGCGCTGAAGGCAGACGCTTAACGACTGAGCCACCCAGGCGCCCCTCAAACTTTTTTTCTGATTATAAAATAATACATGCCAATTATAGAAAAGTATAAAGAAGATTTACCCCTACGATCACCATTCAAAGGGACCCATTACTGGCATTTTGGTGTCTTTCCTTTCTTCTGTGCATAAGACATAGAATTAAGAACTTGTTCTGGCTTTTTTTCCCCATAACATTCTATCATAAGCATTTTCCTCTATCATTAAGTCTTCATAAACATGCATGATGTACCGTCATAAGAACTTTCTCAACTAGTCCCCTATTGGCCATTTAGGTTCTAAACTTTTTGCCACTGTAATAATGCTGAGATGGACATTACCAGATAAAATACTTTATAAATTTCAAATCATGGCCAGGAGGGGAATTAATGAATCAAAAGGTAAATTATTTATATAAAATAATAAATAAATCTTTAAAAAAAAAAAACAGGTGAGAAATGCAAGGCTCCCAGCACCGCCCCGTGCTCTGCCCACCGCCAGGCACACACTGCAGGAGAATGCCATCCCCCATCCTCACCGAGCTGCCCCAGCACCGGGGGCCTCACTGTCAACATCTGTTCTAATCTATGCCTCAGAAAAGTCCTCACATCTTGTAGCTCTTTCAGATGCTTTTAATGATTATTGGAGTTGAGCCAATCTGAACGTTTAGTTGCCCTTTGTATTTTCAGCTTTAGTTTTAAGCGCGGCTACTGGGGTGTTCCCCTGGGCCTTACCTGATGACCATAACTGTCCTGAGAGCAGGAAGCCCTGGCGCAGGACCAGTGAGGTCGGGACAAGGGGCAAGGATTCCTCGGGGAGCCCTCACTTGCTCTGATTCTGCCCCCTGGTCAAGACCCTGAGCCAGAGGCTATGCAGACTTAAGAGCGAAGTAACTGGAATATTATCCCACTCACTATTCTTACTCTTGGTTCTGAGTTACAAGGTACTTCCTAATGCACAAAAAAATACATCCCAAACACGCTGGACACCTATGTCCTGCCCAAGAGAGCCTGGCTGGCAAGAAATCAGGCCTGATGGATGGGCCATTTCCTCCCCAGGGCTTCCTTATGTGTGAATGTGAATTAATTCAGTCTCCTCAGAATGCCTTCCACATAATACGCATTTTATTCCACCACACCTGAAGCTGACTGACCCTTTCAAAATAAATGCCAAAAGACCAGGCCTGCAGAGAGGCCTGCTTCTCTTATGGCTCCTTGTCATGGGCTCAGTGGAGGCCTACCTAAGAGCAAGGGGTCTGGGGAGTGTCTGAACCCAAGGGGACCACACACACACACACCCACCAGCATGCACTTATTTACAAGACCCAAGGGTTGTTCTTGGAAAGGGGCTCTGGGCTCTGCTGAGGCTGTGAATGAACAGGGGGATCTCAGGGAAAAGGGGTACAGGGAGGCTGTGGGAGAGAGAGACAGAAAGAAAAAGGATGACTGATGCCAGAAACACCTGTCACCCTGGCAGGACTTCCTTTCAGGGTTGGCAAGTACTGTCTGTGTGTGCTAACGGCCCTGCCCAGTTGCCAGGAGCAAACGTCAGCCACCCGCCTCCCCACGTGCCGCACTTCCCAATGTCACAACACAGCGCTGCGGGTGTCTGCTTCTCTGCCTTCCTCTCCACTGTGTACTGTGTGTCTGTGTGTGATTGTGCATGTGCTATTATGTATGTGGGTGTGTGTGTGTGACTGTGCACGTGCTACTGCGTATGTGCGGGGTGTGTGACTGTGCACGTGCTACTGCGTATGTGGGGGGTGTCTGTGTGTGTTTGTGTGTGTGGAGGCACAAGGGCTGTCCCCTCTGCTCCCCCCTGAAAGCTCAGCGCTGCCCGAGTGACCAGCCCCTGTTACGGCCACACCTGGCTCCAGTCCTGCACCTTCCCCAGCACCTGCTCCCGGACACGCCCCAACTGCTCCAGCCCCTTCTGTCTCTTTATAGCCCATCTGCAGTCAGGTGGCTACGGCGGGGCCAATGCTGGGGAGAGCACAAGGGCTCCTTCCTCCAGGGGCCCCCACTGCGCATCGGAGGCCCCGGGGTGGCACCCTTCCAGAGTCCATGACTATTTTAAGAAACAGGGGCCTGGGGAGGCTTGGATACTGCCAACCGCTCACAGGGTGACCTGCCCTGGGGACGTTCCACAGGCTCACAGCTTTGGGAACCGGCTCCCTGTGGCACGGAGGGTTTCACTGCCAGTTCCTCCAACCCAGACCATCAGCTGTGGCGACAAGCGCTTGATCCAGACATGCAGGGCTCCCTGACCCCGCTGTTGCACAAAATGTGGCAGGTGATGTACTGGGGTGATGAAGGAAAAAGCCAGTGGCTGAGTTCTGGAACAAACCGCTGGAGAGGTGGGCTGCTGTGGGCATGCTGGCCACGTGTCAAACCTCCTCGCTCCGACTCCTCCTGCCCTCTCCCCTCTCTTCCCTTCTTCTTTCTTTGTCTCCTTTGAACACATTCTCTGGTTTCATATAGCCTCCCCGAGTTGATAACACACGCTTTGTGGGCAAAGACCCATTCCTAATCGTTTTGCGCTGAATCGTTCCATGACAAGACTCAGTGCAAAACACCGATTCATCGCTTCCTGGCCTGCGCACCACTCCATCGGTCTGATGCTGCGTCCCGCCTTATCTTCTGTTGGCATACATTCACGTAAATATCTTTGGGATTTTATTTGAGAAGTTTTCTTTCTATGTTGATAAGTGTGTTTCTGTGAGTTTAAGAACTTGATAAGTTTGAGTCTGTGAATATAAAAGCGTATTCTGTAATTCAAGACATTTATCTGCAAGCATTCACTCTTGGCACCTGGCTGGCTCTGTCAGTAGAACGTTTGACCCTTAATCTCGGGGTTGTGAGTTTGAGCCCCACATTAGGCATAGAGATTACTTAAAAGAAATAAAATCTTAAAAAAAAAAAAAGAAAGCATTCATTCATTCACTCATTCATTCACTCCACAACTGTTTATTGAGCGCTTACTGGTCCCCAGGCAGTGCGGCAGGACCTGAGATGCAGCAATGAACAAAACGATGCCTCCTGGCCTCCCAGAGTTTACATTCTGCTGGGGGGACAGGCAATGAGTAAGAAACAATAAGCGTGTTTTGGAACGTGTCTGAAGGGGATTGTGCTATGGGGGGAAAACGGAGCAGGGTGAGGGAGAAGAGAAGTGGGTGTGTGGGATGTTTAAGAGAAGGTGGTGTTGACCAGCAGTTATTTGAGCAAGGGCTTGCAGGGGGAGAGCAAGTGAGCTAGACAGATCTATGGAGGAAGCATTCCAGGCACAGGAACAGATGGTGCAAAGGTCCTGTGGCAGGAATGTCCTTGGTGTGTTTGTGGGGCAGTGAGGAGGCCTGTGTGGCTGGAGGGGAATGAGTTGGGGGGAGTGTGGAGGAGACAAAGTCAGGATGCCAGCAGAGATCAGCCAGTGTGAAGCCTTGGGCTTTTTATTGGCAGGTAAATATTGTGATGGATAGTCGTGAGTGGGTGTGTTTCTGGGGGTGTATAAATGCACATACTCCTGAACGAAAAAGCACAGGGGTGTGCATGTGTGTATATGTGTGCTGTCGCTGACTCTGAAATTTGGTTCCCGGGACCATTACCTTTCATCTGCTCCTATTTTGTGCCCCAGAAGATTTTCCTTTGAAAGCACATGCTGGGAGCCCAGCTCTGCCCACTTGCCCACCTGTGTCCTGCCAGATGTTCTTTCCTCCCCAGCAACGTCAGAGCAGAGGTAAACGCTGATGAGGTCAGACCGTGCACTCTGGGTTGGGAACTCAGTAAGACCCGTCGACACTTTTGCCATTAGCCGAGTGGGCCCCCCGGCCTCCCCTACTCACTTGGTCTTGATTTCCATGTCATCGTGGCTGGAGTGGCACATTTCACTGAAGCGGGACACAAAGAAGTCGTAGCTCCGGTGATAGGATGGGGTGTCCTCTTCGATGTTGGCAAACTTCACAAACTGCCCGGGAGGAGGGAGAGAAGTACAGGTGAGAGGTGACCCACTGTGCTCTTCACCTTCGGGCTCAGGGCTCTGGGACTTGCCATCCTGAGGCCCCCTGCCCTAGTAAAGCCACGGGACATACACATCTGGGAGCCATGCATTCCAGGACACGGCTCTGCTCCCCACAGCACACCCAGTCTCCATGCTTCTATGGGTTCCAAATCCTGCTCGCCCTTCCCATCTACACTACACGACTGGACCCCATGGCCCTTTTCAGCCCTTCCCTGCTGAGGTGAGCAGAGGATGGAACAGGTGAAGACAGGGGACTCTCTTAAGCTCCTGCCCCTTTCCATGCCCAGAGCTGCACCAAACACACAGAGGCGGGAGGCAGTTAGAGATCCACTGAAACCGCCAAAGCCAACATCAAACCGTATCTCAACACTTTAGAATGAATTCTGGGAAACAGGAACAAATCTGAAATTTGATTTAAAAATGTAATTCCATTTTATTGTTTAAAATTATTCATTAATTTATTTTTAAAGATTTTATTTGTTTATTTATTTGAGAGAGAGAGAGCAGGAGCAGGGGTGGGGAGGGACAGAGGGAGAAGGAGAAGCAGACTCCCCACTGAGCGGGAGCCTGACACTGGGTTCGATCCCAGGACCCTTAGATCATGACCTGAGCCGAAGGCAGACGCTTAACCAACTTAACCGACTGAGCCACCCAGGCGCCCCTATTGTTTAAAATTTGAGCACATTTTTTAAAGTTTGCCGGTTCAGTTCTGTTAAGTCTGGCTCAGCATTATCAGCTGCTGGATTCCTTCTGCCACCAGGCTGCACATTTGCAATTCTAAATAGGGACTTAATTTCAGTGGAATCCCACAGAGAAGCAAGAATCACGGACTAAGTAGAGTTAAATTGCTAAGAATTAAGTATAAGTCTTAGAGGTTGTTTTGCTTAATGTTATAAATTTAGTACTGAAAACAACTCATAAGATTACCCTTATAATAAAATCTATTCTCCATTATTCTGTCATGTAGTTATTTAATTTTTATAAACATTTGTTGGTTCTAAAAGGATATGCTATTATTTCTAAAATTATCTAGTTAATGCATTCATAATATTCATTACCAATTGCCAATCTGTTTCTCTATTTAACTACTCAAAATCTGTTAACGTTTTCTGGATGACAATTAGCAGCTTCCACCAACATCATTAATTATTCTTTCACTAATAGATATACATTTATTTTCTGCTGACTGATAGAATCTCTACGTACAAAGCAGATGAGGAGATCCTTCTTTCCAAGTTAACATCTAAAATGTATACATCTATTTGGAAGTGAATATTCTGATATTAGCAATAAATCCAAAGGACACTGCTTGCATTATTGATGGGGTTCTGCAGAAGAGGCGAAGCGGTAATCCGTGTGATCATAAGATCATTGATTAGACATAAGTTCAGGAATTCTAGAAACAACAATAAAGTCAGCCTTCGGCTGCGTGAACTTCTTAAGCCCTGCAAAGGTTAGAACACAGAGGTAGGCTGATACGGAGGCTAAAGAGAAGTTTGGGCTCACTGCTGCTCTTACTGACTGACAGGATGATCCCGGGCTGCACTGCCCTCCCCACGGCTGAAACCTGGGGTGTCAAGGCGTCCATCTACTCGAAGGGTACATGCCACAGATCTACCTGTCATTGGCAGTGTGACTTCTGAGTGGGACATTTAACTTCTCTTATGGTTTGGTTTTCCCACGTGTAAAATAAATACTGGCAGTCATCATTCACTAAGAGTCTTAATTTTTTAAAAAAGATTAAAACAATTTATTTGAGAGAGACAGGGACAGATCGCAAGCACGTGCACACAAGAGCTGGGGGCAGGGGGAGTGGGAGAGGGAGAAGCAGGCTCCCCGCTGAGCAGGGAGCCCGATGTGGGACTCGATCTCAGGGTCCTGAGATCATGACCGAGCCGAAGGCAGACTGAGCCACCCAGGCGCCCCTTAATTTTTTTTATACTGTATGTACTTCACATATGATGAGGCAGCTTAAAATAAGACAATCTGAGTGTATGCAAGAGGATATGCATTTAAAATTATTAAAACAAGACTGAAAAAAAGAGACCATAATAAAGAGGGAGAAATAGTCAAAGATTTTGTCTCTAACACATACTGACTGTGTAGACTCAGAGGGATGTCAGGAGGATGAATATGCCCAGACCTCATGTTCACTGGTTTGGGAGTTTGGGGGGTGGCAGTGAGGAATGTGTTGAAGCTCATACATGTCGGGTGCTACCCTAAGCCTTTTACACACCTCATCTCTTCTTAGAAGGACTCTAAGAGAGAGAGAGATTACGGGACAACAGAGCCACAGGGCTCAGTAACTACGCGGATTTGCACCACCAGCCCCAGACATGCTGAGTCACTCCTGGAGGAGGCCCAGGGGTTTACCCTGTAGCACGGTCAGTCCCAGGAGACCCGATGGGACGGTCCCCATTCGAGAAACCCTGCCGGTCACTGACCGACAACCTGGCCTCCCATCTCTGCGCACCAGCCCCCTCTCCGGACACGGATGCTTCTCTGAACCGATGCCTGATCTCTGTGCAATGTGACATCAAGTACCCCTGCACTTTCAGCCTTGACTTTCCTCTTCTTCTAAACGCAGTGAAGCCATGAGCAGGCCCGACCGCCGGTCAGGGGCACGGCCTGAGCGCTCGCTCACGCCCAGTGTTGTTAAGACTGGCCATTACCCGTGCTGTCCAGGTTGCTGAATATTTTGACTAGTACCCACTGGCCGTAAGGTTAGAATTGAGATTACAATCAATTTTTAAAAACCAAAAATTCTGTGACGGCCACTCTGGTAACACAGGATAGAAAACAGTCATGGGGATTCCTTTTCTACAACCAGGGGTGGCCTTTCTCTAGTTTCTTCTGAATCTGTGCCCACAGGGCCAGCCCCAGCTGTTAACTGCACTGGAAAATGCCCTCATTCTTCTCTTCTGTGACTGTCTGCGTCCTTGGATTTTTACTCTTCTGCACTCTTCCTCCCTGGAAATTTAGGTCTGAGTCTTCTCAGATTTTGCTTTTGACCTGGGCGTCCTCCCATTTAAGGAGACAGTGGTCCCCCCCCGCAATGCCGGGGCCACAGTTGGATGGCCACCTCCTCACTCTGCCTCTCGTCCCCCGTGTGACTGTGGACAAGTTGTGAAACTTCCGAGCCACTGAATCCTCATCGGTGACGTAGGGACACTAGGACCTATGTCACAGGGCGGTCACCAGGACTAAAGGCGGGGACGTATGCCGAGTGACTAGCACAGTGCCTGGCTAGCTCAGGAAACAGTGCTGCAGGGACCATGGTGACGGTGGCCAATTGTGGTCTGGTCCATCAGCTCCAGGACTAGGCAGCATGACCCTTGACCTTTCATGTCACCAACACAGGCCTGGCCAGGCGATCATAGAGGAGGAGCCCAGGTGGGCAGCGTGGACCGTGCAGGCAACACACCTCAAATGTGATGCCTGGGGGTGTGGAGAGAGGGAAACTAGTTTTCGCCACCCCCCCCCGCCCCGGGCAAACTGGTGGCTGAGGGTGGGAGTGAGGACCGCAGCAGAGGGCAGGGGGTGGGGGGGATGGCCATGCCCCGCGAGGCACCATTCAGGGGCTGAGGTCATGTAGTGCAATAGGGAAGGACAGAGCACAGCACCGAGGGGCAAGCGGGTGGGACTATGGGATAGCCAGCAGCCATCCCTGCAAGACCAGGGACAGATTGGCAGAACATTCGCTTTCTTCTCTTTAAAATGCGCATATCGGGGCGCTTGGGTGGCTCAGTTGTTAAGCGTCTGCCTTCCACTCAGGTCATGATCCCAGGGTCCTGGGATCAAGCCCCACATCAGGCTCCCTGCTCGGTGAGAAGCCTGCTTCTCCCTCTCCCACTCCCACTGCTTGTGTTCCCTCTCTCGCTGTCTCTCTCTCTCTGTCAAATAAATAAATAAAATCTTAAAAAAAATAAATAAATAAAATGCGCACATCATCTCCTAGGAATGTGAGTAAATTAGAGATAATTAAGAAAAGCTCCCCAAGTTCCTGGAAAAACAGGAACTCTGTGTATCCAAGTTTTAATATTAGCAAGGTTCTTATTTCTAAGAGGCTTAAGCTTTTTTTTAAGAGGTGGGGGAAGGGCAGAGGGAGAGAGAGAATCTTAAGCAGGCTCTACACCCAGTGCAGAGCCTGATGCAGGGCTTGATCCCACGACCAGGAGATCATGACCTGAGCCGAAATCAGGAGTTGGATGCTTAACTGACTGAGCCACCCAGGCATCCCGAGGCTTAAACTTTTTATGGGTCCTAAGGACTCAGCAGCGCACCGTCATCGAACGAGTGCTTGCTGGGGCAGCGTACAAATACATTGAAGACACCACTCAACAACCTGTGGTCTGTTCTTCGCATGTCCGAGACTCTGCTCATTGCACTTTGTCATCCCACCTGACCAGAAAAACACATTTCAAATATGGTTGTGGTGAAGCTTGTTTGCTTTGGTTTAACTCGTACCTTGTTCTTTTGGAAGTCAAAATATTCAAAAGGCATGGGCCCTAGAAAAAGCTATTTATAGAAAGGAATTTGTATCAGGTGGAGCCACACCAGGCCCAGCCCATCTTTACTGCTGGACGTGGATGGGAGTGATACGCAAAAGCAGCAGCTAACACCTATATTCTAAGTCGTAACAACATTAAATATTTCTATGGCACCTGCAGTATTTCTGTGGCACCTCACACATCCTCTGAGTTCCTTGGGGCTGCATCACGCCCGCCTCTGCCTCTGTCTTCACACTGTTTTCTCCTCTGTGTCAAATCTCCTTCCTCTCTCTCTCTCTTATAAGACCCTCGTGACTGCACTTAAGGCCCACGGGGCTAATCCGGGATAACCTCTCCATTTCATGATCCTTAGCTTACTCATATCTGCAGAGACCCTGTCCCCATACAAAGTGATGTTCACAGGTTCCAGGGATTGGCACATGGACATCTTTTGGGGGGGGGATTTTTCAGCCTACCAAAACATGCGTTATCTGATGTAATTCTTGGCAAACCAGTGAGTTTTGCAGGATCTGTGTTGCTCCCATTGTGAAGATAAGGACACTGAGGCTCTAAGGGAGCACAGGTGAATTATTTCAGGTCAACCAGCTGTGATAGGTGGGCCTGAAACTTGGGAATTCTGATACTCTCATGCTCTTTGCCCTCTACCAGTGGTTTTTTAAAAAATTTTAACGTGCATTGGAATGACCTGGGGAGCTTGTGGAAAATGCAGAATTCTGAGCCACCCCAGGACTGGTGAACACAACTATCTGGGGTGTAGGGCCCAGGTATCTGCATTCTGAAGAGCCATCCCCTAGGCAACTTCCAGCCTGGAGGTTCTGGGGCAGCGGGTCTATAGACCCTATGTCCTTTGTCCCTTTACTGGCAAGCTGGACCAGTAGCTCTGGAAATGTTCCCAGTCAGGCTGGGAAGGAGACCGCTTATGCAGGATGCTGGCAAAATGTTGGTAATGGAGGTCAGCAAGGCCGGATAGATGGCCATCTCCTTTGAAGACCACCTCCTTTGAACTACAGTGGTTCGGGGTTAAACCAAGGGTTGGATAGGTGACTGGGCCTTGGCTCCATCTCTGGGGCCCCAAACGGCCTGGGAGGGGGGTGGGCCGCAGCTGCCAACCATTCCATTCCCATGTTCGCCAGGACTCTTGCTCTGTTAGGAGGTCTGGTGATGAGACTGCACTTGCTGCCCATCCTGAACCTCCCATACAGAGGGTATGTGCCCTGTTTATTACATTATGGGTCATGTAAAATAGATAACTTTTTGTTACCAGGATATCTGAGCGTCCCTAGGAACCCTTGGTGTGATAACTTGATAGAAGGAGCTTCCCTCCCTCGAGTCTGAAAGTGTAACTGCTCAGACACGCCAGCCCCAATGGCCTGGTCAGGGAGTGTTGACCTATGGAGTCCCCAAGGGACACCTCCTAGACAGCCCACCCCAAGCTGCTCCTGAGGCTTCCAGAGGCTGACAGGAACCTTTGGTAATTGTGGTTCAGAGGGTCAAATTGGGGTGCTTCATGGGGAACCTGGTCAAGGCCCCACACCCACTGAGGAAGTCCACCAAGACCTGGCAGACATGGGGTTGGAACACTAGGGCTTCATGTGAGGAAAGCCTCCATTCCTCTTATGAGAGACAGTAGAGGGCTACGGTTATAGAAGGGGTCTGGAGCCAGACTGCATTGCTGAGTCCCTCCGCCTCCACTTACAAAGCTTGTCTGCAGCAAGTTACTAAAGTTTCTTGTGCCTCAGTTACCCCATGTGTAAAATGGGGCTAATAAAGGCAGTTTGTCTCAGCAGCTTGGTATGAATAGCCCATCCCAATTGACAGTTGCAGCCTCATTTCCCCTCCCAGAGCATTTTTGGCTTGCTACGAACACTCCCTGGATTCTCACTGGGTCCATTTACCTGTGTGGCTGGTCACTATCTTGTAAAATGCATGATACAGCAGGGACTTCCTGTCTGCTTTGCTCCCGTTATTGCTAATTCATACCTTACAAATGGCTTTTGTTAAAATGCTACTTGCCTAGTGAATAAGATTGTGAAATAATAAAGCTGGGTTTATTTTTGGTTTTATTTTTTTAAGATATAGTAATGATGAGGAAGGTCTCCATAGCAACAAACTGAAGATTCTTTTTTTTTTTTTAAGATTTATTTATTTATTTGAGAGTGAGGGAGCGAGTGAGAGAGAGAGAGAGCATGAGCAGGGGGAGGAGGGGCAGAGGGAGAAGGAGAAGCAGACTCCCCTGCTGAGCAAGGAGCCCCACACGGGGCTTGATCACAACCGACCGGAGCTGAAGGCAGACACTCAACCGACTGAGCCCCCCAGGTGCCCCCAAATTGAAGATTCTGAACATGTGACACTTCAAAGGCCTCAGGCACCGCTAGGGCCACCCTTTCAAGATCAAAGTTTCAGCTCTTTATACACAACAAAGGGTGCCAGGCTTGCTGGGGCAGATCACCGACCCTCCTTGGCACGGGCAGGCGGGAGCCGCAGTGATGTGAATACTGAGGGTTCCTAAGGGCCTGAGTTAATAAAGGGAAAGCAATCTCCAAATACTGACATTGTAAAAACAGCTCTTCCCTGGTGTGGAAAATGGAAGCTGAGCTGGTTGGCCTCACTTCTGTGCCAACTGAGTGTCTCCACGCAGAAGTTAACCTTTCCCTCCTATACAGATGAGCCTTCTGAGCCGCATGACTTCCTGCCGTCAAGGACAGAACCGCAGTCTAAAATGCTGGGCACAGACAGAACCCCAGCTCTCCCCTGGGCCTAGGACTGCAGACTGCCTCGCTGTGTTCGCCTCCACCAGGAGAAACGGGAACAGCTTCTCAGCTTCACTGAGACAAATCCTAGCTGGGAAGCAGATCCTGTACATTGCATGGGTTTGACTGTAACATCCCCTGCCCGGTCCTCCAGCTGCCTCTTGTTGATAACAACTTCCGGGAGCGCTTTTCACTAAAGCCAGAGAACCAGTTCCACTGTGATGTGATCAGGTCCTGCCAACGCCAGCCGAGGCACGGTCATTCCCTAGACCTAGGACATCTTCTCCTGTCTGCCCACATAATGCCGTCTCCTTTTCAAGATTCTTTGCAAAACCGACGCGTTTTTAAGGTCTCTTGGGAAAGCCTGGCCCTTGCTGCCCAAGAAAGTGATCCCTCCAGCCCCGAGCAGCCCCACGTGCTGGCCTGGTCAACACAGTCCAGGGAAGTACGAGCTGCCTCTGTTCTAGAATCCCCGTGGTTTGCCGGTGCTGACCCCCACACTGTGACCTAAGCTGTGCACCATGCAGCTGACCTCATAACTCTGACTTGATCCACCTCCAAGGAGCCCACTTCTATCTAGCTCATGGGTTTCTAGCAGTGGTTTCTGCCCTGGTGTTGGATGGGGGAGCATTTCCAGCCTACAGATGACAGTCAAAACCGCAAGAGCTGATGAATTGTCCAGGGGGAGCATACAGAATGAGAAGATGAGGCATCAACCGTGGAGACCACAGACATTTCAGGGGCACACAGAGGAAGAGAATCATTGCAGGAAACTGTTCATTTCCGATTGCTGCTGTAATAAATTACCACAATTTAGTGGCGTAAAGCAACACACATTTATTATCAGTGGTTCTGGAGATCAGAAGTCTAAAATGGGTCTGCAAGGCTGTGTGCATTCTGGAGGCTTCATGGGAGCATTTCTTTGCCTTTTTAGCTTCCAGAAGCCACCTACATCCTTTGGCCCATGGCCCCCTTCCTCTATCTTCAGGCCAGCAGAGTAGCATTTCAAGTCTTTCTCTCTTTCCCTCTGCTTCCATCATCATTCACCTTCTGTCTGACTCTGACCCACCTGTCTCCCGCCTATAACCATCGGACCCACCTGGAGAATCCAGGAAAACCTCTCCATCCCAAGATCCTCAACCTGATCATATCTGCAAGTCCCTTTTGTCATTTCAGGTAGCATTCCCGGGTTCCAGGGATTAGAACGTGGACATTCTTGGGGGTCCATTACTCAGTCAACCACAGGAGCTAAGAAGGATGAACCAGATGGGAAGAGCTGGGGTGACGGGGCCAGGGAAGTCAGGGGAGCCTGAAGAAGATGCAGTCAACAGGGAGAAGTGCTATCAAAGGTAAAATATCAGCTGAAAGATGAGTGGGGAGTGGGTTACTCGCCTGGTTTCCATAGATTTCTACTGGCAAAGACAAAATGTACTTTTTTTTTTTTTTTTTAAGATTTTATTTATTTATTTGACAGAGAGAGACACAGTGAGAACAGGATCACAAGCAGGGGGAGAGGGAGAGAGAGAAACAGGCTTCCCGTGGAGCGGGGAGCCCAATGCGGGGCTCGATCCCAGGACCCTGGGATCATGACCTGAGCCGAAGGCAGACGCTTAACAACTGAGCCACCCAGGCGCCCCCAAAATGTACTTTTAAAATGGAGAGAACTGGCTGACACCACCTTAACCTGGGATGGCATCCATAAAAAAGTGAGACCCCAGACATTTGTGTTCCTGTTATTATTCTGGTTTGCGGGAATTCCAGGCAGCAGGAGATCAAAAGAAACAGTGCCATAAGCAAGTAACCAGACAAACCCAGAATGTGCGGCCTTCCACAGAGCAACTAACCTGGTCTCTCCAAAAAGTCAGTGTCGTGAAAAGCAAAGCTGGGCAGGAGAGGGCTGGGGACAGGCAAAGAGCCACAGAAGACCACGTGAGTGCATCATCTTTACTGAATTCGGAGGATTTGACCGATAGCAATAAAAGACAATTTGGGGACTATTAGGGAAATTTGGATTTGCACTAACTGTTAAAAAAACATCAGGGAATGATTGTTCATTTTGTCAGGTGAGCTAAAGGTATTTTGCAGTTATGTAGAACGTATTGTTTTTTCTTGTGGGTTTGTTTACTGACTTTGTTTATATTGACACTGGAAGAGACAGGAACTTGCGTGTCGACTGAGGGAAGGAACCAGAGAAGGGGAAGCATAAAGAACCTGGAGGAGAGAGAGAATGGATGGAGGAAGGCCCCTGACCAGATGGGACTCTTCTGGGGAGGAAGGTGGACACGGGAAGTTGAGGGAACCCCACCTATTTCCTCAGGGACAGAAGAAGGCAAAGCTGCCTCTGACACCGAGGAAGCCAATATGGGAGGGAATTTGAGGAGAAAAAAGGAAGGTTTGTAGAGACCACGGAGAAGGTAAGTAAGGGCGTGGCCAAAAATATGGACTAAGGAGCCACCCTGAAAGCCCAAATAAAATTGTGCAGCATCTATCTGCAGAGTCCCCAACCCACACGTCTTGTGGTTTTGGGAGGCACTTCCCTGAACCAGGCCATTCGGGTGGGGAGGGCAGTGTGGCCAAGGGACAGGGAGGCAAAGGCAGGTGGAGGGCGATGGCTCGCACTGGGTCCAGGAGGGAGTCAAAGAAAGGGAGCACCCGTGGCAGCCGAACCTGGGAGAGAAAGGAGGGCATCCTGGAGGTGAGGTCTGGAGGGGACTGGTGGGAGGGCAAGACGGGAAGGACGAGACACAGACAAGTCCCAGCGGGAAATCTGTTTTCCTGGAGGGAGAGGGCTCTGGGCTCCTGCATCCGTCCAGCGCCGGGAAGGAAGCCGCCCTTCCCTGCAGCGCCTCCGAGAGCCTGACCTAAGGCGGTGGTTCAGCGAAAACACAAGCACCTCTGCCATCGACCTTGGGCTGCTTAGAGCTGAAAGTGCGGTTTTATTTTTATTTTTATTTATTTGAGAAAGAGAGAGTGATGGAGAGAAAGCACAAGCAGGGGGAGGGGCAGAGGCAGAGGGAGAAGCAGACTCCCCACTGAGCAGGGAGTCCGACTAGGGGCTCTAGGGACTCAATCCCAGGACCCCGGGATCATGAACTGAGCCAAAGGCAGACGCTTAACCAACTAAGCCACCTAGGCGCTCCTGAAAGTGTGGTTTTAAAAAATTCAGGGAAAATTCACAAAACCTAAAGTTAACCCTCTTAAAGTGCACAATTCAGTGGCGTTTAATACGTTCACATTTTGCAGCGAGAGCATTTCATCATCCTCAAAGGAACCCCAGTACCCACTAAGCGGTCACCCCCTCTCCCCGCTTCCCCAGCCCTGGGCAGCCACTACGCTGCTTCCTGCATCTGTGAATTTACAGAGACTGGACATCTCATCTAAATGGAATCACATGCTACGTGATCCTTTGGGTTGTCTCCATCTTTTGGCTGTGGCAGATATGTTTCCGTGACCATTTGTGTCCAAGTATTTGTTTGAGTACCTGTTTTCAGTTCTTTGGGGGTATGTCACTAGGAAGAATTGCTGCTGAGTCATCTGGTAATTCTATCTGTTTAACTTTGAGGAACCACTTAACTGTTCTCCACAGTACCTACACCATTGTATTTTTCACTAGCAATGTATGAGGGTTTCAATTTCTACACATTCTTGCCAACACTTGTCATTTATAGTTTTTTTTTTTTTTTTTTATGGTCATCCTAGTGGCTGTGAGTTGGTATCTCACTGCGATTCGGGCTTGTATTTCCCTAATGATTAGTGATGTTGAGCATCTTTTCTTTTTTTTTTTTAAAGATTTTATTTATTTATTTGACAGACAGAGACACAGCGAGAGAAGGAACACAAGCAGGGGGAGTGGGAGAGGGAGAAGCAGGCCTCCTGCTGAGCAGGGAGCCCGATGTGGGGCTCGATCCCAGAACCCTGGAATCATGACCTGAGCCGAAGGCAGACGTTTAATGACTGAGCCACCCAGGCGCCCCTGTTGAGCATCTTTTCATATGCATCTTTGCCATCTGTGGATCTCCTTTGGAGAAATGTCTATTCAAATCCTGAACCATTTTTTAATTGGGTTGTCTTTCTGTTGTTGAGTTGTAAGAATTTCTCATACATTCTGCTTGTTGGACCCTCATCAGATATATGATTTGTAAATATCTTCTCCTGTTCTTTGGTTGCCTTTCACTTTTCTCTGTAGTGTCATTGGATGCGCAGAAGTTTTTAATTTGATGAAGTCCACTTGTCTGTTTTTTCTTTTGTTGTTTCTGCCTTTGATGTTGTACCTAAGAATCCATTGCCAAATCCTAGATCATGAACACATAATCCTATAGTTTCTTTTAAGAGTTCTATAGTTTCAGCTCTTACATTTAGGTCTTTGTCTATTTTTAGTTAATTTTTGTATACGTTGTGATGCAGGGACAAAAGTGCAAACTGTAGTCCATGAATCTTCTTAAGAATTTACTATTTGTATACATTAGGTTAATACACTGGATTGGTCACATAGGGGACCTCGGCATTTTCAGATTTAATATTTTCAGTTTATCATCAGTGAGTGATCTCAAAAGGTCAGGACACATACTCACTTCACTGTCCCTGGGATACACATTTGGACCCATCAGGCAATAAGGCAGGAACACAAATGCAAATACCCAAACAAGTAAACTGAGCTTAGCTGGCCCTGGCTCCTCATCTTCTCCAGATTTTCCTGGCCACTCATCATCCTCCAAAACTCCGATATTCTCATTAAGGGCTTGAAAGCATCGCTTAGATTTTTAAAAATCACACTTTACTGCATGCAATGTGCAGGAGTGGTATTAGCAAATTTGGATTTTGTGACAAGTCTCAACACAACGTCATCCTTGTGGTGATCAAGTACAAGCTGGATGAACATCTATTAGGGATGAAGAAAGGAAGAAAGGAAGGAAGGGAGGAAGAGAGGAGCCCTGCACAGGTTTAAGGCTGCAGTGTGTCAGGGGTCCCCAAATCTGCTGCTAGCATCACATGGGAAGCTTCCTTTCTCTTTCCCCCTCTTTCCATGTCTTCCTGTTAATTTCCTAGCAGCAAAACCCTTTATCCAAATGAAAGGCTGCAAACTTCCATACAGGATCCTTCTAGTCCTCCTCCCAGGTCCTCCTTTGCCCCCACGAGACCTCGAAGCCCCATGAAAACCAGTTGAAACACCTAGGCTAGACTCTCTAGGACCACATCAAGTGCTAGCAGGCTGGCAGTTCTAAGATGATGAGGAGCAAAAGAACAGCATTCTCTCGGAGGTTTGTGGAGGTCCCAGTCTTTGAGAGCTGGAAAGAGCATCTGGATGAGGGGTACCACTAGCAAAAGCTGCCTCCAAAGCTGGACTTTGAATCTATTGTAATTATGTGACTTCACTTACTCAGAATCGCTTGTCCTTATATAACCTTCATGGTGTGCAGCACAGGAATCATGAGCTGACTCACTCCGTGCTGAGGCAGTGATTCGCTGTGATGGGGAATCTAGGAATTTGCAAGGCTGCAGTGAACAAAACACCTATCCTGGGCCTGGTCTGGCTGTGGGGAAAGGCAGTTCTGGCAGCCACCTGCTTTTGCGTTCCCCATGGGGAGAGGCCCTCTGGATGCATGACTGGCTTATTTTCCATTCAGATGTTCTCTCCTAGACTATAGTTATCTTAAACAGGACAAATGAAACAGAATCGAAAGCTGTTGCCGGGGCAACCTGACAAAAGACTTCACCCTCAGCTACTGTATATGTAATTTGTCAAAGGCAGCTGGTTTCCAGGGAGAGGAAAGGGAAAGCCACAGTTGCTAGTTTGGGGCCTGAAAATTAAAATTTAAAGACTCTCTTCTTCTGGGGAAATCAACTCAGGTAGAACAGGAAAGCAGTTGTGATCTGTGCGATAAAAATTCAGAAAAGCCCAGCTGGGAAGGTGAAGAGGGCACACACCTCTGACTTGTCTTTTGTGATGTCCGTCAAATAGGTGCCTTTCAGGGCTTTTAACACCAAGCTGCTCAGAGGCCTGGAGCTGAAAGTATGCCCCGAAGGGGAGGGAGGAGGACCAAGGGCAAGACGTTGAAGAAAGCCACCAGGATATTCGAGGATATAGAGATAAATATGAAGCAGGGAGTTTTTGACACATCACATTCGACATCCCCCCAAACCATAGCCTCTCGTGAGAGCAGCGCCTTGTAGGGAGACCAGCATTACAGAGCTTGGAGCAAGTTCAGTTGGCTCCCTGTATGGATGGAAAGACAGGTCCATAAAGGATAGCCCACTCAAGGTCAACCGGCGGGGCAAGGGCAGAACTAAGCCAGAAGCCCCATTTCCTGCTTCCCCGTGATCTTTCCACTTATCTGATGCCTCTGTCCTGTGGTTCTTTGAGAGAAGCACTAGCTGGACAGCTTTCAAAGTGTGCCCCATGGAGTCGGGGGCCAAGCTGTGAGGGCACAGGACACCCCCTGCCCTCAAAGGAATGGCTCCCTTTCCATCTATTTTTATATCCATTGGGGCCCCACTTAAAATTATTTCAGGGGGAAAAAAAATCCATGACTAAAAAACGTTTGAAGATCACCCGTCTAAAGATAAATACGGTAGATCGTGGTGGTGGTTGCACAACCTTGTGAATATATTAAAAAACCACTGAATCATATGCTTTACTATGGTGAATTTTATCTTTAAAATTTATTTTGTTTGTTATATATTTATTTAAGTTAAAAAACCAGATAGCCCTTTATTCATGCAAAGATGGACACGAAGATAAGAGGTGAGTTATACTTAGGGTCAGAATCCAAATAAGAATGGATTATAGCAAGGCTGACCCAGACGTCCTCCACGCCCACCCCCACCCCCGTCCTCCCCAGCCCCCAGGTGGCTCCTTACTGAGTTGGTGCCGAGGATCTGCAGGTTGGGCTTCTCCGACTCCAGCAGCTTGGCCACCATCTTGAGGAAGCTCTCCACGAAGAGGTTAATGCTCTGGCAATGGCAGGCCATGAGCAACTGGTCCAGGGCCTCCATGGCAATGCACACGTACCTGGGGAAAGCAATACCGTCACTGGGTCTCACGCCCCTTCCACCCTCATTGCATGACTGGGACAATTAGCACAGTGACCACCTGGCCAGCATCTGGGTGATGTCTGGACAGCCATTCCAACTAGTGCCCACTCCAGCCCAGCACCAAGAATCAGCAGGAACCAGCCTGGAGACCAGCTCTCCCTAGCCACTCATTCTACAGATGAAGAACATAAGGACAGACGAGGTGTACCATCTCATGAGTAGATACAAGCAGAAAGGATTGATGCTCGGAAGAGCAAATTCTGAACCCAAACCCAGTGAGATCAAAGAATTACTCGATCTGAGGTCAAGTATTTGTTGAGCACCCACGGGGGAAATACTCTGTCTTAGTGCAGGGGTGTAAGGAGGAAGAAGGCCTTCGACTCAAGGAGCCTAGAGTTAGATGGACAAGATAAAAGCACAGATATCTCCTGTAAAGATGTCTGTAAAGGGATATCTGTAAAGGGAAGATAAGAAACACCACAAGAAAATCATGGAGGACTTCCCACAGAGTTCCAAAGAAGGAGAGAGATGGCTCTAGTGGGGAGAAAGAGAGAACTTTAGGAAGAACGTTTATGAAGAATCTGAGATGGGCCTGAGGACCAATCAACTGCAAAGGTTAAGGAATATAAAACCTGCAGGTATTGCATGTGAAGACCTTGGAAGTCCTATGATCATCACACAATATGGTTGATGGTATTACCATATTTAAGTGACACATACCATACCTAGGAAGCATCTGTACCTCGCAGAGGATAAGATGAACACGGAATAAAATTACTATTTTTTCCTAATGGAGATGATTCTGAGGCCCTAACTACTTATTCCTTCTACAGTCTCAAACCTGAGTGAACACCTTCAGAAACCAGAAATACGCAGCACCCAATGACGAGCGTACTCGACAGGTCAGCTCATCCCGTTTCTCGACAACTAAATAAACACTTCTTCATATTTTAAGCTAAACCCTAATAACTTTGTCCTTTATTCACAATTCTACTTTAGGGAGCAGTAAAAAACAGGGCTACACCTTCTACCTGCCTGTCCTTCAACCACTTGAAAAGAGCAATCCCATTTTTCTTGCTCTTCTCTTCTCCAGGCTAAAAATACCCAATCCTTCCCAAACTAGCCTTCGCAGGCCAACCCCTGATGATCCTGGCTGGTGGTTGTCTTCTTCAATGCCTCTCTTGAATCCCAAGAAAAAATGCCACGAATCAAATTCCTACTGAGAACTAGGAGTGCATGTCTGAGCCCAAACCCGACACATGTTCCACGGTGGCCACATGAGCATGTGATCAGGTGAGGCACACCAAGAAGGGTGCATGCCCCACTTACAAGGCACTTGCACACTAAAGAAAACAGAGTAGGGGCGCCTGGATGTCTCAGTCGGTTGAGCATCTGACTCTTGATTTCAGTTCAGCTCATGATCTCAGGGTTGTGAGATCGAGCCCCGCGTTGGGCTCCGTGCTGTGCGGGCAGCCTGCTTAAGATTCTCTCTCTCCCTCTGCCTCTGCCTCTGCCCCTCCCCCCACTCTCTGTCTAAAGAAAAAGAAAGAAAGAAAAAGAAAACAGAGTAGATGTTCATTAGAAAAGGTTATTGCTTAACTTCTAATGAAGAAGCTGCTGCAAATCTGTCCAACGTCATTCTAGTTGAAATCTTTGTAATTTTCTTTAGGGAGTTAGGTTTCTAAGGCAGAATGCTAGACGTCTCCCCTGGAATCTCTTTCCCTCCTTTTCCCTCGTAATTTGGAATTTTAGGGGGGCTTGTGGCTGCTCACGGGGATCAGTTCCCAGACCCTCTTGCTGCTAGCTGAGGCCACGTGACTAAAATGTTGCCATTAAAATGAGGGAAAGTGAGGTGAACAACGTTGGCGTCACTTGCTTAGAAGACAGGATTGGCCTCCGTGTCCTCTCTTCCCCTCTTCCTGAGGTTGAGGAGTGGTAACAACTGGAGTCCCAGGCATGGAAGTCCCTGGACGACCCTCACGGTGCAGAGCCCACATCGCCAGGCTGGAACAAAACCCCTTCCATATGGCTGGAGCCACGGTATTTTTACACAAATAACCCAGATACGTAATAATCAGGCTTAGGAGCGCTTTGGAAACCCAGTGGTGCAAATAAAAGCGAATCCTGAGCAATCCAAAGCAAATCAGCGACCGACCTCATAGGAAGGTGAAGAAGAGCTGGAAGGGATTCTATCCTGTGACGGGGAGAGCATCACAAGACTCCATGGACTCGTGAATGCGCTCCCGTGCCCATTCCGGGGTGTCGATCCTTCTACTTGTTAAGCCAAACCATGTGGACTAGAAGAGTCCTTCTTGATACACAGAAATGCAGGACAGGTCAAGTGGGCAGAGAACTCCCAAACCTAACAGAGGTGCTGAGGAATCAGGTTAATGCCTCCAAGTCAAAAGCAAGTAGCAAAACACCCGTCTTAAAGCTTATGGTAGAGCTGTCAGCGCAAGCTTTTAAAGTGTGAAAGCTGCCTGATGCTAGAAAGCCAGGTTCGTACGCCAGACATATAATAAAGAATGGATTAAAGGATTTGTTCTCCTTTATGCCTCCGTCCCAATCATAAACATCTTTGAATGGTAGGCAGATATTTGAAAAGCCTTTGATTAGCTAGTTGCTTTATCTTCTTTTTTAAAACAAAGTTTGGTTAAATGAAAAGAAATAGATAAAAGCTATGACTACAAGGTGCTTTCTGGAGGTACCACGAGGCCACAAGCCAAGGCTGCACGATGCCTCCTGGGGCAGCTGTTGGGTCTCAGGCATCGTGTGTCCAAACCGCCTCGCATCTGAGCCAGCTTTGCAAATCCAAACCTACAAAGTAACAGCAGTCATGGCGTCCCCTCAATGTTCTTTTTTTAAAGACATCAGATACCATTTCTTAGGTACCCTTGAGCTAACTTTTATACTGAGCAATCATAAGGAAAACAGCCTCCCTGCTCTGAAATTTTCCTATCCATTTTAATTTTTATTTTTTTTAAAGATTTTATTTGTTTATTTGACAGAGAGAGAGAGAGTGAGAGCAGGAACACAAGCAGGGGGAGTGGGAGAGGGAAAGCAGGCTTCCTGCAGAGCAGGGAGGCCGATGTGGGGGCTCGATCCCAGGACCCTGGGATCATGACCTGAGCCGAAGGCAGACGCTTAATGACTGAGCCACCAAGGCGCCCCTTCCTATCCATTTTTAAAAAATGTTTGGTGAACTGAGTCTACTATTATTAAATTATTACTTAATATTATTAAGCACTATTAAATAGTCATCTCTGGGCATGTTTACAAAGGGATCAAGTCATGCTCTTATCTACAGAATGTCTTTCAAATACAAAGCCAGCCTTGGGTCTCTGAGCTCCTGGAGCAAACAGGAGCCCCCCCAGTCCCTGCTGGGGTGGGGGTGGGGATGAGTGGGGGCTGGTGCTGGCCTTGCTCTTCAGAGGCCATCAGCGTCACAGTCCAGGAAACCTGGACTGCTTGGGGGGCAGCCTGGCTGGGGCCCTTCCAAAGGAGACACACTTTCCTTGCACACAAACCGGGCCACATTCGGGCAACCAAACACGGCGGGTGGGAAACGGGGGCAGGCAGAGTAGGATTCTCTTCTCTCATGAATCATCCCCAGCATCTTATGTATGAAGGGCTTCAACCTTAGTTCACAGAGTTTAAATGAGGGAAAGGAAGAGGTGGGGTGGGGTTTGGCAAGAGAAGAAACTAGAAGGCTTCCCAAATTCCAGAGTTTAGATCGCTGCTTTTTCCTTTTCCTGTAAAAAAAAAAATCCCCAAAAATCCTAATAAGGAAAAACCATCTTTTGCTAACAAAATGACTGAATGAATAAAAAAATAAAATAAAGGGCGCCTGGGTGGCTCAGTTGGTTAAGCGACTGCCTTCGGCTCAGGTCATGATCCTGGAGTCCCGGGATCGAGTCCCGCATCGGGCTCCCTGCTCAGCGGGGAGTCTGCTTCTCCCTCTCCCGCTCCCTCCTCTTGTGCTCTCTCACTCTCTCTCTCTCAAATAAATAAATAAAATCTTTAAAAAAAAATAAAATAAAATAAAAAGCAATTGGCTACTAATCAGGAGTGGAAATTTTGATGGGAAGTGAAAATTATGGTAGAAAGAGACACTGAAAAGTCAGGAAGTTTAAGGCCTACTTCTTTGAATATGCTATTCTTTCTTCCCCATGTTGGGCCCCAATACTAAGGATGGAAGGATTGTAATTATGAACTTGAATTTTTCCAAGTATCTTAGAAGGTTAGACGCTCTCTGTGTTGGTCCTACCTTACCATAACCTTCCCGGGTAGATCCTGTAGTTGGGCCCATACTCTCAAGGAAAATAGAGTGTGGGCTTCTCAGGATGATGGCTGCTCAACAGGACCACGGCCAGACGGGTTGGTCTCAGCAGAAATCTGATCTGGGCTCCGTGTTCTGGAAGGAGTCCAGTGTAGTAATAGGTCTGGGAAACTGAGCTGGCCTGAGTACTAGGAGCAGGATGAGGGGGAAGGGCAAGAGCAGGTACAGACGACAGCAGCAGGTGACAGCCAAGGGTTGGATGTCCTCGTAGGGGTTCCCAGCAGGTGAGGAAGGCAGAACCCAAGGAATCTGGGATAGAATCAGGTTCACGGGCAGCAACCGACACCAGGAGAGGACACCTGACAGGTGATAACAACAGGAGCTCAGGGACAATGGCCAAGGCAGGAGGAGAGTTATAACAACTGAGGAAAATACACAGGGAATGAGGCAAGAAGTGTCTCCTATTGAAGTCTAGAATAGGCAGCTGGTTCTGCTTGAACACCTTGTGCTCAGTCAAGAGGCCCTGAGCTCCAGGAAAGGAGGAGCAGGTGTATAGAGCTTGGGAACAGGGCAGGTTGGAGAGGAAAGGCTAAGTCAGAGATGGAGACCAGCAGGCTGGAGAGCGGGGACAGCTTTAGCAAGCCCAGTCACTGCCCAAGAATCACTCAAAGGTCAGTTGCCTTGACAAAGAACCTCTTATTCTAGGCAGTTGGAATGTACTTGGTCAGCCCCACTCCTGGACAGAAACTTCTGGGAACTCAGAAGTAGGGGCTGACCTCAGCCGAGGGAGGGGAAGAATGAACCTCCTTTTCTAGTAGGAATCTGCAATATCTCTGCCTGCAGGTTCAGCACCGTCCTCCAACCACGTTCAGGCTCCTTCTGGGAAATGTGTGTCTCTTAGGAGTCCTGCCAAATCAGCTCTGGGGTCACGCTCCTCAAGGAGTAGCCCATCCTTCTTTGGCTTGGGCATCTCTACCCTCCAGGGCTCCAGGCACTGGGGAACCTGACAGAATCCAATCCAGCACTCTATATGTGGTCAGAGCTCCGTGGTCACTGCCAACCGACCCTGAGTCTCACGAAGCACTCTCAGTAACTCCCTTGCTCCCCAGTGTCTAAGGTGTTCTAGCAGTTGGGCTGAACTGGAAGGAAAATGTACAAAGAAGAAGAAAAATAGGAGGAAATCTCACTTTTTGCTGCTTCGCACATCTCTGCCCAACATAGTTCGCGTCAATGAACAGTACCTCGGAATTCACACCTTAGCCTCTCTCTGTCCACATTTGGTTATCATCCCTGATGCTAAACACAGATAAAGGCCAACCCCCAAGTTCACGTCCATATAATCAAACCGTAAATACAGACACCTGCATGATGACAGGGAGACACAGCCCCTCAGACTTGTCTGCATGCGAATATTTTGCGCTTCCAAAGCTGCCATCAGGAACTTACTAATGACAAGGAAGATCATAATGATGTGCATAGCACTGCGCAGGGCAAGATGGGGCAGGCAAGGAGAGAGAATAGGAGATCAGATCTAACAGACTTTTCTTCTCCAAATGTTTATGATTAAAGCTTCCAGTGAGGCCTTCAAGGCTTTAAATACTTAGATGCTGCGAGGACTATTTTTAACAGAATGATACCAATTTTGAATTGCAGTTCTAAGGGCAGTGGAATGATCCTAATTGGCCTGTTAGCTATAGGACATTTTTATCGAGAGAACCATCACTGCAGAGAGGGCAGATAAAATTAGTATTAAATGTTTAATGTTATTGCTAGCATATTAGTTTTAGGTTCAATTTAGGATGAAGTCATTTTTACTTGCTTGAGCATGCTTTACAATATGTCAAGGCGATTTATATAATCAGCACGTACAGTATATTTGTACCCTCTTTATCGAGCATGTAACTTAATTTTATTTTATAAAATAATGATAGAAATGTATTGTTTCCAGTCTTGCTGTTACTCCTAGGGATGGCTTGATTTCAGATTCGCGGGTGGGTCCTGCAGAGGTGGGAGGTCTATACCTTATCAGCACAATGCAAACCTTTTCACTCCAGTGCTCTCTCTGGCTTCCTCACCAGGAGGAAGGGAGCTTGGCAGGTGGTAGGGCTGCTGGGCCATGCCAGGGGCCCATGATGGGGATTGAGGGGAGACAGCACTGCCCCAGAGGCGTGAGGCTCAGAGAGCCAGGGGGTCCGTCTGGAGTGGATCTAGAGTAGGCACGGCAGGTGAGGCGGGCATGGCTGGGGGAGGCGGGCATGGCTGGGGGAGCCTGGCGAGTTAGGGGCAGGTTGTAGGAGTCAAGCTGAGGAGCTTGGATTTTATTCTAAAGGAGCCAGATCTGTGTTCTGAAGGTCATAGCTAGCAGTACTCGTCTGAGAGGACCAGAACAGGAGAGACGAAGCAGGGAGAGAATTTCTAATGTTGACATAATCTGGAGTCAGCTGCAGGATAAAGGAAGAAGCAGAGGAAATTACAGGATGGATGTATGGAGAACAGAAGCAACAGGACTTGGGAACAATTGCCCTAGGTCTACCCCGCCCTCCGCCCCATCAGCAATGCCGCCAAGGATGCCTTTGGGTTCTCTTATATTCAGCTTTGCTCCAAATTGGGGTGTGGGTAGGGCAGCAAACACAGCAGGCCCGCACAAACAAAAACCCAACCACACGGCTCAAAAAATGAGCACTCTTAGCATTTATGGCATATTTGTTTTTACTATATTTTCTAGGCATCGATATTTGTTGTTTATTTTTTAACTTGATTGTAAAACACTGCATATGTAATTACATATTCTATTTTTCATTTCCTTAAGGCATTTCCATTATTATGGGGAAAGCATGTTTATAAAGATACTTTCTATTGAATAGATAACATTTCACGAAGTGAGAAACATTGTAATTCACTAAACTATTTTCCTCTTATTGGACATTAATTTCCACTATTTCATTATTATAAAAAAGACCATAATGAACATCTCTGTGTGTAAAGCTAGTTTATATTTAAGATTGATTTCTTGGGATAGAAAAATAGAAAAAGAATTTACTGGATCAAAGGGCATAAATGTTTTTGAAGACTTGACTTATATTTCAAAATCATGGTCTAAAAAGGTTCAATCAATTTGCACTTATTCTAGAAAAGTATGAAACGGCCCCTCATGTTGCCATTCCTTGGTTAGTACTAGAAATACTTTTTTTTTTATCTGTTTGCTAAGTGAAGATGGTACCTTAGTATTTCAAGCCACATCTTTATAAGTTTATTGACTATCATTATTTCTCCTTCCTGTTTCTGTGAGTTGGTTATTTGGGGCCCTGGCTTCACAGTTTTTAGTGACTCAGTTTCCCCACTCCAGCCCCACCATTTGTCATATGCTACTAATAGATGAGTTTGAATCTTTTGTCTTATTCTTTCAAAACACTTATTTTGGTTGTCTTTTAAATTTTGATGGCTTCTTTTTTGACGTCAAAATATTTAAATTTTCAAACAGTTAAATCTATTGATCCGTCATCTTCATTTAAGATTTCTTTTCTTTACTAAACATAGCAAGTCCTTTCCTCTCAGATTGATAAATATTTCATTTATGTGCATTTTTAATGGACAAATTACCCCTAACCTTGCCTTCTCACTAAAATGTAGATGGTTCCTCCCTCCTTTTTTTGTTTAATATTTATTGTTCGATTTTTTTTTTTTTTTAATTAGAGAGAGAGGTGGGTGGAGCAGAGGGAGAGGGAGAGAGAGAATCCCAAGCAGGCTCCGTGTCCAGCCAGGAGCATGACGTGAGGCTAGATCTCACGACCCTGAGATCATGACCTGAGCTGAAATCAAGAGTCGGACACTTAACCGACTGAGCCACCCAAGTGCCCCCTCTTCCTTGCTTTTTAAGACTGTAAGTTTTTTGGTTTGATGAGAATAATGGCAGATTCTGGACTAGACCAACTTTTTTTTTTTTAAAGATTTTTTTAATTTATTCATTTGAGACACAGAGATAGAGAGAGAGAGAGAGAACATGAGCAGGGGGAGAAGCAGAGGGAGAGGGAGAAGCAAGCTCCCCGCTGAGCAGGGAACCCAATGTGGGGCTTGATCCCAGGACCCTGGGATCATGACCTGAGCCGAAGGCAGACACTTAACCATCTGAGCCACAGGCACCCCTAGACCAACTTTTCAAGGCCCTAGACTGTGGGTGAGGGCTTCTGGATAGATACACGACGGGAAAATGGATGCTAAAAGAGGTGCTCCTAGGAAGCCAATATCCCCTTCTTCCTGCATCTTGGCAATGGCCTCAAATTTTACCTGCCATTGGAAGAAGCTCCCTCAGGCCCAGTCTCCTTTCTCCCTGTCTGTTCAATGACTAAGTCTGCTATCATTTTCATAAAAGGACCCTATGTTTTGCCCTAAAAATATAACATCACTTCTGAAAGTATCTCTCTCACTTTCTCACACTCTTACCCGTATCGATGACGACCCACATCACGGATGAGCCTCTCAGAGAGGTAGGCGCCAATTCGGTCCAGCTTCTCTGGAGCTGAGAGGGCGTAGAAGGTCAGCTTCTCCATGTTGGTCTTCACCAGGCCATCCTGTAAAAGACAGGCCATCATATCTCACCGTGACCATTCCATGGCTAGAAGGGTTCAAGTCTAAAGCTAAATAATATGTCAATTTAATCATCATTTTGCAGAGTGCCATTATGTATGTGACAAACCCCCCATGTGGGGTTAGGGATACAGAGATGATTAAAACATGGTTCCTGCCTCCAGGAACACACAGCTTAGCTCAGAGTGTGCCAGCTATAAATTAGAATGCTGGTATAAATGTATATATTATGTATGTATGTATGTGGATACATGTGTACATGTATATATACATGAGTGTATATATGCACATGTGTATACGTGTGTGCGTGTGTGCGTGTGTGTGTGTGTGTGTGTGTGAATGACAAGGCTTCACTGAAAGCAACTCAGAATTAAAATGTGCTGGATATCCGGCACCAAGACATGAACAGGAAGAGAAGGCAGCTCAGCAGCAATTAGGGAATTCTCCAGAGGATGCTGGAAACGTGGCCTTCAACTGTCCATCAAGAAGACATCATTGATTTCCAGAGAGCAAGTCAAGAATATCAGATCCTGACATTTCCAAAATCACACAACCCATAATGCAGCCTGAGCGGGGAGTGGCGGCCGGGAAGCCGAGAAGCCAGGCCTCCCGCGTGCACATACCCAGACACCTGGCAGATGCCAGAGGGAGCCACAGAGAAGACCCGGGCTCCTGAGCCAAAACCCGAGAAGGGCAGTGCTCACACGAAGCAGCAGGGAAAGAGTACCATCAAGAGAGTTAGCAGTTCTAGGAACCATTGCTCAGAGAGACACGGGGGAGAAAGATGTCGCAGTGGTACGGCAAAGGCCCACAGTGTGCCAAAACCAACTTCCCGAGCCCCCTGCAGATCCTGACTCCGGACAGATCCAAATCTCCGCAGCCTGCAGGCCCCTGGCTGCCTCTCCCCACTGACCGGAGTCTGAGCGGGCCCACGGGTGAGGGGCCCGGGAGACCCGCCTTCCCCTTGCCGCCCTGGACGGGGTGGACGGTGGGAGGTGATGCCGGGGGAGGTGTGACCCACCTCGGGATCCTCCGGGAAGATGTTGTCAACCAGCCTTTTGTACCTGGGGCGTAGAGCGCCACAGCAACCACACACACCTAGGACAGCAAGAAGAAAAACCTGTGAGCGTGGCCTCCCAGGCAGGCTGGGGGGACCTGGGAACCAGGCCAAGGCGGCTCGTAAGGAACCAAACCCAGGCCGGGAAGCAGAAAGATCCCTCCCCCCGAGTGCCCTGGGGTGGCCGCCTCCCACCCCTTGCCCGCATCCCACACCTTTGCCCCTGGTGCTTCGCGTCCTTTGCGGGGGGTCAAGCACTGCGATGTGTGTGTGAGCATGAAGCCAGGCCGTGGAGGGGCACTTTGAGGGCTGGGGGCTCACCTAAAGGTCAGGTGCTAGCCCTGCGGACACACACACACACACACACACACACTCTCGGGGGCAGGACTATAAACCTGCCTCCTGCAGCCCAAGAACCTCCCCCCCAACCCTGTGTCCTGGGAAGATGGACACAGCTTGAGGGGTGCTTATTCCTCCTACCCCCCACTGACACCCCACTTCTTTTATTCTCTGCTCCTCAATCTCCTCTACCATCCCGTCCCCTGGGGCCTTTTCCATTATAGAATGTTATGTGAAACGATGATAAATTAACATTACCATGAATTATTAACATTTGGAAATGCATCTTTAATGCAGGGTGATGGGGGTGTTGTAGGGTGGGGCGGGGCCCCCCCACCCCACGAAGTGTCCACCAGCCTGTGGCAAACCAAGAGACTGAGAGCCATGTGGTGCATTTTTAGAAAGCTGAGTCTATTCCATGGAGAAGGCTGTCTGACAGGACCGCTTTGTCTCTGGGTTCTGTGACATGTTGGTGTTAGGAAATCAGTGATCATAGAACAAACCTTGGGGAAATAAAAAGCTGACTCTTGTAAGTCCCACCATAAAGACTGTCGGTGGACAGAGAACACGGAACCGTCTGGGATCCGATGCTGTTCCACCTTCCTCCCGCCTCAGGGATCCCTCCTTCCTCATCCCAGCCGCACCCCTCCCTGCCCGGTGCGGGGGAGTGGGCACTGTGGGGAGGAGCCAAGGGGAGGGCAGGGAAAGGCCTGGGCAAGTCCACCCCCCCAAAATAATTGCTCCCTCATTCTCCCAATTAATGCTTAATTCTGCTTGTACAAACTCTCCAGCTGAAAGGCAAATGCCCCGTGGAAGGATCAAGCCTATGGGTCATTTGGAAAAGAATGACTTACTTTAGTGGGAATTACTTGAATCACACAAAGAGCTTTACAGCTGCGGAGAAAAGCGGCTCTCTGGGACTTTTGATTGGGAGGGGGTGCGGGGCGGCAGTGCCAGGAGGAGGAAGGAGCGGTGATCTGGGCCTCGGGGTGACTCCAGTTCAAGGGAACAGGTGCTCTCTTGGAGAAGCCAAGGGGCACGCCGAAGGAGGACAGGATATCAGGTAACTGATTCATGTCACCCCTCGCCCGCCTCGCGGGCAGCTGTGCAGACGTCTCTAGCCTCCCACCTGCGGGGCATGAGGAGGGCTGCAGAGCCAGGCCCTCCGGGTTCAGGCTCTCTGGGTTGGCCTGGCATCTCCTCATCGCCTCCCTGCCCACGCCGGGCAGGGGGTGTTCGGGCTCTGGACGCCAGCCAGAGCTAGTTCTCCTGATGGAACAGCGCCCAGGGGTGGCGTTCTCTGTCTCGGGCCTCCCAGCCTGGGATTTAAACCCATCCTCCTTCCCCCTTCGGCCACCCTGCCCGCTGCCCGGTGCAGCCGTCAGCACGCTTCTGCCCAAGATGCCCAGGGGACGTGCCCTACACTCTCCCGGCAGCCTCCTTCAGCACTGTCCCCAGACCAGGAGCACCGGCCATTTGTGTTGTAAGGGAGTGAGGAAAGAGCATCACAGAGAAGCTGGTACTGCAAAGCCCCAGTGCCAGGCCCTTCCTCAAACATTTCTGAGAGGCCTAGGAGGCAGGGCCTGCACGGGACAGAGGCCAAGCTCCTGGTTGTTAGAAACTCAGACTTGTCGAGAAAGCACAAGCCCATTTTGGGTGCTCAGGGCAGAAAGCTCTGTGCAGGGGCACTGAGGGGGGCTGGGGGCTCCTGGTGCTACCAGTGGGACGTGAGCCGCCTCCCAGAGGCAGCAGGCCCAGCTGTATCTCAGTCTAGGGACGCTGGCTCGGTTTCTTCCCAGTAAAACCAGGGAGCCTGTTGGTCTCCTGCTCTCACGTCTCTAGAAGGAGTGTGCCTCAGGCGTCCCTTCTGCCCCAGTGCCTCCTTCTCTAGCCCACAGGCCTCTCCCTGGAACTCGCCTCTCCCAGCAGAGGCTGCAAGGAGCCACCGGGCAGGGCCCCGGTGAGAACCAGCCACATTCAAGGCCCCAGGGCACTGGTGAGAGGTAAGAAGGCCAGAAGAACAAGAGAGGAATCTGCAAAGTTGCCATTGTTTTCTGGTCCTTCCTGACTTGCGTCCTGGGGCCTCTTCCTGGTCTGTTCTTCCTTTCCGACCTCCTCAGACCCCTTGAGGGCTTGTGAGGCAGAGTGGTCAACAGCATGGCTTTCTTTTCTTTCTTTCTTTCTTTTTAAAAAGATTTTATTTATTTATTTGAGAGAGAGAGAGTGAATGAGAGAGATAGAGAGCATGTGCGTGCAGGAGCAGGGGGAGGGCAGAGGGAGAAGCAGACTCCCCGCTGAGCGCAGAGCCTGCCGCAGGACTCGACCCCAGGACCCTGAGACCATGACCTGGGCGGAAGGCAGACGCTTAACCGACTGAGCCCCCCAGGCGCCCCACAGCATGGCTTCTCGTTAAACCCCAGCACTGCCACTTCCCAGATGTGTGACCCTGGGCAAGTAACGACACTGTGTTTGTGAGGGTCCTGGGCTCATGGCACAAGGCCGTTAGGAGGTCAAAGTGAGTTGCTGGCTGCAAAGCCCTTGAAGCGGGGCGGGGCCTGGTAGCTCCCAGTGAAGGCTCACTGGTGGTGTACCCCCCCTGCATTTCCCAGGCCCGAGCAGCCGCACCCCTGCCTAGCTGCCAGCGACTCTGTGCTGGCTGGCACATCTTAGCGGGGCTTTCCGCACTGACCACTTGCTTGACGACAGCAACCAAGGCCGGTGCACATCCAAAGGCCTGAGCACTGAGACTCAAGGCACGCTCCTTCAGATCAAACCTCACTGACCTGTGGGTCTGAAACATGTACCGCTTGCCTGAGGCAGCTCGAGGCACGTGCAAACTACAATACCTGACCTCCCCCTCCAGTGACTACCCAGCACCTTCCCGAAGCCAGTGTCCCCAGACCGTCTTGCCTCTGCAAACCCCAATGCAGATGTGACATGCCAGATGCTCCCACAGCAGAGCGGAGTCAGCTGCTGACGAGATAAAGCGAGAGCGTCGCTGCAGAGAATCCCCAGGACTGGCCCTCGGAAGGTCGGTCACCGGCACAGCACTTGTCGTGTGTTGAGACAGGGAAAGAGAAGGGACCCCATGAGAGAAAAAGCTGTTCTTTTTCCTTTGCTTCTTTTGGGGCTCTATTCCTTTTAGGACCTGCACCCCCACTCCACTTTAGACATGCCTTGTGAGGTAAACAGCATATGTCCTCCTTGTAAGGGACAAGGAGCTAATGGATTTCTCTAGAATAGATAACATCTAAGGAGGGACCAGGTGAGAATGACCAGAGGAAGCTATCATCTGCGTATTCCAGACCACTGTCAAGGCCCCCTGGCTCCAAGGAGTAACACCTGGGTCCTCATCTTTGTTCTAACCAGTTCCTGGATGCCTGAGAGGACAAGTACACGAGACCACTGTCCTTAGCAAAAACCTGCAGACCCCACAGAAAAACAGATTCCTGCTCCTTTCCTTTCCAAGTCTCCTGGATGGTCCATCTGTAGCTGCTTTTTCTCTTCAATAAACTCTGCTTTCGCCTCCCGCTGGCTCGTCCCAGCCTGCCAGCGTCACTGTGGCGGAAGCAAAGGTGAACTTCAATGAACTCACGAGTCCGCGGGGCTAGGTGGGGGGGCCTCTGGAGAACAGGGCTGCATTCCCCAAACCATGTTCCGTGGAACATTGGTTTTGAGATGCTGAGAAGCACCCCTCAGGAAAAGGGCCTGAGGACAAATCAGTATATGAAACTGCACATGCCAAATCTCCCGATTTCAGATTCACAGTACAAATCAGCATATTAAAGCCACTGGAAAGTCATAAGGTAAAGGAACCTGTTGAAATTTGGTCAGACCAACATCTCCTCATTTTTTTTTGCAATTACAAATATCACCATGATGAATGCTTTTAATATTCTTTTTCCAAGGCATATGCAGTGCCTACCATAATGGGATAGAAAGGTATACAATGCTATAAACATAGTACGTTGGAAACGGTGCTAATTTTAGAGTCAGAAACGTACTGGGTTCAAGTCCTGATTCTGTTGCTTTGAACTCTGAGTTCAAGTCCCAGTTCTGCCATTTTATCTTTGAGACTGTTTCCTCATCAAGACAATAAGAGGAAAAGATTTTCCCTAAGATACAATGCTGTGACTGAAGTCCCAGAATTCGCCGCAGATTCCAGAAAGGAAGAGACCACCTAGAGTTCTGATGGTTGGGGCCAGGGCTTCTCAGAAGAGAAGAGACAAGATGTGGGGTAGGATTCACACAGGTGAAAAACACAGTGGGTGCTTTCGTCTTCATGTGCCTGGCACAGTGCTAAAACACTGTACTAATGTTAACTTGTTAAATCTTTACAACAACCCCATGGGGTGGTCCTATTTTATCGCCATTTTACAGACGGGGAGACTGAGGCATTCAAAGGTTAAGTTACCTGCCTAAAGTGGCCCAGCTGATAAGTGGCAGACCAGGATTTGAACCCCAAAAATCCAGGGACCATGATGTTAATTACTATACCAGGGAGGGGAGGGGTTGGCACTATCATGGAGCTGGGAGAGCCAAGAGCTTATACGGAAAGAGAACCACCAAGGCAGTGCATCCTGACGGGAATCAGAATACGTCACCCCAAAATATGCCTCTTTGACATGAAAATTATTTTGAACTGAAGGCAATCAAGAAGCAGCAAACGTAGAAAAACCTCCCCCTTTTCTGCATAAAGGTAGAAATGCAGAGAAGGCACCAGAGGAATCCGCAAACAAACTTTATTAAGCTAACCCATATCTTCCCAGTTACTTCTTCACCATTTACCACCTCTAGCCCAGACCCCTTTGTCTTGTCAATTCTTCACAAGTTTCTTGTGTCTTTGCCTAAAAGGTATGAAAGCTTCCTGCTCTGGCCTCATCTTAGGGTCTCCTTCTCTTGTGAAGGCCCCCAGGTTCCTGTAAAACTTCAAATCCGTGTGTGTTTGTCCCATTAATCTTTGTCAGTTTCATTTTCAGACCCAGCCCTAAGAGGGTCAAGGAACACTTTTTTCTCCCCTAAAATCTCAAACTGTAAAGGGCACAGGAGTCATCTGGGGAATCCCCTAAAATGCAGATTCTGGTTCAGCCCGCAGGGATGGGGCCTGAATCCCTGCATCCCTGCCACGCTCCCAGGTGCCACCGCCCCTGGTCCACGGACTGCACTGGGAGTGCGGCGTACCAGAGCGCAGTGGTTAAGCATTTGGGCTCAGGGGTCAGACGGGCTTAGGTTGAAATCCCAGCTCTTCCCATTTCTGACTGTCTGACCTTGAATAACTTACTTAACCTAGAACCGAGTTTCCTCCCATGAAAAATGAAGATGGTGATGGCTCTTTGCCAGGAGGCCATGGTGTGGATTAAGTGATAACTCAGCCCCCTGCCTCCTCTCTCTTCCTCAACTTGCTTGAAGGGAAGACACGGGAGGCCAGGCTGGGCCAGCCTGAGGACAGCTTCAAGCAACAGGCCGGACAGTTTAGGTTTTGCCGGGGCTACCAGGGAGCTCTGGGAGCCTCGTGAGCAGGGGGTGACAGTGATGATCAACCTGGGGGTGGCATGCAAGACTGGACTCAGAGATTTAAGGCAGAGATAAGTGAGTGAATCCCCCAAGGTCGGGGGTAAATGCCTGAAGTGAGGGATGCCATCCGGATGGGAGCGGAAGGGGCAGAATTCACAAGACTGGAGTGGTTCTGTGGGAAGGAAAGGAGGAGGGTACCAAGTAGGACTGTGGGCTTTCCGGTACAATGATGGAGGACCAGCAACACCCTCGGCTGAACGGGGGAAGACAGGGATGGCTGGGGCCAGGGGACTGGGGACATCAGGTAGGATTGTCCAGCAGGCAGTCAGTGAGGAGGGCAAGGGCTTGCGAGGGAGACCAAGGCTGGAGCTCTGAGGCTCGTCAACCCAGACACGAGCGAGCAACAGTGCTATGAGACAGGACCTGATTGCTCAGGGCAAATGGGCAGGGACAGCAAAAGGCAGAGCCCCCGAAGACAGCTGCCTTGTGCCTTTCCCTCTGCTATTTTCTTCCTGTTTTCCCTTCCCACTTCTTTTCTGTAAAGCATTTCACCTTTTCCTCATTTCTCTCCCCTTCCTTAAGGCCCTCCAACTAAGGCATTTGGGGCCTTCAGGCTGCTTACATTGGTCCTAGAAACATGTCTTTATTAGCACCCTGCTAAAAATCAAAATTCCCTGTCTCAGTGATCTGATTATCTAATTCACAAGATGCTAGTAGCTGATAAACAGTCTTCCAGAGGGCATATGCTTCTTTTAAAAAAAAATCTCTGAAGTCAAACAAAATAATCTCTAACAGTAGAATCTTGAAGGCATGGGGCAGGGTAGGGTGTTTGTATGAGGGCAACCAGTATACAGGTGTCTGTAAACTGATCTGCTGTGTTGGACTCTGGAGTTTTTTTGTTTGTTTTTTAACCCTTTACATACCCAGTTTTAAGGAAAATCAGCTAGAGAAACAAAATTAATAGGCCTCTTCTTTTGGAGAAGAAGTATAGAAAAAGTTAATCATTTTTTGTTTGTTTTTAAGCAACCACAAGGTGACTTTCAGGAGAGGATGGGGTGGACAACCATGAAGCCATATAGCTGACCCTATCCTGATTGGAGGAAAGAAACACAAGAACGGATCATTGAGGAAAATAAACCTAACACGATTATTTACCATCTTATCTGCTCCCGGTTAGAAAGGGACCAGTCATATAACTAAAGAGATTTTTTTTTTTTTTTAATCTCAGCCAGAGGGCAGAAAGCCTTGAACAGCACTCTGCACTCCCTGGGTAAGTAATCAGAGCCAAAAGCAGAAGATAAAAGTCTCCTCTCTGATAAGGGAGATGTCTGGCAAGGGTTGGTCAGGACCCCTGGCCTCTGGGTGCCAAAGCAGCTCCAGAAATGATAGGAACCCACAGGCACCGCTAGAAAGCCTCCAACCAGGAGAAGGTGAATTCAAAGCAGCCACAACCCAACCAGGGATAAAAAAACCCAAAGAACAGAAGACATTTAAAAGAATTTGAAAACAGTTCATTGCCTCAGGAGAGTCAGTGATACAGTTTTGTATATTTCTTTAATCCTGCTACTGATGGTACTTATTCCTCATGTGAGTACATGGAAGTAGGTGGAGTTTAACTCACAGCCATGTGCCTGTAAAAGTACCTTTTAAATTCTGAGCCATTTTATTTCTAAGGCAGAAGTACTCTCCGCCAGGGCTCTCTCTTACTCTCCAGGGATTGCGTCTAGCAGATCCAACCACAGGATGCTAAATTTATTATGGATCCTTCTCTGTCACTAGGACCTGTCTTGCCTAATATTTTTATACCTATTTTTTTAAAGATTGCATTTATTTATTTATTAGAGAAAGAGTGTGCACAAAGAAGGGTAGAAGGGGAGGGAGAGGGAGAGAATCTTTTTTTTTTTTTTTTTGATTTAAAAATTTTTAAAAAATTAACATATAATGTATATTTGTTTCAGGGGTACAGGTCTGTGATTCATCAGTCTTATATAATACCCAGTGCTCATTACAACACATACCCTCCCCAGTGTCCATCACCCAGTTACTCTATCCCCCCACCCCCCTCCCCTTCAGCAACCCTCAGTTTGTTTCCTGTGATTAAGAGTCTCATGGTTTGTCTCCTTCTCTGGTTTCACCTAAAAGGGAGAGAATCTTAAGCAGACTCCACGTTGAGCACAGAGCCCCACGTGGGGCTTGATCTCACTACCCTGAGATCATGGCCTGAGCTGAAACCAAGATTCGGCACTTAACGGATGGAGCCACCCAGGCGCCCCTTTACCTATTTTAAGAAAGTGAGGGAAAAGTGATATAGCCAACTTCACCAGCTATGTAGCTGTACTGGTTACCGAAAAATCACATCAGTAGGGATTAACAGTGTGCAATGACAGGATTTCAGTGGCCTTCTTGAACTTGAAAACTCTAAGAATGGTTAGACCTGCCTCAGAGGCCCCCTGCCCCTCCTGCCATCTCCCTATGGCTCTTTCTGCCCCAATTGCACAAGCCATATTGCACGACCCTGACTTGGGGCCCTTGTACTTAATAGCTCCCCATCTGGAACATTCTTCCTATTTCCTCTGGGCTCCGCCACTTTTTCCCCTTAAGGTCTCTGCCCAAAATATCACCTAACCAGTGAGAACTTCCCTGACCCCATTCTCCTTTAATTTTCTGCCCCTGACTCATTCTTCTTCACAATACTTTTTTTTTTTTTTTTTAACCAATTGACACACTTCATATGTGTCTACACCCTGGCTCCCCCACTTGCAGGTGGGTCCCTCGGGAGCAAGAACCTTGCCTGTTTGTCCCTGCTGAATCCCAGAGTCTGGACAGGGTCTAGCCTTTGAGGGAGGGAGTCGATGGCCATACATATTTGCTGAATGAAGAATGAGCGTGTGACTGGGCAGAAAAGGAATCACGAATTTCATAGTCAGTAAGGGGACAACAAAAGAACAGAGGTCTAGGAGGGCCTCGGGGAAATGTGCCCGTTGGAGAAGCGCTGACTCCAGCCCATCTTCTGGGGTCGCCACCCCCTGTGCCTCACTGGAGCCAAGCTCCCTCCAGGTGGGCAGGGGTGAGGTGGGGAGGGAGTGCTTTGGATGGTGGGTGGCCTGGGATCAGGGTACCTTCTGCCCTGCCCCTGTGGCACGCTGGCCTCCGGCCTGCCAGCCCTGGCATGACCTGTGGCTGAGGCCCTGACTGCTCATCAGAATCACCCCTGAGTCTCAGGAGGGGCCCGAGGCTCTCCTCTGCGATTCTGGTGTGCGGCCAGGGGGAGAAGCACTGGCCCAGCTCACAGCTCACAGCTGCTGGCAGCCTCTGGGGACTCTCTGGGGAGTCCAGCCTCTGGGGACAGCCTCTGGGGACCCCTCTCCTTGTCTGCCAGCAGCATCTGTGTCCCTGAGACTCCTACACTCTGCAGCCTGTTTCTCCTTTGCTCACTTGCCTGATGATGTTTCCTCCACTGATCTGTCCCCTGGATAGGAGCTACCCACTAACCAGGGCAATGGGTGGTCTGAAGCAAACAAACAGAAAATCTCAAACGCCATAAACACATCACTCTTTTCAACATCCAGGGCCCTTGCTCCAAATTCCCCATTAACACGTCCCCTGTCAGATGCCCTGAGATACAATGTTCATTCCTTTGGAGTCCTTCCTGTCCTTCATCGCTGCCCCAGCTTCTCGTGGGCTGATCTTTAATATCTCAAGAAAATACCAGGGTTTACCACCTACTCTATGCTTAGCACTACAACAAGCACTTGACAAATATTTAATATAATACTCAGAACAACCCTGTAAGGTACGTACTATTATTCTCATTTTACGATAAGGAGCAGGATCAGCTGGGTTAAGTGCCTGCCTCAGGTAACACAGCATGTGACTTTCTACCACGAGGCTCCTCGAATTCTCCCATCACTTTCCCAAAAATATATCCTCAGCAATTCCTCAGGTTCATCCCGTGCTGTCTTTGGCCATCGCCACTATGCTAGGATGCCTGCCGGACACCTGATATCCAGTCCTTGTAAATGCCCCTTGGCCAGTCTCCTTGCTTCAGGTCATTCTCTGTGTCGTTTTGAGGCAAATCTATGTTTGCTTTGGTTTGCTTCACAGCCAAACAGTGTGGCTAACTCATTAAATGTCAACCTTCAACTTAGTATTCAACATGGGGTGGCCCATCAAGGTGGCGGTGGGGGGGTGCGTGCTCCGTCTTCATGTCCTCCCCCCACCATAGGGGGGCCTCTCGCCCATGCTCTCCTCCTGGGACTGCTGGCCCAGCAGCCAGAGGCCACATCAGCTGTGACAAGAGAGGGAGGTCTGAAGAGGAGCAGATGGGGAGGCACTTGGTTATAGAGAGTCCTGCACCTGCTGATGAGAGGGTGTTTGGGTGACAAGGACTGTGCAGAAGCTGAAGATGATGAAGGGGCAGGAATATCAGAACCTCGGACAGAACCAGAACCTTGAAATCATCATTTTGGGTGGGTCCTGGCACCTGCTGGGTCTTCCTGTAAAGACCTCTGTTAATAACAACCCCGGCGCTAGGCATGACCTTCTGCTCTCCACCTGTATTCTTGTACTGTCTCACACACTCTTCTATCACCGCTTGCTCGGGCTAAGTGATCTCAGTGGCTCATATTTTCTTCCCCCCAGATAAACTGTAAATTCCTCAGGTCTCTTTCCTCTGACCTCAGTACAGTATCCTGAGCCCAGCAGGACCGGAGGAAAACTGCTATGACGTGTGATGCCTTTGATCAGCGTGAGACCCAGTAAAGTCACCTCCTCTCCTGGCCCTTAGTTTCCTTTTTATAAACATCAGCTTCATTATCCCCATTCACCAAGACCAATGCCTTTTTGCTCAAAATAGTTCATATTTATTTTCTTAGCTTTACAGTCCCCTTGTAAAGGCAAGGCCTGGACTTGGTCATCCTTACCAAAGCAAACTAATTCTATTTGAGCAATTTACAATGAAATTTATCCCCGGGCTGATAGCACAGACACCCCTTCTAGATGAATTGGAGGAAGCAGAACAAAGTTTAGAGAGCAAGGGGCGTCAGACTCAAGTGCCTCCGGAGAGGGCCCGGCCTGGGTCCAGTTGATGCTAACTGACCCAGCACATTGCACAGTACTTGCTGGGTGGGGTAGGGAAGAGGAGGAAGTTTAAAATACATAGTTTCTGCCATCAAGGAACTTCCTCTCTAGTTGGGACCGACACATATTTAAAGTTGATGATGCGTCACAATGAGACAAAGGAGTCCATAAGCCTGAAGAAATCTCTGGGAGTTCAGTGAGTCCAGGAAGGCTTCCTGGAAGAGGCAAGACCTGAGCTGGATCTGTAGGGCTGGAGAGAGCTGGTAAGTGCAGGTGAATCCACAGAAGGAAAAGTCAACAGGTCTTCAAAGGGGAAAAATGTAAGAAAACCAAAAACATGCCATCTTCCCTTTTTCCTTTCTTTCTTGTTTCTGATTTTAAAAGGGATCCATGCTCACATGTGTACATTTGTAAAATAGGAATAAATAAAAATGAATGTAAACATCACATAATCACACTCTTTGTGATTATTAAAATTTTAGTGAATTCGTGGTAAGTATTCATGTGGCTAGCAGATGCTGTATTAGACAGCACAGAGATAATGGAACCTTTCCACCATCACAGAAAGTTCTATTAAGCAGCACTACATTAGTATATTTTCATACTGCCTTTTCTCAGATCAGTTCATCTGTGTTAGAGAACGTGGATATCTTAATTTGATGGGTCATAATGTTCCATGAAAATTCTTGAAGATACAATTGTATGTTCTTTTTATTTTTCACAAGTTAATTCTTGCTCTGCTCATTTCTTTTTCAATTCCCTATAAAGTTTGTTGTTTCCAAAAAAAAAACTAGTGTATTTGTTTCCGTGTTTGTGCACATTTTTAAATATAAGCATAAAATTGGGATCAAACAGTATAGTGTTAAAACCTTTCTTCCTTTTCTACTGTATCTACCTTCCCACTAAATATTTTCCAGAACCTCATTTTCATAGCTACTCTACTCTACCTTTTGACCAGACTCTCATTTATTTAATCATTTCTCCCTGTTGTTTCTAATTTTTCACTATCCTGAATGATGCAGCGATTTGCCCTTGGTAAACCAATTAAAGCCGGGAATGGTGCAGGGAGAGCCTGGTTTAGTTTTATTGGGGGTCAGGAAATCAAATGGTAACCTGTGGCTGCCGGACTCGTGGCACAGGACAGGGGGGTGCCTGTGGGGGCCAGCACCTGTCTCTTGCTGTCCAGGAAGATTCGGGAACAAAGGGACCAAGAGGATGCGCTGATGAAAATGAGCTTCAGGAAGGAGGCAGGGTCCAAGCTTCCAGATGGATTTTATTGGGAGTGGAATTAAATAGCAAATGAATTGTCCCTGGGGAGACAGTTTGGGCCAGACCATGTCTGACAAACCAGTAGCTGTCAGCAGCCTGACCTTTCCGAGCCCCTCATGTTTCCAACACGCTCACTGCTTTCCGGCCAATCTTGGTTAATCTGATTGCCACCTTAATTGAGGATGGGGATAAAAAAAAAAAAAAAGGAAATGTGTCCAATTGATTTCATGTCAAGGCTTCCATTCTTTACTAAATATAAGCTTCCCCGGGTTTTGCTATCACTCTTCAAGTGAGAAATTCATTAAAATAAACAGAATGTGGGACGCATGGGTGGCTCAGTCGGTTGAGTGTCAGACTCTTGATGTTGGCTCAGGTCATGATCTCAGGATCCTGAGATCAAGCCCCCGGGTCAGGCTTCATGCTGGGCGTGGAGCCTGCTTAAGATTCTCTCTCTCCCTCTGCCCTTCCTTCCCCCATACTCCCACGGCTCACACTCTCTCCCTCTATCTCTTTCAAAGAAAAAAGAAATAAGTAAAAATAAACAGAATGTTTTTCTATTCTTTGTCTCTTAGAACCACTGACAGTGGGAAAAATTTATCCCAACTATTTTCAGCAGCCCAGATTCCGACCCCAGTTCCAGGTCTCACCAACTGTGCATGCTTAGGTAAGGTATTCAAGCTCTCTGTGCCTCCGGCTACTCATCTGCAAAATGGGCATAACAGAATCACTTCATAGGTTTGCAGTGAAGACGGGCTGAGTTAACACAAGTGAAGTTCTGAGAAGTCTTCCTAGCATATAATAAGCACTCAGAAACTATTAGCTATTATCGTCATTAATATTGCTCCCATAATGATTATTAAAATCTCTTTCCCAGCTTATGAGAGAGAAGACAAGGCAGAATAAGATGGAATTTCAGAGCAAGAATTATTTATTTTTATACTTGGAGTGTGAAGTAAAGCACAGACAACTGTTTAGAGATTTAAATCCACATACACAGAGCACGATTGCGGAGGTAATAAGAGATGGGATGGAAAAGTAATTTTGAGAGGAGATTAAATTTGAACACGATTTAAAAGAGAAGGATTCCATTGAATTGTGAGAAAAGGAGGGCTTTCCATGTATCTAGAGGGTAGAAAGGATACACTGGCATTTCCTGAGTGCCTATGATATCATGTGCCTAGGTTAAACACTTCACAGTTAAACAAGAATTCCATGAGGTTAGTATTGTCACTTTTCAGAAGAGAAAACCAAAGCTCAGAGAGATTAATTAATTTGACCGAGACTACACAGGGAGCAAGGAACAGAGTCAGGAACAGAGCAAGAGAGGCCCTCTGACTTCAGAACAGTGGTGTGCATAAAGATTTGAAGTGAAAGTCAGGCAAGTGTATGAAGAAAATGTGCTCAGGTAGAAAAGGATAATTTCCAACATGGATTTTTTTTTTTTTTTAAGTTATACGTAACTGACGATGAAATCTGAACCAGCTCTGTGGATTGTACCAATGTCAGTTTCCTGGTCTTGATGCTCAGTGATAGTTACTGCAAGAAGCAAACATTGGGGGTGGTGGAGGAAGAGTTCACAGGTGCTCCTGGTACATTTCTTTGCAACTATCCTTGAACACATTTTTCAAAATAAGAAGTTTTTTTAAAGTTGGCATATAACAAAGGCAAAGGCACTTGCTTTGCGTGGAGGTGGTAACTGGCAGAGGACCTTGACATAGGACTCTGGTTTGCTCCCAGTAGCACAAGACCAATGTCACGCCAGAGCCTCTCGCACTGCCCCTTTGAATGACCAGCCAGCCCCATGCTAGCTTGGCTACCAGGGGAAGGAGAAATAGCCTTGTCAACACATACATGGAGCACCTATTATGGGCTCCCATCGTGCCAAAGGCCACCTGGGTATACAAGGTGCTAACAAGACACAGGTCTGGTTTTCAGGGCTCTTACAGTCTCTCTGGAGAGAAAGGCACAACCGATAAATAAAATGTAAGCCAGCCCGGGCGGACTGAGTTTTCTCAAGCAAATTTGCATGTGTTCTAGCAATTCAGAGAAGACTGAATTAGGCTGGATCGGTTAAGGAAGATTAACTCACTGGGGGAGGTAGAATTTAGGCAGAGCCTTGAAGGATGTGGGCCTACCAGGTACTCACTCCAAATAGAAATTGTGTCATAACATAGCTACCGTTTTGTATTTATAGCATACAAAGAACATGCTTTGGAATTAAGCAAAACCAGGACTACAAACTATGTGATCTCAGACAGGTCATCCAAGCCCTCTGCTGGTTTCCTTGTCTGCGGGAGATGAACAAAACACCTAGCAGGAGCTGATACGCCGTAGGTGCTCCATAAATGTGAGCTGTCTGGTCCCCGTATTTCATAAGCATTTTTCCTGTTGCTGAATTGTCATCATAACCATCATTATGAAGGTGACTTAAAATCCCAGTGAGGAGATCTCTAATCATTTTGCTGAACTTTTCCATATTATTTGACATTTATCTTGTTTACATGTCATGCTATCAAAAATAATGTTAGAATGAGTGTGTGTACATCGCAGCTTTTTTTCATTTTCTGGATTATTTCCTTGGGACAGATTTCCAGAAATTGAGAAAGTATCTCGTAGGTGAGGGGGGGTTATCTGAGGGTTTGCTGAAAAGCAGGTATGAGAGGGTGAGAATCGTGTACTGGGAAGACCAACAAGAGTAACCTGGGATGGTTGACTCTGAGTTTGGAGAGAATGGAAGAAGGGAGGCCATCGAGAAAAGGAGCAGGAACCAAGGCTTAGGACAAGAAGGGCCAGAGACAGGGTGAGGGAGAAAGAGAAGAGAGAGAAAGGGCCCGATGGGCCACAGCCTGAGCAAGAACAGCCCACGGCCCGGGCTGACGGCAGAGATGGAGGCTGAAGCCCAGCGCTTGCAACTAGTGACCAAAATAGGGACCCCCACCCCCAATGGCGCCTCACTAGCCACACTGGTCCTGGAGATGGGTGAGAAACTCGGCCACGGCTTCAGTTAGCACCCCGTCAGAGTGACATACGCGAGATGTGGCATCAGCCATGACAAGGAAGGTGAACTGAGGCCAGAGTCTGAACACTGTCCAGTAAAATCAATGCAACGAAAGCTGATAAAAATCTGGAGGGAAAACAATGGAGAGGAGCCTTCTGTTTTCCTGATGTCTGCTAATCACGGGCACAGGATACACGCTCACCACGACGTTTGTAAACAAAGGAACTCGGAGTGAAACGTAGCCAGCTGGCTGGAATGTATTCGAAGAAGTAACTTAAGTGCAAGCTTAAACCTCACTGGCGTAATTTTGAAGACTCGGTGACAACCTGGAAACATTTTAGGATGGGGTGTTTAATGAGAAAGGTATATGCTAACGTGTGTCCAGGGCACGGCCTGCACTAGGAAAAATTAAGTCCAGACAGGAGATGTGCAGGAAAGCAAACAGCTTGACCTGTTGGGGGTATCAAACCAGAGGAAACTTTCTCCTTTGTTTTCATGCCCAGGCACACGGGATATTTGCATTCTTTCCCCCAGTTCTGCTTGTCTGCAAGCCCGATTAGCAGGCTCCGTTCCCTCCGAGATGCTGCTCGCTTCCCTGTTCTCACTTCCGTTCCTTTCTCCTTTCCTGGTTCTTGGTTGGACGATGGCCTGTTCCCTCTCTTGGCTGTGGAGGGGCGATTTCCAAATTATAGGATGCTACCTGCTGTTCGCCACATTCCTCCTCCAGGGTTAAACTTTAAAATCACCACCAGTAACCCCTGGTAACCACTGGGGAAAAAAACCTAGCACAGAATCTTTAACAATTTTTATTTCAGCATGCTTTGAAATTGGGAAAAAAACAAAAACAAAAAAAGCCCTAGATAAGATAGATACACTGTGGCCACGAGAACAGGCAAAGGCCTCTCTCTTCACTTCAATTCACATGGACTCCCGGCTATTCCCAAGGCCTTGGCCTCCTTTGCCTCACTTAGAAAATGACTCTCCGGTACAGATTGGACAATGAATCTTTGTTTGACTCATTGCTCAATACCCAATTTTCAAGTGCCAGCAAATAGATGGGCCTTTAAGACCAGTTACCTTATTTTGTGCCCCAAAATGGGAATAATGACCTATTTGAGATTCCTCCCCTTGGTTCAGAATTCCATTCTCAGTATCTGCACCCGCCCCGATGCACAGGGAAGCAGATAGAAATGGATTGGTGGCTTTGTCTGGAAACAGCCCACACGGTCTTCAAGAGGGAACCGGCTAGATAAACCAGTGAACCCCCAGGCAACGGACGCTGTGCAGCAGCTGAAATTAATAGAGCTGGGCTCTGAGCACTGCTCCCAGGAACTCTCCAAACATACTGTCAATTCAAAAGGAGGCTGCAGAACACGTGTAGCATGATACCATTTCTGTGAAACACTCGCAGGCCAAACAAACTCGGCGTGTGTGTAAATATGTGTGTAAAACAGGCTGTAAATGCACCCAGAAAGTCTGGTAAGGATCCCCACAATGCAGGGTTAGCAGCAGTTACCTCCAGCGTAGGGGCTGCAGCTTGGGGCCTGGGGAGGAGGGGACTACGTCCCCACCACGGAAGCCACTAGCCACGTGTGGTTATTTAAATTAAACAAAATTTAAAGCTCAGTCCCTCAGGCACAGCAGCCACATTTCATGTATTCAATAGACACACGTGGCTAGTGGCTACCGTATTGAACAACGCAGATATAAAACGTTTGCATAACCACAGAAAGTTCTCCTGGGCCGCTCCGACTTAGACCTTTAGCTTTTATTTCAATTTCCTCCCCCAACAGAAATGTTTCTGTATTACATAATACAAAACAATGTGTTATATATGGGTAATACATAAACATATATAATTTCCATGTTTCTTCCATTTTCCCTTCAAATGTGATAGGAGGAATTTTCTGTTCAAATATTTGGATTCCGAGAGTTTAAACACACACACACACACACACACACACACGCTGTTGTCTGCACTTGCTCATCTTGGTTCTTGCTGGAATTGTGACACAAAGTTGCTGTGAAAGAGCCAGGAGTCATTCCAATTATTCACACATGCACACACCCATGCATGCAACACAAACCCATCGAGTACATTAGACGGGGTAGAAGATGAAAAGAAATAGAATGCAGGGGCTCCCATGCCCTTGGAGTGAAAGCACGTGCACAAGCAGACTTAACCAAAGTTAGTACAAGTGTCCCTGGAGTCAGAGAGCCAGCCTGCTGGGATTTCCAAGAATGGAGATGTCGTCTCAGTTTAGCTGCGTCCCAATAGAAATGAGGCACAGATAGTATTTGGACAAACACGAGAAGCGAAGGCATTCCAGGCAGTGGGAACAGCATCAGCAAAAGCTCAGAGGAGCCAAGTCCAAGGGAGCGTTGTGAGAAATGTCATTGGCCCATCTGCCTGGGGCAGTGTTAGTGCAGCTCAAGTGTTGGGGGGCAGGTGGTGAAGTGCCCCCAGATGGCAGGCCAAGAGGAGAACTGTCGTTATTAGTAAATGACAGTCTCAACCACCTTTTTTTTTTTTTTAGGTAATCTCTACACCCAACATGGGGCTCAAACTCACAACCCCAAGACCAAGATCATATGCTCCACCAGCTGAGCCAGTCAGGTGCCCTCGACCACATTTTATTGTGCTGAGGAATGTGTAGGGAATCTACTTCCAATGGATGAAACATGGATGGAGAGTGGTCTGCCCCTCCCATAGGCCACTGGGAATGAGACTTCCTTGGCAGGGGATCAAGAAAAGGGCCGAACTAGCAGTGCCCACTTTGAGATGTGACGAACAAACATAAGGGAGTCACACTGGGTGAGTATGTGACAGGGAGGCCAAGGCAAATTCAGTCCCTTGCCACAGTGGAGTGGTGAGTAGGTAAAAAAAATGGAGGAAGGACGGGCTTCTGCTTGGTGGCTCACCTGCCCTGGAGCGAGTGATGACATTTGGGATCAGGGTGGAGGACCAGAAGTGAGGTGGGCAAAATGTGAGCTCCCTTAAGCCTCTCTCCCTCTCTTTTCCCGTGGGGGTCACCAAGGAGAGTTGACAGCTGAAGGGGAGGAGAGGGGCTTTCAGGGGAGACACTTGGAGACAAGGGAGGGCAGATCCTCACGGCATCTGCACAGCGACAGGAAAGACACCTGCCATCAGACAGAGGTGAGCACCCAGAGGCCACCTGTCATGGCAGTTTGGGGACGGAGGGAGTTTCAAGAAGTGCAAATGGTTGGGGCGCCTGGGTGGCTCAGTCGGTTAAGTGTCTGCCTTTGGCTCAGGTCACGATCCCAGGGTCCTGGGATCGAGCCCCACATCAGGCTCCCTGCTCAGTGGGGAGTCAGCTTCTCACTCTCCCTCTTCCTTTCCCCTCACTCGTGCTCTCTCTCTCAAACAAATAAATAAAATCTTAAAAAAAAAAAAAAGAAGAAGAAGTGCAAATGGTCAAGATAGGGAAAGCCTGAAGGTTTTCTGTAGAGGGGACAGTGGAATCTCAAATAGAATGGGTAAGTGGACAGCCACCATGGAGGAAGGAGGAGAGGTGTAATGTCAACTTCCATCGCTTCTGGTTTAGAAGCGTCTAGAATATGACATGAGTCATTTTATTTAACAATAGCAAAGGTAATGCTTGGTCTGTCTATGCATCCATCATGGTGGACACATTGCTTTGGCAGCTCACCACCCCCGCTGCCAGGCATGCGTACTTGAGGACCCACAGGCCACCTCCAGTATCAGCGGCGCAGGTCCCTCGGCGGGGGGCCAACTTCTGAGGTGGTCCTCACACCATGTGCTTCAAGAGTGGCCTCAGGACCCTAGACATATTTTGTAGCTTTGATGACAGAATTACTGTTAACAGACCATCGTTGCTCTTTTATGATTTCCTTAGTGCTACTTAATAAGCATTGTTTATCAGTGTAAGTAGTGTCCTGGTTACATTTGTGGAAGAAAGTATTTTGTGGCCCTTTGAACCCCAGGGAATCCTAGTCAATGAGAGCAAACGGGGAAAAAGTTAATCCTTATGTGTATAGCTCTCTGTAATGTGTTCTGACCTCATTGTGGGAATTCATTCATCTGAAATGTATTCCTCTGAATACAGCACATTGAGGCATTTGATTCTTTTTTTTTTTTAAAGATTTTATTTATTTATTTGAGACAGAGAGAATGAGAGAGAGAGAGCACATGAGAGGGGGGAGGGTCAGAGGCAGAAGCAGGCTCCCTGCCGAGCAGGGAGCCCGATGCAGGACTCGATCCAGGGACTCCAGGATCATGACCTGAGCCGAAGGCAGTCGCTTAACCAACTGAGCCACCCAGGCGC
>NC_138378.1:105711598-105800333 GCF_054177405.1 Leptonychotes weddellii
TTTTTTTTTAAAGATTTTATTTATTTATTTGAGACAGAGAGAATGAGAGAGAGAGAGCACATGAGAGGGGGGAGGGTCAGAGGCAGAAGCAGGCTCCCTGCCGAGCAGGGAGCCCGATGCAGGACTCGATCCAGGGACTCCAGGATCATGACCTGAGCCGAAGGCAGTCGCTTAACCAACTGAGCCACCCAGGCGCCCTTTTTTTTTTTTTTTTTTTTTAAGGACGCTTGAACTATGGGAGATAAGAAGGCTTCCAATAAATAAGTCCTGCCCTCAAAAAGCTTGCAGAGCAGTCAACAGAATCTATCACATAAAAACAGTACAGCATTAGAAATTTCACTGGCAATTTGGTTTAAGTTTGGAGCTAAGACCTAGAAATTAGGATTTAGGATATACAACACCTGTATGCCTTCCCCATTCCCATAATATGTCCAGCTTCCTACAGTGGTCACCGGGCAGCCTATAAAAAGCAGGGTTACTCACCTCCAGCTTTTCAAATGAACACACGGTATCAAATATAGAAACCAGAGGAAGCTTCATTGTTATGGAGCCAAACTGATTGAGAGCAAGTGTGAGTGCTCTAAATATATAGAAGAACTAGCAGATTTAAGATGCAGACTCTTCCAGGCTATGAATCCAAGATCAATCACTGAAGAGTCCAAATATATAATCAGAGAGTCTGTCACAGCACGAGCTGTTGGTGCCAGAACACAAAATTGGCACCATGCCCAGAGCTGCTAAAAAATAAAGCCAGGACCAGGGTGGTCGCGGTGCCAGAGGGAAATTTCAGAAGCAACACTTTTGAAATGCAAAACAGAAGCAGGAGCAAGTACCAGAATTCTGCAAAAATGCAAAACAAGTACTAGGTTGAGTCATACTAAAAATGCCAAGTAAGCAGCAGGCCAAGTACAGCCAAGACCCATTTTTAATGAAGCAGCTCTAGCGCGAATGGGTGCTCCGGACATACCAGCACGAGGAAGAAAGTCCCTCCAGCAGGTTCTGCCCTCTGCAAGAAGCAAAAAGCAGGTGGACTAAGAAGGCAGCTCAGCCGTGTGCAGTGCGTCTCTGAAAGCAGAAACCCAGCTGGAAAGGAACAGCTCCTTCGAAAGCTCTCGATGAGGAGTGCCGAATGCCTCCTTGGAAGCATATCCTCGGGCCCTCGTTGCTGCCATGTTATCATTAAAAAGGATGTTGGTAGTAACATTTGTTACTGTAATTATTGTAATTATGACCTCACCTGTTAATACTAACATCAGCAGACACTGGACAGCTCTCATTATGTGTCAGGAACTGTTAAGAGGTTTGAATGCATTGTTTTATGTAATCCTCCCAACAATATTCAGCTGAGGTCTACTGTCCCCATTTTACAGATGAGGAAAACTGAGGCTTAGAGCAGTTAAGTAACTTATCCAAAGTCACACAACTGTTAGGTGAGGTAGCTGGAATTCAAACCCAGGCTGTTCACACTTGTTCTGGCCTGCCAAGGAGACACCGAGATTCATTCCTTTCCGTGTGTCATTAGGAAAAAAAAAAAATTAGCCAGGGAGTTACAGGTCTTTGCACAGAGATGTCATAAGCCAGCACATTATTAAGAATTATTAAGAACAGGGGCGCCTGGGTGGCTCAGATGGTTAAGCGTCTGCCTTCGGCTCAGGTCATGATCCCAGAGTCCTGGGATCGAGTCCCACATCGGGCTCCCTGCTCCTTGGGAGCCTACTTCTCCCTCTGCCTCTCTCTCTCTCTCTCTCTGTCTCTCATGAATAAATAAATAAAATCTTTAAAAAAAAAAAAAAAAAGAACAGGTGAATAATATGGCCATTAAAGGCTCTGAATTCCTTGGCAAAAGACAAGACTGTGGGCTGTGAGGTCTCAGCAGCCCCACGGAGGAAATGGAAAAATCAATCCTGAACACACGCCCGGCCCCGCTCAGCCATCACCCAGACCTATGTTGGCACCGAGATGCTGCTGTAGACACGGTCAAGCCAGGCTTTATTTTGTCATTCAAAGTCCCAGAGAATGCCAGCGACAGTGCTCAGAAGGCCTTCCACCAGATGGCCCTGCTCTGCGGGCCCTCTGCCCACTGTCCTGCCAGCACCATCAGCTCCCCGGCTGCCAGCGACGAGCTGGCCTTCCCGGGGCGGCCTCCTCCACTCTCTGCTCAGCACGGAAGTTGTCTAGCAGCCTAACGCCCCTGACCAGCCGCTCTCCATGGCCGCTTTTCCTGGGGTGCTGGGGACCGTCTGGGGCTGTGGGTGAGATCCCCGGTGCCGGCTGGCACAGGGCCGTGGCTGTCTCCCGGCCTGCCAACTTGCCAGCGATGCAAAATAGACCCGCTATTGTTTGCGTGCGTGTTTTCTTCTTCTCCTGGGTTTCTTACGGTCTTATTGTAATCTAATTAACATGCAGTAGCTGCTCAGATCTTAAGAGTTCACTGCCTTGAGTTTTAACAACTGTTTATACGCTTGTGTCACGACCACTCAAACAAGAGATAAAACATTTCAGGTCCCTCTAAAGGGTTCCCCTTTCTAGTCAAGCCCCTCACCCAACCACTATTTGATTTCTAATTTCTCTAATCATAGATTTGTTTTTGCATGCATTCTTGCATAACTGTTTCTACAACATAATTAGGAGATTCTAGATAACTCTCCACAGGCTTTTGATGATGAAAAATACTCCTAATTATATTTACGTTCTGCCATCATGCAACACATGCTCACTACACAAAATGTGAAAAATACAAACTATTTTTTAAAGAAAATTCAAAAACCATCCATGATCCTATTGCGCAGAAATAACCATGGTTAGTATTCCAGTGGATTTCTTTCAAGGCTAGTACACACGCATTGATTACAGGCTGGCTCCCTAGTGGAGCATGAGCTTTTTTGTAAATAAATAAGGCTTGTTGCTGCTCACCTCAGAGAGGGCCATTTCAAGCTGCCGGTGTGAGAGGTGGCTTGATCAAAAATTCAACCTGCAATTTAGGGTGCCAGCCCCTCCAGTTCAGTGGGGGACACCGTCTGAATTCACTGTTTATTTTCTTCTGTGGAATATGTCTTGCACACCTTCTCCCCTGGACCTCTTACGGAGCTTCAGTTTCACTACTCCCAAGGACAGCGGCTAGCTCCTTGGGATACACCCCCCACCAAGATGAAGACGCACTTGCCCCCACGCAGACCACCCCTGATGCACCCTCCAAATCTCATCATCATTCGGGCCACGTCCACCACACAGACACACCCTCAATTTTATTTACATAAATCTTCTTTCTTAAAAAAAAAAATGGTACTTTAATGATATTCTTCATTCAACTTGGAGTTTTTCAGAGATCCAAAGAATATGGTGACATCATAATTTCTGGTCTCCTTTTCTATACACCCCTGAGCAATCAGGTGACTAATGCTAGGTCATCAACCATGTCTGAGGCTGAATAATATCCCATTGTACGTATAGATCACATTTTGCTTATCCATTCATCTGTGGATAATCACTTGGGTTGCTTCCACTTTGGGCTATTTTGAATAATACTGCTATGACCGTGGGCGTACAAATACCTTTTTGAGGCCGTGTTTTCACTTCTTTTGGTATATATCCAGAAGTGGAATTACTGGATCATATGGTAATTCTATTTTTAGTTTTTTGAGGAACCGCCTTACTGTTTTCCATAATGGCTGCACCATTTTGCATTCTCACCAGCACTGCATAGGGCTTCCACTTTCTCCACATCCTCGCCAACACTTATTTTCTGGTTTTTTGATAATAGCCATCCTCGTGACTCTGAGGTGATACATCATTGTGGTTTTGATTTGCATTTTCCTAATAATTCGTGACACTGGGTGTCTTTTCAGGGGCTTGTTGCCATTTATATATCTTTGAAGAAATGTCTATTCAAGTCCTTTGCCCATTTTTTAACAAGTTTTTTGTTGTTGAATTGTAGGCACTCTTTTTTTTTTTTTTTTTGAGAGAGAGAGAGAGTGTGGTGGGTGGGGAGGGAGGGGCAGAGGGAGAGGGAGAGAGAGAATCTTAAGCAGGTTCCACGCCCAGTGTGGAGCCTGATGGGAGGCTTGATCCCACGACCCTGAGATCATGACCTGAGCCAAAATCAAGAGTTGGACGTTTAACTGACTGAGCCACCCAGATGCTCCAGCACTCTTTATATATTCTGGATAGAAATCTCTTATCGGATATCTGATTCGTAAATATTTTCTCCCATTCCATGGGCTGCCTTTATACTCTGTTGATAGGGCTCTTTGGTGCACAAAAGTTTTTAATTTTGAGGTAGTCCAATTAATGATGGCATTTTCAATAAAAATCCAGGCATAATAGAAGAAAATAACATTGGAATGAAACAGACCTGTTTCTTTTCTTGGCTATGCCACTTAATGAACTGGTTGACCTCCAACAAGTCATTTAACTTTTCTGAACTTTTTTTTAAAGATTTTATTTTTAAGTAATCTCTTCTCCCAAAATGGGGCTCAAATTCAGAACCCTGAGATCAAGAGTCACATGGTCCACCGACTGAGCCAGCCAGATGCCCCCTTTTCTGAACATTCTTATCATTATCTGAAAATGGGTCGGGGAAAAGAATACCTCCCATCCAGGAATTTTGTGAAATTTGAATATACATAAAGCAAGAATTGTAGCGCCAGCACTTGGAATGTACACAGCTCTTACCCACACTTACCCCAACATGCCTGTCAGCTTCATCACCCCATTCATCAGGACCCCAGGACAGACACTGTTTGTATTAACAAAGGGATCATTACCCTCATCTGATCATTGATAGCCAGGTTACATAAAGGACCTGAGATCACAGTGTCTACATTGCCATCTGGATCTTTTGAAAACTCCCATTGTGGGTACACCCTCAGTCCCTGCTTCCCCGCCCAGGGGACAGACAGCTGCTCCAACCCATTATCAGACCTAAGAACTGGGGAACCCTTCAAGACCATCCAGTCCAGCTCTCCCAGTTTGCAGATGGTGAAACCAAAGCTGAGGGAGGTTAAGAATTTTGCTCAAATTCACAGAGCCAGAATCAGCTCTGATGGCCAACTCTCCCTCCCAGCACAGAAATGAATGTCCTTGATCAAGCAGAAGGAAAGCCTTGTACGACGTCCAGCACCGCCCACTCCTCAGAACACTCAGCCTTGTTCTTCTCTGACAGTGTTGTCTGGGGGGAAGAGGACATTCTTAGTGGTGCTGTGGAATAGCTTTGGGGCAAAACTTCTCAAGACAGACGTGTGTACTGTATTTACCAGCTGCTGGCCCAGGCAGCTCGTAGGACCAGGCACTTTCAGGAGTTTCATGGGAACAATATGGGAAGACCTTGGTTTTGTTCCCTTTTCTATTCTCTCTGTATATGACCAAGATTCACACACCTGTGCTTCCGCTCAGTGCCTCCATCCTCCAGCTCTGAGACTGAGGGTGCACAAGGCTGTGTAGTGCTTTATCCAGGAACATTCTGGCCAGGTGCTTCCAAGCAATGCAAAAACAGACATTTCATTGCCTTTGCCTAGAAGGGCCTTTTTATCTTTCTTGTTTTACAAAAGAATAATGCACAAAAGATATGAATGGAAATCAAAACAAAGATTTACCCATAATTATACTACTAAGTGACCTTCCTTTTTGAAGAAAAAGATTGTGACATTTATTCTGAGCTCCACAAGCCAAGGAGGAAATGTGGGAGAATGTCTCTCTAACTGCCCTTCACCATTTTTTTGCGGGCAGGCCAAGCAACTGTTTCTCATGACGAACACCGTCGAAGTCTAGAGGAAAATTCAGATGGTTATATTCTGGCATAGTCTTTACTCCATACGGCATTATGACCAATGGGGGAAGACAAAGGAAAATGGCGAACCGCTGCTATCACTACAGGGTTCTTTCTGAGACACCGCCCCCCTGCCCTGCCCACTATCATTGATGCCCTGGAAACATAGGCTGCTCTGTTTGGATGGATGGATGGATGGATAAGTGGCACACATAATTATTTTATAGTTCAATGCAAACATCTGAGCCCTTACTGCATACCAAAGATCTCTGCTGGATGCTAGGAAAAATACAGATAATTAAGATACGGTCTGTGTCTTCAAGAGTGTCACAGATCTAGTGTAGAAAGAAAGAAATGACATTCGGTGTGACAAATAAATGACAAAAATAACAGCAGAGCATAAGATACAGTGGGGACCCAAAGAAGATGTGGCAGGAGGCTGCGGAGCTCTTGATTTTTTCAGCATCATCTTGGATGCTTCCGCTCTAGAACAAGTAGTGAGAAGACATCCTATTACAGGTACTCCTTTCCAAGATTTCTCTGCCAAGGTCTTTACAAATGTTCTTGTAATTTGGGGATTCTTCTTCATACAATTTGTAAATGTTATTTAAAGTATTATCTACCTAAAAAGAAAGTTGGGACACAGAGCGGAGTCTTTCTCGATAAGCAGGAGGTGAAGCGTGGAGCTCTGCTAAATTAGAAGCTAAGACTCCTGCTTCCCAGGTGCTTGAATTTATCTGGGTCCTTCTGTAGGGTGATGACAAAGTCAGTATTTGAACCCAGATGCCCTAATTCTCAGATTTATAGTCAGACCACAGGATGTACACTAGGGCACTGAGCTTAAAAGCCCTAGATATAAACCTACAAGGAAACCATGCCAAATCTACTCAAATATTCAGTTTGGAATTCTTCCCTTGCAGTGAAATTTGCTGATTGGCATAAGGCACACTAATTGCCACAAGGTACAAAGGCAGTGTTTCATCTCACATGAAGCTCTGTGAGCACCTGCTTAGGAGACAGTGGAGAGAAATGACTTCGACCAGCTGCATAACCTTGAGCAAACTGTTGGACTTCTAAATCTCTGTGCCCTCAGCTCAACCACAGAAAGAATGGCATCCGCCACCCAAAGACAGTTCTGAGTTGAGATAATGAGTAGAATGACGTGGAATAAACATTGCTAAATGTCAGTAGGGCACAAGAATGTAACATAGTATGTGCTATGGTGAGCACTGTGAATTGTGTAAGATTGATGAATCACAGACCTGTACCCCTGAAACAAATATTACATTATATGTTAATAAAAAGAAAAAAAAAGAATGTAGCACAGTATAAGACTTGGCTAAAGGGGCCACGTCTGCCCTCTTTGTGGTCTCTGAGATTTTCTTGTCTTTCTGGTACAGGGATGAAAAGGGACATGGTCACGGACTGCCAATCCGTGGCTAGTCCTCTAGGAGACCAGAAAGCGCTCAACATCATCAGCGTTAACGGCTGTCCCATCTCAGGGGCCCAATCTGGCAGGCAGATTTCACAGAGGCAGGGGTCTAGCTCACAGTATGGAAGCAGCTCTCTGGTTTTACATTGTTTTTACCAGACCCTGCCATCTAAGGCATTTAACAAACACAGTCTAAACATAACATTTCCATCCTTGTACCCCGGGATCATCAGTGTTTCTGGAGAGGTCGTGGGCATGCCCCAGAAGCATCCATTAGAATTGCTTGCATGGGGGTAATATCACCTTTGATAGGCATAGTGTTCTGCAATGGAAACACACTCAGCTAGACATTATCTCGTTTGACCCCCTCAGCATACCCTCACTACATCAGGCAGACTGATTATCCCTATTTTACAGGGGAGGAAATGGGCTCAGAGGGAGGGGAACTGTCCAGGGTCCTATGGCTAGGAAGTAGCCATCTGGGACTGGGGCCCCTGTCCCACTCTCCCACACACCACTCAGTCCTGACCCACCCCTCAGAGGCAGTGATTGCCGTATCCAGACTGGCTGGACCTGAAGACACAGGGAAGGAGTTTTAATTCACAGGAAAACTGTCGAGAAGCATGAGGTCCTCCTGCTAAAGAAGGTCCCCAGTCTCTGTTCTCCAGGCCAAGCACTGACCGTGGAGCCTGTCCTTAAGAACGCTGCCATCTAGGCATGTGTGTGACTCCGTGGTGGTCATGATAGCCCCCCTCTGCCCCCCTACCTGCCCCTGTCTCTGAGATGCATGCCCGTGCCTCCTTGATTCTCATGCCCTCACGGGCTCCTGTATCCTATCTTCCGGCACCACCAACCTGCTCTCCTGGCTCCTCTCCTACTTACTTATCCACACCTAGGGCTTTCCCCGGGCCCTTGCTCTCCCACAAAACAAAACAATGATAAAGGAGGTAAGAAGGGTACCCAGAGGCAGGGGATCCCACCGAGAAGTGAGGGCTCCCAGATTCCGTGCTGACTGGCTTAGGCCCAAAGGGAAGGCACATCCCCCTCAGGGGTCCATCCCTGTCTTCTGCACTCCTCTGCACGGCCCAAATTGACATGCATGAGTGTGAGGTACAGTGAGCTCTGCAAAGGAAAGGCCTGGATTCTCGGAAACATTCAGAATATTTCAGGGCCGGTGCCGTGGCAAGGAGGCGGGGTGTCCACACTCCACCTAGGTTGAAATCCCAGTCCTATCATATAACTGTGTAGCCATGGGCAGGTTACTAAACCTCTCAACGCCTCCATGTTCTCATTTCTAAAATGAAAATAATAATCCCTAAAATAGTTTGGGGAAGATTGAGTCAGTTAATACATAAAAAGTGCTTAGACTACTGCTTGGCACACAGTAGGGCCCAGTGAATGGAAACTGAAGTAATAGTAATTGTACTGCTACTCAAAACACATTTAAGGCTGAAATACATAGAAGGTCAGGAGTTACAAGGTAGATAAAAAAAGATGACACCTAGCTTAGGAGTCACTCTTTGAATAAAGTTTTCCAGTGCCTTACTCTGTACCAGCCACTGTCCTATGCCCTGAAGAGGGAGTAGGGAGAGAGAGAAATGAGTTCCCTGTTTTCATAGTGAGGGTATGCTGTTTTCCCTGTTTTCATGGCAGTAGGGAGAGAGAGAAATGAGTTCCCTGCCTTTCAAAGAGGCAGTAGGGAGAGAGAGAGATGAGTTCCCTGTTTTCACGGAGAACAGACCAGAGAAATACTAGATTGTGATAAATAGCTGTGCAGGGAGGTAAACAAAGGCACATGAACGGGAGTGACCAGTAACTGTAAAGGCAGGAATGGCTTCTCCAGGGAGCAACGTCTCTGAAGGCTCACATTCATCCGTGGAAGGAGAAATCACATCCATGAAGGGGGACAAGAGCCTCAGTGAGTCTTGGCTTATGGCAAACTAGGAAGGAAGCTGAGAACAGAGCCAGGGGCAATTTCAAGGTGAGGAATCGGAACCCACAAACTTGCATTTGGACAGGTCTCAGGGCTCTCCAGACTGGTATAGAGCAGATTAAGGGAACTACAGTTGCAAAAGAAAAATCTAATTTAGACCAGTATTTATGAAATACCTCCTCTTTTTGGAGGAACTCAGGGAGGATTTTCTTTCAGATCTCAGCATCTCAAAAAGCTGTTTGGGGCCTAGGCAATTGAATAAAAAAAAACCCATATCTACAGATGCTATGAGTCTTGCAAATGACTTTTCCCCTCTTTTTTGGCCTACAGGAAGCTCAAAACTGAATTTCCTGTAGAAAACTCAAAACTGAATTTGCAACAGGGCCTGCTGGTAGGCACTTTTTTTCCCCCCTGAAATAACTTTATTCTTGGCTTTTTTTCTGTATAATTCTTAGATTTTAATTGCTTTGATCTCTTTATTTATTGTAATGCAGGTATGTGTACGTGTGTATATGTGTTATATAAAGTATAGGCTCCAAATCATCTTTAGAACAAGTTAGATTATAATAACTTTACAGCCCTAAGGAATTTAGCACCTATTTCAAAATAAACTATTTTCTTTTTCTTTAAAAATTTTTTTAAAATTTTTTGAGAGAAAAAAATAAACTATTTTCTATACGTGCTTATATAACCCACATTTATGTAGCATGGGAATTTTTTTTTAAATTATTTATTTATTTATTTGACAGAGAGAGAGATAGCGAGAGCAGGAACACAAGCAGGGGGAGTGGGAGAGGGAGAAGCAGGCCTCCCGCCAAGCAAGGAGCCCGATGTGGGACTCGATCCCAGAACCCTGGGATCATGATCTGAGCCGAAGGCAGACGCTTAACGCTTAACGACTGAGCCACCCAGGCGCCCCAGCATGGGAATTTTTTTTTTTTAAAGTTTCAATTCCCTTCCCCCTGCCCACCCCCAGTCCTACCACTTTTTTTAAAAGGGGCAAACATTTCCCACTGGAAGTGCACAATTGTAAGTGGTCCAAAGCTTCTCACTCCTTCGGCAACTACCTGGGGCCTCAACAACTATCTCTGCTTTTCTTCATTTTCACTTCATCCCCCCCCCATTCTGCACAGTGGCCCCAGTGCCCCCAGCTTCATTTCCCTAAAAGATCAATTGTGCAAATCAGCCTTTTGGCAGTTTAAAATCTTCAATGGCTCCGAACGCTCAGAGAGATCATTGAACAGCCCTTATCTTGACAAAATCTCCATCAAGTCATTCTCCACCTAACCTCTGCCCAAACCCAGGAAGCCCCCGCCCCTAATTCTCTCTAGAAAGGTCTCTTTCCCCACGTCTGTGAGCCTTCTCACACTGGTGCCTCCACCTGGCACACCCTTACCCCTTTCTCCATCCAGCCTTCAGACCCCATCTAAAGTCTTCCCAAAAGGCTCCACCTCACAGCGGTGTCTTCCACCTAGAGGGACTGCTGGCTGAACATCTAATGAGTAACTCTTGGATCCTGCAACACTGTGCAACTTTACTGAATCTACCTTTGTATCATTTAGTCTTGCATGTTTTATAACCTGGTTACCTGCTGAAATTGGAATCTTCTTGATGGAAAGGGCTTCTCTATGTTTTTGCATCCCCCTTGATGCCCTTTGGAGGATCATATGTAGCTGACACTCCAGAAATACTTGACAGTGTATATCTATTTCCCTTCAAAACACAAAGCGTAAAGCAAATGACAGGCAAGTAGTTAATACCTTCAATAAATAAAGCACTCACTGGTATGAAAATTCACTAAAATGCAAATGGTTAAAAAACATAAGGAGTGTTTGACCACTAGAAATAAAGAATACAAATTAAAATGACAACTCTTCTATCAAATTAGCACAGGTTGGGGGGAATCTCAATATTTAATGCTTTTGAGAGTACAGGGGGTTAAGTACTCTCAAAACTACTAGTGGGATTATAATTGATACAAACTGAAAATAATTTGACAATACGTAACAAATATTTAAATGTTCGTATACCTTGATCAACCCATTTGGAGAGCTGCTAGGGAAATATTCCAAAATTCAGAGAAAGCTTTGGTACCCTTCCTAGGGTTATAATACTGTATGTACAACCTAAATGTACAAGAAGGAAATTATACTTCCAGTCAGTAGACTGTTACATAGCCATTAAAAATGGCAGCTATTAACTTGGGTGGGGGGAGGGGGGAGGAATGCTTATATTTCAATATTAAAGTAGAAAATATATAAAATTAGATATAAAATTATGTAAAATGAATAATTCTAACCACATAAACAAATGCATGAAGGAAAGGTATCAAAACAGTAAAAGCAGTTATACTTGTTTATAGTTTACTATGTTTTCCAGATTTTCTAGAAGGATTGGATGACTACCAGGAAAAAACAAGATGATTTTCAAATTAGATTTTTCTTTGTTGTTGTTGTTGTTGTTTGATATAAGGAACAGTCTCACAGCACTGATACTAAGCTTATGGGACATACATTCTTGTTTCCCCCTGGCTTTTTTATTAAGAAACAGAGAGGAGAGAGTTGAGGAAAGGGAAGGAAAAAGTGGGGGCAGCTCTCTTATCCTGATTAATCTCTGCAGTGAGGTGGGCGGACATTGTCATCTTTGTAGAGCCAGGAAACAGGCTCAGAAAGGCTCAGGTCCAAGGTTGCCTGAAGGGCAGAGTCAGGGTTCAGACCCAGGCTATGGGGCCCTCGGTGCTCCCTCACCCTCCCACCCAGGGTAACCCAGCCAGGATGGGGCAAGAAATCACAAGGAAAGGGCAAAAGGTGAGTACAAAATCCTAGTGGTTATTCATATAATAATATTTTTTTAAAACATCGGTTTTAGTGTGTAGGATTGTGGACAGTGTTTTCCCTCCTCTTTTTTCTAGACTTTCTGTAAAGTAATATTAACTTTCTACTTTCACACATGGGCAAAAAGAAAACTGCCTTTGGATTCACTGAACTGTGAGCTGCAAGGAGATCCTGCCCCGCTTCTGAGAAGACTAAAGGAGTTGGGGGGGAAGGGGGATAAGGGGAGGCAGGACACACAGCTCCTGTTCCAAGCCAAACACCGCACCATAGGGCTGCAGGAACCTCAAGATTTGGGGGAGGAGGTTGCAGCCTGTGCGCATGTGCGTGCATGGGTGTGTGCGTGTGTGTGTGTGTCTGTGTGTGTGTGTGTTGTGGGAGTTGCCTGTGATGGGGAGCAGCAGGAGCTGTGGGGATTTCTGCAACAGTGAGCCTTGCACCTCAGAGGGAGTCAGCTTCACCCTGCAGCTACTCCACACCATCCACACGGGTTGCACACTTTACAGAGAGGTGTCCGCCATGGCTCACTTCTCTACAGTCCGCATTCTCAATCACAAAGCATGAAGAAAGGCAAATGTTGAGGATGAGGCAGGACCTAGAGGTGAGCAGCTTTTGTTCTAGTGGGATTGGGCTCTATGGACTGTATGTGGTTCTGGGGAAATTCTGTCCAGTCGTTCTCCATGGCCCACTGCCCTCATCCTGGAGGGTAGCATTTCTCAGAGAGCTCTGTCTCACCTCAGTGGGCAAGTGGGACACTCCTAGGCAGGAGAGCTGTGGCTCCATCCCAGGAGAGAGGAATAGGGAAACTTAGTTATACAATTCAAACACAAAGAAACATTAAGGGGAACCCTTTTCTTCCCAGAAAATGTGCCTACGATTATTCTACCCCAGTACCAAGTGCTTTTATTTTTCCAGCTACTTTATCAACCTGTGTTCCTAGGTATAAACAAGACTGTGGGAAGTCACCTGAGCCCCTCTGGAGAGCCATTTCCAGAAAGTGACAGGGATTTAGGAATGAGTGCGTGGTAAGGAGGCAGCGGGGGTGAGTTTGGCAAAGGGAAAGCAGCACTAGCTCAGGGGCTTGAGTGGCTAGTGAAGGAAGATGATCTGTGTGGTTAAGCTGGGGTGGGAAGTGATGCAAACAGCCATCTCAGGAGCTGGCAGAGAGGAAGAGAGAAGGGTAAAGGCCCAAGAGGATCTGAAGGGACGAGGCTCTCAAGCAACCTGTCTTGTGAGTGCAGAACCTCTTGACGCACTGTTACACCCGCTGCCCAGCTTTGAGGCTCACCACAGACTCGGGAGGCATAGATGGGCACTCTACCAATTCATACCGAGATGTAATTTCCAGAGATGACCCCACTTGTCTGTGGTCACATAGCCATGAGCTGGCTCTTCGACTGAGATGGGCTGACTCCAGTTCTAAGATTTTTTCTGTCCCAAATAGCACTGTGTCCTCTAGCCAAGACAAGGGGCCCTTATTCTTCCACAGACAGAAGGAAGGGGAGGGAGGAGACTGAGGAACGCAGCAAGACTGAGTTGTCAGGGGCTGAGGTAAGGTGAGGAGGAGGGAAGAGGGGAGCTGAGGGAGATCTGTCCCAGATCTCCAAGCAGCTGAGAGGTGGCAACGGGAGTCAGGTTTTACAAATTCATAGTGTGATCAAGTCACCCTGGTGGGTGGTCAAGGGACACATCCACCTAAAGCTTAGGTGACTTTTGACTATACATGGGGGCCTCACAGCCCATCAGTCAATAAAATCCCTCATGGCATTTTCCTAATGAGCATTTACCCAAGGCATTGAGGGGGGAGGGGCACTGAGCTAGGAAGCCTGTTTTCATTTTCCCCTGTTCCATCTAACTTTGTCAACTCGGGCAAATCACTTGGAAAATAGGGGAAAACAAGAACCAAATATAAGAAGTCCGGCTCTGTGCCTTCCCAACCTCTCAATCCACTTCTTTTTTCATCACTCTCTTTGACTGCTGGGGAGCAAATGATTATAAGTATCACATGGACCCTTTCTTTTCACAAAATTCAAGAAAATACTGAAATCCAGGCCACTGAGGCCTCCCCTTGGAGAGCGGGCTCCCTTTTACACCTCCTAAGACAAGGCTTTGCACTAAGCAAGACTCAGTAATAATCTCCCCACCAGCATTGGTGTGACTTTGCTTTGCTGCAGGCAACTGCCCAGAGGATTCCTTCTTTATAATCTTTCTATGAATGATTTAGGAGTAAGTACCATCTCTGTTTGTATCTGGAGGAATAAAAACATAACAGAGAAATGAAAAAGCTGTGGTGTATCCAAAAATAACACCCAGATATGTTGGCTTCCCAGTTCACCTCTCTGTACCAACCAACTCCTCCTTGATCTGCTTCACACAAGAGAGGCAAACTGGGACCCCCAATGTCCAGATATCCCGGATCAGTTATGAAACTGTCTCAGACTAAATGCAATGAGGTGGCCCAGCAGAACTAGGGTTCCTAATTCTTCCCCATTCTGATGGGCCTGGTCCTAACTCCTTCCCCACTGCAGGTGTCCTGCAGTCACATGCTCTTGTCAAGTGATCTGCAGTTTCAGGCTGCATACTCCGCAGAAAAGAATAGGGGGGAAAATAGAAAGAAAATACGGCTTTCTCCTGAGAACCTCACAACCTCCCAGCTTATAAAACAACCACCTTGTTACCTTCCTGCAGAGTCCCCACTGGCCAGGAGAACACGCTCTCAGATCAACCTCCCCTCCTTTTGGTGCATCCAAGAGAAATCATACTTGCTGAGGGGATCTGCTGATGTCTCAACCTGGTTCAAAAATGCAGATGTGTGACCACAGGACAGGAAAGGACACTGATGAAACGGCTGAATGTCTCTCTCTCTCTAAATAGTGAGGCCCACTGATTGCGGAGCCTTTGTACCATGCTTAGCTTCCTCTGCGTCCACCAAACTTTGTGACTCAGAGTCTGTGTGCAGAGTGAGGCAGCTGAGAGGGCCTCAGTGGTGGGTTAAATCGGGAACTCGCTCTTCTCCCAACACTCACCCCTCAGGTGCCACCTGAGCTCCTACCTGGCAGTGCGGTTGGGAGGTGATCACAGCACCAGTGTTTTGGCTGGTCCTAGATAGCTGCCAGAACCCAGGACCTGGGTCTTGATGGACTTATGTCCATCGGGATCACATCTCTCTCTCATTCTCTCTCTCTTTAACACACACACCCAGGCACACACAAACACCCCAGCTCAGAGCGTCTGGAGGCTCTGTAAGGCAGCTGATTTCTGGACTGGTCTGGGTCTCCAGTGCTCCATTCATTAGAGATACAATGTGAGACCCAAAGCGCTCTCTTTTCTTCACCCACACTGCCTCTAAACCAGAGAAATGCCTGGCAAATGTTTAAAGCAGAACTGTGCATCAGTAGGGTCTGGCTAACTGTTGCACATCAGTTGAGGGGATGGCTGGGGAAGGGAGGAAGAGAGACTGGGGAAGTGCGGGGGGGGAGCAGCCAGAAGGTGGCCGACTCCCCAGAGCTGCGCTGTACCCTCAGCAGCGTCTCCTCCCTTCATCACTGCGGAGGGCAAATCTGGAAGTTAGGGAACCTGGCACCCGCGGGCGGCAGGGGCGGACAGAGGCCACGTCCATCCAGGGGCGGCGACAAGAGACTCCCAGAACTGGCTCGCGCCCCAGCCCTCTGCACCGGCGCCGCCCCCCTCATCCTCGGAGCCCGGCGTACGCAGGCAGCGAGCTCTCCCGGCAATCCCAGACCCGCTTCCCGCATAAAACTCCCCAGCGCAACCCGCTTTTGTTAATTCTGCGAACGCTGTCACAAGACCACCTCCACCAACGCTCCCTCCCTGCGCGGCTCCGAGGGAGACCCGCTCTCCCCACAACGCCGCCGCTCGGGATCACCCCAGTCCCCCGCCCCCTGACGTACCACCGCCCACCCGCCCCACGCCGGCAAACGACCCGCCCGAAGGACTTCCGAGGACTCCAGGGTCCCCGGCCTTAAGCATCTTTGTCCTCTCAGCGCAGCCGCGCGCGCACAGAGCGACAGAAAGAGCCCAGCCGGGCACCGAGTCCGCGCCCCCTGGCCTCGCCGGGCCCCGCAGGGGGACAATGGTCCGCGCCCCGCAAGTTTGCGAGCCCGGAGGCAGAGCCCTCCTTACCGTACATCTCCGCGGGGCGAGCGCCTCCTGGGAGGCCGCGTCGCCGTGTCGCCTGCAGCCAGCACCGGCGGCGCCTGCCTTTCATTCACAGCCTGGGCGGCGGATGGCGGCTGCCGGCGGAGGCCGGGGCGGGGCGGGAGCGGGAGCGAGGGCGGGACGCGGAAGGGCCGGAGCCGGGAGTCGCACGCCCATTCAGCCGCCCAGGCTGAGCGCGGCCGCCCTCCGCTCCGGTTGCTGGGCAGGGCCGCGCCGGGAGGGGAGGAGGCTATGCTAATGAGGCGTCCCTCCCCCTGGCTCGGCCACTGCCAGGCCGCCCCGACCCCCCGGCCCCGCCCCGCCCCGCCCCAGGCAAATTCCCGCCCTCCTCCTGCAGCGGCCCCGGCAGCCTCCCCAGAAGCCCGAACCCCAAGAAGCGCCTTTCCCAGCCTGTCGCTCCCAGGTTCTGGGAGGTGCGTTTTCCAGCTGCAGCGTTCTTCGGGGGAGTCGCCCCCCCAAATTCCCTGTCCCTGTCGGAATGCGCAGGCCGACAGCTGACATCGCCCCAAACCCGTGGGCCCCGAGGGTCAGCAGGGGCTCCTGAAGCTGCAGGTGTACCCTCCCCCCCCCATTTGTCCAGGATGCGTAGGCTGAGCCAGGGGACGCAAGGAAGAGGGACTGAGGAATAACTCTCCTCCCTTCCTTGGCTCCTTAGCGAAGCCCCATTCTCTATTTAAGAACTCCGCTGTGGCCCTCCCCGCCAGTCTCCTGCCGGCCGGGTGCTTGCTACCAGAGAGCGTCCTTCCTGGGACAGGTACGCGGGAAACGCACCCCACCCCACCCCCTCAGTCCTGCAGGAAGCCCGCTTGCTTTTCCTCTCCCAGATTATTTCGTGTGATTCACAATTTTTGCGCCCAGGATCCTCTCTACTTGTGCCCCCAGGCCGACTTCACCCTCTGTGACCACGTGAGAAACAGACCTAAGGCAGAAGGCTCACGCCCCACACCCTGATGATATCTTCTGGCCCCGCCCAGGGGTTCCCTAAGGCTTCTCCATCCAGCCTCCTCTGCATCTCACATATTCACCTGGCCTTCCTTTCAGCACCTATTCCTTAGTTTCTCCTCTTACCCCATGGTTGAGGTTTTTGTCCCTAACATATTCTACAAGTAGCAGTGAGGGAGGTTAACAACCTTAAAGATGGCGTGATGTCTCCCATTGTACAGAAGGGGAAACTGAGGTGGTTAAATTTGTGTTCTTCCTAGATACTGAGCTGCGTGTCTGCAGGCCAGTCATCTACCCTCTCTGAACCTCAGCTTCCTGCAGGACTATTCCGAAGTTTATATAAAACCCACATGAAAGTACACGGTGGGCACTCACACAGTTATTTTCTTTCTTTCCTTCCTCACCCAAGGCAGGGAACAGAACTGGAGGGAGAATCCTGGTTGTTGGACTCTTGGAACAGTGCTCTCTCTTTTGTACCCCAAGCTCATGTTTCTTATTTCTCTCTGGCCTCACCATCTCCTCCTACTCCCTTGCTGTTTCCAGGGTTTGTTTTGTTTTGTTTTGTTTTTTCCTGTTCCTTTACCTCTTTAACTCTCTTAGCAGCACATGTGAGTGCTGGAGGCCCCCCCCCGGGAAAACCTGGGAGGGTTCCCGGATCTCACATTTAGTCTAGACCCTCAGATGACTTACAAAGAAGCTCTATCTCTATTCTCCAGTTTTAGGAGGTCAGGTGACTTTGAGATCTGCTGAGAGTTACACCTGAACCAGGGCAGAAGGGAGAATTTGGAATCAAGCTTGGTCTGGACACCTGGAGATACTCCCAGTTCAATTCAGCACAAACTATACTCATTAAACGCTGGTGCCTGCAGCACAGTGGCAAATGCACTGTCTTCATGGAGTGAAATGGCAGGTGTTACTTCCATATGAGGAAGTTGGGTGGGGGCACAATCTTCTGGCTCACAGTTTGGTTTTTTTCTTTTTTAAGATTTTATTTATTTATTTATTTATTTGAGAGAGAGAGAGAGAGAGCATGGCATAGCACAGGGGCATGAGCAGGGGGAAGGGTAGAGGGAAGGGGAGGGGGAGGGACAAGCAGACTCCCCACTCAGCACAGAACCTGATGCGAGGCTCCATCTCATGACCCTGAGATCATGACCTGAGCTGAAATCAGATGCTTAACCAACTGCATCACTCAGGTGCCCCAGGCTCACGGTTTCAATATAAGGGCAGAAACCAAGAGTCCCAATATCCAGAATAGTATGCCCATGAAAAGACATCAAGCAGCTATCAGCTATTTAGGTGAACTGTGGTAAGGAGGAAAAGTCAGAATTGAGATTTCTATCCTAACTAGATTCGTTCTGCATCTGCAGACCCAAAACATGGTGATGAATATGGCAGGAAGGAAAACGGAGAAGAAATAACATTTACTGTGTGTGCATTATGCGTTGGGTTCTGGGTCAGACACTTTACACAGTTTATCTCGGCCAACACTCTCAGCAACCTTGCAAGGTCAGTAGTGCTAGTCCCATTTTGCAGCTGGGAAACTGAGGCCCAGAGAGATGAGATGACTCTAGTAAATATCAAGCAGGGATTCAAGCCCAGGACACTCTTCCCAGGACCCATTTTCTTCCCACCACACTGTGATGCCTTGCAGTCCACACTGATGTACACAGAACAACTGCATTTTAAATTGAGTAGTTCTTCACAGTCCAAAGAATACATCTGTATTTCACCCCCGCCCCCCATTATTTGGGTTTGGAGGGTAGAGTGGAGAGGGTCTCAAGCTAACCAGACCAAAGCAGGTGCTCTAATTTTCACCCCTCCTAGGCCATCAGCAGTGGACTCCTGTGGCATTAGCTGCTCCAGAGCCTAGAGGCATCATGGGACCCAGTCAGTCAGGCTGGAGGAACTAAGCCTAAGGAAAAGTTATTCTTCTTTAGCCAGAGTGCACCCTGGATAACATAATCACTCTGAGCAAATGTGCTTAGCTGCAACAGCTCAATGATCCCCTGTGCTATGGGCGAGCACCACAATTTCCAGAGTTTTCATATGGACCGAAGGCCAAATTTCCCCACATTTCAGAGAAAGGGGGGCTTAGAAGTGGGAGGCAATCCACAACTATGGCATAAAAACCAGGACCCTTACTTGCATCCTGGGCCCTAGCATAACACCAGGCCTGTCCTTCTGTCCAGGAGCCTGGCTTGTGATGCTCCACCCTCACACAGCTAGACACAGCTCCACCGTGTCTGCTCAGGAGCCTCTAATCGCCCCATCAGCTGCACAAACAGCTCTTGCTCTGGGCACCAGCCTTGACCAGCCACCAGCTTTAAAGGGCCTTCCAGAGGGAGGTAAAAGGAAAGAAGATGACAGCCCTAGGGGATGGAGCTTCAGAGAAAAAAAAATGAAGCCTAGAGAAGGGTCCAGGGAGAATCAGAGGGGAGAGTGTGCCCCTAAGGTTGTCACATAGCTGATTAGCTGTGAAGCCCAAAATAGAACTCAGGATTCCTGACTCCGGGCCTGGTGACTTGAACCCCTGGCACTTCTCCCTTGAAGCAGGTATCTTGACCTACTTCTCAGAAGCCGCAGGGAAAGAACAGCCTGTAAAAACAATGCCCAAGTATAGGAGCAGGTGGGTATCCAAGGGCTGGAGAATGCATCTCCACAACACAGGAAACAGCCCACGAGCCGGGTCAGTAGGACGTGCTCTTGGCCAGGTTCCTGGAAGCTGCCTTGGGCTGCAGGAGGGACACAGGGGGACAGGGCAGCCGGCTGCTAAGAGATCAGTGCTTGAGCGTCTGGGTACAGAAGGCTGCTGCAGACAGATTTCCCCTCTAAACCAGACTTTACCAGAGAGTGAGTGAAGTTTGAGGTATTGATTATTGACATGTCAAGGATGAAAAGTACTAAGCAAATTCTCCTGGTCACTGCCCTCTTCACTGTCTCTGGTTCACCCTGTGTTTATCCTCCAGAGCAGAGCCAGCTTCCCTTCATTAGCTGCTGCTGCCTGTGGTCCCTGAAGAAGAAGCTCCTTTCCCACGTGAAGTTCGAATCCATGTCCACTCGCTTCTAGTAAAAAGCTCAGGGATTATGACGCCCTTTGCTCTGACTCTTCTGTCCTTTCACTCTGTCCTTGTTCCCAGCTGTCAGGAGCCACCTGTTCCCCACCCATCACCTCCCATCTCCAGCCTATGGGATGCTTGCTTCCACTGGGACACACTGAAAGACTTGGAGGCCCATGCATCATGTTCATCCATTGAAAGGCATGACTTAGAAGAAAGAAGGACATGGCAAGTGAAGGGCTGGTCAGACAGATGATCTCAGAAGGTCAGGTTCCAGACCTTGGCTAAGGAGACCTACATGACACCACAGCCAGAAGGAACAGGTTTGCCCAGAGCCTGGCCAATCTGCTCAAAGCATGCTTTAAGAGAACTTGGAGGAGGGAGAAAAACCTGACCACTAGGGAAGAACACAGAAAGGGCATGTGCGGTGCTGAACTCTAAGCCCAGAAAAGTGGCACCAGTGGAAGCAGAGCCCTGGGACTTCAGTGAGGCCAGATGCAAACTCTCCACGAAAGTTACCCTGGCCTGCCTGAGCCAAACCCAGGCTCCCCAGCTTTGTCTAGTCACAGCCTCTTGTTGGCTTTGGAGAGCACCTCTCCTTTTCTCCCCAAAGATGCCCAGCCTTTGGCAGCTCTGCAATTAGGAATCCCTGGCCATGCCCATTTCCCCCTCCCTGGACTCCGCTTGGCCACAGGACCCCTCTTTGATACTCAGCCCCATTCTTAGCTTCTAAATCTCTAGCCCAGTGCTCACTTTTCTGGCTCAGGGATGACAGCTCAGTTCAGTCCCATGACAGGATGCTCAGCAATTCCCAGGTGAGAATAATGGAGAGGCTCACACATCTATATACCAACATGCATATAACAAAGAAAGTCAACTTGGTTTTGAACCCATTAGTATCTTATGTCTGTTTGTTAGGTTAGGACTCAGTTGTGCTCTAATTTATGGGATAAGCGTTTATTGAGAGCATACTACATGCAAGAGACTCTATTAGAGAGTCTAAGAGAGAGAGAACAAAGAACACCCCTGCCATTCAGAAAACTCACGGTCTAGTAGAGAAGGAAAGTCAAGACAGAAAAATGGCATATCAGAAGAGGGATCAAAATAGAGTGTTAGGACTCTGAAAACTAAAATGTTGCTTAAAGGAATTAAAGAAGACACAAATGAATGGAAAGGCATCGTATTCATGGATTAAAAAATTTAATATGAATGTTGAATTGTCCAGTGTCCAAAACAATCTTTAGATCCAATGCAACCCCTACCAAAATTCCAATAGCATTTTTTTCAGAAATGGAAAAAAAATCTTGAAATTCATATGGAACCACAAAGATTCTGAATAGTCAAAGCAATCCTGAGAAAGCAGAATAAATTGGAGGCATCACACTTCCTTATTTCAAGCTATAGTACAAAGCAATAGTAATCAAAACAGTATGGTACTGGCATAAAGATAGGCATATAAACCAATGGAATAAAATGGAGATCCCAGAAATAAACCCTCACATCTATAGTCAAATGACTTTCAACAAGGGTGCCAAGACCATTCAATTGGAAAGGTCAGTCTCTTCAACAAATGGTCCTGGGAAAACTGGGTATCCACATGCAAAAGAATGAAGTTAGACACTTACTTTATACCAAACACAAAGATTGACTTTAAATGGATTAAAGACTTAAACATAAGACCTGAAACTGTAAAACTCCTAGAAGAAAGCACACTTCAAGAGCTTTTTAACATTGATCTTAGCAATAATTCTTTGGACATGACACCAAAAGCATAGGTAACCAAAGCAAAAATAAACAAATGGGACTACATCAAACTAAAAAGCTTTCGTACAACAAAGGAAACAATAAACAAAATGAAAAAGCAGCCTATGAAATGGGATAAAATAATTATAAACCATGTTCCTGGTACAGAATTAGTATCTAAAATACATAAGGAACTCATATGACTCAACATCAAAGGAACAAAGAACCCGATTTGAAAATGGGCAAAGGATCTAAATAGGTGTTTCTCCAAAGAAGACATGCAAATGGTCAACAGGTATATGAAAGGATGCTCACCATTACTAATCATCAGAGAAATACAAATCAAAACCACAATGAGATACCACTTCACATCTGTTATCTAAAAGACAAGAGGTAACAAGAGTTGGTGAGTGTGTGAAGAAAAGGGACCCCTTGTGCACTGTTGGTAGGAATGTAATTTGGTACAGCAAATATGGAAAACAGCATGGAGGTTACTAAACAAATTAAAAATAGAACTACCATATAACTCAGCAATCCTACTGGATATATATCCAAGGGAAATGAAATCAATCTTTTTTTTTAAGATTTTATTTACTTATTTGACAGAGAGAGAGAGAGCACAAGTAGGCAGGGTGGTAGACAGAGGGAGAGGGAGAAGCAGGCTCCCCGCTGAGCAGAGAGCCCGACACAGGGCTCGATCCCAGGACCCTAAGATCATGACCTGAGCTGAAGGCAGACGCTCAACCAACTAAACCACGCAGATGCCCCTGAAATCAATATCTTGAAAAGATGTCTGCACTGCTATGCTCATTTGCAGCATTATTCACAATAGCCAAGCTATGGAAACAACCTAAGTGCCCATCAACATATTGCTTGGTAGGAGGGATGACAGATACTTCACATGGCCCTATTTACATAATAGACCTTATTCCACAGGTGAGGAACCCATTTCTGTGATTATGCCAATCTCTGAGAATGTCTAGTCCAATTCTGTACTCAAGAACTGAAGGAATAACTATGGGATGGACTCAAGGGTTCTAGGGCCCACTGAAGTAGATTCTGGTCAAAATTCCACTTATGACCTCACTCAAGTAGACCCTCACTCTAGCCAGTGGGCAATAGCAGTATTAAGAAGTATTCTGAAGGATTAGTGTTATGTCAAAGTCATTGTCCAGTAATCCCTAAGTGATCTTTTTTTTATGGCCACAATCCCCTTTGGGAAAGGGTAGAAGAAATATAAACAGTCTAGGGGCGCCTGGGTGGCTCAGTCGGTAAGCGTCTGCCTTCGGCTCAGGTCATGATCCCAGGGTCCTGGGATCGAGCCCCGCATCGGGCTCCCTGCTCTGCTGGAAGCCTGCTTCTCGCTCTCCCACTCCCCCTGCTTGTGTTCCCTCTCTCACTGTCTCTCTCTTTCTCTGTCAAATAAATAAAATCTAAAAAAAAAAAAAATATATATATATATATATATATATAAACAGTCTACACTTGTGGTGGTATTGCAGTGTTATTCCTCAAAAGTACCCAGGCTTTCCCTTTATTCATAGAGTCTTGGGTCTTGCAATTTGATATGAGGCTGCCACTCTATTGTAAAGACTTGAGCCAAACATTTTTTCAGCAGACTAGGTGTTTGGTTTTCAAATTTTTGAATTATTTATTTAAAAAATTTAAATCAAATGGGATCTTAGTGGCTGAACATTTATTTTAGTATAAAAAAAATCCTTAAAGGCCTGAAGCTTCTGATTATCATACGGGCCTTGCTGCCTAAGATGAAAATCAGGTCCGTACCACTAGCAATTAACTGTCATCATTTGGTCTTTGCTGAGCCAGGATCTGTCCACAGTAATTGAAATAAAGGAAGGGGGGGTGGTCTGTTCCAGCTATAGGATGTCACAGCCATTCTTGGCCTCCTTAGAATAGCCACTAAAGCACTCCCAAAGATTTCCTTCATGAGCCTTTTCTGGGCCACCTTGGGGATATAGAAAGAGGATATGAAAAATGCCCTCTGGTATTTCTACCTTTCAGTATCTTTGAAGTTCTTCCTCAACATTACACCACATTGTGTCTCAGCTTCACTTAGCATTGTGCTCTATTGTGACCAGGTTTTAGGCAGCCCACCAAGAAAATATGTAGAAACACTTCCAACTATTCAAATTATATGTTAAATTCAAATTTCTAGAAAATACATTCATGTCTATAAATTTAGCCTGAATCTAAAATGTTGGTTTTCTTCCTTAAAAAAAAAAAAAATCTATTCCCATGTGTGTTTCCCCCCATATTCATATAAATTAACAAAAGTTGGTGTGTGTGTGTGTGTGTGTGTGTGTGTGTGTGTGTATGCAGCTTGCCCACACTGAGTGCTGATCATTAACTCCTAGGTTGTACTTTATAATTGGCCCCCCTGGGCATGCTGGTACTAAGTCTAGTTATATGTTTGGAGATAATGAGAAGTGAAGGGGGTAGAGTAGGGAAAGATAATTGGCTTCTCTTTGCAAGGTAACTCCCTTAGATGCATCTTCATGTAAAACAATAATAACCTCATTAGACATAGGAGCAGATCCTGTTTGGACTGATGGAGGCTCAGTGAGGTTAGAGGGGAACAGGGTTTTCTGAGCTCTTCAGATTTTTGCATATATTCCCATTCTAGTGCTTGAAGTACACCACTTCGCTGATCAATGCCCTAACTTTGATGTAAGAGACCTAGCAAGGCCGTGAATTCAGCTGACTTTGGAATTTGGCAACTCATGGAGTTTAGCTTTGAGTTATCTCTGTCCTGTGGCTGTAAGAAATGAGTTTCTTTTTCATGCAGTCTTAGAAAATTTGTATTACAATCTGAGAATTTACGGATTTGAGCTTGTGACTTATTTTCTTTTAGGCAAATTCGATGCAACAGAAGAAGTTATACCATTCTGTAGTTCTTCAATTCCTTTTGACATTCCTGTAGTTTGGCAGGAGCAAATAGTTGGTTCTAATAAACAGCAATCAGAGGCATTATTTACCTTTTAATTTTTTCCAACCGTTGTATGTCATGTACACTAATGATATTTACTGCCCTTGGTCTTAAGTAACTAGGTAGCAGATTCTGTCTTCTACCCATTTCCCAAGGTTCTGTTGCTGGCAACCATCTCCCAGCCCCAGTTTCTCTGTACTAAGTAAAGGTTCTTGGTCTACATAACATAAACAAACTCTGGCTAGCTTAAGCAGAAAAGAAATTCATTAGAATAGTAGAGAGTCAATAGGAAGCCCAAGATCAAAACCCAGCCAGGAACCAAGAGAGATTGGGTATCCAAATACCACCACCAAAATAAGGCCACCATCACTGACATCACTGGCTGATGTCACCGCTGGCTGCTTGCAGCTGCCAATTGTAGTGTCTCTGACAAGGGATGCCCATTCCTTTGCATCTGTTCTTTCAAATCCATGCTGCACTAACAAAGAACTCCCACCTTCTGTACCTTCACAATATTCAAAATCCTGTGCAGTAGCGTCTGTTTCGCTGATTGTAGACCACACGCTAATACCTTTGGTGGAGAACAAGGAGAGCTTTCCCCTTGGTTTCCACAGTGAAAGGTGGAGCCTTGTTTCCTACATATGTTGGATTCCCTCACATGAGAAGAGTGTTTGGATGCTAGGGGGTCCCATTGCACTCCCCCCTCCAAAAAAAAAAATTCTACTGTGGTCTTTAAACTGAAAAGATTTAGAACAAACAGCAAAAAGACAATTAAGGCCTAAGGTAGGTGAAAGTAATTTATTAGAATTAATTATTTTCACAAAGAAACCCCCCCATGTCTAGATAAATTTCTTTCTAAGATGCTACGAAGTCTTGGAGAAAGGATTGCAAAGTAACTATCAATAAACTTTAAAAATTCATGAGAAACTAGGAAGGAATTGAAATTGAATTGACCTTGTATGAAGGAAAATTGTGGGTTCTGCTAATTACCAGCTTTGTGTTGAATGCCGACAATTAATAGAATCACTTGGTTAAACAGGGTTGCTTGTTGTGAATACCTAGAAAATGATTAAGTGAACACTTGGAACCAGTATGAATTTATTAAGGACCAGTCATAGTAACCATCTTTATTTCCTTTTTGAATCAATCATCCGTTAATCCATTAATTAATTGGTTTTTGACCATCGGTAGACAAAATGAAAATGTTTATAAGTACTGTGTCTTTAAAAAGTTAAAAATACCAGTATTTGTTTTTACTATAAAAAGAAACCATGGTAATTATGGAAAAGTAGATAGACCTTTCTAGTGAAATGAACTCCAGCTATTATCCATGCTTCCTCCCCACTAAAATTACATTAAAGGAATAAGAAAGATATGAATCCACAAGGAAACAGAGACGAGGAGAAGAAATAATAGGACCATAGAGGACAACACATTTTTGGAAGATGGAAATAAGTGAATGCATGGAACAGACGTGGCAGAACAAAGAAAGTGGAAAGCAAGTGCCTACAAAGAAGAGGCCAATGAAAACAAGGCAATGTGGACAGCAGAACTCCAGGAATTCTCAGGAATCACTAAGAGCCAGATGTAAGGAGTGGAGCTGAAAACAGGAGTATTGGCTATGACTCCTGTCCATTTACATTTGTGATCATATTTTAGTGGGTTGCTTTTAAATATGAACTGAAAGCCAAAAATAATCAGATTCTTAAGAAAAGCATCTAACATGAAAGAGTATAAAACAAAAAACAGTGAAAAGGACTTGCAGGAAATAGAGACAAGGCAGGTTGTAGAAGAAAACTTTACATTTACCATCCCCAGAGAGGGAAGAGAAGGTATTGCATCAATGAAAGATGACTTTTATTTTACACTGCGTTTGTAGAACCTTATTCATTTATTGTAGAAGGCAAGAGGTAGCCAAGTGGATAGACCTCCCATTAACATGGACACTCTGGATTTTTTGTTCGTTTTATATATTGGAATTTTAAAAATGGTTTAACAAAATGTTAAAGGGCTCTAGAGTTAGTTTTTAAATTAATCTTTTAAAATTAATCTTAATTAATTAAATGTATTTTTTTGAAGGATAGTTGACACACAATGTTACATTAGTTTCAGGTATACAACATAGTGATTCCACAACTCTATACATTAAGCTAGGCCTGCCACAATTGTAGCTTCCATCTGTTACCATACATAGAGTTTTTATTTAAGGGACAGAAATTAACACTAAATAACTTAAACAAAAATGCAATTCTTTAGAAGGTTATGGGTAGCTCATCGAATCAAAGGCATGGGTGAAAAATCAGAATCAGAAAGGGCGGGAGCCAGGGCAGCTCTGGGCTTCTAGCAGCAGGAATGTCAGATCAACCAGCTGAATCAGGACATTACTGCTGTGATGCATCAGTTTCAACTCTTTTTTTAAAGTGCTAGGAGAGAGAGCCCACTTGTCCTATGCTGGGTCAGGGGTACACCCTCTGGCTAGGGAAGCAAAAGGTACGTCATTAGTTTCACTAAAAGTACATCAGTGGGAAAGGGAAATCTCCCCCTGGAATGTCAGAGTGATATTATCAGAAGAGGGTATAAAAACTAGGGAGCAAACCCAGCAAATTTCTATAGTATCTATGGCTAAAAATAAGTTTGGAAACCATGAATCTGCAGAATTTTTATTTTTATTTTTTTGCAATGACAAAGAATAATCTATTGGAAGTATGTGCAAAAATGTATACAATCAATTACCTCTTATGGGACATTAAGATTGTTTTCTATTTTTTGCTTTTATAAATAGTACCTCGACAAACATCCTTAGACCCCAATTTTTGCAGGCATCTTTATTGAGAAGTGGTAAGCTAGAATCCTTATGAACAAGATGGAGATTTCTAGGCTGGATGATTTCATGTGAAGAATGCTGCTGGCCCATTGATGTTGACTTGCAGAGACTTTACTAACATTATGTGGATTTTGCCCTTGGCCTCTTTCTGTTCAACAACTTTATGGATGATTTAGATATGCCATTAAAAAATGTACTTAACAAATTTGCAGATGCCATAGGTCTAAGAATGTCATCAAACTTCAGAACGATCCTTATGAACTGAAATACCAGGTCTAAGCCAACAAAATTAAACCTAACAGGAACGAATGTAAAAGTTCTGCATTTGTTTGTTTTTTTTTTTTTTAAATCAATTGTTCAGAGACAGGAAAGGTAAGTGCTATTTGGACAGAAATTCACACAGAAAGGTATGAAGGTGTTATTAAATGCAAGGTCAGTGTGGCTCAACAGTATTATAACCAAAACCAGTGTGATCTTAGAATGTATTAAAATAAGTAAAATATCTAAAACTTGGATGCTAGCCTCCTGTACCTTTTGCTCTGATCAGACTAGAATGTTGGGTTTAATTATGACTGGTTACACTTTATTTGTTCTTAAAGATTTTATTTATCTGAGAGAGAGAGTGAGCGAGAAAGCACAAGTGGGGGCAAGAGGCAAAGGTACAAGCAGACTCCCCACTGAGCAGGGAGCCCAAGGTGGGGCTCAATCCCAGGACCCTGGGATGGTGATCTGAGCCAAGGCAGACGCTTAATGGACTGAGCCACCCAGGTGCACCATTGAGTGGTTACAATTTAAAAAAGAGATAGTAACAAACTGGAGAGCATGCAGGGAAAGGCATATAGTAGCTACAATGATAATTTACTGAGTGCTTACTGTGTCCAGGCACCATGCAAAAATCATTTTAAAAAACTTATGAAGCAGGTATAAATTTTATGGATGGGGAAACCGGGTTATGGGATGCTCAATAACTTGCTCAAGGTCACACAGCTAGTAGGTGAGAAATCAGAGACTGGAAACCCAGGAGTCCAGCCTGGGAGACTGCTGCCGCTCATCACACACACTGCTGTTTTGTGAAGCAAAACAGGTGACCCCACCACATAAGTGTGATTCAAGGGACTCTGAGCCGATTGTCTACAGGGAAAGATCTCACTGGCTAGATGGGCCACACAAATAGGCCAGTTATGTACTTGGTCTTTATATCTAAATCCGGAGATCTTAATATTTTGCAGATTGAAAGTCAGCTAAGAAAAGATTTTGATAAAAGAATTGTTCAAGGGTGCTAGACACTGGAACTCATTCATTCAACAGCTAGTTGAGTGCTGCATTGAGAGCTACAATGTACTTGGCAATGTGGTAGGCCTGATAATATAAGGATGAAAAAGACTAATGTTTCTTTGCTCTCGCAGCGTTCGCCTCCAATGGAGGGTTGAAAATATAGTTGATCCTTGAACAGTACAGGTTTGAAGTGTGCAGCTCTACTTACATGTGGATATTTTTCAATAAATACAGGGCAGTATCGTAAATGTCTTTTCCTTATGATTTTCTTAATAACACTTTCTTTTCTCTAGCTTACTTTATTGTAAGAATACAGTCTATAATACATATACAAAACATGTTAATCAAATGTTTGTGTTATCAGTAAGGCTTCTGGAAAATAGTAAGCTATTTGTAGTTAAGTTTCAGGGATTCAAAAGTTATATGTGGATTTTCCCCAGCATGGGGGTCGGTGCCCCTAACCCCTGCATTGTTCAAGGGCAACTGTAGTGAAATCAGTGACAGTAATAAGTGTAGTCAGTGAATTAGGAAAGAGGGAAACTATGGAATGATACAGTAGGAAACCTCTAGTTTGCAGGGGGGGGAGGGGCGGTGCATTTCTTTGGGAAGTGAAGGCCAAGTTCAAACTTGAAGAGTGAGTCCAACTTTGCACAGAGCAGGCGATGGAGAGAAGGAAGAGAGTTTCTGGGCAAGTTTCAGATAATTCCAGTAAGAGGTGATGATGGCTGAGGTATGGGCTGTGGGGTGAAGAGAGGATGGATTTTCCAGAGAGTGGTGTGCATACTACCGATCAGTACCTGAGATTATTTTAGGTGCTTCACCTAAAAGATGTATATCCGTACTAATTATGTGTTTATTTTAATATATATTAGAAATATATATAACTACCATATCAAACTGGATTTCCCAGATAGTGTTATTTTTTTTCAAATTTTTTTTATTCTTATGTTAATCCCCATACATTACATCATTGGTTTTAGATGAAGTGTTCCATGATTCCAGATAGTGTTATTTAAGATGAAACAGATACTTACATTTTAAAAAGAAAGCCTATTGTAAGTATTAAGCAAATAATGGTACCTGTGGTATTTATTCCAAGAGCTATTTATGGGTAGAATGCGGGACTGTAGAATTGCTGAGTGCACCACGCTGCCTAGGGTCAGCCCTGCCAGTGACAGCCCTGTCCCGCCCCTCCCTTTACCCCCACCTTGGACTCTTTCTTTACACAGTGTTCGCCCTGAGTCTTACCCTCCGCTTTATCCTTGAAATTTCTCACTCTGCCTGTGTGTGAACAGCTCTCTCACCATGTCCTCAATATAGGCATTCCCTGACTTATGATGATTCAACTTATGATTTTTCAACTTTACAACAGGGCGAAAGCGATGTGCACTCAGTAGAAACCATCCCTCAAATTTTGAATTTGGATCTTTTCTCCGGGCTGGTGATATGCGGGCCGACCCTCTCTCATGACGCTGGGCGGTGAGCACAGCACTCAGCCAGCCATGCGACAACGAGGGTGAACCACCCACAACTGACAACCCTTCTGCACCCATAGGACCATTCTGTTCCTCGTTTTCAGCACAGTCTTCAATAAATCACATGAGATAGTCCACACTTTAGTATAAAATAGGCTCTGGGTAGGGGCGCCTGGGTGGTTCAGTTGGTTAAACGACTGCCTTCGGCGCAGGTCATGATCCTGGAGTCCCGGGATCGAGTCCCGCATCGGGCTCCCTGCTCAGCAGGGAGTGTGCTTCTCCCTCTCCCACTCCCCCCTCTTGTGCTCTGTCTCTAAAATAAATAAATAAAATCTTTTAAAAAAAAAATAGGCTCTGGGTTAAATGATGTGGCCCAAGTATACGCTAACGGAACTGTTCTCAGCACATGGAAGGTGGGCATGTTGTGTAGGTTAAGTGTATGAAATGCATTTTTGACTCATGGTATTTTCAACTGATGAGGGGTTTCCCAAGATGTAAGCCCATTGTAAGTTAAGGAAGATCATACCGGCTTTTGCAGCCCCCTAATTCAGGCTGTTGATATGCCTTTCAGAGCACTTAACAGAGCATTTTCAAAGAAACGTATATCCTTTTACCTTAAAGTTTTGGAATATGCTTTCTTTGAAACACAGTGGTAGACGATCTCCACACTCCTTCTCTTCCCCTCCGTCACTCCCATTCCCAAACCGCCATGTTCCCCAGCTTTTCCAGCTTCACATGGATTCTCATCCTGGGTCATATTATTTACACCTCAGCAGAATCAGGGTGGAGAGCTCAGTTCTGGTGTGAGGACCCAGTGCGGTCCAAGTGCCCGCAGTCGAGCGGAATGACTGCGCCTGTGAATGTGGATCAGCAGCCGTGTGGCAGCTCCGTCCTCATAGCTGCTGGGGGCCACGCACGCATCCAAACATCACAAGGACCATGCAGGGGTTGATGCCACCCAGGTGTAACACACAACAGAGGTTCCAGAGACAGGAGACACGCACACGTACTGGGCTCTGCCAGAAACCGCCATAGCGATAATCTTCTATGTGGAGCTGGGATCTGTCTCACACATCTAGCCCCAAGCCAAGGAAGTGTGCAATGCCTGATTCAGGCCCAGGATAACAGAAGGGGACAGCTATGTCATCATAGGGACCTGGAGCAAGCATGACTTGTCAAAGAGACACACCGTCCTTGCCCATTTCTCCCTGTGACCCCCAGGCAACTCTGGGAATAGTAAGTTCTGGTCCCTCACCACATGATTTAAGGGACAGCCAGAGATTTAATTCTGGGATATCACAATGATCATTTTGGAACAAACAGGGCAGTGGAAAAAGCAGAGTGCTGATAGCAATGTCCCTGGGGACTGGCAGCCCAGCTCTCAGTCACGGTCCCCAGGGAGGCCGAGTTCCCAGGGTATCCCAGGCCCCACTTCAACCTTGTGCCAAAGCTATTTTCTCTTCTTGTTCTGAGACCAGAGGATTCAGGTGATAGGAATTGCAGGGGTAATAAGGAGGTCTCCAAGGGCAATAGAAATCATTGGAAAAGAATCTGGGAGCAAATCCTGTTACAGTTTCTTCTTAATGTCTATTAATATATCATATTAAATAATGTAACTGAACAAAGTTTAAAAAAGAAAGCCACAGAATGTAAAAACGATTTATGACAAATATTACATGTGGGAGCTTACATTCTTTAAAAAAAATCTAGATCTAATAAAAATTTTTATGGCTACTCTTTAGCTTCTCTGTGGCAACTGGTCAGAATGTAAAAGGATAAGAATAGACAATTTTATACATAGGAAAATAGACACTATGGCCTAAACCACTGATAGAAATTAGATAAATACAAATCAAACAGCCAAGAGGTTCTATTGTACACTTACAAGTCTAGCAAAAATGAAATAATAAAAGCCAGCATCATTGAGACTCAAGTAAAGAATCCAAAAAGAAAACAAAATATTTGCACAATGATACATTCACAGCATTACTTACGATGCCAAAAGTAATTTAGAAAACTCCTAAAGCTGTCACAGTAAAGGTAACTGAGTAAACTGTGGCATAATCAGTAAAATGGAATATTATATAGCCGTTAAAAATAATAAGCATGATGGTCATAGAAATGTACATATTTGGAAAATTGCAGGAATACAGGGAGTATGGAGGCAACAATTTCAGGTGAATGTACGTATTCTAATGAGGGTTAGAAGTGATTTCAGAGAGACATACTTGGTTTATGGAATTTCCTTTTCTATAAAGTGCATAATCAAAATATATGCATTTATAGACACACAGCATATAAAAGAGGGGTTGGAGAGTAATTTCTCCTTTCTCCTTGCTTCCCAGGGAAACCATGAAGGTGAATTGAGTGGTTCGAACTTCTTGGCTCACAATATTAAATGCTTAGATGAGTGAATAGTTCAGGTTCTTCCTTGGAAATAGTAAATAATATTCATCTGTCAACTGTTAGGATGTTTTAAAATTAATTTAATGACATTAGAAAGTGCTCATGATTAATGCCGGGGTTTTTTTTTTAAGTTCTAGAATGCATCCCCCTCCCATGTCTCTCCCATTCCTCTCTCTCTTTCACGCACGCACACACACACACACACACACACAATCACACACATACACAGTACAGCAAAATTAACTTTATTATTTGGTTAGTAAGAAAGGAGAAGGAATCTCCAAGGTATTTACCATATGTGTCCCCACCCCTCTCCTATTTAATTCATTTCCTCACTCCCTTCAATTGGTTGCCCCCTGCCATGCACTCACTATACTCATACCCCCTACAAATCCTACCACTGCTATCCAGAAGTGGAGACAGAGTATCATAAACTGAGAAATTCTATTTCTTCCCTTTGTCCTTTCTTTCTCCCAGTATTCTCTGGTATTGGATTGATAATGTAACAGGCCAGCCTTATATCAGAACAAGAAGAAATGAGCCAAGAGTTGTCACATCATTTGGAAAATATCTTACATGAAAACAGTGAATCTTCAGGGTGCCTGCGTGGCTCAGTCAGTTAAGCGTCTGCCTTCGGCTCAGGTCCTGGTCCCAGGGTCCTGGGATCGAGCGTCACATCAGGCTCCTTGCTCAGCGAGAAGCCTGCTTCTCCCTCTCCCTCTGTCGCTCCCCCTTCTTGTGCTCTCTCTCTTAAATAAATAAATAAATAAAATCTTTTAAAAAATGCAGTCCTCAATAAATGCAAACCAAATTTTAAAAAAAGAAAACAGTGAATCTTTTTATTATATAAGGAGGTACAAATAATGATAAAGAAACATTAAAATGTTTCATTAACATATTTTAACATTTTAATATTTCCATTATTTCACTCTCAAGTATATAATGTGTTTCATCATCATAAGTTTCCAAAATGACCTCCCACATTTGTAAATTCTGAAAAAGACATTGCAGAATGATGATCGGTCCCATTCCCTCACAAGACAAGATGTGTTAAGTTTTAAAAAATTGAGGGGCGCCTGGGTGGCTCAGATGGTTGACGTCTGCCTTCGGCTCAGGTCATGATCTCAGGGTCCTGGGATCGAGCCCCGCATCGGGCTCCCTGCTCCGCGGGAAGCCTGCTTCTCCCTCTGCCTTTCTCTCTCACTCTCTCATGAATAAAAAAAAAAAAAATCTTAAAAAATTGAAAGAAGTTTGTATACGATTTAGTTACAAATAAGAACACACAATATGTATGTAAGAGATCAGCTATATGCAACACACGCTCCTGTGCGCTCCTATCCTTTCGGAAGAAATGGACTAGTGGCTCTCCGTGAAATGGTGTAACTGTGGGCAATTTAAATTTTCTTCTACATAGTTTCCCAAATTTTCCGCATTTTCTATCATAGGTGTGTGTTAGCTTTGTAACAAAGAGAAAATCAGAAGAGTTATCATTGGAAAGCAATATCCGAGAGTCTGGGGAGAAGCCCTGCCGTGAAGTCAGGCGAGAGCGGCGGTCGGGGGCGAGGGTCCGGAGCCACGGTCCGGAGCCGGCAGCTACGGCATCTCCAATTCAGGAGCCATGTGAGTGAGGACCTCATCGAGTCAAGGACAGGCTGCCGCGGGAGGGTGGCCAAGAAGGGCTGAAGAAATAAATCAGGCCTGAGAGAACAAAATGGCAGATGTGACAAAATTTCACTAATGCTTAGCTCAGGTGGCTCTGAGTAACTATGCACTTGCCGAAGGTTAAAAAGGACGGCAACGGATGTCTGGTTCAATCTTCTCAGCGTCAGAGAAGGGCCCCGGAAGAGCTAAACTCATCCACTCAGCTGCTTGGTGGTAGAGTCAGAATTAGAACCCAGGATCCCGGGACGCCCGGGTGGCTCAGTCGGTTAAGCGTCTGCCTTCGGCTCAGGTCATGATCCCAGGGTTCTGGGATCGAGTCCCACACTGGGCTCCTTGCTCAGCAAGGAGCCTGCTTCTCCCTCTGCCTGCCTCTGTCTCTCTCCCTCTCTCTGACAAATAAATAAAATCTTAAAAAAAAATAAAAAGAACCCAGGATCCCGATGCCTCGTCAGCACCCTCTACCTCCCAGTCTGGGCAGGTAAGTGCTGCAGTTACTGTGGTTGCTGCCCCTGTTTGCATTATTCTTTCTCATTGTGTTTAAACCTACAAAACCCCTGAAAGGATAGTGCAAGAACTCTCATGTATCCTTCACCTAAACATAAATTATTAACACTTTGCACATTGCAATCTCTCTTTCTCACACACACACACACACACAGACACACACAAACACGCACCCACACACCATATATGGCATAGATATGAAAGAACACCCATATATATCACACATATATCATATATGCCAAAGCTTCCGCATGTAACATATATGTACATGTATCCACATTACACATTTGATGGAGCCATTTGAAACTAGGTTGAAGATACCAAGACTCTTCACGTCTCAGTTCTCCAGCATCACCTCAGAATGAAGATATTCACCTACGTAGGAATGATATCATTGTCAGACTAAGAAAACTATTATCTAATATTTAGTTCATATTCAAATTTCCCCAATTGTCCCCAAAATGTCTTTTATAGCTGTTTCAAGTTTTTGATCAAACATCTTTGTAAGTGTTACATATGTACGTGGTTGTTGGGTCTCCTTAACCTCTTTCAATTTAGAACATTCCCCTCACATTTTGTATTTCTGTTTTCCATACGTTACATTATTTAAGAGTTCCAGCCATTTTTCTTAGAAAATCTCCCACATTCTGGATTTGTCTGTTTCTTCATGATTAAATTCAGATTAAACATCTTTGGAAAGAATACTATCTAAGAGATGTTACGTGTCTCTTACGCACCACAGCAGGGGGCACAGGGCATTGGATTGTTTCCCTGTGCTAAAGTTTGACCTCAAGGTTAAGGTGATGGCCACCAGATCTTTCCATTGGAAAGGCACGGATTCTCCCTTGTAATTAATAATCCAATGAGTGATTCTTTAAGACCATATGAACATCTTAGCATCAGTGGATAATCATAATCCTTGCTTGAATTGGGATTGCAAAATAGTGATTTTGCTACTTCCCCTATTTTATTAGCTGGCATTCTCTGTAAAGAAGTTCTCCTCATATCTTGCATGCTCTCCCACGGCAGTGTTCTGACTACTCTTCCTGTCTTCAGTCTGGCTCACTCCGCTCCATCTGCTGCCAGGAGCAGCATGCTCAACTGCAAATCTGGACACATCCATGCCCTGTTTAGAATCCTTCAGGGATAAACTCAAATCTGTAAGCTTGGCACAGGGTTCTATGGTCTGTCTCCAGCCTACCTCTTGAGCTTCATCTCTCCCTGCACCCCTCCTGTACGCCATTCAAGTTATCTACACTTCTTCAAACACAGTACCCTACTTTGTGCCCCCGTTCCCCTGTACACCCTAGTCCCTCTGCTTGCAAGACTCTTCCCCATCCTCCAACATCATCTGACCCCCACTTGTTTTTCAAACTTTGGCTCATGCATCAGCTCCTCTGACCCTAGAGTTAAATAGGTGCCTTTTTGGGGGTCTCATGGCACCTGTGCCCATATCTATCATTGCGCTTGTGGCCCCACATTGAAAATGTTTCCTGGTTTGCTTGTCTCTCCCACCTGATTGTAAGGTTCTTGTGAGAAGAAATCTGTCTTTTACCTCTGTATGACAGGCATCTAGCATGATGTCTGGCATTAAGTGAGAACTCAGAAAATAGTTTCTAATGAAGTCATTCATGTTTCCTCAAATTATTAAATAATGTAATCAGCTTCAGAACAACTAGATTATATGCTATTTAAGGACAAAAAGCATGTCCTATAAATCTCTGTATTGTTCACATGTCCCACCCTATTCTTTGCTAATTTGAATTAGCTTTTCAGCAAGTAGGTTGAGACTTATAAAAGGGTATCGATACATCACTTTTTATCTGCTTGATGCATTTTCCTTTTGAGAATTGCTCCTACTCTACCTAACAGGATGGCCAATCTCTTGCCTGGTCTTCCCACAGATGGTGGACCCATAATGTGAGTTAGCCATTAAAGGATTTCATCCTCCTGACTGCAAAGATTGGTTCTCTTGGTCCAAGCCAAGTCTATCAGAGTCGCCCTGAGGACTTTTGAAGGAGCTAGTGGGGAAAACACAAAGGGAAGATAATGTAATGGCTATTGCTGCCAGAGTCCATCTTTGCTACAAGGTGGGGAGAACCTACCTGGCAGGGAAGCCAACTCCTGTCAAATAAGTCAACAATGGGAAGACAGAACCAATGCCATTATTTAAGCCTCTAAACCCAGTCATGTCTGAAGAGTCATGTTTAGGACTACCTGGTACATGGGTCAACAAATTCCTTCCTTCTTGCCTTTTAAGTTGACAAAATCCTGACAAATATACAAGATCCGATTCCATGACATTCCACATATGGTCAAGCAGGTAAACTGAGATGAAGCATGAGAATATTGCCTCCATTTAGTCCTTTCTTGATTTGGGGGAAATTAGGTAGAGATGCTGTATTAGTGAGGTTTCTCCAGAGGGAAAAAAAACCCAATAGTATATATATCTGAGAACTACAGGAGCTGAGTCCAAAGGCCTGAGATTCCGGGGCCAGTGATGTAAGAACCAGGAGTGAAGATGTTCCAGGGCAGGAAAAAATAGATGTCTCAGCTCAAGCAAAGAAAGCAAATCACCCTTCCTCTGCCTTTTTGTCCTATTAGGACCCTCAATGGATTGGATGATGCCATCCATGTTGGAGAAGGCAGATCTTCTCTTTCCAGTCTACCAATGCAGATGCTAATCTCTTCCAGAAACACCCTCACAGACATACTTGAAAAAATATTTTACCAGCTCTCTGGGCATCCCTTAGCCGAGTCAAGTTGACACATAAAGTTAACCATCACAAACACCCAAATCAGCACCATCTCTGTAGTCCACCACAGGAAGAAAGCTTTTATCTAGGCTGCTTCTCACATGCCTCAAAGAATATGAAGTGTATTTGGGGCCCCATTCTCATGTTCCTGCTCCCTAAGTCTCTTTCAAGAGGAGCAAAACAGACCAAGAAAACGTCATAAATGGTAATGGTTGGCCTGCCTCTTCATTATTTCTGTTTCAGATGATTGATTTCTTTCTCATCATAACTGGTACATTGCATCTATTTGGTTTTTGAGGTCAACAGTAATCTACTCTGCTTCCAGAAGCTGTCAATTTCTGGGGGATTTAAGGAGTTCAGGGTAGAGTGGTAAGGATCAGGGTGGAGTGGTAAGGATCTAGACACAGTGGTGTGGACATTCATTCAAGGACCTGTTGAATTAAAAATGCCAAACGCATTTCAGGAAACAGTCCCTGGGGACTTTTCCTAGCTTTTACCTTACATGTCTGGGAAATTTCTTGGTGAGGCATGAGAGGAGGTGAGAGAGGTGGGGCTTCTCTAAAGTGGCCTGCAGAGCTCATTGACCACAAAAGGGGGAAAGAGGAGCGTCTTGGTTTAAAGAGGATTCCCTCACATCAGGTCAATTGGGTATCCTGTGTGGCTATTTTAAGAGGTCATGGAAATAGCCAAGCTCTTTAAGAAGAGCATACTCATGACTTTAATTTGAATTAGCTTAATTAGATGCTTTTCTCTTAACTACTAGCTGAGATAACCCAGCCCAAAGGAACCAGAGTTGTGATGAAATGTGGAAGAGGACGAAGGAGAAGTACCTGTGCCCTGCTGCCCCAGGGGGTCTGGCTGGGGCATTTCTGGATAGAGCACCACAGGGAACATAATTCTCTGGAGGGAAGTAAATTAGAAGGAAAGGACAATGCAAAGACATGGGCCCAGAAAAGAAATGAGGACACCCAACATAAACTATAATTTCTCTTCAGTTTCACTTCAGGCTAGAGCTGCTGGTCTACCCCAAATGTGTCCTTTCTGGAGATGCAGGGGTGAAAAATGGTAAGAGTCCATCATGTGATGTCCCTGAGTTTCGTAGAAAGGGAGCTGGTCACCCTCACCTTCATCCCCTTGGAATCTATTCCAATTTTGAACTCTAATTTTTCTGACACTTACTCCCAAATTTTAATGTTGAGGCAAGACACAGAAACCTGACTTGGAACAAGGAAGGGAGATGGAGGAGAGCAGAGCTCATCTCTTCAAACCTTTTGCTGTGGTCCCAGTTCTGCCCTGGACTCAAGGTTGAAAAAGACACGAAGGGGTGATGACCCTAAGCTTCAAAAGAACAGCACCAAATTTAAAAAACAAAACCAAAAACAACTGGGCGAGCACAGGGAAAGGAAGGAAAAGAAGACTATGCTTCCTTCCTGCCTGCAGGACTGGATTCTGAGCGCACACTTACTTCCTCAGAGTCCCCTGATTTATATAATTCGAGTACCTGGGGATTCCAGAGCATTACCTCATTGCAACTCTTAAAAAGCACTGTTTCCCCAGAGGGAGTGGGAGGAAGGATGAGAAGTGAGACAGAGAGGAGACAGAGGGAAGGTCAAAGGCTGGCACAGCGGGGGTGTGGCCACTCATTCCTCTCAGTGGCTGTCACAGGGCCAGGGGACACCACAGGCAGACGATCAGCTTACTGTCTGCGCTGTGCGTCACATTCAGAGATTTCTCCAGGCAGGCAGGTGAGAGTCCTGATCTGCCTTCCACCTGCGCACCTGCCGGGTCTCCACACACACAGCCCCTCCGGCCTCCCCTGCGCAACCTCCGTCAGCCTGCGGTCCCGACTCTCCTGTGGTCACTGCGGCCACCGTGGCCATCACTGCCGGAGGAGCCGGGGCCGTGCCAGCCATGGAGCTGTCCCTGCGGTCTCCCCAGCACCCCGCAGGGAGCTGGGGCGGCTGCACACAAAGGGAAAATCAGGAGATCGCTGAGCCCGCATCCCTGACTAATGATCACGTCTTCAGGACGGGAGGCAGTGACTCAAGCTGCGTGGAGGCACAGCGAATGGAAGAAAGAGTGGGAGGGAGGGAAGGGACCGGGAGGAAAACACAGATGCGGGGCGGGGAGGAAGAAGAGAAATAGCAAAGGAACAAAGGCCTTGGAACTTTGAATCTATAAAGATGCCCTGCCCCACGGCCTCTGCAATCATTAACATACAAAATCTTCACACGACAGTCCAGCAGTCCAGTTTGATGTCACTGAGGAAGGAAGAGGGGACTAATGTTATAAAAGGGTATTACCATACTTGCGGCAACTGTAACTTACAATACAACGTCATGTGTGCTGCCCAGATAAAGTCACGGCTCCACAGACTGGGAAATCTGAAGGACAAGAACCATGGCTCCTTTTAAGCTAGAAAAGTAGTCACATACACCAAAACTGTTTTAGTTTGGTCTCATTCCAAGAAAACAAGCCTGGCTAGGAAGGATATTTAAAGACAAATTAGGCTCAGTTTTTCCATAGGAAGTTGCTATGTCCTGGGGTATATTATTTGACACATGTTCTATCTGATTGCTTGTAATAATAACAAACTATGTTATTTGCTTTGCATGTGCAGCATATGTGAGCACATAGGTGTGTGTGTGTGTGTGTGTGTGTGAACTATAGTTCTACAGGTATATTTAAAAGTTCATTTTGGAGCTCCTGGGTGGTGCTGTCAGTTAAGCATCTGACTCTTGGTTTCGGCTCAGGTCATGATCTTGGGGTTGTGGGACTGAGCCCCACGTTGGAGAGTCTGCTTAAGACTCTCTGTCCCTAGGGCGCCTGGGTGGCTCAGTTGGTTAAGCGACTGCCTTCGGCTCAGGTCATGATCCTGGAGTCCCGGGATCGAGTCCCGCATCGGGCTCCCTGCTCGGCGGGGAGCCTGCTTCTCCCTCTGACCCTCCTCCCTCTCATGCTCTCTGTCTCTCATTCTCTCTCTCCCAAATAAATAAATAAAATCTTTAAAAAAAAAAAAAAAGACTCTCTGTCCCTGGGGGTGCCTGGGTGGCTCAGTCGTTAAGCATCTGCCTTTGGCTCAGGCCATGATCCCAGGGCCCTGGGATCAAGCCCCGCATCAGGCTCCCTGCTCAACGGGGAGTCTTCTTTCTCCCTTCCCCCCTGCAAGTCAAGTCAATATCTATCAGACATCCTTTCAACAGACTAAGACTAACAGGGATGCTAATGAAGAGATCCCAGAATTAGGTGAGACGTTGAACTTGCTGACTTGTATACTTTTCACCAAGACCAAGATTCTAAGATATCTCTTTTCCTCCCTTAGACCAAACACCGCAAACTTTTTGATCATATTTAATAAATATTAGTAAATTTTTTAGACTTTACTGGCCATGGAGTTTGTTACAGCTATGTAACTCTGCCACTAGAGTGCAAAAGCCACCACATAGCCATATATAGAAGTACTGATACGTGCTACCATGATGAACCTTGGAAACATTACACCTAAGTAAGAAAAACAAACACAAAAGGCTGTATGATTCCATTTAGATGAAATGTCCAGAGTAAGTAAATCAATAAAGACAGAAAGTGGATTAGTGGCCTCCAGGAGCTGGGTGGGAGGGGGAATGGGGAGTGACTGTTAATGAGTATGGGTTGCGGCGGGGGTGGGGGGGGTAGGGGGGGAGTAACATTAGATAATGGCGATGATTGCACAGCTATGTGAATGTACTAAAAACCACTAAATTGTAAATGTTAAAAGGGTGAATCTTACAGTATATGAATTACATCTCAATAAAGCTATTTTTTAAAAAAAACAGCTATTGATAATATGTAGACAAATGGGTATGGGCGTGTTCCAATAAACATTTATTTACAAAAATCAGGCTGGATTTGGCTGCAGTTTGCTAAGCGTTGCGCTAGACTGTAAGATTCGTATAGTCAGAGCTGTGCCTTGTTTATGATTAACCTCCAGGACCTAGTACGATACCTGTCAAATAAGAAAGCATTTGATAAATGTTTGCTAAGTGAATGGACCCAAGGCCAACATGGAACCACTTTGTCTTTAGTGAGTATCTTGATAACATTCTCTCTGGTGTCTGCATAAAGCCACGTCCAGTTCCATCCTCCTGGACTTAGCTTTTCTAAGCCACACAACCACTCCTCGTCTTTATTTCAATGATCTTCTAGTCTCTTGTCCTTCAAGAACAATGACCCCGCTTGCCCATTAATTACTCTACTGCATGTAACAACCTTACCTCTCCTTCAGTTCACTGCTAATTCCTCTTATATGTCATCTCTTCTCTTCGCTACCTGCAATTTCTCATTAATCAATTCATTTATTTATTCAACAACAAGTATTTATGAAGCATAAAATACTGTCTGTTACTTATATTCTCTTCTGCTTCTAAAAAAGGGTGGAGCCTGGTGTAACCCAAAAGCTAACCTGAGCTCCATGGTCCCCAGTCTCTGCAGGGTGTCACAGTCAAATAAACAGAGTCTAGCAACCAAAAGTTTTTAAAAGAAATTGCAATCTCTATTTGCCTCCTTCAAAGACTATTAATAAAGACCTATTCATAACTTACAGTAATATGTCATAAAAATCTCCTTGTCCACCATTCCTCTTGATCTTCATGTCTCTCTTTCATCACTGCCAATTCTTTTTCTTTCTCTCCCAGTACAACATCTGTGGTTCTCCACAAGGAATGCTACATATCATTTTAGGCCATCCACTGGTCCTTGTATTTATACTCCAACCCCCTGCTGGGGGAGTACAATCTTAATGGAGAACTCTAGAGCTGTTGCTAGATTCTCAGTTTTTCATAGCTTCTGCCTGAAATTCTTAAGGTTGAGGAATGCAGAATTTCTCGGGGAGGAGTTGCCTTATCATATACAAGAAAGGATATGTTCACTGGATAAAAATCCTCAAAACTGCAGGCTCCCACCAGCTGTTCCTCTTTGTCATAGCTGAAACAAATATGGGGCCATCCCCCATCTGCCCAACTTTCAGCTGTGATCAATAAATTGGGGTCTGAAAAATGCCAAAGGGCTGGTGACCAAGTATTCACAATGACACTCTTGTGTTGTACGCTACGCACTGAGTGCAAACCAGGCCATGAGGTCTCCAATCTGAGCCCACTTGGCTTTCAGAGCCCCTCGACTGGGTTTGGAGGACAGCTGACCTCCATGCACTGAAACTCACTGACCAGAGATCTGGCTTGAGGGACAGAGGCCCAGCTACACCACTTCTTTTGCTGCTCCAGGCCCTAATCCCCCCATCTGTTCTCTTTTTTCTCAGAGCCATCCTGGTTTCTTTTCCCTTCTTTATCCCTCAACAATTCACCAATACTGAGAATTCAACGGGACCCTCGAGGTTGTGATATGTCTTGAGTACATATTTTCTAGTATACAATCATTCTTATGTTATCCTGATTCAAGTGCCCCTGATTCTCCAGACCGTGTTCCATTGACCGCTGTGAATATCCCACTCTAGCAGGAACATATCATGGATCTGTTTTCTTCTTCTTGCTGGTTAGGAATTTGACACTTGCATCCCCCAAATTGCCCATCCACCTTGCTGTTCTTTCTTTAGAAAATAAAGAAGCTTCACACCAGAATTACGGTTTTTCTGTTTTGAGGTCCATAAACACCTTCTCCGGAGGGGACTCTGGAGATTGTCACTTGGCTAGTGGCATTTCTCGGCCCCCAGGGCTTTTCCCTCCTGTACCAGTGTCTGGGCATGTGTTGACCATGACTCAAGTACTTTTCTCAGACCCCTGCCTTTACCCTTTCTGTATATTTCTTGGCTCTCTGGCAAGCCTGAAACAGTAGTCCCACAGCCCACTGGAGAGCAGCTGTGGACGCTGGTCCCCGGTCTTCTTCCTGGTGCAGCTGGGCAGAGCCTTGAGCTGTCACAGACCTCCTGGCCCTTCCAGCAGAAGGCAGGTTAAAAACCAGCATCTGGGGGCGCCTGGGTAGCTCAGTTGGTTAAGCCACTGCCTTTGACTCAGGTCATGATCCCAGGGTCCTGGGATTGAGCCCTGCGTCGGGCTCCCTGCTCAGAGGGGAGCCTGCTTCTCCCTCTGCCTGCCGCTCTGCCTACTTGTGCTGTCTCTCTATCTCTGTTAAATAAATAAATATCTTAAAAAAAACAACCAGCATCTGGTTTGCAACTACACATGGGCATTTTTTGGCATCCTCAAGTTAGTGTGATTATCAATGTGGTTCTCTTTCTGGAACCAAATAGCCAACGCTAAGCAACCCATTCTCTCCCAATTATAACTCTGATGCTAGTATCTTTTCAGAGGCATTGAATTTTGCAGCCAGAGCTTGGCTCTGTCCTTTCTCAGCTTCACATTTTAGTTGAAAGGTGTTTGGTCCGGTTAGAAGGTCTGTCCTGAACACATTCATCTTCATCTTGATGAGGAGCATGCCATCCCTCACTAGCATTCCTTTTGGACCCATAAGATGTAGCACAAAAAAATCCAAATTCTGTTCTTTGGCACCATCTAATTTGCTATTTGTTTCCAATATCTTTGCTGCTTATTATTTTCTCCTAAACATTTATTTTTTGAATAGTCAACAGCTGCACATGGTACAAAATACAAAAGGTACCAAAGGGCACCCAGTGGGGTCTCCTCCTCTTACTTCCCAACCCTCAGGCCCTCTCCCCAGGCACCCACAATTGCCAGTCTCTCTGCAGGTCCAAAACCATGGGTGTGCATGTTCTTAAAGCAAACAAACCAATAAGAAACCGACACATGGTGGTGCTGCTTCGCACCTGGCTTTTTCCTTATCCGTCTCTTGGAGAGAATTTCCCATCACTGACACAGAGCTGCCTCGTTCTCTTTCCTAGCTGCCTGTGGTCATACCATCATAGAACCAAAGCCCCTCCCAATGGACATATGGGTGGTTTCAGATCTTTTAGTCTTTGTTTTCATGATCAAAACTGCTAATCAGATGAAGAGAGATGAAAATAGCTCTTGAATACCAATAGCCTCAAGGTTGTCACCCATCCTATACAAGGCTTTATCAGCCTTTATGACATTTCCCACACAAATCAGCTGGTGAGTGTTTAATGACTCTTGGTGGGCTTTCTGTCAGATTTTGGATACCTGCTCAAGGAGACTGAACACCTCCTGATGGGGGACAGCAGGCCTACATATGGCCAATTCTGAATACTCATCTCTAGTTTCCCTTCTCTCTCTTCTCTCCTCTGTTTTTATGCTATATGTGATAAAATAGCAAAATAAATGGCAGAAACAATAGGGAGCATGAGAGTTTGGAGGAAAGAAATGTATATGAGCTAAAGAAAAACAAAAAAAGAAGATTTTGGAGAGAGCATTTGAACAGGGCTGGGCCGGGGGCTGTTAGAAAGGAGGGATTCGTGAATTAAAGGCAAAGAAAACAGGGGCACCTAGCTGACTCAGTAGGTGGAGCATGCAACTCTTGATCTCAGGATTGTGAGTTCGAGCCCCACGTTCGTGTAGAGATTGCTTAAAAATAAAAATCTTAAAAAAGAAATAAATGCAAGGAAAACAAAAAGAGCAAAGGCAAAGAGAGAGGAGGTAATAGCCCAAGCTTAGAAGATAGGGAGAACACCAAATGGACTGGAATGAGCATTTCATGCTGAGAAGCGACGGAAATAAGAGGTAGGTTCCAGAAGGGGGGGCATGGTAACGGACAATCTGAACTAATGGATGATAAGTTTATACTTCACGTTGGAGGGTCTAAAATAGGTCTGGCTACCTGGCGGGACAAGTTTCCCCCACTTGTTCTTTTTCAGGTGTGTCTTAACAAGTATTGGTCCTTTGCTCTTCCATATAAAATGTAGAATTGCCTTGTCAGGTTCCTTTTGGGATTGTACCTGTAATGACATTGATTCTATAGATTCTATAGATCAATTTAAGGAGAACTCACATCTATATGCATTTTTGGGGACATTTTTATACTTTTAATTTTTTTTAACTCTCGGGAGATTTCATTTTAATTCTCAGGAGATCTCTACAAATAATTTTCCAACTTGAAGTCAAAAATAACCAAGCACGAAGGGAAATAAGCCAGCCTGAGAGAAGGCTGCATAAAGAACAGACAGTGGGGCCAGACAGGCAGGGACATCATATATAGAGCTTTTAGGGACAGATTATAATATAACTATGCTTACTGGATTTAAATAAGTAAAAGAATGGCTCACGAATATCTGCATGGATAAGGAAGCTATACAAGATGGCAGAAACTTGGTTTTGTTCACTGCTGAATGGCCAGGGCCTGGACCACTGCCTGGCACGTAATAAGTACTGAGCAAATAGTTGTTGAGGAAATGACTGTCTATACCCTGGGCCTCCTGCCTGGGCTCTTGTCACATATCCAACTGCCTGGTGGTCATCTTTATTAGGATGTTCTTTTGTTTGTTAGCCTCAATTCATGCTCAACATATCAGAAATCTGCAACATGGGCAACACAGACCTCACCATCATCTACACTGCTTATCCTTTTTTCTGTCTGCGTTCTCATCATTATCTCAGTCACTCGGGCTCTAAAACTTGGGGTCACCCTTTTCCGCTCTCTGTTTCCCCCATGCCTAGTGATCACCGAGTCTTCTTCTGTTGCTCTTCCTCTCTCTGTCCCTTGTTTTCCATCCCATTGTCAGTAGAGAGTAGGGGGTTTTTAAAAGATTTTTAAAAATTCATTTGAGAGAATGAGAGCCAGCAAGTGAGAGCATGAGTTGGGGCTCGATCCCAGGACCCTGGGATCATGACCTGAGTTGAAGGCAGATGCTTAACCGACTAAGCCACCCAGGCACCCCCAGAGTGTAGGTTTTTGATTACTACATACCTGGGTAGCCACTGGGCTTCTGATTGTCAACCATCCCTACTTCTATCTATGCTTTCTACAACTCCTAAATGAATCTTTCTAAAATGGCACTCTGTGCATGTTAATCCCCTCTCCAAAATGTCTATCAATTGCACAGAACAAAAGCCAAGCACTTTGGCCAATACAGAAGTCACACATGCACAGGTTTCTCAGAATATCTACCTCTTTTAGTCATCCAATTCTTCAACAAAGACCAATTGAGATTCCGTTCTGCACCGAGCTTCATGCTAAGTGCTGGGAAGTAAGTGAGTGACAGAGACCCAGTTCTTGCCCTCAGCAAACTTGCTATCTAGAGGGGAAGATAGCCACTTCAGATAACAACTGCAGTTGCATGTGACAAGCTTATCATAGAGGAAGGTCACAGCTGGTGCAGAAGTCCATGGCAGAGAACTTGGAGAGGGTAGGTGAAGAAAAAAAAAAAAGTGTTGGAGAAGGCTTCCCAGAGTAAAGAACTTTTTAATAGGTTCCATGCCCAGTGTGGAGCCCAGCATGGAGCATGAACTCACAAACCTGAGATCAAGACCTGAGCTGAGATCAAGAGTCCAACCCTTAACCGATGGAGCCACCCAGGCATCCCCAGATGAGTAGAGAACTTTTAATCTCATTTCTTGTTATACCCCCATTGCAACTTTCTGTTGCGTTAGTCATCATTCCTTCTATATCTTGTCTTTCCTTCAAGATCCATGGGGGTGAGACCTAGGGAAAAATTTAAGATCTCCTTCTTAGCTCTGATTATAATACTAAGATGGTACAGAGGCTATGTTGAATTTAAGTATGTATGTAATGTGTATACATATGTACACGCATACACACATCAGGATGAATCACACAAAAATCACTGAATATTTAACCATTTTTAACCCACAAAAATGGCAATTCCTTATGGTCCAACCATATGACTAGAAAGCTTTGCCTAGAGCTCTCCCTGCATAAATCCATCATACAAACTTACAGTTTAGCTCCAAGACAAAACTTATAAAGCAGCCCCACAAATGCTCTCTTATACAGCCTACATATTTCCATAAGTGTAAATTCTCATTTACATATTTTACATCTGATCACACGTACATATATAAAAACACAAAATGACAAACTCATTCACAAATGTCCTCACACACCACACACCGATATACACACACGAAACTGACAGATGCACACGATGCAAATCTACACATGCTCTCTCACACACATTCATCAGAACCAACACATTGGTATACACATAGACTTCCGCAGATATACTTACTCATCTTCAGATATATCCAGACTCATTCTCAAACTTAACAAAGCCAGACACACATGCACCATTTTGGGGAAAATTTCACACCCCCCCACTTTTAATTGGTCTTTTTATAGACCTAGAACACTGGATAATGAAGTGATATAACTATGTTTAAAATAAGAATTAATATGCTCTGAGCAAAGACCCGAAGAACTCTGATGTAGGTGAAGTGCACATCCATGAACACACGGACCCTGTAACATCACTGTCGCTGCTCGAAGACATTGTCAGGCTTAGGCCCGCAGTAAGGTTCCACTTTGGAGCTGAGGTCAGCCCGTAGGTGAGCTCTAGGTAGTGAGGTGTTAGCGTGCCTCATCCAGAGAAGGCTTTTTCTATTTCAAGCCCCTGCCAGGCCAGTGCTCCTGCTGGGTTAAGGAAAGTGGAAACCAGTCACGGGGAGGATGAGCTGGAGCTGTTTCTGGGGTGGATTCCCAGTAAGTTATGACAAGCAATCTTTGTCACAGTTGGCCTAGGCAGACAGTTGTGTTAGCAGGAAAATGGCAGTAGCTTGAGTGGGATCTGAGAGTACGCTGGGGTAGGGGGAGATGCCAAGAGTGTCTGCTCCTTTGTTGCACGTGCCTCCTCCCCAGGCTCCAATCCCTTCTTGCTTGCTTCCCCGCCACACACTCTGTCTGGTTTCCATGGACACCAAGATCTATCACAGCAACAGCACGAGAAACTCTGAGCAGAGAAAACCATCAAGCCGAGGCCACTTTTTTAGCTCTTAGGCCCTTCTGAAAATTAGGTAGGAATTGTTCTTGTCAACTTTTTTTGTGTTGAAGTGTAACATACTACCGGAACGTGCACAAATCCTTAGTGTGTAGCCCAGTGGGTTTTCACAACATGAGCACACCTATGTGACCACCACCCAGATCAAGAAGTGAAACGTGACCAGCATCTGGAAACCCTCTTTACACCACTTTTCATTCACTATGCCCAAAGATAACCTGAATCTTGACTCCTAATACCGCTGATTAGTCTTATCTATTTTTGAACTTTATATAACTGGATCATCCAGTAATACTCTTTTGTGTTTAGCCTCTTAAAATCAACCTTATATTAATGAGATTCATACCAGTAGTACGGTATTATACAGCAATAGTATAATCCATTGTATAGTATAATCCATTGTAAGAATGTACCGCAACTTATTCATCCATTCTGCTACGGTTGGACAAATGAGTTGCTTCCAGTCTTCAGCTACTACTTACAGGACTGCTACTTCTGCCAGCTGTATATATCTGGTAAAGGATATATATCTAGACTATATGAAGAATTTCAAATCAATAAGAAAAAATAAACAGCTCAATAAAACATTGGATAAGATGATTGAACAGACACTTCCCATAAGAGGAAATGGCCTATAGACCTATGGAAAGACACCCAACCTCATTGGTCTTCAGGGACAGACAAATTGAAACTACAATTAGATACTATTACAAACCTATAAGGGAGGCTAAACTTAACAAACTGACAAAATTGAAGGCCAATGAGAATTTGGGAGAGCTAGGATTCTCTATTCACTGTTGGCAGGTATAAATTGATAAAGCCTACTTTGAAAAACTATTTGGTACCACCTACCAAGGCTGAATATATATCTACCCTATGACAAAGCATTTCAGCCCCATAGACACGTGGACACCAGTAATTTTGATGGATTTTGCAAAATTTTAAGATTGCATCAAGCTACTAATATGCATGACTAATCCGTAGCAGATTGGTCATTTTAAATCTTTCCAACATAATCATCAGAGTTCCTATTTTTTTATGATTACCCACAACTCTTGTCAACCTCTCTGCTCTAACTTGACCCAAACTGCTAAAGACAGCTAGGTAAAAAGCAGAACCCTATAGCATAGCACTAGCGATTTCCTCCCTTCTTTGCTTCTTGTTTCTTTGTGGGGGTGGGGGGGGGCAGGGCGGGTGGCAGAGGGAGAGAGAGAATCTCAAGCAGGCTCCATCGCGGAGCCTGAGGTGGGGCTCAATCCCAACCCTGAGATCATGACCTGAGCTGAAATCAAGAGTTGGATACCTAACTGACTGAGCCACCCAGGCACCTTCTTTCTTTGCTTCTATTTTTTGTCATTCCCTTCCCTGCCCTTCCCTTCCCTTCTTTCTTTAACTTGTTATTAGGCAGTGAACAGTGTCATTAACTGCAACTAGATTTGAACGTGGAAATGTTGGTTTGTGCCAAAGTCTCTCCTCACTGGGGGTTCCAGACGAGTATGGCTAGAGCACCTGGAGATCTGAGGAAGAGCATTTTAGACAGAAGGAAAGTAAGTACAAAGGCCAAGGAGTTCAAATGAACTTGGCATTCCAAGAACGGAAGGAAGATAGCATTTGAGTTCTTTCTGTAATTCATCTGGTACCCCAGGATGTCTCCCCCCAAATTGGCACCTTGTTCTGAGCTCAAATTCCTTCGTGGGGTTAATGGCAATTTTCTACCTGTCTACATTACTGAGTATCATCTGCTATATATTTCTTAATTGCTACATTCTGCTTCTTGTTGGCATCCTTGTTTCATTGCCTTGGCACATTCAAGATGGCTCAATCCCATGGCTGGCAAGTTGGTGCTAGTTGGCATATGGGAACTCAGCTGTGATTGTGGGTGGGTGTGGAGGACCTCTGCTCCTCTCTATGTAGGCCTCTCCATGAACTGCTGGGGCTTCTTTACAGTTGATGTCTAGATTCCAAATGTGAGCATTCCAAGAAAACTAGAATTGCATTGCCTTTTATTAATCTTCGAAGTGTCATAATGTCAATTACAGCACAGTCACAAGACTACCCAGGTTCAAAGGAGAGGGAACATAGACCCCCCCCACTCCCATCAAGGGAGGAGTGTCATTCCCATTGTAAGACTAGCATGCGGGAACCTTGAAGTCATTATGCTAAGTGAAATAAGCCAGTCACAAAAGGACAAATACTATACGATTCCACTCATCTGAGACATAGAGACAAAAGTGGAATGGTAGTTGCCATGGGCTAGGGGGTAGGAAAGATGGGGGATAAGAGTGGGTACAGGGTTTTAGTTTGAGAAGGTGAGAAAGTTCTGGAGACAGCTGTGCATACTAGTGGTTGTACAACAATGTGGACATGCCTAACGCCACTAAAATGCACACTTAAAAATGGTTAAAATGGCAAGTTTTCTATATATTTTAAGTTTACCAAAATAAATCATCTGGGATGGGAGATAACGTTTCATCCCTATTTGGAAAATGCAGCCTGCCACACAGTCCTTGGGATGGTAGTAGAATGAGCATGTAGAAGTCTACATAGTATCCTAATATCCATGTCCTTTGATACGGTGTTGTACATGCTCCACACTAAAATCCTGTACACTAACAGGTAAGACAGAAAGGGCTAAGCAGAGTTGGTATGTACTCAAGTCCTTGTACTGCTCAGGAGAAACTCATCCCATACCAGTCATTTCTCCAAGGTTTTACTCCCCTCCACCATCTGTCTGATTTTTATTACTCTTCAGAATCTCCAGATCGCTGTTTTGCATTTTTCCCCCCAGAGTTTATAGTTATCAGTGGGAGCGTTGGTCTGTAGGGACTTGCACTGCAACACTGAAGGCAGAACTTCTCAAGAAATGGAATCTGTAGAGAAGAATCTTTCATTTTCTATCATTTGTTTTCTATCGCCACATAACAAATTACCGCAAACTTAACAGCTTCAAACAACAGGCATTTAATGTCTCACAGTTCTGTAGGTCAGGAGTCCAGGGATGGAGTAGCTAAGTTCTCTAAGCCAGAAATCTCAACGAGGCTGCCATCAACATATCAGAGAGCTATGTTCTCACTATATGAAAAACCATATTCATCAGTTTGAGACAAAAATAGGTATAATTCCAGGCACCCTTAGTATCTCAATTTTTTTCATAGTGTTCCTTGCTCAAAGGAAATATCCACGTTCAAACAACTTATTAAATATTTATTTTCTAACGATTTGGTTGCCATTTGAAAAAATAATACACATAAATTGAAAGTTTATTTCATCTTAACCACAGTGGGATTTGTGCACCTGTTGGGCATTGCACAACTTTGCAGGCCTTGTAATCAGACTGGACAAGAGCACCCTCATTTCCTGTTTCACATTGATTTTGGCGCTGTACTTGCTTTATCACAACCCCTGAAGAATCCAGCTCCCAAATATATGACGTATCCAAGGAATTTGGTGCCACCTATTGTTGAAATTGTAAACAACCTTGAGCTAGTATTCATTTTGTTTGCCTTAAAAACTTAGAATGTAAAGTATCCCACAGATATCCCCTTGGATAACCCTGAGTATGTGGAGCACCCCAGTGCACAATTTGAGAACCATAGGATCAGATAATAGTGTTATTGTTACAATGTTAACATTTCTTGATTTTGATAAATATGCTATTGCTATGTAAGAGAAAATCCTTCTTAGGAAACACACATTGAAGTACTTATGGATAAAGAAACATGTCTGCAAATTATTCTCAAACTATTAAAAAAAAACTTGTGTGTATATATATGAATATATAGATATTGAACACAATTGCTATAGTAAATGAGGCAAAATGTCAACAGTTGATGAATCTGGATAAAGGGTATACCCGATTTTTTTCCTACTATTCTTAAAACTTTTCAAGTGAAATTGCTTCAAAATAAAGATTTTTAAAAATGCAACACAATACTACATTTTAAGGTGTATATACCTATGTAGTAAAACAATTTTTAAATGCCTAGAAATTAAAAGTCCCAATTCAGATAGTTGCAACCTTTTATAAAGAGGGAGGATGGGTATATTGGGAAAGAGTACACACGGTATCAGATATTTCATTTTTTAATCTATGTGGTGGATGCATAGGTATTCATTATATTATTCTTTATACCTTTAACCATGTCCAAAATATTTCATAATTTACTTTAAAAACACACATTTAAAATATGTAGTCTTTAATACATAAAAATAAAAAACATGAGTACAGGAAAGCATACGGCTGTTTACTGAGGAACTACCATGTACTTCATGTGCATTATCTTTGCAATCCTTACCCTTACCACATGCCCATCTTATGCCAACAAAAAGTATAACAGGGCTGAGTCCAGAACATGTTCCTAACCCCCACTTTCAGGTTCGCACTATGCACAGCTAATGCACACTTCTTTTTAAAAAATTTTTATTATTTTTTTAAAATATTTTATTTATTTATTTGAGAGAGAGAGAGAGAATGAGCAGTAAGGAGGGGCAGAGGTAGAAAAAGAGAGAGAGAGAGAGAAGCAGACTCCCTGCTGAGCGGGAAGCCCCGTATAGTTCTGGATCCCAGGACTGGGAAATCATAACCCAAGCCAAAGGCAGCCGCTTAACCAACTGAGCCACCCAAGCACCCCCACACTTCTTTCTTCTTTCTGTATTAAAGACTGGAAAAGAAAAGGGTGGGGAGAACCTGAAAAAAAAAAAAAAGACTGGAACACACCCAGTAGAAAATATGACTATACATTTTCAAACCTCAGAAAAATCAATATGAAAAAATGGTAATTTTAATCTTTGACCTGTTTTACTGCCCATCTGCTCAATAGTATCAAACCTGATCAGTCTTTTAACAAGTGAAAATTTTACATTTTGCAATTATTCTTCCACACCAGTTGTATTACAGGGCCAAAGGTGAACTAGCAAAGAAAAAGATGTTTATTGATTTATTAAATTATACTGAGAGGTCAGCATCTAGATTTGTGAAGAATCAGTATACATTAAATTCTTTCGAACTTTAAAATATCAAAATTCTGACCAGGACCTATATTTCGTGGTTGTAAAAAATCTTAGAAGCTTCATTAAACTAAGTTTTATTACCTGTTGACTATAAATACAACCCAGAGTAAGCTTCCTTCTTAAAAATCATGTTTTAAAAATAAAATGTTTTAAAATCTGACTTAAGATAGCTAAGAAATTTTGAGGCTTTATTCACTGTCTTCCTGCAATGTATTTCCTTTAAGATGTTTAAAGCTATGTGAGAACAGAAATAATGCTATTTTTGCCCTTGTGATTTACTCGGAAGTTGGCAGCCATTCTTTTTCAGGGCACTAATCCTTTGTCAAGTTCTATTTAACTTCTGTAACTCAAGATAATGACTCAAAAAATTACTGTTCCTCCCAGACTGTTTTCTATCCAAGCAGATGCTTTTCTCATCCCCTGGAATGAGAACAGAAAAGTGGTTATCTTAGGATTCATTACTATTCTACTGTCATATTATCAGTTACAGGGAAGGTGAGCACAGATGATGGGGTTAAGTTTGAATGTGAGTGGGAGGGAGAGGAAAATGAAGGAGCAAACAGCTACAAGAACACACACCTTCATAGAACTGGAAGAGTGTAAGAAACGTCTAATCTGCGCTTTCTTCCTACAGATAAGGACTACGTAATAGAAGAGCAATGACTAAACTAAAATCCGTCTTGACTCCAAATGGACAAGCTATTTTTTTTAACGATAGTAACGGCCCTCTTCCAGAACCAGGGCCCCGACTTCTCCACTTCCCTCGGGCTCCTCTGCAAGCCCAAGCAAGAGAAACATAATATGGGGAGGCGGGGGGTTGTTCGCGTAGATGGGCCCACAGGGACTGAAATTTTCAGAAAAAAACACCCCCAAACAGACTATGGTCTACTTCGAATTTTTAGTGCGACGGGGCCTGGACCCACAATTCCAAATACTCCCGGCCCAAGGATCTGCCCCAAACCGCAATACATTTCTACCACTCGGCTGCAAACGTTAAAAAATGCCGCTGTCCTGGCGCCCCTGCACCCACGCCGCGCTCTCGGTGTAAAACCAGCCACCCGTCAACGCCGACTTCCTGCTGAGGGACCTAGCCCGGCGCGTTGGCGCGACTCCTGGGAACAGGTAATCAAAACCTCGTCTCCAGAGCCCGGTGATGACGTCACGCCGCCCCTTTCTAGCATCGCGAGACTCTCTTCTCCCACCCCCAGTTCCCAGCGCTCCTAACCGCCCGCGCCCGCTGCTAGGCAGCGGCGGGGATGGCGAGCCGCGGAGCCGGGGCGGTGACGATAGCAGCGATTCCGCCATTGGACGAGGAGGCCTGAGGGACGGGCCAGCCTGGTGAACAAGGAGACAGCGAGGCGGGTGGCCCCGAGAGAGCGAGGGCAATGGAGGCCAGCATGCCGAAGCGGAAGGAGCTTGGCAAGTCCCTGCGCATCAAAGTCATCTCCATGGGCAACGCTGAAGTGGGAAAAGTGAGTACCGCGCTGGGAGGGGCGGGACCTCAGCGCGGCGGGGCGACGTGCCGATTGGCTGGGAGGGCGGCCACTCAACAGCCCGGGGCCCAGCCCCCTCCCCGCCCCTGAGCAGGCCCGGGTCTCCCCCTAGGGGATGCGCCTCCGTGAGGAAAACTCTCCTGACCTTTTTGACCTTTGGGTTGTCCGCCTCCTCCTCCACTGACGTCACTCTCCATAAGAAGGTGCCTCTTGTGACCGCTAACCCTTGAATGTATCCCCAAAAGAGTAAGGAGGCCTAGGTCCTTATGTCAGATCGTCTGCCTAGCTACCCTGTCTGCCTTCTAGGTGACCTGTCCAGGACTTAGAGGTGGAGAATAAAAGTTTAGTTACCCCATCTGTTCTTGGGAGCCTAAGGGAGCTTACTGGGGTGCATGTGAGGATTGGAGTATGTAAATGTTGCTCCGCAGACGTGGAGCCCAGAATCCATTTTTAGAGCATAACTGATGGTGACATTTTTCACAAGGAAAGTGCAGTGGATGTCAAGGAGCCTGCATTATTTTGTTTTGTGTATTGCTTTTATTTTTATTTCCGGTGGTGTCATCATATTCATTCTCTCAAAGCCTTAGCTCCACCGCCTTTCTCTCTGCTGGATCTAATGGGTACCCCCTTTAAGCTCTTCCATAGTGTGGGGGAGGGGGGCGCAAGAGGGACCAGGGCCTTCCCCCACGTGAATTCTAACCTGTCTCCTCTTCACCCAAATTGTCTCCCCTTCTGGGTAAGTGGAAGCTGTTGGTTAACCTCCTAAGGTCATCAAATCAATGACAGAGACAGGATTAGAACTTGGGTCTTCACAGCCTACTGCAGTTCTCTCTCCATCATTGTATGCTGTGAAAATCAACTCCAAGTAGATCTATATGCCAAAAGAGCCGTTAATGGAAGTGTTTAGGCCAGTGCCCTGCACATAGTTGATGCTCAGTAAATGTTTATTAGTGCCTTTTCTTTCCATTTAGCATTATCCTGTACTATTTATGTATCTGTGTGTATGTATGTAAGTATTAACACTGAAAGTCAACATTTATTGAACATCAACTATGTGCCAGGCATTAAAAAGAATAAAGCTCTAAAAGGTTTAATAGTAAGCTGGCTAAGTAAGCATGCATCATTTTTGTAATTTTTCTATGCTTAATGGTGCAACATTAAAAATAGACCAAAATGCCCAGTGTCACATTTTTTTAACATTGTTCTATATTTTTTAGCCAATGCAATTAGACAAGAGAAAAAAACAAAATATGAAATACTGGAAAGGAGAAGGTAAAATTATTGTTATTTGCTAGTGATATGTTTATTTATCTGGAAACCCAAAGAGAATTAACTGAAAAGCTTTTAGAAACAATAAGAAAATTCAGTAAGGCAAAATTAATATACAAAAATTAACAGCTTTAGTATATCAAATAATATGTTTTAATATATAATTGAGAAATTATTTTAATTTACAATAACAGCCAAAATAAAATGCCTAGATTTAAACTTAAGAAGAAATAAGTAGGACCTATATGAAGAAAAATTTAAAGCTCTACAAAATGACATAAAATTACTTAAGCACATGGAAAGATACACTTTCCCCTTAATTAGGATCACTTAACATTTTAGAGATGTCAATTCTATAAAATAATCTACAGATGTAATTCAGTACTAGTTAAAATACCAATAGGGGTTTTTTCCTTTCAAAACATAATAAAAGGTACTAAAGTCCTTTGAAAAATTAAATGTGAGAATAACCAAGACAACTGTGAAAAAAAGAAAACACTACCAGATAATAAAACATATTTTAAAGTTACCAAGCTTTTCCTATTGATGCTGGAAAGAACATAGACATCAGTGGAACAGACTGGAGTCCAGAAATAAACCCAAATACATAAGGAAATTCAGTTTACAACAAATGTAGTAAAGTGGTGGGGAAGTAGGGACTATTTAATAAGTACTGCTGGAACAACTATTTACTATTTGGGAGTAAGGTGGATTCCTCTTGCATTGCTTTCTCAAAAATGAATTTTAGGTGGATCATAGATTTAAATGTAACTTAAAAATTTATTTTTTTTTTTGCTGGGGCACCTGGGTGGCTCAGTTGGTTTAGCATCTGACTCTTGATTTTGGCTCAGGTCATGATCTCAGGGTCATGAGATCGAGCCCATGTCAGGCTCCATGCTGGGCGTGGAGCCTGCTTAAGATTCTCTCTGTCCCTCTCCCTCTGCCCCTTCCCCTCCCCTCATGCTCTCTCTCTCTCTCAAAAAAAAAAAAAAAAAAGCCTTAGTTATAAAAATGGCACATACTCATTTTAAAGAATTTGGAAAATATAGAAAGATAAACAATTTTAAGTTAAAAATTGAGGCATGCCCTGGTAAATAATCTTTGGATCAAAGGGCAAATCAAAACAAATGACAAAATAACTAGAAAGCAATGGAAGGGAGAGAATCTGTACTGAAACCTTCAGGACAAAATTAAAGCTATAGTCAAAGGAAAACACATTATCCTATTCATTTCTAAAAAAGAGAGAGAAAAACTAAAGGAACTTAATTGTTTTACAACTTGGTGAGTATACTAAAAACCACTGAATTGTATACTTTTAAAGTGTGAATTTTGTGATATGGTATATCTCATTTTAAAAGACCAAAGGAACTTAGTACCTAAGACATTAGGAAAAGATCACAAAATAAACCAAGAGAAAGTTGGGAAAATGAAAATTAATAATAAAAAAAAGTGCCTAAAAAATCTATTTAAGAAAAATAGAGAAAACAAAAAATTACAAGATTAGTACTGAAAGGGAGACATAATCACATGCTAGAAGAGATTAAAAGAATGGCTAGAGAATGTTACAACCAATTCTATAGAAGCACATTGGAAATGTAAAGGAAATGAAGGACTTCCTAGCAAAATATAAATTACCAAAATTGACTCAAAAAGAAGTGGAAAACCAGTCGATTAGTCACATAAGAAGAAATTAGAAAAACAATGAAAGGATTTATCCTCCAAAAAAGTATCAGGATCAGATGGCTTCATGAATAAGCTTTATTTAAGCTTTAAGTAACATATAATTTCAGTTACTTAAATTATTTTAAGGCAAAGAAAAAGATGAACAGCTCTCCAATTTATTATATGAAGTTGTGGTAACTTAACTAGCAAAACCTGATATAGTATCAAAAAAGAAAAGTATATCCCAATTTCACATATATAGAGAGATGCATAATTTCTTAAATATCAACAAATAGAGCTCAGCAATATATCAAAAATAATTCACTATTAGCAAGTAGAGTTTATCCCTGGAATGCAAACATGGTTCAATATTAAAAAGTTAGTCAACAGGGTGCCTGGGTGGCTCAGTTGGTTAAGCGACTGCCTTGGGCTCAGGTCATTATCCCGGAGTACCGGGATCGAGTCCCGCATCAGGCTCCCTGCTCAGCGGGGAGTCTGCTTCTCCCTCTGACCGTCCCCCCTTCTTGTGCTCTCTCTCTCTCACTCTCTCTCTCAAATAAATAAAATTTAAAAAATAAAAATAAAAAAAAAAGTCAGTCAACATAATTTGTTACATCAGCTGACTACTGGAGAAAATTTTTTCAGTACTGGATAAACATTTGATATAATCAAGTAGGCAATCCTAATAAAAACTTTAAGCAAAATCAGAATAAAATGAAACTACTTAAATATGATAAACAGTATTTATTATTAACCAACAGCAAACATCATACCAAATGGTACAATGCTAAGTCCATTTCCATTAAAATTAGGTATGAAAATGATACTTGCTATTTTCCTTTATTACTCGGCATTGTTTTAGAGGTTCTAGAAATCCAGGAAGAAAAAGGGAATTTCTAAGGGCTTAATCTTCTCTATGGGAGAATCCTGAAAGTTCTCTGTGGTCTTTGTGTATATCTAATTCAGCTTTCTGCCTTGGCAGTCAACCTACCCCAAAGACCCAGTCCAGTTCTCCGTGCCTTCTAGCATCAGAACTTTCCTAATGTGGGGCGCCTGGTGGCTCAGTCAGTTAAGCATCTGCCTTCGGCTCAGGTCATGATCCCAAGGTCCTGGGATCGAGCCCCGCATGGGGCTCCCTGCTCTGCGGGAAGCCTGCTTCTCCCTCTCACACTCCCCTTGCTTGTGTTCCCTCTCTCGCTGTGTCTCTCTCTGTCAAATAAATAAATAAAATCTTAAAAAAAAAAAAGAACTTTCCTAACGTGCTTAATTTGACTCTTCATAACACCCAACATTGAAGCTTGCCCTAATTTTAGATTTCCAGTTATATTTAATAAATATTTTCCTGTTAAATCAGTTGAATTGGGTTTTCAGAGGTCCTACAATATTGTATATACTTCTTGGAGTTTCTTTTCTCTCTTAACAATAGATATGATAATCCCTCCAAGTTATCTGATACAGCTCTGCTCTTTTTCATTTGCATAGTCCACAATAAGCAAGATTCCTCTGTTGATGAGAATTCATGTCATTTCCAGCTTTTCCCCTACTACAGTGTTGCAATAAATGCCGTGTGTGTGTGTGTGTGTGTACATACACTTAAATACTGGTCTTCTAATTTCCATAGACGAGATTCCCAGGGGTAGAATGCTGAGTTGAAGAGCATATTTTTAAATTTTAGTAGCTATTGCCAACTGCTCTTCAAAGAACTATATTTCTACCAGGAGTATAGTATGCAGGTACCCTTTTTCCCATATCCCTGCCAACACAGGTGTTGTTATTCTTTTTTTTTTTTTTTTAAAGATTTTATTTATTTATTTGAGAGAGAGAATGAGAGACAGAGAGCATGAGAGGGAGGAGGGTCAGAGGGAGAAGCAGACTCCCCGCTGAGCAGGGAGCCCGATGCGGGACTCGATCCCGGGACTCCAGGATCATGACCCGAGCCGAAGGCAGTCGCTTAACCAACTGAGCCACCCAGGCTCCCCCAGGTGTTGTTATTCTTTTAACGACTCCTAGTCTGGTTGGTGAGAAGTATTACTTTAATTTGCATTTCATCAACTACAGATGAAGTTGAGCACCTTTTCATATGCTTATTGGCTATTTGGATTTGCTCTTCTGTATATTTATATTCCCTACTCATTTTTCTATTGAATGATGTGTCTTTCTTACCAATTTTTCTGGTTCAGGGACATCAGAGATAATAACTTTTTGCCGGTCATACGAGTAGTGAATATTTGGGTATGTCATTTGTCTTTTAATATTTTTATAAATATTTTGCCATACAGTTGCTTTTGTTATTATTTCTATATACTCTGTTATGCCTGTCCTTTCTTTTTTTTTAAAGATTTATTTATTTATTTGAGAGTGAGAGAGAGAGAGAATGAGAGGGAGGAGAGTCAGATGGAGAAGTGGACTCCCTGCTGAGCAGGGAGCGCGATGCAGGGCTCGATCCCGGGACTCTGGGATCATGACCTGAGCCAAAGGCAGATGCTTAGCCGACTAAGCCACCCAGGCACCCTTGTCCTTTCTTTTATGGTTTTTGAGTTTCCTTTCTTGGTTGAAAAGTTTTCCCTAAGGTTGTACATATGTTGCACATTTCTTCTGCACTTGATCTTAGCCAAAGGACTGAGAAGTGATGGTGCACATTTTCTTCTGAAATTTTTGTTGTTTTATTTTTAAATTTTGAAATCACAAATTCATCTGAATTTATTTTTGTATTTAGAAAAGGGCCCAGCTTGTGTGAGTAGCATTTTACTAAAGAAATCATTCTTTTCCCCTTAACTTTAAATATCACCTGGGTCACTTTTAAAATTTCTTTTAATGAGATCTATTTCTGGGCTCTCTGTTCTATTCTACTGACCTATTTGTCTATTTTTATGCCAATATAATACTGTCTTGATTGCTTTCAGAATATTTTAATATCTATTAAGGTAGGTTCCCTCCTCTTTCTATTGTCCTGCCCCATTCCTCTTTTTCATATTTTGATTAGTTCTTCCCAGATAGTTGTTCTTTCATATGAATTTTAGGAAAATTCTATTTTAAAAAAGAGGCCTACTTTAATACCCATCGTACTGCATGGAGCACTGGGTATTATACACAAACAATGAGTCATGGAACACTACATCAAAAACAAATGATGTAATGTATGGTGATTAACATAACATAAAAAAAAGTTACAAAAAAAAAAAAAGGCCCAAACCTGTTAAGATCTTAACTGAAACTGCATTAAAAAAGAAAAGTACCTAAAAATCTATTTAAGAAAAATAGTGAAAGCAAAACATTCTCTCTGTATTTATGTTATTTAACTTAGCTTATAAGATCCCAAGGAACAGGAGCCCTGTCTATTTGTTTTATAAGGAGTGGTTATTAATACAATTACTTAAATGTGTGTCTTGTTAAACACTTATAACTAGTATTTAAATAGTGTACTGTAGTTAAAGGACTGCCAGGCCTCTTAATCTCATGAATAATTTAGAAAAAGGCTATATTCATTTTCCCAAGCTATTGTGAGAGAAAATATTTGTGAAATGCATTCAAGCTATAAAATGCTTTTAAAAGTGTAGCCTCTTAGCAGTAGTCACTCCAACGAAATTTTTCCTTCAGTTCACAATAAGCTTATTAACTGCTTTTTAAATTAACTGTCCTATTTAATTTAGGTTAACGTTCATCAGGGAAGGATTTGAGCAAAATAAACTCCATTACTAGCACTCCTAAGTAAATTGTAAGTTTCATGAGTGCTAAGAGCTATTATTAATATATGGCATTTAAAATTGGTTTCTACTGGCACTGAGCAAATTTCATTGGCATGAGCAAAAAGATGGAACTAAAATACTGGTGTTTACTGTCCTCAGATAGTTTACTGTCTAGCTGAAGAGATAAGATGAATATATACATGTGAAATGATAACTAACAATACAAAGCAATGTATGACTGCTGGCATGTATGTGCGTGTGTGTCTGCATGTATAATATATGTGTATATATTAGTATGTATGTAAAGTGTTAGACGAGTTCAGATGCAGACAAGATCTCTTATAACCTGAAGCTCAGAGTTTGAACTGCCTTAAAGGATAAGATTTGGAAAGAGGGGAGAAAGCTCATTCCAAGGAGAGGGAAAAGTAATGACAAAAGTCAGGATGTCAGGTCTATGGGAGTTTTGCAGAAATGGAGAGTTTATATTAGAAGAGTTCAGACAGGGAATACAGATTAGGGCCAGATTATGGAGAACCTTGAATAAAGGACAAAGGAATTTGGATTTCAAACTTGGCACTGAGAAGCCACTGAAGATTTTTGAGTTAGGGAAGTGAAAAATGTCAGTGGTGTGCAGTATTGGCTGAGGTTGGGAGGAAAGGAAGGCAGAAAGACCAATAAAGAATTTCCTACAGTTGTCTAGGAGTGGATGATGAGGATCTAAACCCAAAAGGTGTCAATCGGAATTGAAATGAAGAGAAAGAGGCAAGAAACCTTCAGAAGATTTAGAAAGGCTCAGAGTCAAACATGGCTTTAATATTCTGATCCTCTGTGGTTGGAAAAATGGTGGTATTATTAACAGAACCAGGATGTCAGCAGGATGAACTGTTTTTATGTATGGGATTAGGTCATTTTTGGACATGTTGAATTTGAGGTAACAGCAGGACACCCAAGTAGAAAGTAGTCTTAGTATTTGAAGATGTAGATCTGCTTTTGAGAAGGGAGGTCAAGGCTAAATGTTTTGGTGGTATTGTTGAAAGCATAAGAGTAAGTCTTCAAAAAAAAAAAGAGCTCAAGGATGGAGAACTAAACTGAAAACATGTTTGGTATTAGGGAAGAATATTTAAATAATTTTTCTTTAAAATTTTCACTTTTAGCATTTGTTTTGGTTATTTGAAAATGCTTTCTCTCTCATTGTGGTGAGTGAAGAAACCATAATGAAGAACTGTGCTTATTTTGTATGTTTCCAGAGTGTATTTACTAAAAGCATATATTTTTTACCTTTTTAGAGTTGTATTATAAAACGATACTGTGAGAAAAGATTTGTGTCTAAATATCTTGCAACAATTGGAATTGACTATGGAGTCACAAAGTAAGTACATTGTTTCTTTGGGCTTATAAATTACATAGACCTTCGAACTCCTCTAAAATGATGTATCTTGGGGCACCTGGGTGGCTCAGTTGTTAAGCGTCTGCCTTCGGCTCAGGTCATGATGCCAGGGTCCTGGGATCGAGCCCCGCATCGGGCTCCCTGCTCGGCGGGAGGCCTGCTTCTCCCTCTCCCACTCTCCCTGCTTGTGTTCCCTCTCTCACTGTGTCTCTCTCTGTCAAATAAATAAAATCTTTAAAAAATAAATGAAATGATGTATCTTGAAATAGAGATTCTGAAGACACATCAGGAAAGACAGGAATAAGAGACCTTTACAGAAATGTAGTGATCATGTAATTTGTTCATCACTGAGCACGTTCTTTTTTTGCCAGGCCTTGCCTTAGGTGTAGGGTCTACAACAATGAGCAAGTTAATAAAAAGCCTAACTGGCAGATGTACCTTTTTAGGAAACATGTTTCTGTATAAAAAGGTCCTATTAGCAGATGTGTTTATAGAGCATTTTGAGATATTCTTTCTAAAAAGTCTAAATATTATGTGGAAAATTTTCTACCAGAGGACGTCCTTTATTGGTTTATGATCTTTACAGCCTTTTGGTATCTAGAGAATGATCTGGGAGAAGTAAAATTGGGCAGAAGTGGGGATTTATCTGGAGATGAACCGAGGGTGGGTTGAGCTTGGGGAGATGGGGTTACATTAGCAGGAAATAATACTACCAAAGCATAGAATTGAGGTATACAGCAAACTCCTGGAAGGTGGAATTTCAGGAGCTCACTATTCTGGCTCTAACCTGCCCCTCTCCTTCCCTCTTGTTGCATTCCTTTACACACTTTACCCTCCATCCACACTGCACCGTTGTCCTCATATTTTCCTGTCTCAATGCCATTATTCATTCTGTCCACCTGAAATGTCCTTTCCCCTCATCTCTCCATCTGTCAGACTCTTTGAGGTGGAAAATGGTCTTGTTCCCATAAGGCTTTGGAATACCTCCTTTATTAGTCAGGACTTTTTTTGGTTGCAAATGACAGAAATCTTAAACTTCTCTATGCTGTTTATGGTACTTAGAATAAATTGCCACATGTCATTATTATTTATATATGTTTAATATCTCCTGCTAGATTGTAAGCTCCACAAAGAAGGGGCTATTAGTATAAATCATCTCCAAGTGCCTAGTACAGTGCTTGTACATAGTAGATACTCAAAAACTATGTATTATTAGGTAAGATAGGTACATCTAAAGAGGAAGTTTGCAAGATTAGAATATGAGGGCAGCTTTCAAGAAGGTGGACTAAATTGGTGGGGTATATCTATACTTCAGGACACAGAATTTCATCAATGGTATGGCAGGAGATCCTGTTTAAGGCAGTTCTGTTTTAAATCCATTATAAGTAGCTAATTTATTCAACTAAGAAATGAGAATCACCATATTATGCCATAGAACTGTGGTAGTTTAGTCAACAGACTATTCTATTTCTGTCTGAAATTTTTTTGGAGAAAGATGGTTGTCCCATGGTGAATCAGGAGGATATAACTGAACCCAACTTAAACCAGCTCAAGCAAAAAATAATAATAATCATGAAAAATAAAGGATATTAATTCATATAATCCAATTACAAGGATGCTGGGCCTTAGAGATGGCTGGAACCAGGGACAGAATATAGCCAGATCGTTTACTACATCTCTCTCCACCTTTTAGCTTCCTCTACATGGCTTCCAGCCGATCTCAGACTCACACTGTGAATTTTACTTCCAGAGAGGGACCAAAGCTAGTATTCCAAGTTTAAAAATCCCAGGGAAGGTTTGATTGTCCAGGTAGAGACAGGTGTCTTTCCCCAGCTCAGCTGGCTATGGCCAACAGAGTGGGATCGCTAAGAACATATAGCAGAACCCATCTGAACCACAACCACAAGAGGAAAGGGGGGTTCTATGAGGTAGTCAAAATAACAGATACCCATTCCATCCTTCCTGTTTCCAATATGGTGAAGCTCAAACTCCAGCATGCTGAAGAATTACTTGTAGAGTTTGTAAAAATGCAGATTCCTGGGACCCACCCACTAAGATTCTGATTTGCCAGGTCTGAGGTGGTGCACAGGAATCTGCATTTTTAACAGCCTCATAATAATGATGCAGGTGGTCTTCAGGCCAGAACCTAGGAAAGCACGACCTCGAGGTAATGAATTATCATTTTTCTTAAGGTAATTTCCTCTGTCTGGCATCTGAATTAAATTAACCTCTTTGAGTTTCAGTGTGTGAATACATTTTTGTTCATTCTTGACTTCATAGCCTTTAGTTACATCCTCTCTCAGCTGCTATCTCTTTAAGGCAAAATTTTCTAATATAAATTATTATACAGATCTTCTCCAGATGCTCTCAGACTCTGTTGTTATTTTGTTTTTGCTCTTGTCACATCCTCTTTTATAAGATGGATCCTGATTTCACAGATGTTAAAATGAAAACAAATATGCATTTTGGAATTGATGAAATCTGGTAGAGAATTCAGGAATAAAGAAATGATTAGTGGTTAGCTTAATTTAAATCTACAAGTAATATAAAACAACTATAGGAATTATGGTTTCAGAATAGAAAGTGGATGTTATAAATGCAGACAAGGGAATAATAACAATAAACAAACCAGGAGGTGGTAAAGGGACAATGAGAGCAAGTACTGATGTCCTTGTATTCCATAAGAGGGGGTCGTGTCAATGCTGTGTAAATTGAAACATGTCACTTAAAACAATGATTCTAACCTGTTAATTTATTGTGAATAATTCCTATTCTTAACTTAGAGGGGTCTTTTAGAAAATATTTCTTGTGATGAGGAAACATATTTAAAGTTCAAAAATTCTAGCTCACTTCAGTTTCTTTTTCTTTTGTTAAATTAATAACAAGTAAATTCTATACTTTTTATTTTAAAATAGCATAACCCCATTTTTATAAAATACTTATGCAGTCATATCTGTGCATTGAAGAAGACTGCAGTGTTGTTCATCTATAGTGACGAAGGTTTTTTCTGGGTGATAGGATTTGGGATAAATTTTAAACTTTCATCTTCGTGTTTTTCTTTAGCATTTGAAATACAATATTTCATTAATTTATTTACCAATAGTGATTTTTCTTGAAAAAATAAAAAGGACAAGATGCAAATATGCTATGATGTTGACAGTATTTAATTCTAATATGAATGGTTGTTATTTTTCCTTCTTGTTCTTTTCTCTGTTTAAAAAGTTTTGAAAACAAGTTGACTGTTGCTCTTGCTCCATGAAGATCACACACGTTAGTTATTGTTCTGCGTGGTAACCAAGCATTACCACTAGTAATTAAGATGTCTTATTAAGTGAAATAAAATATTTTGTTTTCCTTCATCTCTCTCCTACTTGCCTCAAATCAGTTTCCTCAGTTCTGTGGTAATAGTCACCATTTGTTAGTTAAGGGGCATGGACTGAAGTGTCTTGAGGTAAGCTGAAGGTAAATGAGGGTCTTACTACAAGTGGGCTCAGTGTTCTTAAAATAAGGAGGCAGGATGATCTGCCAAGTTGCCAGCTTCTGTTGTATTGATTATCTGTTATCAGGAAGAGGCACTGAGAAAGCCTCTTATAAATTTCATTCATTTTAAAATTCATAAATGACATAAATGATATGAATGGGAATGCAGAAGCCATAACCTTCTTTGTAATTGTTTCCATTTGAACATTTCAGGGTGCAAGTCAGAGACAGAGAAATCAAAGTTAACATCTTTGATATGGCTGGCCATCCCTTCTTCTATGAGGTAAGAAAGACTTTTTGAGAAAACCAGTATCCAGTATTGTCAGTGGATTAGGGAAAGATCCTGAGTTATCTGAAACAACCAGTGTGCAAATCGTGTATAAAATTAGGTGAATTTAGCTGGTGGTTGTGGCTTCCTTTCTGAGCCTTAACTGAATGGAAACCTGTTAGTCTTTTGTTCCATCCCCTTAAATAGTGGTAGGAAATTTAATTGCTAATGTTCCAAACACTTAGATAAGACATTTTAACTTTCAAAGGACTGTTTGGTTTATACTTTATACCTTCCCGATCAATGGCCATCATTCATTCACCACATACCAGTGTGCCAGTTTCTATTGAACACTGGTAACACACAGTCCCTGTCCTCGTGGAACACAAATCTGTCAGAGAAGACAGATGTTAAACAAATGGCAGAATGCTTGGGAGCATTTAATATCTAGCCTAGCTTATCTGGGAGGACAGGAAGTCTTGTTGAAGGAAGCAACACTTAAGCATTGACGGATTTGATGGATAAGAAGACTTACGTAGGTTGGTGGGAATTCAGGGATGATGTGATACACAGGATAGTTTTGAGTGGTACAGACTATAATAGTTTGGAGAATGAATGTCTCTAATGATGGGGTCGCACTGCCTCACAAGTTCATTGGCTTTACCATTAAAAACTCTAGATTAACAACTCCCTTTTGAAGGCTGCCTTCCTTTGACTTTCACTATTGATCTTGGCCTTGTTTTTGGAACAACATAGACTGAGTCTGTGCTTTTACAACAGAACCTTTCTAATATTTGTTAATTCGCTCCTTTTCAGGTAAAGTATTTTCTAGTCCTGCCCCAGCGAGGCTTCTCAAGATCCTTTGTGGATAATCTCTAGTTAGCTGATAGGGAGCTGAGAACTGAACACAACATTCCAGATATTGTCTAGTGAAAAACACTGAGTGTTCCTTTACTTTCTATCATTAGACACTAGACATCTTATCAATGCAAACTGAAATTACAATAGCTTTTTTTCCCGGCAGCTCAAAAAGATACAAGTATAATTAATAGAAGCTCCTTGAGTTCACCACTTCTGAAGTAACTTTTCTCTGAATAGCTTTGATTTTTCCTTTTTTGTCAAATATTTACTTGTCTGTAGCTCAAACCCTCCTTTTTGACAAGACCAAAGCCATCTTCCCCCTAAGCCCCAAATGGACCAAAGTATACTTTTGCTCAGCACACACCTGGTGAAGCACCGATAGCCATTCTCATGATCCCTGGCCTCCCTCCATTCTTGAGGCCTGTCCTCCATTAAGCTACTACTGGCATTCGTCCTCTTGACAGGTTTATCCAAAGGGCCTACTGAGAAAGGACAGTCTGCTTAGCATGTGAGACAGCACTCTCAGAGGACAGTGTCAAAGAGAGGACCTTGAGGGAATGCTGGACCTGTATCTTAACAGCAGTCTTGTTTCCACTGATGCACACATCATTCTGGGGCTTGCTGGTATGAGTTAGATGGTCTATAGAAAATTCTTGAGGCCCGAGTGATATTAAACTAACAGCTTTCTCTGACCTACAAGCTAGAAAGTTTGCCATTTCTGCTCTAGGAAATAATCCCAATTCCCTTAACATCCCTTAACTATTTAATTAAACTTTGGATGCTGCAAGACTTCCAGGACTAACATCAGAGAGCTGTTTTGGGAGCCAAGAATAAGAGAGCTGTGGGGGACCATTGAGGCTTCTCCTTTTTCATTTTACAGGTGAGAAAACTAAAGCTGGAGGTGCTAAAACCACTAAAGATTACAGAGGTAGCTAGTTGCTGAGCCCAGACTTGAACTTGAGTCAGTGGAAAGAGAAATCCATGGAGCTTGCCTAAATCTCTATTTACACGCAAATCTCCCTCTGGATAGCATAATTTGCATTTTGAAATTCTTTGGCCTCTACCTACATTCTCTACATTCAGCTCTTGATTTAAAATGTCTCGAATACTTACACCTGTGAGGCCCTGTTGGCGACACAAAGATGGACACATCAAGATGCATGCCTTCATGTCGCCTGGAGTCTACTGGGGAAGGCAGCTGTATATGCTACCAACTATAAACCAGACAGGAAGTGATAGGAGCACTACTAGAAGCACAAAGGCTGTGCTATTCCAGGGATATAGAGGTTAGATTCTGTTTGGCAGGGGTTGCGGGTTAGATGATGAGGTGTGGTGCAGGAAAAACCCCATGAAAGATACAGTGTCATAGCTAAAGTTGAAAGATTAAAGATAAAGAGATGTCTGTTTCCAGATGGAGTTAGAGAGGCACAGGGCAGCTTTGAGGAATGAGAGATTATCCACTTTGAAGGACAGGAGGTAGGAGCAGGATAAGACTGGGAAGCTGGTGGAGGACTGATTAGAAACTTTCAACACCAGTTAAAAGAATTTGAACTTTAGGGGGTTGGCAGTGGGAAGCACTAAAGAATTTTTGAACCAGGGCTTTAAAAAGATAAATATGCACTGTGTATAATGTTGCTGGGGAGGTTACTTAGAAAATTCTTGCTGTAGTAGTCAAGAGGTAGTATAATGTTGGCATGTGGAAATGGAAAGCAAGTGACAGGTGCAGGAAACCTGGCAGAGGTCGCTCCTACAGGATTGTTTGTGCCTGCTGAGCGAAAAGGGAGACGAAAGCAGCAAAGGTTAACGCTAGGCTTTCCATCCCCGTGACTCAGAGAACGGTGTGCTCCTTTCATCACCAGAAGTTTAAGGGAAGGAGAAGATTGGGAAGGAATAAGCTGGAGGGTTTCCTCTTGTACATATTGAATTTGAGATTCCAGCAAGACATTCAGCTGGGAGAGTCTAGAGCTAACTAGAAACGCAGGTCCGGAAGCACAGATGAAAAGGCTCACCTTGGAGGTTCTCACAGTTGAAACTATGCAGGTGGTTATGTTGTCTGAGTTGGAGGGAACGATTGAAAAAGAACGGCTGAGGGCCTGGGACAGGATTTGGGGAATTATAGCGGCCAGCTGGAGTGGGAGCAATGGAGAGAGGAGGAGTTGGTAAAAGACCAGACAAGAACCTGGAGAAGGTGGTGTATGGGAGCCAAGGCAGCAAGAGTTTCAGAAAAGAAGGGAGAGGCCCGTTTTCACGACTGCAGGTGGGCTGAGGACCTTGGGGACTGAGGGGAGGAGACCCCTGCTGTTCATCACTTTAATTCTTTCTGATTTTGTTGGTTTCAATTTAGGAGATAGCTGCTTCTGTTTCTACAGATTAATAGACATTTGCATTCTTGGCCCAGGCATCTGTCTATACTCAGAAACCTAAATTTCATGCCTGATGTGTGTAAGATGTCCTCATTTCTTACTACAGACTGGTGTGGGTGTGTACATACTGGAATTCTATGAGACAAATGAGTAATATGTGGCCTCTGTCAAGGTTCTTACTGGAATTTTGGCCTGAAACCCCCAGTCTGTCAATATTACTCCTCACCTACTCGACCTATCATTCCTCCGCCACTTTCATATGCCCTGTACTTCATGCTGCCTCTTCCTAGAATTATAGATATGCCCCAGAAGCGAGTTGCCATTTCTAGCAAAAATATCAGAGGAGGACCAATCAGAGGAGTGTGAGAAAGGAAGGCAGAAGGTGCAAATACACATTGTTTTGCAGGCACCATTTAGGTGCTTTGCCTTCATTATCTCCTGTAATCCTTGTAATCACCCCATGAAGTAAGTAGTGCTATCCCCATTTTACAGATGAGGACACTGAGACGCAGAGAGGTTAAGTGACTTGCCCAAGATCACACAACTAGTAAGTAAGTGTGAACCCAGATCTGACTCCAGAGCCATTACATTACACTGAGGCTCTGAGTTCAGAGTTCTGAAGTTGGTGTGCAGACCCAAGAGTCAGGGAAGCTCTGCCTAGCATCTCGGGGAAGCCAGCTTTGGGCTGTGGTACATAAATGGCTATACCTCTTGCTGATGCTCATGTTATTTTTGCCATAAGTTCTTCTGAATTGTTCATTCACCCTCTGGTTCTTCCTGAGAAGAGCTTCACTCTGTAGAATGTGTGTTATTTTAAGGTCTACTAACGAGAATTAAAGATTGATTGCCTCTAGGAGGTAGAGATGGAGGTGAGAAGGGGTGGGGCAGGAAGCTGTTACTTTCATCGCAAGACCTTGTACTAGTAGGGGTTTTTTTTCATATTACTTTGATTTTATAGAAAGTCCTCTAAAGACCAGTAGATATTGAGATACAATAGCAAATACCATGTATACACAAAAGAACACACTTTGTTATGTTAATGACTGTGACATATATTATAAAATCACAAAACCTACAATTTGCACATCTGTTCTTTTATGTGAAGGTTCGTAATGAGTTTTACAAGGATACACAGGGTGTAATACTGGTCTATGATGTTGGGCAGAAAGATTCCTTTGATGCCCTTGATGCGTGGCTGGCAGAGATGAAACAAGATCTTGGACCTCACGGAAACATGGAAAATATTGTATTTGCAGTGTGTGCCAACAAGGTAACTGCTTTGGAAATGGTATGCTCAACTTTCCGGATTCATTATGGGAAGAGTGCAGCTCTGAGTTTTGGGGAACAAATGAAAAGAAAAGAAGTCCTTATTCTGTACTATAGGAATCAACAGCTTTTCAAAACATACATCCCTAAAACAAAAAATAAAAACACAAACTCCCCTATGTCAGGATATTTATCCATTTTTTTCTGGTGCTGTATGTGGCGAAGGATATTGGTGACTGAGCAGGGGAGAGGGGGATCCTAATAATTACACTCTGACCTGATTAGAGAAGGGACAATCATTAGGTGCAGCCTGGATTATGGAAAGGTATGAAAAGCAGACTGTGGCCCCTTGAGTGTGGGAGATATCATGAAGCCAACTTTCACAGAGGTGAGGAGCAGTTTTCTTAAAGGATAAAGTGGGAAGCGTGGGAGCAGCACTTGTCATTTTGCCACAGAAAATCAGTCTATGTTCAATATTGGCAAAATTTTTTTGTCTCTTTGGGTCCTCATAATTGTTTATACTAGTGCTGGCATTCATTTAAGAGTAGTTTTTGCCTCAGTAAAGGATTGATGAAAACCTCACAGGGTCTATACTAGGGGGTCAAGGTTGGGGTCTTCTCTCTGCCCCCCAACTTGCTATTTCAGATTGACTGTACCAAGCACCGCTGTGTAGATGAAAGTGAAGGGCGTCTGTGGGCCGAAAGCAAGGGGTTCCTGTACTTTGAAACTTCAGCACAAACTGGAGAAGGAATCAATGAGATGTTCCAGGTAAGCTAGCATTGTTTTGTTCGTTCCAAGGCTGACCATGCCAAATTTTAGTTTAAATTATGAGAAGCAAAAATGTAATAGGAATATCTTATTAGAATAAGCTCGTTCTTTTCAGAAGCTGGTAAGAAAAAGATTAAGAGAGAGAGAGTGTGTGTGTGTGGTATCTGCCTGCTGCATACTTGAGACCAGACCTGGCTGATCATCAGAAGTACTTTGGGAAATTCTTCAAAATACAGATTTCTGGGCTCCAGACCTACTGGAAGCTTAGTGCTGTGATGGAGCTCAGGAATCTATATTTTGAAAAAGCTTTCCAGGTGATTCTGACGATCATCAAGTTTAACAACAGTTATTATATACTTACAGTAGAACAAAGGTTTTCTTTAAAACTACCTTTGGTTAATGGTGTTACATTTGCATGGTTAGATGGAAGCATTACTCTGGCAAAATTGCCTTGCCATAGCTAATATAATTCTATATTGTAGGGGTGCAGTTAGAGAATAGGAGACTGGCATTGCAGAGTCCAGCCAGTCACACATAAAAATAAGGTCTTACCCACCAAGTAGGCAATGGAAGGATGCACTCATATTGCAACCTGAATGGACGGTGATTTTTTAAAAATTACTAATCTTGAATGATTTTAAGGGAACAAGGTTTATTTATTTATTTATATTTTTTTAGAGAGGGATGGGGGAGGTGCAGAGGGAGAGAAAACCTGAAGCAGGCTCCATGCCCAACATAGAGCCCGATGTGGGCTCGAGCTCACAACCCTGAGATCATGACCTGAGCTGAAATCAAGAGTCGGACACTTAACCGACTGAACCACTGGGGGCCCAGAACAAGGGTTTTTGTTTATTTGTTTTTTTAAAGATTTATTTATTTATTTTAGAGAGAGAGAAAGAGAGAGAATGAGCAGGAGGGGCACAGGGACAGGGAGAGAGAGAAACTCAAGCAGACTCCGAGCTGAGCACATGGCCCGACATGGAGCTTGATCTCATGACTCTGAGATCACCACCTGAGCCGAAACCAAGATTCGGATGCTTAACCAACCGCACCCCCCAGGTGCCCCCAGAACAAGGCTTTTTTTAAACAATAAATTATAAAGTCAACTCTTAATTACAGATACATTTGGAAGTAAGTGGTGGCATGAATTATGCATTTTTTTCTTACGAATATATCTGATATTTTGGGAATTTTTAGCATTTTAGATAATGTAGCTATACTATAAAGAGTTGTTCTTAATTATTGAGTGGGATTTTATTTAATCTTTTATGCTGAATTTCTTTCTCTTAAGATGTCACCACCCCTATTAGAAGACAGGTTTCATCCTTGGCTGACAGGCTAAATTGGGCATCAGTAGCTTCCATTTCAAGACCAAATAAGGTTGATATTGACTTGCCACACTCTCTATTCTATTGAGTACATGAACCTGTGTGAGTTTGTACCTATTTATGTGCAATAATGATACTTAATCATTTGAATGTTGTTTTACAATTCTGGAGAAGTGTACATGTTTCATCTCATTTGAGACTTTATGTGGCAGGTTTTATTCCCATTTCAGATGTTATAACATCTAAGAGTAGTGAAGTGACTTGTCCAAGGGGTATAAATAATGACTGTTGAAGATTAAATTTCTTTCAGCACTTTAAATATGTTGGTCCATTCTCTTCTGGCCTCTCCTGCAACTCATGAGATGTTAGCACCTATTCTTACTCTTATTCTTTTGTGCATAATGTGTTGGGTTTTTTTTTTCCCCCCTCTAGCCACTTACAAGAGTTTTTCTTTATCTTTGGCTTTCAGCTTTGGACTGTGTGTCTGGATACGGTTCTCTTTATATTTATCCTCCTTGGTGTTTGTTGAGTTTCTCAGATAGCTAGGCAGGTGTTTTTCACCATAATTTGTTCAAAAATTTTTTCGCTTTATTTTCACTCTTTTCCTTCCTGGACTCCAGTTACATGTATATTAGGCCATTTGATTTTGTCCCACATCCTTGAAACTATGTTATTTTTCTTTCCTTTTTCTCTATTTTTTCAGATCACATAGTCTCTATTGGTCTTTCAACTGCTTTTAAATCCACTGAGTGAATTTTTCTTTTTTTTTTTTTTTAAAAGATTTTATTTATTTATTTGAGAGAGAGAATGAGAGAGAGTGAGTACATGAGACGGGGGAGGGTCAGAGGGAGAAGCAGACACCCTGCCGAGCAGGGAGCCCGATGCGGGACTCGATCCAGGGACTCCAGGATCATGACCTGAGCCGAAGGCAGTCGCTTAACCAACTGAGCCACCCAGGCGCCCCCTGAGTGAATTTTTCAATTCACTACTTTTCAGTCCTAGAATTTGCATTTGATTTTCTTGTGTAGTTCCTGGTTCTCTGCTGAGATCCTCTATCTGTTCACTTATTAAGACTATGTTTTTCTTTACTTCTTTGAAATATTTATAATATTTTTTTAGCTCCTGGGGCGCCTGGGTGGCTCAGTCGTTGGGCGTCTGCCTTCGGCTCAGGTCATGATCCCAGGGTCCTGGGATCGAGCCCCGCATCGGGCTCCCTGCTCAGCGGGAGGCCTGCTTCTCCCTCTCCCACTCCCCCTGCTTGTGTTCCCTCTCTTGCTGTGTCTCTGTCTGTCAAATAAATAAATAAAATCTTTTAAAAATATATGTATATTTTAGATCCTTTAAATTCTTTCTCTGCTAAGTCCAATATCTGAACCATCTTGTGTCCAGTTCCTATTGCCAGCTTTTTTTTTCCCTGACTATAGATCACATTTTCTTGTGTCGTTGTATGAGTAGTGCTTTTTGATTGAACACCAGACGTTGTGGATAATACATTGTAGAAGCTCTAAGTTCTTTATTTTCCTCAGCAGAATATTGTTCTTATTTCAGTGGGCAATTACTGACAGATTACATTCAACTTGCATGGGCTTGGTTTTTTGCTTTCATAGCAAGGATCTGAAGGAAGCCCAAAGTGTTGCCCAAGCTCTTCTAATTTGTTAGAACTCAGCCTTCAAATTCTGTCTCCTTTGCAGATCTTGTCAGCTCTTGGTTTTAGGTTTTGTCAGGATGAGTCTACTACCAAGCCATAGTCTTTCTGTGGTGTCTTAGCTAGATACTAGGGGTGCTAACGAGGTGGTAAGGCAACCTCTGCACTCTGGCAAGGTCAAACTGTAGTGTTTCCGGAATGCCTCTTCCCAAAGCACCACTAGACCTCTAGTGTATTGGTTCTATTCTCAATCCCATGGTAAGCCTCAGGTGATCTCACCCTATGTATGTATAGCCTAGACCTCAGCTACAGTTTAGTGGGGAACCCTCACATGGACTTCTGGGGCCCAACTCGGCATTGCTCCTTCCTCTCCAATGCCCTACTCTGCAGATTTTAGTCACTTCAATATCCTTAACTTCTGATCTCTGTCTCTTTAATTCAGTGGGACTTTGGGACTGCTCAGACCAGCTCTCTGTGACATGGCCAGGAAATGGACTCCAGGTAGAAAACCAAGTGGCAGTATTGCACTTGCTGTTGTCCACTACCTGAAAATAGTTGCTTCATATATTTGTCCATTTTGATAGTAGTTTATGGCAGAAGTTCTAGTCCGGTACCCATCACTCCATCATGGCGGGAACTCAGACATGGAATGTAAATAGACTCTTGACTTCAGTTCTACTGTTCTGTATGCCACACTACAGCTGGCCCTTCTTTTTTGTTTGTTTGTTTTTTTTTAAGATTTTATTTATTTATTTGAGAGAGAGAATGAGAGAGAGCACATGCGAGGGGGGAGGGTCAGAGGGAGAAGCAGGCTCCCCGCTGAGCAGGGAGCCCGATGCGGGACTCGATCCCGGGACTCCAGGATCATGACCTGAGCCGAAGGCAGTCGCTTAACCAGCTGAGCCCCCCAGGCACCCGACAGCTGGCCCTTCTAAACCATGTGTGTTATGAGTGAATACTTGTGTCCTCAGAAGTCTGTGAGTGTTTATATTTTAGTTTAACTTATAAACTGGAAGAAAACCTTACTGATACAGAGCACAAGCAAACATCTATGAACTGTGATGACGTTTAGGTTGTTTTTATCCTTTCAGATACATCTTGGGTTGCACTAATGGATAAATTAGTCTGTTTAAAAACAGGCTAACAAGGAATGTAATAAAACTATTATGTAAGCAAACACTTGGAAGAGTGCTTTCCTGCTGGTTCAATTTAATATTTTTTGTTTCCTATAAACTTATAGACACTTTATGTCAGAAAGGAACTTAGTTTTGTCTTATTCACATTGTGAACAGAGAGTAAGATGGACTAAATCATGTTAACTCTACTTCTGTCTTGGTATCTAGTGGCTTTTCCTTTGGCACCCTCCTCACAAATCAAGGCTTCTTGTTTAGGTTGCCAAGTCTATTAGCTATTACCAGAGATAAGAAGGAGGAGTCTAAGAAATAGAAAAATTTTAGACAGTAACAGGAGCTATGGAAATATCTGAAAAAGAAGAGGAAGAGATTAAAAAAGAGATTTTCAACTTAAAAGCAGTATAGTGTATTAAATGAGTCTTTTGAGCAAAGTTATCTAACAAAAGTAACAGTGCACAGAGTATGAAGTATGAGCAGGATCAAAAAATAGTTTTCACTTCGAAAAACATCAAAAAAATAGGCAAAGAATCTGAATAATTTACAGAAAAAAGAAAAGCACTAAGCATATGAAGAGACATTCAGTTTCACTTATAATTTAAAGGAACTCAAATCCAAACTGCGTGCTACACAGAGGCTTGCCAAAAGTGAGGCTGTACGAGAATGCCCCAGAGCGACCAGGGGGTAGAGGAATCCTTGTCTGACACTGTGGTGGGGCTGTAAACTGGCACAGCTGTTTTATGGGAAGGTTGTCAAAATCAAAGATTAAAATGCCTGTACACTGTTATTTGGTACTTCTCCATTTAGGAATTTATCCTAAAGCAGTATCTCCACAAGTGTGCACACACACACACACACACAGACATGCACGCACGCACACAAAGTATTCATTAAAGCACTGTGTGTAGTAGCAAAACCTGGAAACAATTGACTTGCCTAAGAAAATATGGAGTTGTTTAAATAAATTAAGATATAGTCACACAGTGAAATACTGAACAGTCATTAAAAAGGATGAAGAAAGTGTCTATATGTACTTTCTCTCTAGAGAGAGAGTCCAAGATGTATTTTTTTAAACGATTTTATTTTATTTTATTTTATTTTAAGATTTTTTATTTATTTGACAGAGAGAGACACAGCGAGAGAGGGAACACAAGCAGGGGGAGTGGGAGAGCGAGAAGCAGGCTACCCGCGGAGCAGGGAGCCCGATGGAGGGCTCGATCCCAGGACCGTGGGACCATGACCTGAGCCGAAGGCAGACGCTTAATGACTGAGCCACCCAGGCGCCCCAAGATTTTACTTTTTAAAGTAATCTCTATACCCAATGTGGGGCTCAAATCCACAACCCCAAAATCAAGAGTTGCACACTCTACCAACTAAAACAGCCAGGTACCCCTGTATTTTTATGTGAAAAAAATGCGAGGAGCTAAGCAGTATGTTTTTTTTTTTTATTATTTATTTATTTATTTATTTATTTTTTTTAAAGATTTTATTTATTTATTTGAGAGAGAGAGAATGAGAGACAGAGAGCATGAGAGGGAAGAGGGCAGAGGGAGAAGCAGACTCCCTGCTGAGCAGGGAGCCCGATGTGGGACTCGATCCCGGGACTCCAGGATCATGACCTGAGCTGAAGGCAGTCGCTTAACCAACTGAGCCACCCAGGCGCCCGATTTTTTTTTATTTTTTTTTTAAAGATTTTATTTATTTATTTGAGAGAGTGAGAGAGAGAAAGAGCACAAGAGGGGGGAGCGGGAGAGGGAGAAGCAGACGCCCCGCCGAGCAGGGAGCCCGATGCAGGACTCGATCCCGGGACTCCAGGATCATGACCTGAGCCGAAGGCAGTCGCTTAACCAACTGAGCCACCCAGGCGCCCTAAGCAGTATGTTTAATCTGCTTTCTTTTATGTCAATGTTTAGTGTGTAAGTGGATGTACTGGTATTCTGATAGAAAATTTTTCTGGAAAGATACTAAAAAAATATTAACAATGGTTACTTCAAGGAGAGGAACTTGAGGGGCAGGGGGACAGTTTTCATTTTACATTTTTATTTACTATTTGAATTTTTCTAACAGTGTTCATCTACTACCTTTTAACTTCAAGTGTGGTTATTTGAGAGTAGGATTATGAGCCATTTAAATTTTATTCCTTACACTTTTATGTGCTTAAAAAAAACACACAAGCTTGTGCATACACACATAAACACACAGGATAAAAGAAAAAAATCTTCCAAACTGCGTATTTGCTTTATGGTGAATTTTAAGTTATTGGAATATATTAAAATTCTTTAAGTTCTGCTTAAAAGGAATTGCAATTTTCATAAAATCAGTTCTACTCTGGGATGATTTCTTTTTGCAGACCTTTTATGTATCCATAGTTGATTTATGTGAAAATGGCGGGAAACGTCCTTTCACGAATAGCAGTGCTAGCTTCAGCAAAGAACAAGCAGACACCATTCGCAGAATTCGAAACAGTAAAGACAGTTGGGACATGTTGGGAGTCAAACCTGGGGCCTCAAGGTAAGCAATGCTCTAGGATATTAGTCCTGAGTTCTAGCCTGGAGAAAAACTCAGCTGTCAATATCGTAGGTCTGATATATCTTCTTGTAATTGGCTGGAAATATGAAAATGTGTGGAAATGCATTAGATTATGTAATAACTCTTCTTCAGGGAATTGACTGAATGCCAGAGAAACAAAGTAGAGGGTACAGTGGCCTGGTGAAGGAACTCTGTAGTGTATGTGCATGAGTACTTTCTGGAATGGTGTGCTCTGCTTTTGTCTGTGTTGAATAGGAGCCTTGAAGCAGATGTAACCTTAAAAAAATACCTTACAAAAGAGAATTCTTAAATCATAGAATTTTAGAAGAGGAAAAGAATGTTAGCAACTTATCCAGACATTTCGTTTTTTTAGGTGAGAAAACTGGAATTCAGCAAGACTAAACACATGTTCAAGGACCCTAGGAGTTAGTGGTAGAATTGGTTCTTGACCTTGAACACTGTGTGTCTGCCTGGCTCTGTCTCTTTCTGTGGCCCTCAGAATCCTGCTAGGTCCTCGTCTGTGTATGAACTTAACGTTAAATGGTTTTATTTTTAGCCGAAAGAAATATTTGGGAGGAAGAGAAATACAATCGCTATTCTTTGTTGCTTGTGCAAGAATAAATCCTTGTTCGGTATGGTTATATAACTTTTAACAGTAGAACACTTCTGTTACTGTACATATTATGATTTTTATTGTAATTATAAGTGTTCTCAGATCTTTTTATTTTGCACCATAACTTTCCTCCCCATTCTTCTTCCTTTCTACTTTGTCACCTTGATTCCCACAAAAAAACAGTACGTATTGAAATGCCTTGTTGGTACCAATGGCATTAAGTTTCTCTTTGCCATTTTGGTCTCATAGCCTATCTTCAAGCCCAGAAGGCGAGAGGGCAGGGGAAGAGGAAGACAGTTATTGGTCACCTCAACTTGCCAGGCCTTACAAAAAAGGTTTTAAACACATGAACAGTTCGGATGATCTTGTGTATATAGCACAGTTAATTGGTCTCTTTTAAATGTCCTTTTGGATTTCCATAGTCTCATTCTAACGTCTTCTGTTTCACCTCCAAGGGAGATTGGCTCTAAAAGGAAGAAACTTTACTTATTAGTTAACTTAGAACATTGTTTATTAAGGAAAATTCCTTATTTGTTTACTATGTTAACTGGAATCTATCAAAATGTATGGGACCTCCATAAGTTCTCTATCACTGACCAGTATAAGCATGTGCTTCTCTTACTGTTTTTCTGGGTCTAATTTCGTATGGCAGTGAGCACATTTGAGCAGAACCTAAAAACAGTGTTTTAAAGTTATAAAGAGTTTTAATGTTTGTTCAGTGCCATGTTTACTGTTCCTGAACGTTAAGAAAATCTTCATCTTCAGCAGAATTAATATATTTGTTACTTTGTTAAATGTATTTGTTAATACATTTGTTATTTTGGAGAAGAATTCTGGCAATTTGAATTTCTTCAGAGAGGGAGAATATGATTCTTGTTAGTTAATATCAAAATTATCTATGTAAAAAAGGCCAATGCATGTTTCAGAACAAGCGAATTCAGGATTTGTTTAAGAGCAGAAAGCAGAAAAAGCCTTCCCCAAACCTAGAGGACTATGAACATGGCCCTATGACCTCAGTCTTTCCAAGTGGACACCCAAGACGTTCCATCACATGCAAGACAATCAAAGATTATCTCTCTAATTCAGAGAGCCAAATAGAAATCCTTCTGATAAAACATAAAGGAGAAAAGCTAGGGCATTTGGGAAAGCACCATATCCAGGCTTATAGGATAACTGGAGCCCTAAATTACAAAAAGAAGGTAGGAAGTCAAACTATCTGGTAAGGACAGAGCTAAATCTGACCAGAGGAGGAGCTGGGTACTTAGAAGCTTCTGGAGGCCTGACACCAGAGGATGATGAAGAGCAGGGAGAGGGGCAGGTGGTCTCCAGGCTCCTCCCCAGCCAGTCCCTGCTTGTGAAGAGCTCAGAAGCCTAAAGACCCCTCCTGGAGCTCTCCTGCTCTTTGGGAAACACTCACTGTATTGCCCCTTTCCTCTCTGGGTAATGTTCTCTTCTCTTTTGTTTCTTCTTCGGTCTCAGGAGCTCGCTGGAGCTCTCAGGTACCCCCATCTGCAGCATCCCTTACTAGATCAATGGTGTCACCATCTTCCCTGAGCCTCAGTGTCCCCCTGACCCTGGAACTCATTTCAGTCCCTTTTCTTCCATCTCCTCCCTCTGTTTATCCAGCTCATCACCTGCTTCTGCCGATTCTTTCTGTGTGTTATCTCTTAGCCACTCTTGATCCAGACTCTTGTACTCATGCTTGGCTTCTCGTAACAACCTCCTACCCATCTCCTAACTTCAAGAAACGGCTTTCTCAGCACCTTTTTTTTGTCATGAAACACCTACTGATATCATTGTTTATCAAATCTACTTTGTTGTTGTTTTGATTTCAAGGCCCTTCTCTTACTGACCCCTGCTTCCTGGCCAACTTTGTTTTTCTTTTTTCTTTTTTTTTAAGATTTCACTTACTTATTTGACAGAGAGAGAAACAGCGAAAGAGGGAACACAAGCAGGGGGGAGTAGGAGAGGGAGAAGCAGGCTTCCCGCCAAGCAGGGAGCCCAATGCGGGGCTCAATCCCAGGACCCTGGGATCATGACCTGAGCCGAAGGCAGACGCTTAATGACAGAGCCACCCAGGTGCCCCCCAAATTTGTTTTTGTTACCCCCCAGCAGTGTCCTCGTGGAACTTCATGCCGTGGCCATGCTGTTCCTAGTTCTTAGTCTCTGCCGGCTCTCTCCCAGTTGCGCTGTTTCCACACTTCCTTCAGAACCCCACCCCAGAGGCCTTCCCCGATCACCCCATGCCCTCATTGCTTCAATCAGCAAAGATTTGCTGGATGCCTGTTCTGTGCCAAGGACCTTTCCATGAATCATTCTTTTACCAGGCATTTTCTTGGTGTGTCGATACTCCACATTGTATTTCTTTTTCTACTTGTCGGTAACGTATTATTTATTTGTTTATTGTTTGTCTCCGAGTCCTTTAGTCCCACTTTTGAGAAAAGGTAGTGATGATTTGGGAGATGCTCACTGCAAGAGATGTGATGTAAGTCCAGACAGCCAAACTGCCGTGGGTGGGGGCTGACCCTGTCACTGACATAGAGCTTGGCTTCTTTCTCATAGGGATGAAGTCAACAAAGCCTATCGGAAACTCGCCGTACTGCTTCACCCTGACAAGTGCGTGGCGCCTGGTAGTGAAGATGCCTTCAAAGCGGTTGTGAATGCCCGGACAGCCCTCCTGAAAAACATCAAGTAGGAAGTCAGAGAAAAGGACAAGTGCGGGCCTCAAGTACAAACTGTCCCTAGAAGTGAAATAACCAACATGAATTTTTTTTCTCCACAAAAATCTTACTGCTTTTTTCTCTTGTTGTTATTTGTAAATTAGAAATTCAGGTGCCTGTGACCATTTCACAGACATTTTACAGAGCGGTGAAGAGAACCAAGCGCCACTTGTACGTATAGTTCATTTCCTGTTTCCAAATAATCTGAATTTCGTTCCTCCTTCGTTTGTGAGCTTGGTGATGGTAGCATTCCTCACGCACTTGACTCAGTCCAGGAGGTTTCTGGAGGGAGGAAGGGGCACAGGAGGACCCTTTCGCTTTTTCTTTTCCTTTTTTAAAGTTCACTGGAGAAGGAGACAGCAGAAATAGAAGGAAACAATATCAGGGCGCCTGGGTGGCTCAGTTGGTTGGGCGACTGCCTTCGGCTCAGGTCATGATCCTGGAGTCCCGGGATCGAGTCCCGCATCGGGCTCCCTGCTCGGCAGGGAGTCTGCTTCTCCCTCTGACCCTCCCCCCTCTCATGCTCTCTATCTTATTCTCTCTCTCAAATAAATAAATAAAATCTTTAAAAAAAAAAGAAGGAAACAATATCAAAACCCTGAAAGTTTGGTGGGACCTCACAAGCAAGTTGCTCCTTTTACAAGTTCCTTAGGTAGTATTTGAACCATCGATCAATCTATAATTAATGAACTCTTGAGAGAGAGCCCTTTGGAAGTCTGTGAATCGAGGTGAAACAGTTCCAAATTGAGCAGCGCTCTTTGAGGACATGTACTCTGTCCCCTTCTCCAGCCACCAGGGGGAGAGACAAGTTAGTCCTAGGAGAGTGGAGACAGTGGCAGCCACGAGTTCTGGGAACACTGGCTGCTGCTGGTCTTGCCCCGGATCTGGGGCCTCTCTTTAGCCATGGAACGGGGCTGGCGGCAGTAGGGAGCATCGTGTGCCCGGGAAGCAGGCGTCAGACCCCACAACAGACGTGCTTGCAGCTCACGCGAGCGCTTGTGTCCACATCCCCGAGGGCAAGGCCTGAGGGCACAGCCAGCCTGGCGTGGACTGGTCTGATGCCCAGGAGAGCCTGTGGGTGAGGCTTCTGCCTTTTCCTGTCTCTGCGTCGTTTGCCACGGAAAGGTAGGAAAGCCTGCGGCACTCCTCCATGAGCCAGGCCTCTTCTTCACTTCTCTACACAAGTTCCTTCTTTTTCTTCTTCTCTTTCTCTCTTATTTTTTTTAAATATACCACATCTGTCATTCTTCTCTTCTTGAATCCCTGGCTTTTGGCCACTGCCTCTTCCATCCTCCCTTACGAGCCTTGACCTTACAGTCCTCCCTTATAAGCCCTGGTTGACCAGAGACAAGTATGGATCCTTTGGGTGTTGGTGGAGGGAGAGATCTTAAGGCCTGTGTGGGAAGAATCTCTAATTTTTGCTTGGGCTCCATTTTTCTAAATAGTAATATTTTTAAACCATAGATTATGAAAGCTAATTTCACATAGAGAAATGCTTTCTTTTGCCATAGTTTCCTCCTCAATATCCAAGGAATGGATGAAGATCAAGTATATTAGGACTGGCCATTCTTCCAGAGCTTTCAGAACTGGTCCCACTGTTTGACCCATTATATCGTCAATCTCAGTACATTACTCATACTTTTAGCTGCGACCACCTTGCACTGATTGGGCTTTAAGGTACAAAGAATGTGAATTTTAAACAGCTATCCCATATTGATCACCAAATAGCATTCACCTTCTACCCAAGAAGAAAAGCCACTTCGGTTTAATTCCAGCCCTCTGCAGTCTTCTGGATTCTTCTCCTCTCCAAAGCAGCTTCCCTTTGTGTGGCTGCACTTGGGCTGCATTGAGCTTGTTGTCAGGAAACCAGAGCCTTGTTTTCTTATATGACTTTTCATCTTGGTGATTCTGAAAATGCTTCTTTTTTACGAATTGAGTCTAATTGAGTCTAATACATGATTTCCTGGGGATTTTCCTCTGGACTTTTAATTTTAAATAGCTTCTGGGACTGCAAAAGTCCAACCAGTTCCCGTTCTTCTGAATTTAAATTTTGCTTAAGGCCTTCATCATGCCTAAAGTAATTAAATGTAGGTCTATTCTTACAACAGAACTAGACTCAAATAAACGAGGGATTGTGCATGGTAGTGTCAGCCCAAATTGACATGACAGCTCACTGAGTATGTGGCCCTGTATGAAGCCTGTGAGTTTTCATCACTGTTACTAAAGACCAGATTGGTCACCTCATTCAACTACATTGTGCAGATGAGCGGTTACAACAGAGTTCTTTAGTGCTTCCTTTCCTGTATAGCGAGTGACTTGCTGAAATTTAGCCTGATTTTGGTTCTTAGGTCTTGGAACTCAGTTCCCAACACCTTCATTATTAATGTTAAGGATGGCCATGAACTACTTCATTTATGTAAAAGAAAGAAAAGAAGAAAGTTAAGCTTCAGGGTCCTAGAATTTGTCCGAGTGCCATAATCCTTGAGTAGAATATTAAGGGATAATAAAGCATGAGTTGCAATGCAAAGTTTTTTGGTACAAACTTCATACAAAACTTTGTAGACCTCTGTGCACTAAATTTATATTCTCAGTGCAAATATGTACTTTGTAGTTCAACTTTATGAAATTCCTTCAGCCAGTTAGGATTTTAAAATACATTGCCGAGAGTAACAACTGGCAGCATCATTCCACTGGCTAGAAAAAAATTTGACGGAGAATCTTGCTTTTCAGAAAAAAATAAAAAGTTTGGACAGTTCTTATAAAAGCCATTACTTCCATGTCTGAGTCATCAAGAATGAACAGTTTTAAAGCTTGTTAGAAATCCCTTGAGACATTTCTAACTAATTGCCCATCCTACCTAAACACTTTAAAATACACCATCCTTTTTTCCCTCTGTTCCCCTTTGGGGCTTCTTTGGAATTGATGTTCTCAGCTGTCAACAGTTCTACTTCAGCCTTGTCATTTCGAGTCTTCCCATACATATGTCCTCGGCTCTCTTGGCCTGTTAACTTCGAAGTCCAGGCCTCGAGTGGTGTGCTGCTACCCAGGGTAAATTGCTGGAACCCTGTCGGTGGCACACTGTTCTTTAAGGCTTACATTTACCTCAGGAAACTTACTCTAGTGTGTTCTCATGCACTAAATTTTCAACTGGTAATTCTTTATACCCATAAACCAGTATCTAATTCACTGCTAGTTAAAAGAGCCATAGATAAGGCAGCTAGATTTCTGAAAGAAAGCCAGAGTAAGTAAGCAGCCCCTGTCAGCCCTGAATCAGTACCACAGTTCCTCACAGAACAGAGACAGAACCTCGAGGGGGAGGGAGGTAGTTCAGGCCCAAGTTAGAAAGGGTGGAGCTGCGTGCCGATTACCTCTGACAGTGACAGAGACCTTCTCAAAGGTACTTTCAGTGGGTGCTGGAATGTCACTCCCTTCCCCACCGCACTGCATCCAGCTCACTCTGAGTCTGCCAACGTTTCTGCAAAACTTTCGAAAATGAGTCTAGCTGCACAAGAGAGCTATCCACCTTCCACTGCAAGGTTTGCAAAGTGAACAAATGTTCACACTTCTCATATTTGGTATTAGCACAATTGTAAGACAGTCGGTAACGTTTGTACGTTGGTTTTTCCGTTTAACGTTTCTAGAGAAGACAAAAGCTTAAATTTGTGACGTGGGGAAGTTAGATTGTGTCTAACAAGCAGTGCAATATTAGGCCATGCCAAAAAGGCCCTGGTGTGAAGTGACTTGTTTGCAGGTTGGACGGTTTGGGTTAGTGTCCTGCATCGATTTCCCGTGGGGTGTTCGTCCCCTTTGACTGTGAATGCAGAGTCTCAAAAGAAACCCTTAGCTCTTACGAGGTAATTTACATATTTACGTTCTTTTGAAATAACTGAAAATGTTAAATCTAACAGTTGTTTATGTCTTGTATAGAGAGTGTCATATGTATTTAAGTTGTGTATTTTTATAAAATAAAGCCAAAACTCAAACACCGGTCTGTGGGCTGCACTTTTTTGTTGAGACGCTGGTCTTTAATGTAAAACGTACTAATCTAGAAGGAACCCAGTCCCTTACCAACTGAGACCTTACAGAGGACCTCTTGCTTGCGTTTCCAGTTGGGAAATGGAGGAAATTTTATTCATCAGTCCATCAGATAATTCTAACCTTATTAAGTCATGGTGCAAGTGTTTTGATCTCTTAAAGATACTAATATGATGTTTGCTTTTTTAATTCAGATGAAACTTACCATCCTATTTTAATAATGCAGCTCTCGGCTGAATAACTTACTAATTCAGTTAACTGGTCCCTGGAAACAATCCTTAAGTAACAGACTGCTGTGAACCCCGGATTTGAAAGTGAAAGCCTTGCAGGGCCCACCGCCGAAGGCAGTGTCTCTCGGGAGCCTTCACACGAGGGCTGTAATTTTCATTATAAGTGATGTATGTTCTCACCTGAGAACACACGCCACTCTTTCGGGGAACTGCTCTACTCACTCCAAACTGCTAGCATGCTTTCAAGGGGAGCTGCCAAAATCTCCTCTGAGCCACCCTTTTGCTCCCTAGCCACCCAGATTGGTCCGTGAGATGGGAATGTCACCCAAGCTGAACCAATTGGCATCTTTGTCTGGGATCTTTCTCATTAGAGCTGGGAAAACAAACTTCCTCTCAGGAGAGGAAGTAAGATGGGAGAGTCCTGCTGATGCTGGAAACTGTGATTCTAATGTCCTGGAAAACATTCTGAAAGAATGAAGCAGACATTCATAAAGAGACAGAGTCCTGATGGCAAAGACTTGCCTTCTAGTCCCTGAGGTCCCCTGAGCTGGTTGTCCAAGCCCCTATGCCACCCCAGAATCCTTCCCACAGACCTCCAACCCGTTTCCTGCTTGGGCTAGCTGGAGTTTGCTTTCCATTACTTGAAACTAAGAAGATATTAGAAGATAGTAGACCTCAAGGATCATAAGCAAGGGCGAGAAAGCTATGGTCAATAGCCTGGTACAACATCTGATAGGTATGTTGTTAACATTTCTATGTTATAATATATCCGATTACTTGATGTTTCTCAGTTGGAGTCTTTGGCCATGTCTTAACCCAATAGTAGCCAGTTGTAAACTGAAAAGCAAAATTAGATTTATTCAGTTTGTTTCAGAGTCCACTTAAGATGCAAAATACTTGGAATTTCTTAAATTTCTAATTAAATTTTATTTATTTATTTATTTATTTTTTAAGATTTTATTTATTTATTTGAGACAGAGAGAATGAGAGACAGAGAGCATGAGAGGGAGGAGGGTCAGAGGGAGAAGCAGACTCCCCGCCGAGCAGGGAGCCCGATGCGGGACTCGATCCCGGGACTCCAGGATCATGACCTGAGCCGAAGGCAGTCGCCCAACCAACTGAGCCACCCAGGCGCCCCTAATTAAATTTTATTGTTAAAGCGTTCATTTGCCATGCATGTATTGAGCACCTACTGTGTGTTAGGCCTGTTCTAGGCACTGAGTGTATAACTGAGCTCAGGACCAACAAAAATCCCTGCCCTGTGCCACTTTACATTCTAGTGTGTGTGTGTGTGTGTGTGTGTGTGTGTAGTTTTGAAGAAATGGGTTTTTTTCTTTTTTTTAAAGATTTTATTTATTTGTCACAGAGAGAGTGAAAGAGTGCACAAGCAGGGGGAGTGGCAGGCAGAGAGAGAAGCAGGCTCCCTGCTGAGGACTGATCTCAGGACACCAGGATCATGACCTGAGGCGAAGGCAGATGCTTAACCAAGTGAGCCACCCAGGCATCCAGGTTCTTTTTTGTTTTCTATAGGCTTCTTATTTCCTATAGGTTTATTTCCAAAGAGGCAAGTTTGCACTTATTGAGAAGTATTCAATATATGCAATTTAGAATTAATGCTCTGATTGCTACTATATGTTTGTATTTCATGGGAGTTGTTAAAATGCTGTATTAAGGTTTTTTCAGAAAACTTAATCATTATTATTATCCAAAGCTCAATTTTTCATATTGGCCTAGAGGAGATAGTTCCAGACTTAAGGAGTCTTTTTATATATGTTTTATATTTATAATTAATGTATTTTTCCAAAGCAGTTGATAAGGTTGTATTTATTTGAAGGGGAAATATCTAGACTTTAAGTTGTTTTAGTTAAAACAATAATGTGTACCTCTGATACCCAGTGAAAATTTTGATCAGTTGACTATTGTAAAGGATGATATGACTTCAAGAAAGTTATTCTCTCTGCATCCAAAATAGTTAGTTGCTGGTGATCATTATAAAGCCAGCAAATGCAGCCCATGATAGCATTTTACTGAGGGAGGAGACAGTAAAAGTTTGGTATGATAGAGGCCTCAGACAGTGGAATGTGAACATTCTGCTAGTTTCAGAGCATGAGAGAGAACAAAAAGGTTAATAAAATAAATAACTAAAGAGAGCAAAGCATCTTAGTGGTTCAAAAGGAAAATAAAATTAAAGAAACCGTTTCCATTCTGAGTAGCAGGGAGCAAGGAGAAAAGCCCCAAGTCAGCATCTGTCAAATGTTTTTTATGGACAGAACCCTATATTTCTGGTGAACTCCCAACATGGGACCCCTGTATGTAAAACAGCTAAGAGCAACGTTTTAGGAGGATAAATTTGTAAGATGACAGTTTTTTTGTTTTTTTTTTTT
>NC_138378.1:105800833-105869955 GCF_054177405.1 Leptonychotes weddellii
GAGACAGAGAGCATGAGAGGGAGGAGGGTCAGAGGGAGAAGCAGACTCCCCGCCGAGCAGGGAGCCCGATGCGGGACTCGATCCCGGGACTCCAGGATCATGACCTGAGCCGAAGGCAGTCGCTTAACCAACTGAGCCACCCAGGCGCCCCTGTAAGATGACAGTTTTAACGTCATTCCTTATAAAAGCAATCTACCAGGCAGTTCTGCCTCCCAAGGTAGATGACAGAGTTTCTATCAGAAGATAAGTCCCCACGCCATTCCCTCCTGCTCACAGGCGCTGGTGGGAGGAGCACCTCACCCGAGAGAGTGACGGGGCTCAGGGAACCGCTGTCAGTTACGAGCTGCTGACAGGCACTCTGTAATGCGGGGGGGCTGGGCAGGGACCCTGTTTAATGAAGGGTCCTGATGACATTGCAAACATAAGAGAAAGTACCCTGGCTTTGTGTCGTGAGGCAAAGAGCTGAGCTGCTCTTCTTAAGAAATGAACAAGACTTCTAAGGGTTGGAGCTGCCGAAAGAAGAGGAAGAAAGACCAGATAAGATGAGGCAGAAGGCTGGGGTCCTGAGAAGGATAATTGGAAAGATAGTAGATACTAAAAATCATTAGATGTTAGGGAATAGTTGAAAGATAGCCAAAGAGAAGTGCCCAGTGACAGAAACAACCAAAGGACTTTTAAGAAGATGGATACGTTTAATAACATTATCACCATTTTACAGATGAGAAAACGGAGGCTCAGAGAGGTTAAGTGACTTGCTCCAGGACACACAGGAAGCTATTCAGACCCAAGCTTGCTCAGCGACAGAACCCAGGTTCGCAGTCTACACTATCAGCCGCAGGATCAAAATTTTAAAATATTCTGCTTTGTACTCCTGAGTAGTATTGTACCCTTTTGTCCGATGTTACTTAAATGAATAAATGGGCTGCATTTTTTTTTTTTTTTTGAAGACCACAAAGGTACAACTTTCCTTATAATGGCACAAGTTTAAATCCTGCATGTGTGCATAGGAATGAAGGAAACTTTTTTCTGAGGGTGTCCAAGCCAAGAGTTAGCATGGCAACGTAAGTTAACAGTGTGTTAAAATACGGAATATAGGGGCACCTGGGTGTCTCAGTCGGTTGGGTGTCTGCCTTCAACTCAGGTCATGATCCCGGGGTCCTGGGATCAAGCCCCTCATCGGTCTCCCTGCTCAATGGGGAGTCTTCTTTCTCCCTTCCCCCCTGCCCCTTCCCACCGCCCTCTGCTTGTGTGTGCTCTCTCTCTCAAATGAATAAAATTTTAAAAATCTTTAAAATATGGAATATAATACTTTGGATATATTTATTAACAAGTTTTGTTTTTTTTTTTAGTGAGATTTTGAACAAACCCTTGCCAAACCTCTGATGCCTCTAAATAGCTTGAAAATCATGTCTTCAGGGGCATCCAGCCAGGTCAGCAACTGAAGGGTAATTAAGCCTGCGGACCTGAGAGAGAGATCCTTTACGGCCGTCAGCCTAGGGGTTTTGTTTCTGGGTGATTTTCACGCCCTTCACTTATTCTCTTGTCATAGTTAGAAGCCATGCAGCCTTAAAAGGATGGTTTCCCTCCCTCCCTCCCTCCCTCCACCCCAAAGCCTAGCCCTGGCCTTCTGTGTTAGAATCGCCAGCACTGCAGGAGGAAAGGTGGTTTATATTCACCAAAGTGTCTGGGGAGAGGGTTTTAGGGAATGAAGTCAAGATAGTTTGACTTTCTACCCTATGCTTGTCTATATTCTTGTGTTTTCCCAATGGATGTAAATTATTTTAGTCATCTAAAAAGTTAAATGAAACAACAACAAAAAAACTAAATATGGTACCATTTAAAAACAAAAAAAAAAAGAAAAGAAAGAGACTCACTCCAAACTGTGGGAACCTCTAAGGGTGGCTCTGGGCTGTAATTAAATCTTGCTTCTTTACTTTAGTAGAAATTTCATCCTAAGAGAGAAGAAAACTTTTAGTCTCTTAACAAGTTTGTTTGAAAAGCTAACCTAGCAATCAGTGCTGTCTGACTGGAATTTCAAATTCACTTACTATAGTTACATGTCCGTAGGCTCTCTCCTATACACAGAACTGAGCCGCAGCACTGGGATGGGAAGAGCCGGGGTAGAGTCTTCTCTCGCCTCTTAATTAAGAGAGTAGCCTTGGGCAAGGGGGTCCACCTTTCAAGGTGCACTTTCTTATGTTATTAGATGAGGCTCTTGGTTAAAGAACACCTGAGGTACTTTCTTTTTTTTTTTTTTAATTTTTTTTTTTTTATTTATTTATTTGAGAGAGAGAGACTGAGAGAGAGAGCATGAAAGGGGGGAGGGTCGGAGGGAGAAGCAGACTCCCCGCCCAGCAGGGAGCCCGATGCGGGACTCGATCCCGGGACTCCAGGACCATGACCTGAGCCGAAGGCAGTCGCTCAACCGACTGAGCCACCCAGGCACCCACCTGAGGTACTTTCTAAAGACCATTACTTTTTGAAATCTGACAAGGGTCATAAAATACCAGGTCCCCCAGACCTCTCGTATATTATTCCACTGCCACTCCACCGCTCCAAAAACAGAAAAGGGAAAGGAAAAGAAAAACGGTATTAGAAAAATGTTAGTGAACTAGGCTTGTGCTAGAGTTAGGAATAATAGGCATTGTTGAACCCTTTCGTTTCTTTTAATAAATCTTAAACTCCTGCTACACGTAATCGTGATTTCAGCAGCTCACTTTACAAAGGCAAATGGTGTTGGAAATTTTTAGTAACAAGTCCCCGAGACTCAGATGTACAAAGACATTCTTTATTCCTATAAAACGGAAGTCATCTTGAGTCCTGAGCTCACATTTTCCACCAAAGGTGGGAGAACTTAAAATTTGCCTCTTGAGGCAAGTTAGTCACTTCTGGTTTTAAACATGATCAACTCTAGATTAAAACCCAGTAAATACAAGAGCCCCCTCCTCCTGACACTTCTACCTCCTTCTTTGCCCAGGGGAGACCTAGACTTGGGGCAAAGGGCACCTTACCTCTCATCTTGGCCAAGGGAAGCATTTTGGGGCCCTCTTGCTGTCCGCCACCCTAGTGGCCTCACTGGCCTCTAGCTGGTCCCACCTGCTCCGCCATTTGCTGCTAACGTCACGGTCCTGCCACGGCCTCCGGACCTGAGGTCCAAGCACTTGTCCTCCTGGTTGTCCAGGTTGGCCCCTGGCCTCTTCTGCTCTGTTCCCTGGGCCGCTTAGCTCCTCTGCATCCTATCCAATTGGAGGGTCAGTTTTCCCCTGCCCAGCCCTGAGGCCCAGCCCCTGGGACCCCTTTTGGTCATGGCCACTCTGGCTCCCGTGCCCTGTGAGGTACAACTTCACACCAGGCTTCCCCTGAAATTGCAGCCTCCAGGCTATACCTTGGAAGCCACCTTGAACTTTTCTATCTGGCCCTAGGAGTTATTGGTGTGCTGGTAAACTGGCTTTCCGGGAGGGGGACCAGGAAATCCTGATTTGCAGCTTTTGCCCATAGTCGTATAAATACTCTCCAAGTGGTTGATTTCAAGCTGGGGAAGATACACCAGTAAGCTTTCGTGAGCCATGATACAGCAAACTCCAACTGGGCACTGTGTACCCCGGGAAAGCGTGGGGGCGGGCAGGGCCTTTTATGCATCCTCCCGCACCTAAGCTTTCCCCTCACCCCTCACGATCTTCCCCTTTTATCTCATCTCCTCAACTAGATTGTTAGCTCTTTGGGGGCAGGTTTACATCTCAAAGCCCTATCTCCCAAAGCACTTCTCCCAGTGACTTGCGGGAGGCACTCAGTACTTACGGTGACTGATTACATTCTTTAACAATATTGCCACTAAAGACTCCGTTTAATTAAAAATTTTTTTTTTTACTAAAGTGTAATTGACATACAGTATCCTATTAGTTTCAGGTGTACATCATTGTGATTCAATAATTTTACACATTATGAAATGATCCCCATGATAGGTTTCGTAACCATCTGCTGCTAAGGACTTTTAATAAAACCCCACTGTTTTGCTGTTAGAGGCAAAAAGGTGGCTCACTTCTTGTGATTTTCCCTGCAGATCAGATGAAATTAATCCAATGCCCCACAGCTCCTTGATGCTGCACAGAGAGCATGCCTGCCATATTGCTAGGGATTTATTTTTCTTTTAAGATTTTATTGTTTAAGTAATCTCTACACCCAACGTGGGGCTTAAACTCACAAGCCCGAGATCAAGAGTCCCTCCACCAACTGAGCCAGCCAGGCGCCCCACCCAGGGGATTTTTAATACAGCGAGGTGTGGGGTTTCGTGAAATGTATTTAGTGGGATGGATTTGGTTGAAATCAAATTAATTTATATCATGATTTAAATTACTAGGCAGGAAGACCTGACTTAACTCACTAGCAGCCTCCAATCAACGTTATAAATGGGTGATAAGTCTTTGATACACTTTTTAGCCCAAAGTATATGATTCATTGCAGCAAAGACTGATTGAACACTTACTATTTGCAAAGAAGGTGCTTTAGGAGCTGAGGAAGTGTGCAGGACAATGATTCTTGAAGTGGGGTCTGGGACCAGCCGCCTGGGCCATCACTGCTCCTGTAACTCTCTCCCCTCCTTTACCCCAAGACACTGACTGAGCTGCGGATTGCCTACAGCCTAGCCTGGTGCGCCTGTGCAGTCAAAAGGAGAGCAGATTTGACAAGTGACTCTTCTCTTCCTCCCTCCTTACACACCTACTCTTGTAAGCCTTCTGTTGCCCTGTAAAGTCAGCGTTCCTACCATTTATTGAGCACTTCCTATAAACCAAGTACTCCCTCAGCCATTTAAAAGCATTTTATTTCAATCTCACAATGACCCTTCAAGAGAAACTTTTTTTTTTAATAGGCTCCACACCCAGCATGGAGCCCAGCACGGGGCTCGAACTCATGACCGTAAGATCAAGACCTGAGCCGAGATCAAGATCAGTTAGCCAACTGAGCCACCCAGGTATCACCAGGATAAATACTTTATCCTCATATTATGGAAAAGGAAATGTGCTCAGAAAGGTTAAGTAAATCATCTAATACCATAGTCCTGTTGCCTTACAGTCCCCCAAAGATATGTCCCTTCAGAACCCGAGAATATGACTTTATTTGGAGTAGAGTCTTTTCATATGTAATTAGGGTAAGGATCTTGAGATGAGAACAGTCTGCATTAGGGTGGGTCCTAAAGCCAGTGCCAAGTTAGGGCCTAAAGCCAGTGCCAAGTCCTTGCAAGAGAAGGGGAAAAGGACAGAGACACAGGAAAAACGAGACCATGGGAAGACAGAGGCAGACGCTGGAGTTACAAAGCAGCACGCTAAGGAAGGCCAATGGTGGCTGGCAGCTACCAGAAGCTAGGAGAGGGGCAGAAATGGATTCTCCCTCAAACTCCGGAGGGAACCCACCCTACTGACACCTTGATTTTGGACTTCTGTCCTTTAGAACTGTGAGAGAATACATTTCTGCTGTTTTAGGCCACCCAGCTTGTAAAATCTGCAATGGCAGCCCCAGGAGACGAACGCTAAGAGCGGAACCTGCGTTCATCCTGGGGCCTGACTCCAGAGCCCATACCCTTTGCCAGCACAGGACACTGCCTGGGCCTGATATAATCCAGCCTCCTCCTACTGTCTCTGCACTTACATTCCCTTACCCTCCTGTATGCTCTAGGCGCACTGAACTACTTGGCGTTCTCTGAAAACATCGTACTCTCCATGGCTCTGTGCCTTTGTAACTTCTGCCCCCTTGACCTGACACACTGATGGACTGACTGTCACCGCCACCCCCCCCCCCCGCAGCCCCCCAGCTTCATATGCTGAAGCCCTAATCCCCAGTGTGATGGTATTTGGAGGTGGGAGTATTTGGAGGTAATTAGGTTCAGATGAGGTCATGAGCGTGGAGCCGCCATGATGGGATTAGAGTCCTTCTAAGTAGAGGAAGAGACACTGGAGCTTCCTCCATCCACCACATGAAGACACAGCAAGAAAGCAGCCAGCTACCAGCCGGGAGGGGCGCTCTCATCAAGGACTGGGTCTGCTGGCACCTCGACCTTGGACTTCCAGCCTCCGGAACTGTGAGAAATAAATGCTTGCTGTCTAAGCCCCGCTGTTCTAGCAGCCTCAGCTGACCAAGGCACACCCTCTTTCTCCGCTCCTCTCTGCCTGGCAAACTCTTACTGAACTTTATATCCAGCGGTGGCCTCTGAATTTTTTTCTAGACTCACCTCTGCTACTCAGGCACATTTAGCAGATTTTCTCCTTCGCAGGGAAAGGTCTCTTCAATGTATTACCTATTGGCAGACCTCAGTGCCTAATAAAATCATAGTAAGCATTTGATGAATGAATGAATGATCTATGTTGCTGCACTGTGGAATAGACTGCAGATCCTTCAACCACACAGGTCCCAACAGATTATGAAAAAAGTTCCAGAATACGATTTTAAAAGGGGCCTAACTGAAAGTAAGAAAATAAAAGATTATGAGTGCCATTAGCACCGAAATATGTTGCTCATTAACCAGTCAAATCTTGGTGTAATTTTCTTGATGAAATGTGTCTAAGTGTCTCCCTGGTTTGTGGAAGTTCCTCACAAAAATGACAAGAGAGTGGGCTTTGCTGGGAATCAGGCCTGGCCTTTGAGGGGCACCAGAACCAGCACTGTTGATGGCCTATCCAATCCTCATTCCTCCTTTCTTCCTTGCTGGCAGATTCCTAATGTTATCCAGGTACGTATCCCTCCACAGTGTGGCTCAGTGGTAACTCAGGAGTGATTGAAACTGTCCACAGTGGTACCAATTCTATTGCCAGTGACTGGTTTGGAAACGGGTATGTGACCCTGCCCTAGGCAAAAAGACATAATGGACATTCTTTTTTTTTTTTTTTTAAGGTTTTATTTATTTACTTGAAAGAGAGAGCACAAGTTGGTGGAGGACAGAAAGAGAGGGAGAAGCAGACTCCCCACTGAGCAGGGAGCCCGACATGGGGCTTGATCCCAGGACCCTGAGATCATGACCTGAGCTGAAGGCAGACGCTTAACCGACTGAGCCACCCAGGTTCCCCTGTAATGGGCATTCTTATGGGAAGCTTTTGGGAAGAATTTTGTACTCCTAAAAAGAGAGGCATAGGAGGAAACTGTTTCTCTTCTGTGGTACAATGTCTTATCTACCTATGATGCTGGATTGTGGGCCATCTTGCAACCATGGGGAGTGTTAGCTTCTCATGGCAGCCCTGATATGCTAAGGGCTGCAGGGCAGAAGGTGGAAAGTCACATGGACCTTAAAGATGGTATTTTACCACTGAATAACTAACCTTAGATCTGTGCCATCCAAAGACTGGGTAGAGGTCCTATCCAAAGACGCGGTATAGAGGTAATACATTTCTCTACCGCTTATGACATTTTGTATTGAGTTTGGGATTACTTAAGACAGAAATCATCCCAACAACTATTATACAATCCACCTGCCAAAAATGTCTTTGGGCCCACCCTGGGAGAGAAGTCTGAGAACTCCACCATTTTCAATTTATTGAAGAGAAGTTCTGCATGTCAAAAAAAGCAACCTTTACCCTTGAGAGGGATCAATCACCAAGCTTTTAACACTTCAGAATGTATTCATTGATTCCTAAGTATCCCTTCTCCCACACATTTATTCAGGGTCTTTTCTATGATAGTCTCTCTGCTATACTCTGGGATGATGATATAATGAACAGTAAGTATCAACTTATAGCGAGCATGTAAATCCTCCTTTATGTCATTCTCTCTAAACTTATTTAGGGGCACCTGGGTGGCTCTGTCGTTAAGCATCTGCCTTCGGCTCAGGTCACGGTCCCAGGGTCCTGGGATCGAGCCCTGCATTGAGCCCTGCGTTGAGCCCCGCGTCGGGCTCCCTGCTCGGCTCCCTGTTTGGTGGGAGGCCAGTTCCTCCCTCTCCCATTCCCCCTGCTTGTGTTCCCTCTCTCGTTGTGTCTTTCCCTGTCGAATAAATAAATAAAATCTTTAAAAAAAAAAAGTTATTTAAATGTGCAGCTGACCCTTGAAAGGCAGGGAGGGGTTAAGGGCACCAACCTCCATGCAGTTGGAAATCTGAGTATAACTTCTGACTCCCCCCAGAATTAGCTACTAATACCCTACTTTTGACCAGAAGCCTTAGTGATAACATAAAGATTTGATTAACACATATTTTGTGTTATATGTATTAACACCGTATTCTTATGAGAAAGTAAACCAGAGAAAAGAAAATGTTTTCGAGAAAATCATAAGGAAGGGAACATACATTTACAGTACTATACTGTATAAAGAAAATCCACGTATAAGTGGACCCATGCATTCAAAACCGTGTTGTTCAAGGGTCAACTGTAAATTATTTTTGTTTAAAGGCTATTTGAACTCAGACTTCATTAAAACAAAACAAATAAAAAACCCAACTCCCACTTAGAGCTACATGAATACGAAATTATGAACCAGATGACAACTCTCCAGCTCCATCCAGATTAGTGTCTGCCTGTGATGTGTGGAGCAGCTTTTATTAAGAGAAGCCTGGGCGCCTGGGTGGCTCAGTCGGCGAAGCGTTGGACTCTTGATTTCAGCTCAGGTCTTGATCTCAGGGATATGAATTCAAGTCCTGCATCGGGCTCCACGCTGGGCGTGGAGCCTACTTTAAAAAAAAGAAATGGAGAAGCAAGGAAATGCAGCCCCCGAAAACCTGCCCCCTACTCCATGAAAGTGACAAAGAGGGGGATGCAGGCCAAAGCTGAGCAGGCCGGGGAGACGGGAGACGAGCTCACACCCTAAGATGGGAGCAAGTCCCTGACAGCGTGGGAAGGAGAGAGCAGAGGGCTGCAAGCCAGCAGAAAGACTGAGTCAAAGTTGGCAGCTCCTAAAAATAGCAGAGCAGGGCTATACGCTTTCCTGTCCCCACAGACGTACAGATGACAGGTAGCGTGGGCTCTGTGGGGCTATTCATGAAGGGAAGGGCGAGTCATCTTGACCCGAACGCCTTCCACCGGGTCTTCTGGGTCCTGGCTCAGCTGCACAGAAAGCCGTCAGGGCGGGCTGCACGGAAAGCCAGAGGCTTCCTAGAGGGGAGGGAGGGGGAGAGACACGACTGCTAAAACCCACTCTGAACCTATTTCGTTGAGAGGAGTTTTAATCAAGCAAAAAAATGTTAAATTAAAATAAAAACACTCACTAAAAAAAAAAAAAAAAAGGACTAAGCTCTTGATCCAGTTTTGAGAAAGCTCAGCACATATTCCACTGAAGATGACACTTTCTGAAAGGTGCCTGGCCTCCCCGACGTGGCCCAGCAAGACTGAAAAAAGGATGACCAAGCGGGTAGCTGATGTATTTCCGCCAGCCCTTGTGCAGTAAACAGCCTCTTTTTTAAGAACTCAAGAGGGAAAACAATGCCGGCATGAAATATTCAACAGCTATAAAACTTACTATCTGTAAAAACACGTGAATATGCTCACCCCCAACCTGTGCATGTCCAATCTGGGGTAAGTCCGCGTGACAGCTCACGTGCAAGGCCCGAGCACTTTGTGGAATGAATCCTAGAGAGCATTACTTAATTTGGACCACTGTCTTCCCATAGTTTCTCTTTTGTGCCTTCTTGCCAGTTTTCCCCTGATAGTCTCTTCCTTTTCCCAAACCATCTTTCATTCCAAACCATCCTCTGAGAGAATGTAGCTGGTCAGGACCTGTCGTTTGTCCAAATGAACCCAGGTGGGCTTCATGCGACTGTAAAGCACGAAGCCCAAACGTAGCCGCTTTAGCTCGGCATTCAAGGCCTTCCGTGATCTGGCCCCGTCCTGCCTCCCTTGCCTCACCACGACCTCCCTCTCTACACCCTTCCACCCTCCGCCTGGTTCCCCATCCCCAGGTCCTGGCTGGACTTCCCCACATCCCTGTATCTGCTCACACTCTGCGCTGGCTGTCCTTCCCTCATTCTGGGCAGATACTCTTTCCCTTCTTCCCTCCCAAATGTGCCCTACTGCACACGGTCTTTTCTGGTCTCCTTTTTTGAAGTAAACATTATGAATGCTGCTTGGTAGACTTCCGCAAGAAGCTTGACCTGGAGGAAGGGAAGTAAGGCGGCAGCTGGAGGGAATGAAGGGCCTAGAAGGGTTGTCATTTGTGACTTAAGACGGGAGCAGCCTTGTCTGTTGAGAGGGAAGATCCGGGAGAGAAGGGAGAGGACCAGAGTGGGGTACAGGGGATGGTCTCCTGGGCAAGGGGAGGGGTCAGGCCTGGACAGGAGGCAGGGACCTCTCTCTACAATCTCCACTGTACTTTTTGGATCATATGTGCTCTGATAGAATGGTGGTGGGGGTGGGAGTGGAGGTGGGGTGCTTGGACAGCCACTCTGCCTACAAAATACCGTCTTCCCTTCCCTACTCAGTGAGATCTGAAAGGCCATCGTTCTGACTTATTCCCCTGACCCACAGCTTTGACCACCAGTTAAAGGTGTGCGTGCATGTGTGTGTGTGTGTGTATCTGTGTGTGTATGAGCCTGTATGTTCTTCCTGGGCCAGACTGCAGGCCTCCCCTCACGTTATTGCCCTATTATGGGCCTGCTGTCTGTTTTCCACCCCTCCAACTGGACTGCCCGCCTGCCTCCCAGGCTGGAGGGGACAAATCTGGATTTGAACAGACACGCCTTAAGGCAGAGGCCCAGCCTCTTTCCTGCTTTGCTTTCCCCTGCCCCACGCCCTGTGGTCCAACACTAACTTGACCCCTACCCAAGCAGGGGGGGCAGGTTACTGAGTCTGTCATTCCTCCAGCAATGACTGATAGGCAGGGCGGGTCAGATTCCTCAGCACCTAGATGCCAAGCCCTAGGGTCAGGTACATGGGTATAAACTTGGCAGTGCCCTTTATCTGCTATGGAACCTTAGGCAAGTTCTGAACCTAGTCTCAGTTTTCTCATCTGTAAAATGGACATAATCATATTTACATCACAGAACTGTTGTGAAGATTGCATGAGATAAGGAGCTTGGGACCCAACCAAAGAATATCCTGGATGCTAAGAACTTTAGAATCGAATCTGAAAACAGTAAGAAAACCATAGACATTTTCGAGGAAGTGCAATGATTGGAACTGTGCTTTAGAGACAATTCCAGCAGCAGCATGAAGGGGATTTGGAGAGTCTTGGAATGAATCCTGTGAGCTTCAGGCGTCCATTCTGCTGTTGGGATCACCTCTTGTTCTGAACCACATGATCTCCTCTGTGCCTGTCTCTCCGAAGGACACTCAGCTTTGGGATTAGGGCCATCCAAGCAGTCCAGGATGGTCTCATCTCAAAATGCGTAACTCAATTACACCTGCAAAGATTCTTGTTCCCAATAAGGTCACAGTCACAGGTTCCAGGGATTTGGACATGGATGTACCTTTTGGGGGTCATCATTCAAACTAAGTAAAAAAATCACTGATGTTCCTTTAGTGCAACTTGAAAGGGAAGGTGACATCTGAGCACTTTACAAGTATTATTTAATCCCCTAGCAGGTGGGAATTGGGCAGTCCTCTTACCTGGGGCAGCGACAGCTAGGGACCAGATTTTCAAAGATGATAGGGATGAGATCAGATCTGGATTTGGAATGCTCTCCCTGGTTGCGGGGGTAGAGAATTGGCTGGCGGGGTGAGAAGGGGAGGGTCAAGGGTGATTCCTGAGATTGGCATGGTACAGGTGGAGAGGAGCAGCTATGGGGATGGTAGATTGTTTTCATCTGCAGGGAGGGCTTTGGGCCAGCCCTCTCTTCGCCCCTCCAGCCGGACTCCCCCCACCCCCAGGGGTCTCAGCTTAGCTCTTCTGGGTGTTGTGACTTTCCACCTGTGAGAGGGACCGTGAAGGTAGAGGGCCCCATCTCCTCCCCGCCTGGGCCTTCTCTCGCCATTTCTTGTTGTTCTCAAATCTTTGTCTGCTCCTTCTTATCCCCAGCAGGCTGGGGGAGAGGCTCGTTAGCACGTATTTCTATGGTGCCTCTTCCCAGAGGGGCCCCTGGCTTGAGTGCTTTTGGAAATGTGACATTTCCACAGAGGCCCCGGGATTACTCAGCATTCACACGTTGTTTCACACTCCATGGGCATGTGTCTTGCCTTCCCCAAATTTAACCTGTCTGGGCTTCGACTTCCTCATCTGGGCCGGAGCAGGATGATGCCTCGCATCTCTTTCTCTGACATCCGGGGAGCCACGATTCTACAGGCAGCCTCTGGCTGTCAGCTAAGCCCCAGGTCTCTGAGGTGGAGTGCACCCTTGGTTAAGGAAGCAGCAACTGACCAGAGGAAGCTTCTTGAGGATTCCTGCTTGAGCCGGACTTGTGTGTGGCATAGAGCACATTGGGCCTCCAGCCCTCTCTCTGCCGCCCCTAACCGTGGGCTCTCTGAGCCTCAGTTTTCTCACCCGTGAATGGGGATGTTGGTACTTACCCCATAAAACCAAAGGAGAGAGCACAAACTACAGCTCCTGGAAGGCCGGACCCCACACGACGTGGGGGCAGCGAATACTGTCCTCGCCCCCTGCTGGAAGGCCCAGGCCCAGTGCAGGAAAACTGACATGTGGTCAGGATTTACTTGATGTCACTTTGGTGGCAAGTTAGGGAACAGCTGATCTGTTTCAAATACTGGGCAGGAGGGACCGGGGGACCTGGTCCTGCTCCTGAGGAGATGCTCACACCCAGGAACGGGACAGACCCAGAAACGCGCCCAGCCCGGGAAGGTCAGTGCTGTGCTCTCTCTGCTCGCTTCCCTCTGCCCACCTGAGAGGCTTTGACAGTCCCTGAAGGCAGCGAGCAGGCTGTACAAGTGGGCAGAACAAGTGGGGCAGAGGAACCTGAAGGAGAGGCTGGAGCCGCACCTGCAGGGCGCATGCTCACCCTGCACACGTGCTCACTCACATGCATGCTGATTACACACACTCATCATACACGCTCACACTCAGCACATTTGCTCACACGGTACACACCCTCACGCACATCACACTGATCATACACACTGAGCACATATGCTCACACTCATCACACCTACTCACACAGCACACTGATCACACATGCTCACTCACAATGATCACACACTGCACACCAATTGCACAAACATTCCCATGCACACTGATCACACACGCTCACTCACAACTCACACTGATCACACACAAAACACTTACTCCTACACACAACACTCACAAACACGCACATCCTCACACGCTCCTCTTTATCCTCACACGCTCACACACACACACACACACGGTGGCCCAATCAGTGTCCCAGAAGCAGGGGCACCAAGAGACACAGAAAGGGACAGAGAGGACAGCAAGGACAGAGAGAGACAGAGAACTGGCGGACAGGCCAATGCTGTCAGAGAGGAAAACGGTGGTGGAATCAGGAGAGGCTCCCAGATGCAAGCAGCGAGGGATCCTGGGAGATGGCAGCCCAGCCCAGCATGGGCCATGCTGGGATAGAAGCGGCCAGAGCGCCGTGGGGATCCGGCCATGAGGCGGACCCGAGCTGCCTCACACTGACTTGTTCTGAGATTTGCCAACCACTTTGATTCCCATTAAGTTCCTCCTTCCTCCCAGTGACCCCACCTGGAGGTTAGTGCTGTGTCATCGCACCCCCAGGACCCATGTTTGGGGAGGGTAAGTAACTGTTTGAGGTCCCATGGCCGAGTTCTCGGGCTGCGGAGGGCCAGCTTCCTCCTGGACCATGTGGCTCTCCTCCCCAGGTGACAGGGTCCAAACCTCCAAGCCGCAGGAGTGGGTGCGGGGTCTGGGCCCTGTCCTCTTGGCCCACCGCTCTACTCCGTCACGCAGCGGAGACATCTAGGCCCTCTACACTGGCTTGTTTCCCGCCTCGGCACCCATCACTCGGCCCCCCTGAAGCTTGCACACACCTGCAAGTACTCCAGAGTGAACATACCAACTGGCAACCCTTCACCATGGGGTAGGGAAGCAGGTGGATCAACACTCCCCTCTCCGAGCCCTCTGGTGGACAGTTCTGAGGTGCTCTGTGCACGAAGGAATTGAGCCCTACTACCCACGGTGACCCCTCATCACACACCCTTGTATTTACTGGGTGTCCCGCCTTCTTTCCCTGGGAATCACTTGTCCAATTAAACCCGCTGCATGCAGGCCCTGGTCTCAGGCTCTGCCTTTAGCTGAGGCCCCAAACAGGGCTCTCCTGGGGCCCAGCATCAGGGGAGCTAATGATCTTCTCTCCTCCCACTTCTCTTTCCCCAGGACACCAGGGCTCTGCTCTGATCTATTGTTTGCTAGATTCAGGAGCCACCACATCTCCCCAGGGGGCCAAACCACTCTTGTTTATGCAACAACAATTAGTGCTCAGCAATCATCTCTAGTCTCAAGCCATGCAAACAAAAGGTGTCTTCAGCAAAGAGGTATCTTAACCCCCATCCTGGGTTAGGGGTCAGGACGCCCACCAAGCTTCTATCCAAGCCCAAGATTCTGTCTTCACTTTAGGACACACGTCCTAGGCAAGTCACCCACACAACCATTCATAGTCTTAGGTTGCGTGGGTGCGTGCATACGCGTGTAATGTGTGTTTTAAGATAGACTTACTGTATCTTTGGATCACGAAAGCAAACGCTTGCCAGTTCTCCGGATTACAGCAATGCAAAATGTATAGCTTGGAAGCTGAAGGCACCTCCTACCCTATTCTTGAGTGGGGTTATTTTTAATTTCCTTGGACCAGGACATTTTCAGCATCAATGAATGAGGTCTATTGGCTCCCTCATTGGCAGGAGGTGCCCTTATAAAGTGTCATTTCTTCTTAGGCAAATCATTCATTCAATGACTGTTTGGCTCCAGGTGCTGGAGAAGCTGCCAAGAGCCAGCTAGACAAGGAAGGTTCTCCGGCCTGACTGCCTGTCTCCCAATAGTCGTGTTTTCCCTGATCTTTGTAGGCAGGACCTTGAGCAGCTTACTTGCCCTGGAATATTCACTCAGTTGCCTCTGGCTCTTAGGGAGGCCTGTGGAGCTTCCCACAACCACAGGGAAGGGCTGCGCCCATTACCCAGAATGCAGAGCAGGGGGCTCTCCTATTGCTGAGCCTTTGTCAGGAGGCTCCAGGCCTCTGAGGGTGCTCCTTTCAGGACCAGCCCCAAAAGGCCCAGTTTCAGGTCGCCTCTGACTGCCACCTGCGCAGAACCCAAGGTCTGTCTTGTCGGTGGATCTGGTGCTCTGGCAGAGCTGGCAGGCATCCTGGGGGCAGGGGCTGAGGGGCTCCTCTGGCCTTCCCTGATGCCTGGCTCAGCTGCTGAAGAGGTGCCCACAACAAAGAGAGGAGGATTGTGGAAGGTTAGGGAGTTGGACAGTGTAGGCCAGCGATTAGGGCAGGAGGTTTTTTTGGAGACGGGGATTTTTTACCGGAGAGATCTGTGTGGAACACCTCCCTAGGTGGGTGTGGAACAGAGGCTGGGGCTTAGCGGCAAAAGCCCAGCAAGGAACACACACGGCCCAGGAGCTGGGCATGGTCTTGCCAAGTAGGAAGCCACACAGGAGAACTCCAAGCGTAATCACATGTACCAGGAAAGGGGGAGGGTGCAATGTGGGTGTCCTTTGTGCCACAGCAGACCCAAACAGTATTTTTTTATTATTTAAATTCAATTCAGTTAACATATACTGTATTATTAGTTTCAAGGGTAGAATTTAGTGATTTATCAGTTGCATACAACACCCAGTGCTCATTACATCAAATGCCCTCCTTAATGCCCATCATCCAGTTACCCCGTCCCCCAACCCAGGCCCAAACAGTATTTATCTGCTCTTCCCCTTTTATTAACACATGTCCCTCTGTTAAAACATAAAAATCATGCCTCCTTTAACAGCACGTAACAATTCAAAATAAAAAATGTTGGGACTCCAAACAAATGAAAACAATGGGAAAAGGTGCTGTTTTATTGGAATTATGCTCCTCCTAAGTCTGATGTGATGCCCCCCCAACCTTGGTAATCAAAGCCCTGACAAGTTTGGACTGAGGTTGGCAGCGTTTCAGAATTAGTATGAGGGACGGACAGAAACAGGTATAATAGGGTCAATTCCCTGATGAATCTATTTCTGAGGGATGGGAGTTGACTGAGGCTCTGGAAAGGGCATTCATGGATGACTCTCAGGAGCTCGGGAAGTCATCTCCATCCAGGACCTGGATGGCTGAGTTTCTCTCCTTTCTGACCGGTTTCTTCTGCCCTCCTTAAGGGAGCCCATTCCTTACTGCTGCTGGCTCCTCAGCACCCTGCCCCCCCACCACTACACACACCTGCGTTGTTTCCCTTTCCCTTTATCTAAATTCTTAAAGCCTGTGGTTGATCTTGGCAAGGTGTTCCGTCAAAGCCAAGGAAAGGAATTTATACTACGGTGTAAGAGACTAATAGGCTTGACCATTCACAGGAGCATCTGAGTTTTTAAGGAGAGTTTGTAAATTCAAACCCATCTCAAACAGGTGGAATGTGCACGGGAGATCTCTTGCAATTCCACGTGCCAGGTGCCTACCGGGCCACTCCTACCCTCGTCCTTCTCGAACAGAGCTCAGCTGCGGGTCCCTCTGCGGAAGGCTCGGGCTGCCAGGGTGGGCGGGGACACTTAGGCCCGGCGCGTCCGGCGGGGCAGGCGTCCCCAAACCTCAGCCCCGGCCTCTCCTCTCCGGGCCCAGAAGGAAGCCGCAGCGAAGGAGGCGGCGGCGGGGGTGCCGCGAGCGCGCCTCACCTGCGGGAGGCGGGAGGGCCCGTCCCGGGCTCTCCTCCTCCGACACCCGGCCTGCCGCGGGGCAGGCGTCCGCTCGCCCATCCTTCCTGCCCGCCGCCCGCCCCGGCGCCTCCACGCAGCCGCCGCCGCCAGCTCGCCGCCCGGTGCCGGAGCGCGGGGCCACCGGGGCCCCTCCGACTCTCGCCCCCGCGCTCCTCCGCGCCCTTCTCCTCCTTCCCCGCGCCGGCGGCGGGGCTGGAGCGGGGCGCCCCCCACCCCCAACTCCGGGACGCGCTCGTCGAGAGGGCGGCGACTGCGGGGAGGGAGGGGCGCCGCCCGCCTCCCGGGGCCTGGAGCGCGCGTGGCCCGGGAGCCGCCGGCGCCGCGCGGGGACTCACAGTGCAGCGCGCTGCGCCCGGACTCGGCTGGCTCCGCTCGGCGCGCGGGCGGCCCACAGGATGCTGGCGGGCTGCCCCGGCCTCGGCCCGCGCTCCCGCCCGGGAGGGCCCCGGGTGCGCCCCTAGCCGCGCCGCCGCCGCCGCCGCCGCCAGCGCGGGGGCGAGAGGGAGGGGTCCGGCCGCGCCGCGAGCCGCAGCCCCAGGGGCGGGCGCCCCCCGATTTTCCAGCCCCCGCCGCCTCCTTCCTCCTGCGGCTGGGCGCCCGCGGATGCTGAGGGGCAGCCCCGCGCCTCTCCCTGCCGGATTCCGGGCCTGACGGCGGGGGCCTCGCGCTCCGGCCGGGGACCGGAGACCGGGGACGCGGGCGCTGGCGGGGCGGCCCCCGGGCGCGCTGAGCCCTCCTGCCCCCCGCCCGCCACACGCGTGACCCAGCCCCGCAGCCCGCGCAGGGACCGGCCGGACCACGCGGCTCCCGAGTTCCCGCACAGGTAAACGCTGGGGCAGGCCAGCCTTCCGGAGGGCAGGTAGTGCCCCGAGGTGGAGAGCCCGAGCCGCCAAGGGTTGGGTGGGAAAAGGAAGTAAACAGAAGGAAGATTCAGGAATCCCCGGGATGGTTCTGGCTGCTCTCGGGCACGTTTTATCTCCAGCTTCTAAGGCTTGGGCCTGGCGGCGTTTTAGGTGAGGAAGTCAGGGACTGAGGGACGGACCGGAGTGCGAGGGATGGAGAGGTGGCCAGGCCTCTCGGCCAGCGGGGACAGGAAACTGGCGAGGACAGGACCGAGTGGGGGGGGAGGGGGGTCGGGCGGTGGCGTGAGCGTGGGGGTGGCTGGAGAAGGCTCTGGTCCTGGAGCCTCGCGGCGCAACGATCCTGTCAGGAGGGGTGGGGTGGGTGCTGAGAAACCTGTGACAGGCAGGAAGCACGGGAGGTGTTTCTACTCAGCGGGGTCCTTCTAAGTTCCAGATGAGCCGCGCTACCTGTGCCCTGGAGATCTGCGCTGCGTCGCTGCGGGAGGTGGCCGGCCCTCGGTTCTCGCCAGCTCTCCCAGAGCCCTGGTAGGTGGCCCATTGCAGAGCCCTCCCCCCGTTCCCCGTCCACTTCTCCTGGGCCGGTAGAAGCAGACAGCAGCCGGGATGCCGAGGAACCAGGGCTTCTCCGAGCCCGAGTACTCGGCCGAGTACTCCGCCGAGTACTCGGTCAGCCTGCCCTCTGACCCTGACCGCGGCGGGGGCCGGACCCATGAAATCTCGGTCCGGAACTCGGGATCCTGCCTCTGCCTGCCGCGGTTCATGCGGCTGACCTTCGTGCCCGAGTCCTTGGAGAACTTGTACCAGACCTACTTCAAACGGCAGCGCCATGAGACCCTGCTGGTGCTGGTGGTGTTCGCGGCCCTCTTCGACTGCTACGTGCTGGTCATGTGCGCCCTGGTCTTCTCCAGCGACAAGCTGGCTCCCCTCCTCGTGGCCGCGGTGGGGCTGCTGTTGGACATCGTCCTCTTCGTGCTCTGCAGAGAGGGGCTGCTGCCCGACCGGGTCACCCGGAAAGTGGTGCCCTACCTCCTGTGGCTGCTGATAACGGCCCAGATTTTCTCCTACCTGGGCCTGAACTTCGCGCGAGCCCACGCGGCCAGCGACACGGTGGGCTGGCAGGCCTTCTTTGTCTTCTCCTTCTTCATCACTCTGCCGCTCAGCCTCAGCGCCATCGTGGTCATCTCTGTGGTCTCCTGCGTCGTGCACACGCTCGTCTTGGGGGTCACCGTGGCCCAGCAGCAGCAGGACGGGCTGAGGGGCATGCACTTGCTGAGGGAGGTGAGTCCCACCTGGGGTCGCACCCAGGGGCTTCCCTTCCTGCTCTCTTCTGCTATGGCACCAGTTTCCGGGGGTGGGATGACACTGTTTTCTTTGCCCTTGAGTCCACATGTGTTGGGGTGGTGGGGGTGCCTCTGGGAATCTCAGCTGCTTGTGCAGGAAGACCATTTCTCCCTCAACCCCCTGGCTTTGCACTAGAGCTTTCTGTGCTGGGCCTGAGGGAGTGGAGGATGTCAGGACATCGGACCTCAGGGCCACCGTGTCACCTGTGTCCAGCCCAGGTGGGCGACAGGAAGGCCCACGAGGCCTGGTCGCGGGGCGGCCATTGTCCCAGCCAGTCCCTGCCCTTGATCTCTTCCGGAAAGACCTCTTGTGGGGAAAGGAGCTCCCTTGGCTTGCGGTCTCCAGCCTGTCATTGGCTAGCTTCAGCAGCTGTCTGACCTGTGTGGGCACAGTGCCCCTCTGTCAAGTGGGGACTGTCTGTCTGTCTGCCTAAGTGGTAGTTGCCAAGGTCAGAGGGATTGTGGGTGAAGACGCACTAGGAGACACGAAGGTGCGATGGCCCTAGATCCTGCTTGAGCTCAGGGGGTGTGGAGCACTTAGATGATGTGAGGTGTGCTGTGGGGACCAAAACGAGGACAGTCGTGCTCACCACAGCGGGGGAGGGTCGACTGGTCCTTTGAGGATGTGTTTTGCCGGAAGGGATGGAATTTGGCCCTCAGCTTAAGAGCCTTGTGCTCCCACCAGGAGCCAAGACCCTGTAGGTGCTGAGGGGCTATAGAGACTGGGAGATGTGATTCTCAGCATCCACGTTCATCCAGTAACCTATCTGGAGGCGTTTGTCAGGCTTCAGAAATTCCAGTCTTGTGGACTGTCTGCTGCCTCCTTTAGTCGTGAGCCCAGAGATGACAAGTGACCTGCCCAAGGCCACATAGGCAGGTACGGTAGTCACATGCCTGGAGTGTCCATTTCTCAATTCCAGTGTTAGCGACCGTCCTACTTTATCACGACGCTGGCTGCATCTCGGCCAAAGCCATCATCCTTGTCTTTTGGGCTTGAGGGCTGAGTCTCTAAGGGCCCCGCGGTGCTGTAGGGAGTTGATGCAAGAACCCTGTGGGGCTCGTCCCATTGCCTCCCAGTCGGTTAGAGGAAAACACAGGTTTTCTATTTTAACTTTTTCCTGGTTCGTGGACCAAAATTCTTCCTGTTCTTCCATTCTGGCTCATGCACTGTCCTCACTCAGGAAGCTTTGTGCTTTTGTTCTGCAGGAGTCCAACCCTGGGCTGGTGCATGTGGACCATGTGGGTACACCGACGGTTGTTCCTTTGTTTTTCTCCCAGCGCCCTGTTCACATAAAGTGACGATCTGCCATTGCCGTCTTGACTTCTGGGTTGGTGGACTTTAGCTTATGCTTCTGCCAGTGAGGGGCCCTGCTGGGAGCGGTCTGGGGAGGAACGGCAGGAGCCATTCTGCTTGGAACCAGTAGGAAGCGCAGCCTGGGGCAGACAGGCGGCTGGACATGGCAGCATTTGGGGTCTGTGATCCGACTCTGAACCATTCCTTTCTACTGAACAGTCACTGCTGGCATTTTCCTCTCTGCTGGGGGGCCCCTGGACCACATGAGTCTCCCGTATGCTTCACTGCCCACTAAGGGAGCTAAACAAAAATTCTCTCCTTTGGAGCCCCGGATGCTTAACTCATGATTGCTGGTGTCCTGTGGGTACTATTAAGAGGAGACAAAAACCCAAAAAGATTAGGAAACAGGAAAAGAAATAAGTAAATAGAAGATAACCATGTTAGCATCCCAGGAGAGCATGGCCTTGACGTGGAGGCAGGGCCCTCGATGTGGTTTTGGGAATGGAGGGGAAGGGGGAGGTGGCTCTCGAGGTCCGTTTGGGAGCCTGGGATAGAATGCAGGAGGCCCCGGCTTTCAGTGGGCTGTGTTCCAGAAGTTTGAGTCACTTGTTTGGAACTACTGTGACTTTTTAAAAGGTGCCTGGGTTCCCAGGCCCACTCGGCAAAGTTTTCCTTAAGTCACAGAGGCCCTGCCTTCGGTATTTCTGGCTGTGGTGGAAATTCAGCCCAGGTGTGCGTGTGGTATTGCAAGGACACTGCATCCAGGTCTCCTCCGGCTGTGGAATGAAGCCACACTCACCTGCCCACAGCTTCTCTGGGCCCATGTTACCTCCTGGGAGGGGAGCACCATCGAGGGTAGGATGGGCCAGGGATGTGAGGCTGGGGTAGTCGGATGCCCAGCTAGGGTGACACCAGGCACGTACTCCAGACCCCAGCACCCCCTTGCTTTTCTTTCTCTTGCCTGCAGCCTCCCCTTTTCTTTTTCTTGGCTGGAACCAACAGGTAATGGGCAAAGGATTCCCTCCTGGGCCTGTGGGGGGTGAACTAGGTTTCATGGTTAGAAGCAGACACTGGATTTTGGGGCTTTGGGAGTGCCTCTGTTGCTGCTGCCTTCTCTGCACCCTTCATTCTCTCAAACCCATGCTCTGTTCTAATGGGGGGTGAGGATTGACAGAGGGATGGTGGGGGGACCCTCAGGGTAGCCTGACTGTCAGCAGCAAGCCATCCAGCCTGCCCCTGGCTCTTCTCATGGGAGGCAGGCAGGTTGGGGTTCCGACAGGAAGAGCAGGTGGAGTCCGGCTGTCAGGTGGGGTGTGGGATTGGGGTGTTGCTGGGGCTTTATTAGTGAATGAGTGAATATGACTGAGCAATAGGTATGGGCCTTTCACCTGCAGGGTCTGGGAATGACAGGAATCAGACCATCGCAGCCAGAGACTGGGGTGTAGGGGAGCTGGGCCCGGGAGGAGCAAGCTGCTGCTGGCAGGGTTTCCCCACGTCCCTCCCCTGGCCTGGGTCCTGGGTCCTGGCACCTGGCACCGCTGGGCCTCTTATGGCACAGCTTGCCTTCTACTGCCACCAACTGTCCTTAGGGTGATGTGATGGAGCAGGAGGGGGTCAAGGGCAGGACCAGGCAGCAGCTGATGGGTGAAGATGGGTGGAGGGGCAGAAAACGCAGCCAAGGTGATGGGGAGCGTTCCTGAGGCCAGTGGGCCATTCCTGAGACCCTTGATGCTCCCACAATCTATTAGCATCTGATGGGGTTGTTAAAGCAGAGTCTGTGACAAGTTAGGGGCAAGGAACAACATTTGCAAAATACCTTATTGCTTTATTTCATAGCAGAAAGGCTATTTGGAAGCAAAATTTCCTCTTGGAATTAATAGCCTGTTAAGACCTTTACTTACAAATTAGAACATGTTAAAGCTGTGGATGTGTAATTCCCATCACATGGACCAGTGACCTAGACCGTTCACCCCGTGAATGAACATTTGGCTTCGAGGGGCTGGAGGCAGCCACAGTAAGGGCATCGTGGGAGGGGCTGATGCTTCCAGATGCCTTCATCAGCATGCTGGAGTTTAGGGTTCTATATACATCATCCCATTTGATCCTGGATTGTTACTGGCTCCATTTGACCAATGAGGAAACCAAGGCTCGGGGAGGATGAGGGTTGATGGAGGGGCTAGATAACTGGGGAGGGTCACTGGTGAGTGAGAAGGTGGGTGCAGGGGGATGGGATGGGACATATCCCGAGGCTTCCCTGAAAGCCCCTTTCTGTGGAATGTGGGCCTCTGGGCCTCTGTCCTGCTTCTCTGGCTGCCCCTAAATGTCTCTGCTCAGTGGTGGTGAACAAAGGTGCCAAGAAGTGCGGGGCCCAGAAATATCACAGGAGGCACCCCTCTTTCTTCCCCTGGGATTTGGCCACAAGGAGGGAGAAGCCCATGATGGAGTTTTCCTGTTGGGACCATGGCAGGAGTATGTGAGAGATGAAATGTGATGAATTGGAACAGGAGCTGGGTGGAGTGGGGGCAGGAAGACAGCAGGCTGGGCCGGGGGCGGGGGGCGGTTCTGAGCAACCAGAGGCATCGAGGTAAGAGAGGGGTGCAGGAAATGGGGCAGCAAAGCCAACCCTGGATCGGCCCTCTGCCGCCATCCCAGAGCAGGAAAGAAACGGTCATATCGCCCCCCTCCACCCCCCAATGCGCAGAGTGTGCAGGTGGGCAGGTTTTAGGAATCCGAATAATAAGGAAAGGCCTAGAAGGGGAGGGGAGGCATCAAATCTAACTGTGGAAGAACAGTCAATTATCGAACATGTAAACACCTTTGCAGCAAGTCACCCCCTCAATCCCGTCCCGGGTCACGTTTCTCTGTGGCCTTTTTGGATCCTTCTCTATGTGGAAACAGCTTTTCCAGTATGTCCTTGTCCTGCATGTGGGGCGGGGGCTGGCCGGCCCTGCCTCTCACCACATTGCCTCACTGAGGTTTTGCCATGAGTATGCAATCCCTTGTGTTTATTTTAAATCCGCACTTTATCATTAGTGGGCTTTCCTGGAGAGGAAACCAGAGCCCGGGGCTGGGCCACTGGTGGGTAACTGGGTAGCAGCAGGGCCGATCAGACACCAGTGTCCATGCTGGGGTCTCCCCTTGCCTCCCTGCCAGGTCCGCCTTGTGAGTGGGTACACCTTGTATGTCCCCCCACCACCACTCCCACCTCCCCTCCCCTGTCCCCTCTTGATATGCACTCTCGATGGTAGGCTTCCACGGGTATGATCCTGACCAACGCTCAGATGTATGTGCTCAGGGGTCACACCCGCCTTCAGGGCCAGGCCCACTGAACATGGAGTGTACACGGGGTGCCCTCATTTACTGAGCTCTTGCTGGGTTTCAGTCAAGGAGCTCCCAGCAAGAGGTAGATATTGTTTTCATTTTACAGATGGGGAAACTAAAATGCATGATGAGTGACATGACTTGTCCAAGGCCACATAGCTAGCAGGTGGCGGAGTAGGATTCAAACTCAGGTCAGTGGGATTCCAGAGTTCCTTTTCTTCTGCCATCATAAAAGAACCCCTTAGTTATCTTTCCTCAGAACCTATTGAGATAAAGTTCCAGTAGGGATAGGATCCTTGGTTTCTTAACTCAATCCTTCAAAGGAGCGATGTGGCGGAGGACAAGGTGTTTCCAGCGGTAGGCATAGCGCCTCGGATCAAGGAGCACAGCTGTCTGGGGGTTGAATGGGGCTTGCAACCAAGAGCCTGCAAGCTTCTGGGGCTACGGGAGCCTTCGTTATATTCCAGGACTGCGTATAACTGATGTGCACAAGGATGACCCGCTCATCAAGAAAATACTAGATTACATTTTGTATAAGATGGGGTGTGGTATTGCATTGTAAAAACATTTCTTGGTCAGAGTTGGGTAAAAACAAGTTTGGATGTTTTGGTTCTCTGGGAAACTCAACGTGGGATGGCCCATTTCTCAGTGGCCTTCCCAAACACGTATGTGTCCACGGACTGTGTGTTTCACTTACCCATTGCTGCGACGATCTCAACAAGCTAGCTTACTGTCTCATTCTCTGGGTTGACTGTGCTCAGCTGGGCAGTTTTTCTGTTTCCGAGGCACTGGCTGGGGTCACTCACTTGACTGTTGTGTTCAGCCATCGACATTCAGCGGACTTCTGTGTGGGAACCCTCTAGGAAGGCCTTATATGTCTGGAGCCTCGGAGCCCCTCTGAGTGACCTCTTTGTGTGGTCTGCCCGGGCTTCCTCCCAGGCCTGGTGGTCTCTGAGAGAACGTGGAAAATACCCGAGTTTTTTAGAGGCTAGACTGGTCACCATGGTCAAAGCAGGTCACAAGTCTAAGCCGGATGCAAGATCAGGGGAAATTGATTCTACCCCTTGATGTGAGTGAGAGTGACACGTGTGTATCAGGGAGGGAAGGGATGGAGGGCAAGCGTCTTCTGAGGCTGTCCACAAACCAGGGGGCACCAGGCGAATGCCTGGGGAGAAGGGATGAAAGAAATCCATGAGTCTGGGTGGGGTACAAAAAACACCGTGTGACCACAGATGCTTCCAGAGTTAGAGAAGTGGTCCAGGGCAGGGCATATAGAACTTTAAGGCATTGCTTCTCTGTGAAATCCAGTTTATTTGCGTGGGCTTTGCCTTGCTTTATGTTCTTGAGAAGAATTCATTCTCTTGTCAAACGTGCAGCCCCGCTCTGTCCAGGGCACTGTACCGGTTCCTGGGGAAGCTGTCCCTGCCTCCAACCACAACCCCAGCACCAGCCCTTTCTCTCCATGCATCAGCCAGATTGGCAGCCTGGCTCTATTATTTGTATTCCCTTCCCAGGAGGTGGGAGTTTGCTCAGGTATGTGCTTCAGAAACATGTCGAATTTGTCTGTCTTAGCAGGTTGTCATTTGTCTCAAGGAGAGATTAAGACTGATAGAATTCCTTTTCAGCCCTTTGTGGTGCCTTGGTTATGACCGTCACTCTATAAATGTTGAAAACCTGCATTCCTGCTTTGCTTTTACCTTTGTTTCCTTCCTCATCAGCTCATGGAGAGTTTGATAAATTTTTGTCTAGATCCAAGATGGGAATGTTCTAGTGTTAATCCAAGTGATTTGAGAATTTTTGAAAGCAAGATTTATATAACCTTTCGGGGGTGCTAGTAATACTCCTTTGCTGCTTGTTCTAGGAGAAAAGCAGCAACAGAGGAGGGTTCTTAGGAGCCCCCAAAATGAGTCCTAGATCCAGTTGGCCTAATTCTGATCTCCTCCTTGGACAAAAAATGATTTGCGTGAGATAAAAGAACCCCTTAGTTATCTTTTGATAACTAAGAATGGCAGAGCAGAGTTAGAGCTCTTACCGTCTCATCTCCTCTGCTTGTTCCTCCAGTTTAAGGAGAAACTTCATTCCTTCCACCACCTCTCAAATATTTCATCAGGACTGCAAGCCTTGATCTAGTGAGAGTATACAGAGAAGAACACTTGGCCCCTTCCCTCAAGAAGCTCATAGGCTGTGGGACAAGTCCTGTTAGTGAGGACCTACCTAGGAAAACAGGAAGGCTTTTAAAGAGCTGGCCGTTGATCTGGGTTTTGAAGGATGAGTAGGAGTTTGCTAGGTGGAACAATGGGAATGGGGCTTCCCAGGCAGAGTCATAGGAGTTTCTCACTTGATTGGGACTGGTGAGCATTATTATGTGACAGGAGCATGAGTGGATGAAAGGAGCTGGAGAGACGAGTTGTAGAGAAGCTAGATAGCAGAAGGGCTAAAGGATTTTGGCTTTATTCAATGATGAGGTCCATTGAAGGACTTTAAGCAGGGGCAGATAGGATCTGATTTGCATTTAGAAGAATCATTCTGGTGGACTTGAGTGAGGCCAAGATTGATTAGGAGACTGTTGAGGTCATATGGGCATGATGCCAGGAGGGCCATCCAGCAACATGGAAACAGGCTGGAGAAGATGAGTTCAGTTTGAGGTGCCCATGGGACATCCAGGTAGAATTATCTGATTATTCACTGGGTAATTATTGAACACCAGGCCCTATGTTCAAGATCTGGAGCTTAGAGATCTCTAGAGTTCCAGATTTGGGAATCATCAGCATTTAAATGGCACCCATCTCCATTGGGAACATGAGTTTTGCCCAAGGAAAGTGTATAGAATCAAGAGAGAAGAGGGCTTAGGACCTAGCTCTAGGGAATAGTCAGAGGAGAGGTCCCCAGCACAGAGCATCCATGCCCCACCCTGCTTTCTACCCAGGCCCCTGCTTATGTATTGTGTCGTGTCATCTATAAATAGTTTAACTTCTTGCTTACCAATATGGATGCCTCATTTCTTTCTCTTGTCTGGTTGCTACGGCTAGGACTTCTGGTACTAAGTTGAATAAAAGTGGCAAGAGTGGAGGGTGCCTGGGTGGCTCAGTTGGTTAAGCGACTGCCTTCGGCTCAGGTCATGATCCTGGAGTCCTGGGATCGAGTCCCGCATCGGGCTTCCTGCTCAGCAGGGAGTCTGCTTCTCCCTCTGACCCTCCCCCCTCTCATGCTCTCTCTCAAATAAATAAATAAAATCTTAAAAAAAAAAAAAGAAGTGGCAAGAGTGGATATCCTTGTGGTGTTCCTGATTGTAGAAGAAAAGGTCTCAGTTTTTCACTATTGAGTAGGATGTTAGCTGTGCATTTTTCATGTATAGCCTTTATTACATCGATGTATGTTCCCTCTGAACCCATTTTGAGAATTTTTACCATGAACAGTTGTTGAATTTTGTCAAGTGCTTTTTCTGCATCTATTGAAATGATCATATGATTTTTATCCTTGATTTTGTTGATGTGGCGTATTGTGTTGATTTGCAAATATTGAGCGATCCTTGCATCTCTGGAATAAATTTCACTTGATTGTGGCAAATGGTTCTTTTTAATGTATGGTTGAATGGGGTTTGCTAATATTTTAAAGATTTTTGCACCTATGTTCATCGGGGATATTGGCCTGTAATTCTTTTTTTGTTGTGTCTTTGGCTGGTTTTGGTGTCAGGGTAATGCTGGCCTCATAGAATATATTTAGAAGCTTTCATTCCTTTTCTACTTTTTTGGAATAATTTGAAGAAAATAGGTATTATCTCTTCTTTGAATGTTTGGTAGAATTCTCCTGTGAATCCATCTGGTCCTAGACTTTTATTTTTTGGTAATTTTTTGATTATTGATTCAATTTTGTCACTAGTAATTGGTCTGTTCAGGTTTTCTATTTCTTCCTGATGCAGTTTTGGAAGATTGTATGTTTCTAGTAATTTATCCATTTCTTCTAGGTTGGCCAATTTGTTGGCATATAATTTTCCACAGTGTTCTCTTACAATCCTTTGTTTTCCTGTGGTGTCATTTGTTACTTTTGTTTCTGATTTTATTTATTTGGGTCCTTTCTCTTTTTATCCTGATGAGTCTGGTTAAGGGTATTTCAATTTTGTTTATCTTTTCAAAGAATCAGCTTTTTTAGTTTCATTGATTTTTTTTTTTCAGTCTCTGTCATTTCTGTTCTGATCTTCATGATTTCCTTTCTTCTACTCACCTTGGGCTTTATTCTTCTTCTTTTAGTTCTTTAGGTATAAAGTTGGACTGTTTGAGCTCCCTCCTGGCCATTTTCTGTCTGGTGTGTCTTCCTTCCTCTGATCAGGTTTTTAGCCATTTCCTCCAGCAAAATTCCTCTTTGCGGTTGCTGAGAAATTTCCTTTGATTAATAATGAAGACTTTTCTTTTCCCTTTCCTCTCTTCAAGAACACTTTCTTTGTTGTAAACAGAACAGAAAATGACATGTTTGAGAAGAAATCCCACCCCACCCTTTACCCCCACTCAAAACCCCAAAGTAAGTGGACTGGATTTGAACCTTTGCAAGATTTCCCTGGTTGTGGTTTCTTGTTCCCATGTCCTTTCAGGACCAGTCCCTGTGAAATGAGTCAGATCGGGCAGCATAAGGCCAGGCAGCTGCCTCTCCCAGGTCTCGGGTTGGCTCTAGGTAGGCTTCTTGGCTGCCCCTGGAAGGCTGTTTCCCACTCAGTGGGACTGGGCCCTGGGTAATCAATCCCCACGGGCCAGATTCTGAAGAGACTGACTGATAAGCCCAAGGCTTGGTCACCAGCATGATGATGGTAGGTGGACCTTGCCATCCTCCCAAGGAGGAAAATACTATGTAGGTCCGTTATTTGGTACAAATTTACTGCAAATTCCTAAGAAACCAAATCTGTAATTTCCTGAAGGGGAATCTGAACAAGGGGCATCACAGGCTGCTGAGGGTGGGTCATCCTCTCGGGCTGGGGCTGGGAGCTGCTCCTGCTGCCCTAAGGCCCGTTTCCCAGTGTTGGACGACTCTGTTAGACACAGTCTCCCTCTGATTGCCGGGAAGGAGCACAATTCCCTCTTCAGCTCTCTTTCTGAACTCCTACATGTGATTACAGTGGATCCTTCATGAGCACTCTGGGAAACACTGCCTCCCCTCCCCCTGCAAATTGGGAATGTGGCTTCTACTGCCCTCCTCTGGGAACAAATCTGGGACCCTGCCTCTTTATTTCAGGAAGGATCCAGTGTAACGTGGTTATTTTAGGGAGCATTTCCTCTCCCTTCCGTAGCATCTGGTCTCCGACCCAGCTGACCTCTACAGTTATAAACTAGTGTAGGGACCTTGGGAGACTGGCCTGCCAATGAGGTTTCTGCTTTGGGAATCTGTAAAGGCGCTGGCTTCACTCATTTGACTCAGAGTACCTCCCGGCTCCCCAACTTACCTGCTGTGAGCTCTTAGGTACGTTATTTCATCTCTCTGTCTAGCATCTACCTCTGTGAAACGGTTTAGTGTGGAGAAGAAATGCACTAACCTGTGTCCGTGGCCTGCCTGCGCAGGGCTGGTAGCCAGCCAACACTAGCCATGCTTGCTGCCCCGGCTGGTGCTCTCATTATTCCTGGCTCCAATGGAGAGGAATTTAGAGCAGCTTGGGCCAGTCCCAGGGGAGGGAAGAGCAGCTCCATGTTCCAGATGTCTGGAGGGCATCTTGGTTGGGTCGTTGGACACTTAACCCCCCTTTTGGGGGCGGGGAGGGGAGCTCGGTGACCATTTTGTTGTTGTTGTCCTGTTGCCTTATAAGTATTAGAGGGAACGTACTTTGCAGATGTTCCCCTGAGGACAAAGAATAATTTTGATGCAGGTTTTTTTGTTTCGTTTTGTTTTGTTTTGCATCATAGCAGTGGCCTTTCTCTGTTTGGAGAGGAATGAATTAAGAGTAGGACATGGGTGGGGAAACACAGTGAAGAAAACCTCCAGAATGGATTTGGACTGGAGGCATATAAATATATTTTTCCATGGGGTCAAATCCCTTGAGCCATGTGGCACTTGGTTTCTTTGAGAATAAAGGGGACCCTGGGGGCTGTGGGACATCCCGACTGCTCCTGGGTGGCCTCGCTGTGCTCCTCTCCACCAGCATTAGTGACACACACCTCACAAGACTTCTCACTGGATTTAGGGCTGGAAAGGGTCATGGGGCTCACGGTCCAACTTGCAGGCTGTGGACTCCCCAATACATCCTCTAGTCTTCCGTTTCTCTGGGGCAGGGGAACTCCCTTCTCTTCAGAACAGCCTAATTGGTCTGAAGACGCTGTTAAAACTAGTTATAAAGAACATTTACATAGATCTTTAAAATACTTTGTTTGTTTGACAGAGACGCAGCGAGAGAGGGAACACAAGCAGGGGGAGTGGGAGAGGGAGAAGCAGGCTTCCCGTGGAGCAGTGAGCCCGATGCGGGGCTCGATCCCAGGACCCTGGCATCATGACCTGAGCCGAAGGCAGACGCTTAATGACTGAGCCACCCAGGCGCCCCTTTAAAGTACTTTTTATCTGCTGAATGTCTTTAGTCCTTATACCTACTCTGAGTTGATATTCTTGTCTCTGGCATTATCTCTGGAAGAGAAGAGGGAGCAGGGACATGGAGTAAATGAGTGCCCAGGACCACACAGTGAAAATGCAGCGTAGGCTCATCTCAGGTCTTCTAGATCCAAATGCAGTGAAAGTGCTCTTACCTGATGAGACTGGGACAGGGGGCTGGTCAGTGAACGTGCGAAGTTCTGGTGATAGTACATAGACCAGAAAGAGTGATTTTCACTGTATGTGAAAAGGAATAAAAGCAAAACCTGGATGGATGGTGGTCAATGGATGACCTCAATACAGGGCATTAAAAGCTGTGATTCCTCAGCAGGACCATCTGTGGGGCAGGGGGGTGGGCTTGGATGGGCCCTAATGGAACGTTTTGGGGTGAGAAGAAATGTTCCGATCCATGATTGTGGATGTAGTCCCGTAGCTGTATACATTTGTCAGTACTCCTCAAAATACACACTTACTGATTGTAAACGAGAATGCAATGAGGTAGAGCTTTTAAAAAGTCGGTAAAATCCAGAGATCACAAAGCAATTGTACATAGATACATTTATGTGTATTTAACGTTATTTTAATTGAACACATTTAGCTGTATGGTCGCTTGCTCATCTTTTGTTGAGGAAAAGATCTTTCCTTTCCATCCAGGTGCCCTCACTGGTGTTCCTTATAGCTAGGATATATTGTCTGTAACTTCCAGTTTCCTTAAAAGAGGATTAAGAGTCAGTTGGAAATAATCTGGGTACAGAGTTTTAGATGTATTTTTTAAAGACTTTATTGGTCAGAGAAAGCACAAGCAGGGGGAGTGGCAGGCAGAGGGAGAGGGAGAAGCAGGCTCCCCCCGAGCAGGGAGCCTGACGCAGGACTCGATCCCAGGACCTGGAGTTCGTGACCTGAGCCGAATGAAGGCAGACGCTTAACTGACTGAGCCACCCAGGCTGCCCCCAGAGTTTTAGATTTTTAAGACTTTTTTTTTTTTTGGCCAAATTTTTGCTGGTATCTTGCTCACTTCTAATTTATCAGCAGTTTCTTTTAACTGCTCACTCAAAATTTTCCAAAATACTCACTTTACTTTTCTTAGAAACAATTGCCTTTTTTTTAAACTCAAATTTTATCTGTTTAGGTTATATTTAAATTCTGTAAATATGATACCAAAAAACAGCTGACATAACCAGGTTTGGGACTAAACTGCCCATGGGGAAACACTCCAAAAATTGGAGCAGAAATGCAGGAGTGTTCTAGAGAGAACCTGCCAGCTTCATAAGGCCAGTAGGTTTTAGAGAGCGATGGATGGTCTCGACTCCTCTGGAATATCCATTCAGAGCAGTTCAGTGCTGTCCTGCGCTCCTGGCCTTTCTCTTTGAGCCCCTTCCTTCCCTCTCTTAGCGTCGGTTCCTGGTTGTAGTTTATGCAGAGAGAGCGACGTGCACCTGCCTCCTGTTCTGTCCGGCAGCCCCTCCAGTATTTTAATTCAGCCATCTCGCTGCTCCCAGTCTTCTCAGCCGAAACCACCTCACCTTTCCAAGAGGTCCTCAGGTGACGTGGCTTTTGGACCTTGCAGGATCCTGGGCCCTTTCTGCCTGCAGATCGATACGCTGCCCAGGAGTGCCTGCTCCTGCTGACAGACATTGTCCCCTGCCTTGCTAAGAGGCTGCCCAGCCTACCTTGTCGCGGGACACACGTGTTAGAGGCATCAAAGCTTCTACAGCTCTTCTTTAAGATTTGGTGGTGAGGGTGGTCTCTGCTCTTGGAAAATTAAGGTATCCAACCTTCAGGAAAGAATCAGAGTCTCCATAGATAGTGTGACGTAGAGGAACGCACTGCTGCCGGGTAGTGGGACAGCTCTGTGGAGACTGTCGGAATGTTCCCCTGCCTGGCAGGTTGTGCTGTTTAAGGGAGTGGGGAGAAGGCAGAGGAGCCATTCCAAGGGACCATTCAGCTGGGGACTGCTGCTCACGGCTGGAGGGTGAGTTTGCCAACCCGGGCTGCCCGCGGCCCCTGGCCATGACCCTCTGCAGCCTGCACACCCCTATGCTGTCTCCTTTCTCCGTTGCTTCTCTGCCCCCGTGACCCACCAGAACAGCCAAGATGAGCACGATTTCCAAGTTAACCAGAGCCTGACCCGTCCCCTTCTTTGCCCTCTTTTCCTGCAGGGAGGCTGCATGTGGTATTGATTACTTGGATTGTATAATTTCATTTGTATGTCTGCTGATGGGCGTCTGTTGTCCATCTAGCTAGTCATTTGTCTTTTCACTCAGCCAAACACCTGTGGCTCTGGATCCAAGTTCGTGCAAACCTGTGGGGCTACAGCGATGAGTCACCTGGGGTCCTGCCTACAAGGGGCACCCAGCTTGGTTTATTAACACCAAAAAAATGGTCTGAATATGGGCATGGCACAGAGCAGTCCCTCCATAAATATCTGTTGAATGTTGATGCATGAATTATTAGGTCGAATCACATGAAATCACCAATATCCAACCACTTTCAATCTGTAAAAAATATATATATATTTCATATGGTTCAATCTAATATAAAGGTAATAAATGTGCCCATTATGGAAAGCCTGGAAAATACTAAATAGTATAGAAAAATATTACCCATGATATTATCCCTCAAGGATGCCTACTGGTAACATTGGGCCTCTTTTTATACATCGATAGATATGAAGATTGATTTTCCTCTGTGTTGTGTGAAATGCTTGTTGTAAGAAATGATTTGACCCAGGCAGGAGTTATAAAAAGTAACAGTGAAAGCCCCCCCTTCCTGCCCCTGCTCCCCTTCCCGCCCCTGCTCCCCTTCCCAGAAGCAACCATTGCCAAGTGTTTGGTGTGTGTGTACTTCCAGAGAGCTTTCTATGAATTTGCATATTTATGTGAATATATGCACATTTAGGATTGAGAGATTATTTATACGTTTATGCAAATCACTGAAACGAACTCTGTGCTAACGCTCACCCGCTCCTGTCTGTCAGCCGGGTTCCCTCCCGAAGTGGGGACATCCACCTGTGGCCTGCAGCCCTTTCCTCCTCCAGCCGGGAGGGCCCGCCCGAGGTCCACACTGGGGCCTCTCGTGTGCAGGTGTGGCTGCTCCTGGAGCTGAGGAAGAGCCAGGCTGCTGTGGCGAGCTGCTCCTGCCAGCCTCCATGTGACATAGCAAGGAAGACTCCCTCTGGGTCCCCCAGAGCAGCAAGGCCCAGCCCAGCCGGCAGATGACGGAGGTGGGAGTGGCTGGGGGTGGCCGGCAGCATCCCAGACGCACCTGCTGTGGCCCTGGTCCCCAGTGGTTTATTCCCTGGGACACTCAGAGGCACCCGCATCGACACAAATCAACTTGCAGGGCAAAAGAGAGAGAGGGTGGCAGTTTGTGCAGAAGGAGGCGGAGCCAGGAGGAGGGGAGCCGGGCTAGGAGCTGAACATCCAGGGCTTTGCTGGAGAGTTGGGGCTCTGTAGTACCCACATTTCTGGCAAGCGCTGACATCCTTTGTGTTTCTGACTTTGCCTGTTTCACCACTGTTTTGTCAGGGAACAGGGGCTGAGTTCGAACACTCTGTGGGTGGCCCTCTGTGGGTGCTGGGGTCTTAGGCAAGCCCTCTGATGTTACAGAGGTTGGTTTGCTCCTCCCTAAGTGAGGAGGATAGAGGGGCACATACCTGATGAGTAAGAGCCAAATGCAAAGCCAGATGCTGGTGTTCCAGGGCTGGATCTGCCACTTAGCAGCTCTGTGGTCTTGGCCAAGTTGCTTAGCCTTGTCTGGGCCTTCTTTATTAAGCCTCGGAATGAGGGACCATAGGTAAAGCTCTCAGAGCAGCGCTTACCTCGTAGGTTTGCTGTGATGATGGTGACCGGCCCGCTGGGTGGTGGCAAGAACTGTATGAGACCATGAGGAAAATACTTCATAAACCACAAAGCCCTGTTCACATTGCAAGTGTTACTATATGTTTATCTGTAACCATGTTCAACCAGAAAATGTATCCCTGTGGAGAGGTGCTAAACTGCATTTTGCTGGAGCGGAATTTGCAAATTGAGCTGAGTTGAGGTTTGCGTCTAAGAGGATCTTGTTCCTGCTGCTTTCTATCCCCTGTTTCGCATGTTGCTTCTGCCAGGCGGGGAGGGCCTTGGAGAGGTTACGGTTTCCAGAGAGAAAATGCCGAGGCCCAGAGGGGAAGTCACTTGCCTGAGGTCGCACAGAGATGGTGTCACGGCCCCTATCTGTAGCCTTAGTCTCCTGGCTCCCAAGCCAGTACTCTTCTATCTGCTCAAAGAAGGGAGCTGATGAGCACGTGACACCTGTTGATGTGGTGAGGCAGGGACCTGTAACAGGTACAGGAAATGGGAGATGGAGGGTCTGTTCTGAGTATCCTGTGTGGCTCTGTTCCAGGAACTTGCGTGGAGATGGGAGAGCTTCAGAGGGCTGGGGGTGGAGGGGTAGGTGGGCACTGGGATATGGGGTGACAAGGGCGAGTGAGGGGTTAGTGGGGTGTTACGAGGAATTCATTCAAGTGGAAGGCTACTGAGTACGTGGCTGTGTGAGGAAGATGATGTGAACAGGTGGTGGGGATGGAGGGAAGGCAGGTGACTTAGTGTGGGCACATTTGAAGGGGATGGTCTGGAGTTCTGTGCCTTGAGAGAGTTTCCAGTGTGAAACTGGGGTGGCCTCAGGTGTCAGATTTTTGCTGGGGAACTGCTCTTGGTTGCATGGTTGATCTTGCTTTTGTTTTCCCAATCTTGGGAATTATTTGCTGCCCTGGGGCTGGGGCTCTCTCCCCAGAGATCTGGAGCCAGGAGCTGTGAGGTTTCCTGGGACGTGATTACCTGCCCCTGCTCCCCTGGCTGTATAAGAAGGAAGTCAGAGGCCGGTGCGGTTTTCCCCCCAACTCCTGAGAGGCTGTATTGAGAGAGACTGATCTGAGAGTAAATACCCTTAGAGGTATTTCCTCTGGCTGAGAATAATTGACTTAATCTGCAATGTGGCTCATTTTTCCCTTTGGAAATAAGAGAGCTGCTGCCTGACTCACTCCTTCGTAAGACACTGTTGCTCAGCTTCTCCCTCAGGAAAGTCTCTCATACTCTTTACTTTTACTCCCAAGACAGACAGAGCAGGGTCCAGCACCTTTCCTTCTCCTGGGTATGAGGGTGGGGCTCATCCCAAATTGACTGAAAGGATGTCCTCAAGCCCTCAAAGGGCCACTGTGACACACAAGACTTGTGAGGGTACAGAGAAAAAAACCTCTTTCTGCCTCGATAGGGAGAGGGCTCATGGAGGAGGCCTTCCTGAGCTGGGCCATGAAGGGTGAATTCCACTGTGAGCTCTATATTAAGAGGCAGAGGCAATTTTTGGTGAGCAGTAGTCTAGAGGAAAAACACACACACACATATATATATATTAACAGAGATCCTTTGGAGAATTGGGTGAGATAGTAAGAGAAAAGTAGAAGGTAATTTAGGATCTGAGGTGGAGGACCTAGACAGCTATTTGAGATAGACTTGACTGCACTCTGTAGTCAGTGGGGAGCAGTGCAGTCCCAGAAGGGAGGACAGAAAAAATATTTGAAGTAATGTCCAAAACTGTAAACCCACAGTTTAAGAAACACAAGATAATTCAAATAAATACAAAAACTAAAACTAAAGAGAATCACATAGGATGCCTGGGTGGCTCAGTCAGTTGAGAGTCTGCCTTTGGCTCAGGTCATGATCCCAGAGTCCTGGGATCAAGTCCCGTATGGGGCTCCCTGCTCAGCAGGGAGTCTGCCTCTGCCCCTCCCTGCTGCTCGTGCTCCCTCTCTCTCTCTCTTTCTCAAAATCTTAAAAAAAAAAAAAAAAAAAAAAATTACATCAAAGTGCATCATAATCAAATTGCTTAGTACTAGTAATAAGGAGAAACTAATAAAAACCAGAAAGAAAATGAAAAGACATATTACATAGAGATGAAAGAGAATGATAGCAGATGTCTGGTCCAAAATTATTCTAAGGCAGAAGACAGTAGAACTGAAAGATAAAAATTATCAACCTAGAATTCTATACCCAACAAAAATATCCTTCAGAAAATGAAGGTGAAATACTTTTTTGGGGGGGGTGCCTGGTTGACTCCGTTGGAAGAGCATATGACTCTTGATCTCAGGGTCATGAGTTCAAGCCCCACACAGGGGGTAGAGATTACTTAAATATTTCTTTAAAAAATACTTTTTAAAAGATTTATTTATTTTAGGCAGTGTGCACATGAGAGAGCATGTGCGAGTAGGGGAGGGCAGAGGGAGAGAGAATCTTCAGACTCCCTGCTGAGCGTGGAGCTTGACGTGGGGCTTGACGTGGGGCTTGATCTCATGACCCATGAGATCATGACCTGAGCTGAAACCAAGAGTCAGATGCTCAACCAAGTGAGCCACCCAGGCACCCCAAGAAATACTTCCTTTTTATAGACAAACTAAAGAAAATTCATCACTAGCAGAACTATACTACAGAAAGTATTAATGAAAGTTTTTCAGGCAAAAGAAAAATGTACTGGACAGAAATTTGGATTGCACAAAGGAACGAGGAGATCCTAAATGGTAAATATGTGGGAAAATATGAAAGTTCTTTTTTCCTCATTTAATCTCTTTAGAAGACTGTCTAAAACAAAAATATGAAGAATGCACTGTGGAGTTTATAACATAGAGGCAAGATGTAGGACAACAACAGCACAAGGGACAGTAGGGAAGAAATGACCATATACTGTTGTAATTCTCTTATACTTTAGGTAAAGGAATACTTGAAGTGTAAGTTAGAGGTGTGTATTGTAAATATCAGAGCAAACGTTAAAAAAGCATAACATAAGTGTGGCACATAAGCCAATAGAGGTAAAGGAGAATGATAAAATCAAAAGATGGCAGGAAAAGAAACAGAACAAATGAGGCAAATAGACAATCAATATGGTAGTTTTAAATTCAGCCATATTGATGAAAATATTAAGTATATGTGATATAATGACTCCATTAATAGGCAGATATTGTCGGATGGATAACAAAGAAAGAACCAACTACAAGCTATTGTAAAGAAACCCATATTAAATGTAAAGACACAAATAGATTAAAAGTAAAGGGTGGATGGGGTGCCTGGGTGGCTCAGTTGGCTAAGCATCTGCCTTCGGCTCAGGTCATGATCCCAGGGTCCTGGGATCGAGCCCCACATTGGGCTCCCTGCTCCACGGGAAGCCTGCTTCTCCCTCTGCCACTCCCCCTGCTCGTGTTCCCTCTCTTGCTGTGTCTCTCTCTGTCAAATAAATAAATAAATCTTAAAAAAAAAAAAAAGGGAAAAAGATATCCCATGCAAACATTAATCAAAGGCAAGGTGGATTGGGTGGCTCTGTTAGGGGATACATAAAGACAATGAGACTTTGGAATATGGAATATTACCAGGGACAAAGAGAGACATTTCATAATGATAAAGGAGACAATTCATCAAAAATTCATCATAATCCTAAATACGTACGTACCTAATACCAAAGCTTCAAAATACATGAAGCAAAAACTGACAGAACTAAAAGGAAGAATAGACAAATCCATAATATTTGAAGATTGCATCATCATTCTGTTACTGGTAAAACAGACAAATTAGTAAATATATGGAACACTTGAACAGTCTAAACAACCAGCTAGACCAAAGTGTTTTATAGAACCTTCCACCCTACAGAAAATGCATTATTTTCAGGTGCACTGATATGTTCATTAAAAAATGATTAAAAGCGTACAACAAAGTATGTTCTCTGACATGATGGATTGAAGTAGAAATAACAAATGTATCTTGAAAAATCACAAAATATTTGGAAATTAAACTGATACCTAAAGAACCCATGGGTCAAGACAGAAATCACAAGAGACATTAGAAAATGTGTTGAGTTAAATGAAAATATACCAAAACTTGTGCAATGTAGGCAAAGTAGTACTAAGAGGGAAATAAAGAAGGTCTAAAATCAATTACGCTTCCACCTTAAGTAGAAAAATCCAGAGTAAGAAGTAGGAAGTAATAAAAACAATAACAAAGTGGTGGACAAATAATAAAAATCAGTGGATTCAAAGCTGGTTCTTTGAAAAAGCCCAAATTGATAAATCTCTAACTAGATGATCAGGGAAATGAGAGTAGATACAAATTACAAATACCAGGAATGGAAATGGGAAAATGACTCTAGGTCTTACAGACATTAACAGAAAAATAATGTTATTATCTATTATCTACTATATGCCAACAAATTTGACAACTTAGACAAATGGAACAAATTACTTGGGAGACATAAACTACCAAAGTTGAGTGTCCTATATCCATTAAAGAACTTGAGCATGAACTTAAAAACCTTCTCCAAAGAGAACTCCAGTTCCACATGGCTTCAATGCTGAATTCCACCAAACAAAAGTGAAATAATATCAATTCTACACAAACTGTGCTGGAAAACAGGAGGGAACATTTCCCTACTCATTTTATGAGGTCAGCATTCCCAGATAGCAAAACGAGAAAAAGACGTGGGAAAAAAAAGATTACAGGCAAATAGCTCTTGTTGTGTATGTAAAAATCTTTAATAGAACATTAGCAAATAAAACCCAGCAATATGTAAAAAGAGTAACACATTAATGATCGGTTAGGGATTTTCAAAGGAATGTAATGTTGTTTTGACATGTTAAAATCAATTGATATGATTCAACATATTAGACTAAAAAGGAAAATTCATGATTATTTCAATAAATGCAGAAAAAGTACTTGACAAAATTCAACACCCATTTATGGTAAAACGTCTTCACAAACTAGGAATAGAAGAAAATTTCTTTGACCTGAGAAAAGGCAGCTCTGAAAAACCTACATCATATTTAATAATGAAAGTCTGAATCCTCTCCTCCTAAGCAGATTTGGCTTTATGGGCACGTGACTTGTGCAGTCTTGAAATTCTTGATGTTGGGCGCCTGGGTGGCTCAGTTGGTTAAGCGACCGCCTTCGGCTCAGGTCACGATCCTGGAGTCCCGGGGTCGAGTCCCGCATCGGGCTCCCTGCTCGGCGGGGAGTCTGCCTCTCCCTCTGACCCTCCCCCTTCTCATGTGCGCTCTCTCTCTCTCTCAAATAAATAAATAAAATCTTTAAAAAAAAAAAAAAGAAATTCTTGATGTTATCTTTGACCTTTTGTTTTGTAGTTGAAGTCTACTGGGACAGTGGAACATGCCTGTGTGCAGAGGAAATATGCACAATATGTGTGTCTTCCATTCTTTGGCCCATTTTCATGTAGTGTTTGCAGAGCTCCAACAGCATGAATCCTGGTGAACTCCTAGTGTCTGGGAGTTCAGCAGGGGGCAAAACAAGTACAAAGTAAATGTGTTGCATCTACAACTAAGTGGAGATCCTGACAACCCTGAGGGGCCGTGCTTTCTGTTCAAACTAGAACTTGATTCCAATGCAGAAAGAAGTTCAGTGGCATTCTAAGAACGTCTTCTCTTTATTACCCACGTTGCTTCCCTGTGTCAGCCAACCATTTAACGCAGAAATTGATGGCATAGAAGGAAAGGGAAAGATAGAAACCATCGTTCCTTTTCTTTTCAGGCCTTCGTTAGTAAGCTGAAGGTAGACAGTAAAGTGTGTGCATATCAAATAAATATAGTTTTGTACATATGTACGTATGGCGCCGCCAGCCGGGGCTTCCCAGTCGGAGTGGGTAAAGGGGCAGGAGAGGGACTGAGGCCTCTGACCGAGCAGCAGGTCCAGGGCTCTGGACTGCTGCAAGCTTGCCGTCCTGCCAGGACATGGCGGACTTGGGGAGAGGGTGACAGCAGTGGGAAGACACCGAAAGCTGCATGGGGGTGTGGGAGGGCAACTTGAGGAAACATCAGGGTGAACCTTATAGGACAAGGCTAAGGGCCATGAAGTTGCATTTATTTTTTTATTTTGTATTTTTTTCTGAAGTAGGCCCCACACCCAGGGTGGAGCCCAACGAGGAGCTTGGACTCTCAATCCTGAGATCAAGACCTGAGCTGAGATCAAGAGTCAGACATTTGGGCGCCAGGGTGGCTCAGTTGGTTAAGCGACTGCCTTCGGCTCAGGTCATGATCCTGGAGTCCCGGGATCAAGTCCCACATCGGGCTCCCCGCTCGGCAGGGAGTCTGCTTCTCCCTCTGACCCTCTTCCCTCTCGTGCTCTCTGTCTCTTATTCTCTCTCTCAAATAAATAAATAAAAATCTTTAAAAAAAAAAAAAAAAGTCGGACACTTAACTGACTGAGCCCCCACTGGTGCCCCATGAAGTTGCATTTAGATAATAAAATGCAGCAGTAAGATTATACTTCAGTCTAGGGGTTCCCAAGTAGGACAGACCGCACTGGGATCCCCTGGGTGCGATTTGTTCAGAATACAGCTTCCTGGTCCTACCCTGGCTGGAGCCTGAGCATACAAACACAGACCGGTTTGGGAACCACTGATACTCCTACCCTGCCAGGTAGGAATCATTGGAATCAAGACACTCAAGGGGACTCAGGAAGCTGGAAAACTGGGAATAAAGTTCAGAGGCAACGCTGGGGATTTAGTGTGCCTAATCACAATAGCTGACCTTTCCTGAGCCTTCTGTGTCCAGCACGGCATGAGGCGGGGTGCTTGACTCCTATCGTCTCACCCAATTGTCCCAACCCACCCTGAGGCAGGACCGTTTATTCTCGTGTCACAGAAAAGGGAGCCAGCTCAGCGGCGGTGACTTGCGCAGGTCGCAGCCCCCGGCGACAGGGGCAGGATTCAAGCTCCGTGTCTAACTGCCGTGGTACTGGCCCCGAGCGGTGCCTCACGGAGGGAAGGAAGGGCGGGGGGCAGATGGTCATCGGGGGCCCACAGAGGAGGACGCCACGGGAGCATGGTGCCCAGGTGGTGAGCTGGGAGAGGTGCAACAGCCACGGGGGGCTGAGCTGGCAGCGCCGACGACGGGCTTGCATCCCACTCTTGGCCCGAGAGCGCCCCAGTCGGGACTCTTGGGTGTCAAAAGCATAAGGCCCGTAAGTGGGAAAATTAGGCAAAACCCAATGGAAATATAGTAAAAGTCAGGAACTTCTCAGGAAGCGGGGGGCTGGTTTTAGAACTCTTTTGGAAGCCTGGAAAATGTGGGTTCCCAGGCTGGGAAAAATCCCTGCCGGTTCCGTGGCAGTGGCCAGTCTCTGAGGGGGAGGATTGGATGGTGGCTTCCGCAGGTGGAAGAGCGTTTGAGGGCAAGAGGAAGGAAACTGGGTGGTTGCAGAGGAGACCAGCCCAACAAGTGAGTCGTGTGGCGTCGTTTGCGAGGGATGGTCGGGTTGATGGCGATGGTCTGGCAGAGCCCCCGTGGCCGGGGGCGGTGCCATGTCCATCAGCTGACGTGGCGCCCTCCGAACCGATGATAGTCACCTTGTCAGCCGGACTCACCCTGGTCCCTGAGGGAAGGCTCATCTGAGTGAGATGGTGATTCTGTGGGGACAGCCTGAACCGGTTCTGCTGATAACGAGAATGCATCCTTGGTAAACGTTGGCACCGAACGATGAGGGACAAGTGATTGGCTTGGCAGAAAGCTGCTCACCGATCTCAGGGCAGGCAGAGCATCTTCTCCCTTCAGTCCTGGGGGCCGTGACCCTGCGGTCCCCAATTCCTGCATTTCACAAAGCAGAGCAGGAGGGCAGAGGGTGAGGCCGTTGGATTCTGTGCCCATGTCTCGTGGGAGGACCATCGGAAGATTTCTCTTCCCAGCTGATCATTCGAAAGATCTGGTGGGAGGCGAGGCGTGTCCCGTAGAAACAGGTGCACAGAGAGGAGATGCTCAGTGGGCTCATGGACTGGATGCGGAGGCTCTGGGGCAGAGCCGCTGTCCACGGAGTGTTTATGGAGGGCGTTCCTAGGGCAAGGAGGGCGTGTCCGTGACGAGGAGCCTCTGTCCCAAACGGTCCCCAGCTCTGCTGGTGGTCAGGGTGTTCCAAGTGAGTGGACCTTCCAATGGGCGCGTTGTCTTTATTTTCTCTTCACAAAGAGATTCGCGATAGAAAGATTATACGGCAAAAGAGGACAAGAGAAGTTGTCCTAAATCCACAGCCCCGCCCCACCCCCACAAGATAACCACTGCTGACGTTTCGGTGTTTCTGCTCCTGCCCTGTCTGTCTCGTTCTGTGAGATCAGAGTGTGGCTGCATATTTAAACCTTTTTTTTCCCTCCCAATAATTTATCTTGCAGGTATTTCCTCTTCAAGAAACGTAGGGGAGAGTGTGGTTGCTCAGGCGTGGGGCTGTCAAGGAAGGCTCTGTGGAGAAGGCCACGCTTAGCTAGATTTTAAGGGAAGGGTGGAAGGGATGGGGGGCATTTCACATGGGGTGCTTCTCACATCGGGGCATGTAGGGGGTGTTTGCCTGCTGTATGTGAAGCCTCAGGGTCCTAGCTGTGGAGGCAGCCTTTCTCTTCTCCCTTCATCCCCCTGTCTATTCGTCCCTATGCCTGGCGGGCACGAGCACCTCGTATGTGCCCGGGGTTTGTTGAGTGCCTGGGACATGGTGGTGATCAGAACAGATCTTGTCTCTGCCCCACTGGTGCATATAACATAATGGGCAGACACGTCTGTTTTACTGGAAGGCAAACATTTAAAGGTAGTAACACGAAGGGGGGCTTTTCTGGACTAGAATGCCAGGTCCACATGCCCTAGCATGGTCAGATGGGAGGCTTCCTCCCAGATGCTTTAGTGGGAAAGTTTGAGAGCTCTCAAATGTGGGCCGCAGCCTGCGCTGAGGCCAGACGTGCCTGGTGGGTAACACATCGGGGAAGTCAGCTTGGCTAGAGCAGATATGTTACATCAGGGACTTGGCGGGGGGGTGGGATGGATATTTGGAAAAACTGATTGGGGCCAAAGTAGGTAGGACTTTGAGTGCCTGAATGAGGATTTTGAATTTTTACCTTTTAGACGGTTGGAAGCTATTGATGTGTTTTGATCAGGAGGTAGCGCTTGCAAAAAGACAATTTTGGAAGATTCCTGTGTTACCAGGGGGTGGATCGGCAGGACCAGAGAGGGGCCCCAGAGAAGTCTGTGCCCAGTCCTGGGGGAGGGGGGACGAGGAAGGAAGACCCAGAGAGACCAGATGGGATGAATGACCCACTGGAGCTGCACAAAGGACCACCCACCCAACAGGGAGAATGGGCTAGTGTGGGTTCAGGCATTCAGCAAAGGTTTCCTGGGGTGTACACAGTGTTGGGTGCTGGGTTCTAGTTATCTGGGGTGCACGGTCCCTGCAAAAACCCATGGCAAGGACTGAGGGCAGGACCATTGAACCGGCATTTGCAGATGGAAAGCCTCTCCATGGGCGTGGCTTTGAACATAGAGATGCTGGTCAGACGGGGAAGGGCAGTGAGGAGGTGCGGTCTCTTGGTGTGAGCGGTGAACATTGGAAAGAGAGTCAGCAGACAGAAGAAAAATAGGTGATGGGCCCAGGGAGGTGATGGGAAGCAGTCATGTATGTTTGGAGTTTGGTTTACAGAACGAGGAAAGTGGGAGGATTTCGGCTTTGCTTTCATATTTGAACAGTGATTTGTAGAACAGTGATTTGTAGAACAGTGATTTGTAGAAGAGACGCACCCAGAGGTAGAGTGCAATGCAGATTCCTGGGCCTCAGCAGGCAGGTGGGACCCAAGAGTCTCCCATGCTTCACCTGGTCCCCTGGGAATGCCAACGCACTTGGCTCAGAAGCACTGAGCTGGAGAAATAGCAACTGAGTAGTAAGCCCTGAAGGGCTGTGTTGAAACCAGTGACTTAGAAAACCATCCCGGTTGTTCCTGGACAGGCTCTGAGGGGCTGCAGGGAAGAAGGACCCCTGAGGAACACCTAGGAAGCACAGCAGGACAGAAGGGGATGGGGTCCCCAAGGAGAAGGAGCCATGGCTGGTTTCTGCAGCTTGAGAAGCTGCAGAAAGTTTCACTCTCAAGATCTGAGTCATTCTGAATTGAGAGGCGGGAAGTTCTGGAATCCTAAGAGCTTGCTCTCTTCCATGGGGCAAAGACTGATGTTTTTGTGTGATTGGGGATCTCCCTGCATATTTCCACATGCTGGGTTTATGTGATGGTTCTGTTTCCGGAATTCTAAAAATCTTCTGTCTCCAAATTATGTGCTCATCTTCCTGTACATTTGTTCTAGAGTTCATTCAAAGACAGTTCCAGAAAGTCAGCATCTATGCATTAAATGCAGCTGGTATTGCTCAGAGGTAACAAGACCAGAGCAGGCACCGTGGAGCCCTGTGGTCATTCTGCTTACTCCCATGGACGTATAATTATTTCTTGCCTTTTTTTTCATTTAACATTGGTCATCAGAAATTGGCTTAAATGTTCTTTACCATCCAGAGTCCATATATTAAAACGTCTGTAAAAGCTCAGTGTTGTGTGTGTGAAAGCCCACAACCAAGTTTGCCAGATCAAGTTTTATTCCCTTGTAGGGGCCTTTGCTGACCTACCCTTTTCTCCATCAGGGTCAGTCTGTGCTTCCTCTCTTTCCAGTAGCTTCTTTGTCCCCGCTAGAGTTGAGCTCTTGAGGTCATTTTTTTTTTTTCCTACTGTCAAGGACCCAGCATGGGGCCCCACCGTTCACTGAGACATCAGCGGGGTTGAGTTTTTTAAAAAAGGATCTGAAACCAAACATGATTAAATGTTTTAAAATAGAGTTCTTTAAGTAAAATCGGAATTATTTGGCCTGGAGAAAAAGACCAATGTGACTAAGTAATGGGGTCACATCAATAAGAGGAAACACCGAATGCTGTGACCAGATGTTTTCTATCTCTATAGCAAAGACTCTGGAGGAGGCGGGGGAAGCTTTTGATTGAGTTCTGTGGTTCTTAAGCATCTGGGCTAACAAGACCCTTTTGAGAATCTGTGAGAGCAGTGGACTTGCTCCCCCAGAAAAGCGTGAAACATTTGCCCCTAATTTTAGGGGTTCACTGACTCCCCCTATCCTAGTCCCCAGACTTCAAGTGAATAATCCCTGGGTCAGTATAAAATGTTAGGTGTGAGATGTTTATTCCTGTGTCTCCTCCTACTGAGAGATAGACAGGATGACCTCCTCTGGTCTTCATTACCCTCCCCCAGTGACATGGGCCTTCTTTCCATCGTGCGTGGGTTTATCAAGATACCGTATCCTTATGTTCGACGAGTATCAGTAACATTTTCCTTTTAGCCCCAAGGCCTGTGACTGACATAAACATCTGCTTGCTCACGTCTTTGTCCTCAGAGTTCATTACTGTGCAGTAAAAAAGCTTAAGGAAATTTTCACGTGAATCCTCAGGAATCAGAAAGGAAGAAGGCATTGTTCTAGCCCAGGTTTCCTGACCTCGGGTCTATTGACACTTGGGGCTGGGTATTTATTGTGGGGAGTGCTGTGTGCATTGTGGAATGTTCAGCAGCATCCCTGGCCTCCACTCACAGATGCCCCTGCCCTTGGGGGCTTGCTGTGTCCCGGGCAGGGAGAAGCATCAGAAGGTATGGTGGGGGTGTCCCCTGGAAAAGAGGCATATATTCTCCAGCCAGGATGCTTTTTCTTCTGAGTCTTCCCGTGGCTGGGTCTTTTTTGCTATTCACATCTCAGCTTCAGTGCTCGTGCTTCAGGGACACCTGTCCTAACCACCAACCCGCCCCTGAGTGGCACGCAGCGACATGTTCCTCACTTGCACATGCATGGTGTGGCCGGGCGGTGGCTGATCTGGGCTGGATTCAGCTGGGTTGGGCTCCAGGGGTAGCTTGGGTTTTACGGGGCCCCCACGGGTCCCTCGCTCTGTATCACTGCACGTCTCGGTGCATATTGTTCTCATGGCAACAGCGGAAGAGGACGTGCGGGCATATCTCAACATTCACTCATGTCATACGTGCTGACATCCATTTGGGCCAAAGCAGATCCCGCGGTCAGAGTCAGCAGGAGGGAAGAGTCTCAGTGAGGCAGTGGCAAGGGTGTGGCCGTATGACACTTGTCCAGGGGAGTGAAGAATGGGGGCCAGCCGTCTCCCTCACCTTCTGATCTAAAGCAGCTACCGTCACTTTATCATCTCTATTTCCTGCTGAGCTCTGATACTCTTGTTGTTGAATTATGTTTCTTTTGTATCTACTGTTACCAGAACATCCACTGACAGCAGGGACTTTTTCTGCCCTATTCACTGCTACATGTCAAGCAGCTCCCTGGCACGGGATGGGCATTCACTAAATCTTGAATGAATGAATGAATGAATAGTTCTGTTTGGGGGATGGGGGGGGTAGTGTTGGAGCTGGGTCTTGGGATCGTAACCATAACAGGTATGTGCTGGGTGTTTGACCTGGGTTACGTCGGAGGATCATCACTTATGGCCCTCCACAGGCCAGAGCAAAGGCAGGATGTTCTGGTTAGAGCTGTAGAGCCCTGACATAGCACATCTTCTTAGAGGATTGGAGAGAGGTCCAGCCAGGTAGATGAAACGAGTGACACTAGAACCCAGTTGTCAGGACTGCCATGTTCCACACCTGTAGGGGAGCCATCAGGTCAGAGTCTGCAGAGTGGTGCCCCTGGGGTTGTGCAGTGCACAACCTGAGAAGCCATTCTGGCAACGCAGCAGATCATGAGGGACCTCATGTAACGTGTCAGGTTGGCTGGGTGCCTATTCTAGAAGTTGTCTTTGTTTTGGACGAGGGTGGACATGGAATGTCTTTTAGCAGAGGCATGCCCAAGCTATAAAACAAGTTGGAAGCTTCTAGAGGTCCTCTTGTTTTGAGGCACATGGTGGAAACTTGACAGATGCCGAGCTTGGAAGGACAGCTCAGTGGTACCCTGAAGCTTGAATCTTGAATTGTGCTGAGTAGGGTTGTATTTACTGGAGACCCCAGACATCTCTTGGCACAGAGATGCTAGAGTTAGCTGCAGGGTAGCATGAGAGAGCCCCCCCCCCCCCGCCGTTGTCTGCAGACCTCCCCACCTGTGTAGATGCTTCAGGTCCTTTCTGGGTTCTGTGCTCCCCATGGGCCCCCAGTGCCTTGGACTTCACCCAGCCTCTGCTGAGCCTCGTCACAACTCAGCTAAGTAACGTAGGGAAAGTCCTGGACTCATGCTCAGGTACTGTGCTTGCTGGTTGGGGGCGAGGCCAGCAGTGGACCTGCCCCCCAGGCCGTACAGGTCTGGCCAGGCTGCCTTCTGATGTTCAGTGCCCTGGGTTGGGGGCAGGTTTTTATTAGCGTCTTGAAACTCGAACCCTGTGCTTGTAGGGGGTACAAAAGAGGAAAGAGATCTGAGCTCCAGTGTGAGCACTGTCAGGAGATCACAGCCTTGTAGCCTCGTGTCTCCGGATTCAAGTCTCTTCCACAAAATGAGAATACGAACTTCACTTGTTGTGACAAGTAAGCAGGACAGTGAACGTGGAGGCTCTGAGCAAACTCTGTTGCGGTAGCGTCAGTAGGCACCAATTTCCCAGAGTCACTCAGGACGTGTCCCCTGGGAGCTGGCTTTCTCGTGAAGTAAACAGAGTAAACGGACAAACAAGAAAAGGATGGGGGAATGCGAAGTGCAGAGACTTCTCTGCAGGGTCTTAAACAGGAAAATGTTACAGAGAGTAAGGGGGGGTGCTCAGGGCAGGCCTCTGGGAGGAGGGGATATAGCAGGGACCTGACTGATGAGGACCAGCTGCAGTCTGCAGTGAGCTCCGGAGGGGGGCGCCCCTGGGCACCGTGTGGGGCGGCTGCAGGCTCTGGGTCAGGCTTCCTGGGGTTGGGGAGGCTGGTTGCCAGCAGAGATGCTGCTCCCTCGCTCCTTCCTGCCCCGTGGCTCCTTGGAGACTTTTGTTTGTTTGTTTTTTCCAAAACATCTAAGTCTGTTTTAATGAACAGAGGCTCCAACGTGGTCTTCCCCTGACACAGAGCATCCCGGGGTCTCTGAGGGCGGCTGACAAGGACGTTGACATCCCAGAGCGACTTTCTCTCTCTGGGTTTCTTCTCCCCAGTTCTGGAGTGTTCTGGAATCCCCAGGCCGGACTGAGCCTATGGGGGAGGGGTCAGCCTAGGCAGGGGAGGCACCAGCCCTCCTCCGATGCGATGACTTCTTTTTTAAAGCCCTGCTTCGAGCGGTCCTGTGTCCCCGTGGACTGTTAGAAATGTACAGGATAGGGCGCCTGGGTGGCTCAGTTGGTTAAGCGACTGCCTTCGGCTCAGGTCATGATCCTGGGGTCCCGGGATCGAGTCCCGCATCGGGCTCCCTGCTCGGCGGGGAGTCTGCTTCTCCCTCTGACCCTCCCCCCTCTCGTGTGCTCTCTCTCTCTCTCATTCTCTCTCTCAAATAAATAAATAAAATCTTTAAAAAAAAAAAAAGAAATGTACAGGATACTGTGATTCATCAGATTCCAAGGGGAAGGGTTTTGTAAAGGAATTTTCTCACGGCTGTGTGTCTGAGCTGGGGTATTACAAACACTTCATCCGGCTGTCATGGGTTAGATGAAGCTGTCGTCTGAATGGTTACCCACTTGGGAAATTCATTCATTCTCCTCATTATTTTAAAAATCTCGTGTTTAAAAAAAAAACAACAACTGTTCTTTTGCAGTGAGACTGCTGCCCAGTCTCTCTCACTGGAGAAAGGCGGCCACTGGGGTACAAAGAGGTGACTTTGGTGGCACCCCAGAGCAGGGCTTCTCAGGCTCATTGTGGGGGGGAGTCACCCCGAGACTGAAGCCTCTGTTCAGAGGCTGGGGTGGGAAAGAGTTGGGGTGCAGTGGAGGCGATATTGACTTGAGGGCTGGGTCCCAGGGAGATCATGAGGCTGGGAGGTCAGGTCTGGGATGGTTTCTGGTCTGCTCCTCTGCTGACCAGAGGCTGAAGGGGTCGGGGTGAAGGGCGAGTTGTGACGTGGTTGCACTACCTCAGGGGGGTCTGGGGAGCACGGGGGAGGGGAAGGAGGCAGGGGCCCGCGGGGGGAAATGGGGGGGGGCTGAGCGGGGCTCTTGGGGAGGAGGAGGGGCCTGCCGGGTGGGCCAGGTGTAGCTGGGGTGGGGGGGACAGGGAAGGCAGCCGCTTGCTGCCTGGCACAGGGGGATTGCTGAGCTCCTTCCAAGCTGTGGAGCTATGGCTGCGTGGAACAGAGGGGTTGGGCAGGAACAGAGCAACAGCAACCCTGAGGACCCTTTCTCTAGTCGAGGCAAGTTTAGAGAATTAAGGGAGCTCTGAGAATCCCACAGCCTGGGGCTCCTAGGAGAATTCTCTAGAAAGGAATAAGCTCTCTCGGAGGCAGAGGGAGAATTCCCTGGCATGGGAGGGACTTGCAGGACCCACGTGAGTCTCTAGCATGTGGCCCAGTAGTGGCCATTTGGCTCCACGTCCCTGCACACGTGAGCTGAGAGCGCAGGTCAGGAAGGGGTGGGCAATGCCCTCTGTAATTTGGGGTGCTCAGGGAACAGGAGGCAGTGTGACCGACCCATCCTTACCTTCCCTCCAGCCTTTCCGAGGGGTCCTCTCCAGGCCCAACCTTCACCCTCTGAAGCGAGGGGTCAGGACTGCAGGGACTTTGGAGAGGAGTTAGCTCTCAGTTCACAGATGGTGAAGGAGGGGCTCAGAGAAATTACTGATCTACCAGGTTGCCCATCCAGTGAGGGGCAGCGCCATAGGCCAGGCCGCCTCCTGCACCTGTTTTCTGCACCTCCAAGTAGAAAGCAAAAGGGGAGCTTATTTTGAAATAGGCATAGTTCAAGGAAGGGAGTGCTGCCGCATAGAAATGGTCTCCAGGCGCAAGCCGAACCTGAATCCTCTTCTCCTTGGATAACCATTTTTGGTGGAGGTTGGTCTGAAGCTTTCCCACTGTAGTTGCTCTCTGACTGACTGCAGAGCAGATGTGGTTTTCTTAGGCGGGCAGCCTGGTGGATCATGACAGCAGTAAGCCTGACACAGTCTTAGCACTGTACACTTTACAGAGTCTGTTCCGTCCACCCCGCCAGGTGGTCAGGCAGGGCCTGTTGTGGGGTAAGGAGACCCCTAAGCGTGAAGCTCTGTCCCTGGCCTGGTGTGGCAGCCCAGGCTGGTTGTGGCCAGGGCCAGAGATGGGCCTGTGGCCCCAGGGCAGCTTGCCTTGTCGGGAGCCTCTGGTTGGGAGTCGTGGACACTGGTAGGTATGGGGCCCAGACATGCGACTCCTCAATGTGCAGCTATTCCCTTGACCTCCAGGACCCAGAGCCCCATAAGGCCAGAGACCCTCGGCCTTGGTGACTGCTGTATCTGGACCCCGCGTGAGCTTTGGCAAAGTGCAACTGCTCAATGAGGATGCGTGAGGTACACCCTGACCTTGTCGACTAGCTTCCTATACCATGAACTTGGGGCCGGGCAGATTTCCAAGGCTATACAGTCCCCAAAGGGAGGTGGCCTCTGGGCTGGTAGAAGTTCCTGGACCTCAGGCCAAGACTGGCTTTCAGACTCAGCGTGGTCTGTGTGATTTGCTTTGACTCAACATAAATTGGCAGCTCTTTGGACTATCAGGTATTTAATAAGTGGCCTGAGGCCATGCGGATACTGACCGCTCAGGTGGGAATGGCCTATCATGCCCAAGCAGAAGTGCAAGAGATGTCCCATGGGATTTTGAAGTCGCCCACTTGCCGCATGAATGGTGTAGGCAGTCGGGGCTACCCAGACCCGAGAACACAATGAGGTGTTAATTGCTGGAACCAGCCATCAGAGGAGCTTGTGAAATCTGCATTCGATGACCAGTATCAAGACACAACTAACCTACTAACAAATTCATTATTCAGCGGGCCTTTGCTGAGTGCCCAGGCTTGCAGGAACTTTCTGCTGGGGGTGGTGGGTCAGCATTGATCAGCCCTGATCACACAGAATTAGAGAAGAATATGGTGTAACTGAGAGTCCCCAGAAAATTCACGTCAGAGTTAACCTCTCTTATTGTCTATTAAACCATCTTGTTCGAATATCTAAAATTGACTTCCCTGCATTTTTCACCTATTCAGAAAACATTATACTTTTCTAGGAGAACATTTTCTTTCTGTAGGTCTAGAAATGAAGAACTCTTCTGCCTCCCTACCCACATCTCAACTACAAACTTCTGCCTAAACCACACCCTTCAGAGGAGGGGTCTGGCCTCCCCTGGTGGGACCTCAGGGAACCAAGGTGGGGAGGGTGTGAGCTGGCCTCCGGGAGTGGGAGGGGCCGGGCCTGGAAATGGGCCTCATAGGAGCTGGAGAAGCGGGAGAAGCTAGAACCTGGTCCAGCCCCAAATGGGACCCAGTGAGGGTCAAAGACTGTGGCCATTAGCAACAAGCACCAGGAAATCAGATGTGGTTTGGATGTTCGGGTCCATATCCAAGGTTACCTGTGGCAGGAAGCGGTCAGGTCTGTGGTCCCAGCAGCCTGCGGAAGCCAGCTGGGGACTATAGACAGCTAGGGGAGCCTCCAGGAGGCTAAGGATGGAGGAACAGACTCTCAGTGCCCAAGAAGGCCTTTGTGCCACTGTACCGAGCTTGCAAAACAGATGTCTGGTCCCCACAGCTGCCCTTTCCCCTTCCCGTAGCTTCCTCGTGGGACCTGGGTACTGGTACTGGCAGGTGGGTTGGCTGAGGGGGTGCGTGTGGATCCCTGCAGCACCACGTGTAAGGCAGTGTGATGACTCGGGTCAGCGCAGGACTGCTGCATGGCCCCTGGGACCTTCCACACAACCTGCAGCTTTCATACGCTCCTGGCTAGTGGGTCTGGGATTTGTACGCTCTCCTGCCCCGCTAATCAGCACAGCAGCTAAGGGTAACTAATAGGTCCTCAGTAAGTGGTGGTTGAACAAATGAGTGAGTGAGTGAATGAATGATTGAATGAATGAATTGGGTAGCAGAGGGACTGCTCAGGCCAGTTTAGCTGTGGTGTGAAGCAGGCGGGGAGAACAGCCCCTCAACTCAACCAGCTTTCCAGGCGCGGGCCTCACCCTCCTGTGGTAAGTGGGGCAGGATCTGCTCCAGGGACCTAAATACCCCATCGAGGGCAGAGGCTCGCCGGGGCCCTCCCTGGACACCATGCAGCCCGGGGTTTGATTTTCGTTACCGCCTTGTGCCCCCCTTCTCCATCCCTCCTCCTGAGCACGTGCCTTCCTCATTGTCCTTCTCTCCTCCTCGGGGCACAGATCCTGGCCAACGTCTTTCTCTACCTGTGCACCATCACCGTGGGCATCATGTCCTACTACATGGCGGACCGCAAGCACCGCAAGGCCTTCCTGGAGGCCCGCCAGTCGCTGGAGGTGAAGATGAACCTGGAAGAGCAGAGCCAGCAGCAGGTGAGGCTCTTTCAGGGTGGCCCCAGGGCAGTCTGGGCCCCGGGCCGGGGGCCGTGGCTAGAGAGGGGCTGGGGTTGTGGGGGCCAGTGCGGCAGCCCCCCCGGGTTTGGAGTTCACTGCCAGGGTCAGGTGTTGGCTGTCTGCTGGGCCTCTCGCCCTCAGAGGGCTCCTCCTGACTTCAGGGAGCTTCTCTCGCCGGAAACTCCCTCCTCTCTCTTCCTCTGTGCTTGACCTAAACCTCCCCTCCTTCTGTTTTGTTTTGTTTCCCCCTGTAATTTAAAACTTTTTAAAGAACTACGCTGATCCAAGCAGTCACCAATAACTCCCTGTGTTCCTCTCTCAGGCTAAAAAGTTCTGTGTGTTTATTTTGAATGCTTTTTCCCCGCGGGCATCACTTCAGGTCCACCCTCCTCTGCCCACCTTTCTGGTTCTGCGGCCCACTGGCCCTGCGCACCTGCCACGGGCCCGGTGCTGGGTCTCTGCAGCCGCGGTGGGCCCAGCCGTAGCGGGGGCCTTCCCGGTGAGGACCCCCCAGCCCGCTCCCCTCCACCCAAGGTGCTAAGTTTCCTTCACGCTCGGGTCAGGTTCCTACTTCCTTCTCCTTCTAAGTCATTGATGAAGAAGTAAAACCAGCCCAAACCCCGGGGACCCCGCTGTTTACATTTTTCCACGGACAGAAGTGCGTACTGTCCCTGCTGTTTACTGGCTTTATTCCAGCCCGATCCACCCGGTTCTCATGTGATTCAGTCTTTTAAATAGTTTCTGGTTTGGATTCATCTCAAATGCCTTTCAAAGGTCTGTAGAAATTACATCTGCCAACTTCCTGTTATCCATAGGTTTATTTCCCCCTAACAAACAAACTCAATAGGTTGAAAATACAGGATTCTCTGTGCTGGGAACCATGTCATTTTGGGTTCAGGTGCTGCTCTTGGCTCTGGATTCACTGAAATTGCTGTTTTCACAGACCCACTCAGGTGAACAGAGCCATAGTTTTTGGGGGCCACTCTAGAAGGCCTGCCAAGGAGCCCCATTGGCAGGCCTCACCTTCTCTAGACGGTGCTCTTCAAAGGGTCACACTGAGTCATTTGCTGAGTCCTGAGGATGTGTTTTCTCTGTTTACCAAGGAGAGCTAGAAGCTTCTGAGCTGGGCCTTGGACCCAGCTTCTTCAGAAAGCAGGTTTTAGAAGGGGAAACTTCCCAGCCTCCGTTGCCACAAAGGGCCAAGTTCAAGCTTAGCGGCTCATTGTATTTGTCTCCTTTTCCCCATCCCTGTATCCCGTGGTTACCCAGGAGCTGCTCCTGCTTGAATGTATGTAAAGAATCCCACTTTACTCGCTTTATAGAGTCTCTTGAAAGGTGTTCTTCAGTTTCTGTTTTTTTATGCTGTCTTGTTTCTCTTTGCATCTCACGTCTCCCACTGTGGAGGCATCCCTCTGGGTTCTCTACGTTAAAAAATGCCTGTGTCCCTGCTCAGCTAGGTCAGGAGTTCTTTTTTTCTCTAGTATTTGTGCAGTTTTCAGCATCCCTGTCAACCTTGTCTGTCTCACAGCATATAATTGGCATAACCCAGGACATCTTCTGTCACATCGACAGTGCTTGGGGTAGGGGCCTCCTGGAGTGGTGGGGAAGGTCCTGCGTCTCCCCTGGATCTCTTATTCTCTGCATAGATAATTTAGACAAGCTGCCCACCTCTCCCAGCCTCGCCTTCCTCGTCTGCAAAGCAGGAGTACTGAACTTGGCTTGTGGGGTTCCCTGCAGGTAGAAACACAGGCGGAAGGGCTTTGTAGACTGTAGAGCTTGGACATGCTGATGATCAGGCTGCGTGCACAGGCCACGCAGGGCTTGGGCATTTTCTGATGCCCCCTCCGGGCAGGGTCAGCGTGGGGAGCCCCCATCCTGGCGGAGAGGGCCCCTGCGGTGTGCTCCAGGACGCTCGTGTGCTACGTCGCCGCCAGGGGGCGCTGCACCCTGTCCGGGGCACCCTGCGGCTCCACGGTGGGGCCTGCCCAGGGCCGCAGCAGCAGAGCGGACTGGCTCCAGGGGCGAGAGGTCCAGGGAGGCAGAAGGGAGGTGCTGGGGGCAGGAGAGGCACAAATGTACATCCCCGGGCCGAGCTGGGACACCGCAGGTGCCTGTAAATACCCATCACGTGGAATGCATTTGTCTCGCCCAGCTCTAGCCTGAGTGTGACCTTGGGACAGCATCTTCACCTCTTTGGGCCTCACTCAGTTTCCCTATGTGTAAAGTGTACCTGAGAATAAAACCTTTGGCGAAAATGGAATAATATGAGTGAATCCCTTTGGAAAGGAGAAAAGCCCTGTTACCAACAGGAGGGGCGGAATTCTGCAGCCCACCAGCACCACTGTGCCCTGCAGTTTGCTCGTGTTTTCCTTAGGACTCTGGTGACTGTGTGCGTGAGGGGGATCTGCTTGCATTTTTACTTTCTTCCCATGTCCTTGGCAGGTTTGGGCATCGTGGTTGTGCTGGACTTAGGAACTAATTTGAGAAGTGTTTCCTTTTTCTAACCCGGGAGAGCTTGAAGAACACACAGGTTCTTTACAGGATTAGAAGGACTCCCTAATGAGGCCCTAGGGCTCAGGAGTTTTCTTTATGAGATTCAGTTTCCTTCACAAGTACAAGGTTTTTGGTTTTTTGGTTTTTTTGTATAAGTTATAGAACGTTTTTGTTTTTTCAGGAACTTATCCATTTCATATAAATGTCACATTTTTTACATGTTTATACTCTTTTTATCTTGTTTGTGGGATTTGTGGCAATATTCCTTTTTCTTTTTCTTTTTTTAAAGATTTTTATTTATTTATTTGACAGAGAGAGACACAGCGAGAGAGGGAACACAAGCTGGGGGAGTGGGAGAGGGAGAAGCAGGCTTCCCGCCGAGCAGGGAGCCCGATGCGGGGCTCGATCCCAGGACCCTGGGATCACGACCTGAGCTGAAGGCAGGTGCTTTTTTTTTTTTTTTTAAGATTTTATTTATTTATTTGACAGAGAGAGACACAGCGACAGAGGGAACACAAGCAGAGGGAGTGGGGGAGGGAGAAGCAGGCTTCCCGCGGAGCAGGGAACCCAATGCGGGGCTCGATCCCAGGACCCCGGGATCATGACCTGAGCCGAAGGTAGACGCTTAACGACTGAGCCACCCAGGCGCCCTGAAGGCAGATGCTTAACGACTGAGCCACCCAGGCGCCCCAGCAATGTTCCTTTTTCATTACTGGTATTGCTAGTTTGTGCCTTCTGTTTATTTGTCCTTAATCATTAAGTCTTGCTGAGGTTTATTAATGTTTGAGCCTTTTCAGTGAACCACCTTTTTGTTGCTCTCTTTGTACACTTCCATAATTTGTTGTTTTTGACTTTGATTTTCTTTTACTTTCTTCAGGGTTAACATCATGTTCTTTTTTTACCTTCTCGAGATGGAATTTAGCTAACTAATTTTAGCATTTTTCTTTTCTAAAACATGCACCCGATGCTATGGATTTCCCTCATCACTTGCTTTTTGCTTTCTTCTATAAATTTTGATATGTCCTAATTTCCATCGAGTTATCTTTGATCCACAGGTTGAGTGTACATTAGTTAATTTGCAAACATTCAGGGAATTTTTAAGGTCATCTTTTCATTATTGATTTTTAGTTTACTTCTGTAGTCGGAGAACATACTCTGTACGATTTCAGTCCTTTGAAATTTGTCAGAACTTGATTTTTGACCTTGCATTTTTTAATGATTTTGATGCATTAAGGACAACATGTATTTTGCAAAATGCATCAAAATATCTTTCAACAATGAAATAATGTCGATACGTGTCAATCATGATGCATTTGCATCTACCCCAAGTCAGTAATTTTACCTTTTCGGTCACAGTGCAGGACCTCACAATGCTCAATTCCCTCTCCCCCAGACTTTCGGGCGATTGTAATGTATGTTAACATGTATTTGAAGCCCCGTAAGACGGTATGTTTGCAGTCTTCCACAGCGAAGAGCCAATGCGTACACTTGCTCCCGTCTGCCCTCTCAGATGCTCTCTATTCCTTCATTTCTGTGCTTCCATCTTCTTGAAGAATTCCCTTTAGTGTCACTTTTCATGAAGGTCTGTTGGTGGTAAATTCTCTCCATTTCTAATTGCCTGGAAATATGTTTCTTGTGCTTTCAGTTTTGAAGTTCATGTGTTGTCAGAGGGAGAATTCTAGGTTGACTCTGCTTTACTCTGAGCCCTTTGAAGGCGTCTCCTGAGATCCTGTGGCTTCTACTATTTTTGTTGAAATTCCAGCTGTCAGACATACTGCTGCTCCTTTTAAAGAAATGAGTAGTTTTTCCTCTGGTTGCTTTTATAGTTTGTCTTTGGTGTCCACGGTTTCATAATGATGTGCGTAGCACTTTTCTTTGCAGTTACTCTGCCTGGTATCTGAAGAGCTCTTTGAATTGATGGTTTGATGTCTTTCATCAGTTTTGAAATTTTCAGCCAGTATCCTTCTGCTTCATTCCATCCTTTCCTTCCAGGACTCTAGATGTCCTTATTAGACATTTTTACCATGTTCCATAAATCTGTTTTTTTTTTTTTTTAAAGATTTTATTTATTTATTTGACAGAGAGAGAGAGCGAGAGCAGGAACACAAGCAGGGGGAGTGGGAGAGGGAGAGGCAGGCTTCCCGCTGAGCAGGGAGCCCGATGTGGGACTCGATCCCAGGACCCTGGGATCATGACCTGAGCCGAAGGCAGACGCTTAATGACTGAGCCACCCAGGCGCCCTCCATAAATCTGTTTTTGTTGGTTTTTTTTTTTTTTCCTGAATCTCCCCCGCCTTTTTTTTTTTTTTCCCCCTGGGCTTCAGACTGGATATTTTTACTGACCTAACTTCCACGTTACTAATCCTCTTACCTGCTTTGTTAAATCAATGCTTGAGTTCATCTGTGGAATGCTTAATTTCACTATTTTTTCACTTCTAGAATTTCCACTTGATTTAAAAACAAAACAAAACAGATTCCAGTACTCTGGTTAAGTTCTCCATGTTGTCATCTATTCTTTGGAACATATGAAACATTTTAAAGGCTCTGACAGCTGCAATATCTGATGTACCAATGGGTCTGCTCTTCCCTATTGACTTTTGCCATCTCATGATATCCTGGCCTTTTTTAAAAAAAAAATGCTGGATAAATTAAAGGCTGAATGTCGTGTACGGAGAATAGTAGCAGCTCTGGTGGATGTGTGTCTCCAGAGAGGATTTACTTCTCTTCAGTTCACCTTGATCCACTGTGGGGTCGAGAAGATTTAGGGCTGGGTTTTAGTCTGAGAGCTGGTTCCTCTTGTGCCTCCTCTTAGGAAATAGTCCTTCAGGGGTTTTAACTCAAAGGCTGGTCCCGCTCTTGAGGGACCCTGAATTCCCAGCACTAGGAGACTGCCCACACTCCCCTTCGATTTTAGCCTCTCCGCTGTCACTTTCTGCTTGAGTTCTTGGTCTCTCTCGCCTCCTGTAGCTTGGGGGTCGGCAGACACGTCGAGGGGGTGTGTGGAGAGAAAGGTTCTCTCCTCTCTAGGACCTCACCCCTCTGCTCTGCCTTGGAATCCTTGCTCACCGATCTTTGTCTCTCTGGCCCCTTGAAAGCGTATAGCCTTGCTCTCTGGCCGGCCTCTGAACCCTGGCCTCAAGGGCAAAACATGGCCGAGTGTGTCGGGCTCACTGAAATGTGTTTCCCTGCCCTCAGAGACCTTGTCCCTTCTCGTCCTAGCTCCCTGCGTGGTTTCCCATGGTCCTCAGATAGCTGTCTTATCCAGCGTTTAATGGTTGGTCCTGGCTGAAGTGTTGGTCTGGTGCAAATCTCCTCTATAATAGCAAGAAGCAGAGGTTGGACATTATCTTCAGTGTCTTGAAGTTAATTTTTAAGTAGCATACAGTGTACGTTGTATAAAATTATGAAGGTGTGAAAAGGTTATACCGTGGAAAGTAAGGTTCCCTGCGTGGCCGTCCACTTGGCCGCCCCTCAGACCGCCACTGTCATGTCTTGTGGACACTTTCAGGACTCCAGTTACTTCCAAATCTGGGACACAGACTTTGCACACATATGCGGGTAGCATACCCTCTCTTCTGCCCCAGATCTTTCACCTGCTGTCTTTGAGACGGCTCTAAGGTGACATGATACCGCCTCATCCTTGTTAACGACTGTATTGTATTCCGCGATCGAGAAGTAACGTTTCTTTAACTGGGCTCCTAAGTGTACGGTTCAGTGGCATTCAGTTCACGGTATCGTGTGCAACCTTCACCACTGTTCATTTCCAGGATTTTTTCATCATCTCAGACTGAAACTCTGTGGCCACGAAACACTAGCCCCCCATTCTCCTTTCCTCTGGCCCTGGCCGCCACCACCCTACTTTCTATCTCTGAGTTTCCCTTTCCTTGGAACCTCATGTCAGTGGAATCACGTCCTTCTGCAGCTGGCTTCTTGTGCTTCGCACAATGTCTTCGGAGTTCACCTGTGGTGCAAGCACGTGGCAGGACTTCCTTTTCAAGGTGCAATAATACTCCATTGCCTGCATTTGTGGATGCACACTTGGGTTGTGTCCGCCTCCCAGCTGTGGTGAATCGTGCTGCTGTGAACACGGGTAGACAGGGACCTGTTTGACTCTCTGCTCTCGATTCTTCGGGGTATATACGCAGATGTAGAATTGCTGGGTCATGTGGTAGGTCTAGGTAGTAGTTCTCATTTTTTGAGAAACCACGCACATACATTGTTGAGAAATATTACCGCATCATCTCTCGTAGAGGTGCAAAGAATTTATACTCCTCCCGGCAATGAACGAGAATGCACTTAGGCAGTTAAATTCCCTTGTTTACTGAGAAAATGCTTCTTTGATATGGAACCCTGCTGCCCCTCCAAAAATGCCTGTTTGGAAACCCCAGGGGCGGGGCGGAGGTCCCACAGAGGTAGTGGCATCCTGTGAGCTCTTTCCTGCTGCTTACTCGTTTGGCTCAAGTCACAGCCAGGTAGGCTGAGGCTTGGGAGAGGTTTTCTTGTTTGTATTTTTTAGCACACGTTGTACGGTATTTGGTAAACGCAGACAAGTATCAAGAAAAAAATACCGATAGAGGATTATTCCTGCAAGTCTTTTTTTGTTCTTCTTCGGTGTTTTGAGAGTGTTCTCACCATGTTATCCTGATTAGAGAAGTAACACCTTATTCTCATAGATAGCTGTTAAGAATAGCAGCTAAGAAGCAGATCTTTGAGTCTGGACGCCTGCGTCATGTGGTGACTGTGGGGGCCGAATGTAGAGGGTGTTTTGCCCGGTGCCTACGAGGCGCCTGGGCTGTCTCCTGTCGGACTGTTGTTGTTGGATAAAAGTCTGAAGATAGGGAGAAGTCTAGAAGAGACCACCCAAACCTCCCATCCTTTGGGTGTTTCTTTTAAAAATAATTTTAAAAACTACATCATGATAAATTGTGTTCTCAGCTAAAAAAGGTTTTAGAACCTTCCATGTTTGCTTTTTTTCCCTTTTTTCCTTTTATGGAGGTCAAATTCTTATAACGTCAAGTTAACCATATGAAAGGGTGCCACTGAGTACCTTCCCGATGCTGTGCAGGCAACCACCTCTAGTTCCAAAACGTGTTCATCACTCCAAAAAAAACCCCATACCCAAGCCTGATCTTTAAAACCACACAGAAAGGCACTGGGTGAGCGTTGGGTCAGCCCTGAGCAGCAGGTGCCTTTCCTTGCCAGTGAGGACCGAGGCCTGAGATCCTTGCACACACCCATCGTCCTGTGCGCGCGCCTCTCCCTGGGACCGACTCCAGGGTCTGAAGCCTGCACCAGAGGCAAGTCCCGCTGGTGAGCTTGGACCTGGGATTTGCGTGCATCGCTTCCTCCAGCATTTTCTGGGCAACAGTGAGACCCGGCTTTCCCACCTCCTCACCGTGTGATGTTGGCACTCTGCCTGACTGGTCTTCAGTTTTCTGCAAAAGTGAGATTAAAGATAATGCCATTGTCATGGAGTTGTCTGGAAATCATTTGAAGTAAGAACACTGAGATGAGTCTAAATAACGTGAAGCCCTTTCGTGGCTCCTGCCCTGGGGACACTGGCTGGAGGAAGGGCCACAGGTAGGATGAGACCCAGCTTGCTCCCTCCCTGGGCAGTGGGGCAGACTTGACATCCCGGGAAGGCCGGCTGAGTGCAGAGGAGGAGGAGAGGTCAGCAGTCCCATTTGGCTGTCCTCCTGTGAGGACTTCTGGTGAGAATAAAAATGAGATCGTAGACGGGAAAATGCTAGAAAGGGCTGCAGAAAGTCCTCGAAGCTGGTTTGGTCGTGGCTCCCGTGTGAGGAGTTGTCTGAGGTCAGTGCCCCTGTGGCCACTCACAGTGTTTAAATGTCTTTGTAAAAAATTCCCAATTCAAAAAATGCTCAGTATATCCTCTGCAGAGGACGCTTCGTTTCAGAGTTTAGTTATATCACGGTCCGTGTCTCACTTTGTATTTTGTCGGCGTGTATTTATCTTGTTTCCAAGCTGCCTGGGGAGGAAGCGGCGTGTGCGCCGAGGGGAGGGCCTGCCCTGGCGGCTGGGCGGCCTCCAGTGGGACGGGGGTCTCTTCTCCGGGCCTCCTCCCCTTCCTCAGACGGGCTGAAGGGATCCCATCCCGGATCCTCTGCCTCTGTTTTCCTTGCCCCTGTCACCTGGGAGGTCGTACTCTCCTTCGCCAAGATGACCAACGTCCTGCTGATAAAGGCAGGCGACTCCCGACAGGTGGGCCGCCAGCCCTCGTCCCCTGGGAAGGTGCAAAGCAGCCCCGGGCCTTGGCGCTCAGGCTTCCGCTTTGGCTTGGGCACCGAGGTGGGCTTGTCTGCGTGGTGAAGAGAAGTGGGATGGAGGTCTCAGATTCCGGTCACCTGGCTGCAGCAGCCTCCCTGACTCCAGTCTCCTGCCCGCAGGCCCAACCACTCTGAGGGCCTCGGGGAGCTGAGGCTTGGGGACGGTGGCCCTGGCGGGCACGGGGCACTTTGGTTCTGCTGAGCGCCTGTCTCACTTTGTAGGCAGTCCCCGGCATCTGCCTGTGATATGGGGCCATCAGGGGGGACTTGGGGCCTCTCTCCAGCCTCCCCAGCTCCAGGGGCTTGTTAGGGTAGAGCAGGGAGCCCAGAGGTCTGGAGAACTGGCGTCGTTTTTCTTTGTTCGCATGTGGCCATACTCCAGGGTGTAGTTGGGGACCTCGAGGGTTGCTAAGTGCCCCAACTGCGGCCTGGCAACAGCGGGCCGACGGGAAATCCGCGCAGCACGTACCTGTCACCAGGTACAAACGACAGAATTCTGAGCTGCTCTGGATCTCACACTCAGAATTAACTTCCCAGGGAGGGGGCCATGGTTGAAGGAGGACGCCGGGGGGGGATGGAGGGATGACAGGCTGTAGCAGAGGCCAGTGCTTCCTTTAAACTGCATTCTATTAGACGGGCTGGCCTGTCCTTATTCAGGGAAGAGAGGGCTGCCCCCAGTCCCCGTCAGAGGTGAGGAGGGAGAGCCCACGGCTGACTGTGCAGAGTTGATTCTAGGTCAGAGAAGCATCCGAAGGCCTCAGTGAGGGCCAGGGGGCCAGGTCCTCTTTGTCTGGGGCACCCTGGGAAGCGTGGTGCAGGTGGACGCTGGGTGGTTTTCCATGTAGCTCCTGGGGGGATGTGCAGGACAGAAGAGCCCCTTCTCTCTGCCTTTCCTTCTACTTAAACCCAATACCCAGGGTCACCATGACCAGGGGATGATGTTTCTTCTTCATGCTGGGGTCTTTCCCCAGGTGGGTGACCTTCTGCCCTTGAGGTCTTGGAAGGAAGAACCATCCATTACCATGAGAGTCACAGACTTCTCCCCTGGGAGCCCCAGAACTTGGGACTCGGGAGTGCTGTCCTTTCATAAGGTCAGCTGTTCCTTGTCTTCTTGAGTGGCCCTCCTCGCTGACCTCTGCCCACGCCTTTGGCCCCGAGGGTGAGGCAGAGAGTAATCTCACCCCTGCGCCCTGTTCTCACGAGAGGTTGGTGGGGGAGAGGGAAGTCACACAGCCTTCACACACAGAGACAGACACACAGACACAGAGCGAGAAAGACACACACAGAGAGACCAGCTACGTCTTGCCCTGGGGTCGGGCTCCTGGTGTCCATCCTTAAAGTGTCCGCTCTTGTCCTGGCAACAGTGAGATCGGGGCTGGGGACCTGCCTCCTGGGGAGCCACGGGGGGAGGGGAGGCAGGTGTGGAGTGGGACGAACATGGCCCCACTGCGCCGTGGCGGCTCTGCGTCTTGCTCCTCGAGTGGGGGCCTGGGGCCAGGCTCTTGCACCGTCAGCACCTGGTGTGGGTGGGACAGGCCCGTCGTCCACTAGACAGCCACAGAGGGCCCCGCTCCCCGACACGGGCCTTGAAATCTTCTTGCTACCTTAACGTCCTCACGGACCCACTCGCCAATGTGTCTGATATTTTTAAGTTGTATTTTAGCCTCGAGCGCATCTTGGTTTGAGAAAAGCCAGAAGGCTAATTTCCCATGGCGTGAAGCAGGGATTCGTGCTTCTGTGGGTTCCAGCCCCCCACCTCCTGGATTTCACAAAATGTTCCTCATTCGAGCGTTTCAGGATTTAGCAGAACCAATCCACGTTTTAGATAACGCAGGTGATGAGCCCACAGAGGACAGGTTGTTCCAGAGCCTTGGAGGGCTCCTGGCGGTGGGAGGGTGTCTGCTGCATCAGATAGCCCCAGGCGCTGGTGGTGGTGATAGGACTGTGTCTGGGCTGTGTGGCTTCCGAGCTGCGGCCCTCCTGGGCCCTGGGGGGTCAGAGCCACATCCCCCCCGCAGCACGTGTACCCCCGGTTTTAGCGACTGCTGTCCCTGACCAGTGTGGCCGGGATTGTGGAGCGTCCCGCCCTCTCTCTGGCCAGAGGACTGACGTTTGGTTTCGTCAGGGGGTAGTTTATCAGACGGTTACTTCGTGTGGAGCCCTGGGCTGCGTTTTTACTGGATTATCTCCTTGAATCATCTCCGAAAACCCAGCGAAGAAGAGTTGGCGCGCCCCCCCCACCCCACCCCAGCCGACCCCACCCCCGGCAGGGGCTTCTGTTGGGTCGTCTCTGGACCACACCTGGCCTGTGGGGATCTGCTTCCTTTGACCTGTCCGGAGTTTGAAACATTTCTAATACTTAGAAATTTGGACGTTCTCTATAAAAACTTGTATTTCTGACTGCCTTGGAAAACGGAAAGATACAACACAGGGCTCAAGAGGGAGGTGAGGCAGGGAGGTGGTGGGTGTCAGGTCCTGCAGGGCCTTGTAAGGACCATGGCTTTTCCCCAGAGGCATTGGAGGGTGGGAGGTTTTAAAAGATCAGTGTGGCTGCTGGTGGAGAAGAGAGAGCAGTGGAAGCAGGGAGACCAATTCGAAGCGATGCAGTCATTTTCGGGAGAGAGGATAGTGGCTCAGACCAGGATGGAGGTGATGAAAGGAATGATTCCAGGTGTTTTTTGAAGGTAGAGCTAACAGGATTCACTGCTGAGTGGCATGGGAGGTGGGAGAGTGGAGAGTCCACGATGGCTGTCGGGATTTGGGCCGGGAGGCCGTCGGGAGGAGAGGATGGTGAGAGCACAGGTTTGGTGGGGGGTGGAGAGTCTTTCTTACCGACATCCATGAGGAGAGTTGAGGGGACACATCTCATCCTGTGCCCTACCTGTGTGTCTGGCAGGCTTCCTGGGCTGGGCCAGCATTTGCACACTCTGGAGGGGCCCTCCAGCGGTGACGATGGTGGGTCCTGTAGGACAAGGGCCTCAAGCTGGGGAGTCCAGCGAAAGCTGGCAACCAGACGGCTCCTGGGGAACACTTATCGCTTCTCCTCAAAGACAGTAGGCGGTGAGGGCAGGGGTGGGTTAGGGAGGGCTGAGTGCAGAGGTGGAGAGGGACACGTGGCAGGTCCTTCCCAGGGCACCCGGCGCTCATCCCTCGCGTGGGAGGGACTGGGGTCAGGCCGAGCAGAGGCCCAGAGAGTAAAGGAAGGTGGGAGCTGCATTTGGGAAAAGCACTGGTGAGATTTACTGCTCCACGGGGAGGAGGCATAGGGGAGCAAACCCAAACCACCAGCGACCCTCACAGGTGGAGAGCTGGTCTGTCGAACCCGCTGGAACCTTCACGCCTGGGGTGGGTTGAGCAGGGGCGGAAGCCCGTGGTTGGGCTCCCACCGCAGACACGGCAGGTCTTGCCCACTGATCACTGATGTGGCCTCGGCATCCTTCTCTAGGCAGCGGCTCTCTGTTACCCTGGGTTGGCCCGTAAGCCGCACTTACTTGCTACAGTGTTCTAGAACTGCTCTGATACGGTAGCCACTAGTTATATGAGGCCATGTACTTTTAAATTAATAAAAATGTAAAAATTAAGCATTAGCGCGTCTGTCGTACTAGCCACGTCTCCTGTGCCCAGTAGCTACAAGTGGCTCGTGGGACCATCTCAGACAGCGTAGACCACAGAGCATTTGCTTGATTGCAGGAAGTTCTAACAGTGCTGTTCTAGAGGGCGATGGCTGGTCCCTTGGGCCACAGCTCCTAGTTGACAGCTCATTATCTCGCCAAACCTCTCAGGAGCACCTGCTCTGTGCCAACCACACTGGGGGAGGGCTGCAGACACCACACACATGGCCGTCTTTGGGCCCCAAGTGTGGTCTCCTGGGACGGCAGTCCCCTTGGCCTGCACGGTGGCCCCTGTCTCTGGAGACCGTACAGGAGTCCAGGCAAGTGTCCCCTCTCCCCCTGTAGCAGGGTCAGAGTTCTGGGCTGCCCCTGGGTCTGTGTGATTTCTGCACTGTCCCAGATGATACGGCCTGGTGGTGGCCGCCATGCCAAGATTATGACCCTGCTTCCTTCTCGGAGCTGACAACTTGAGAGACTCTGGGGATGCTGGCTCGGAGGCCGTTTTCACATCGGAGGGGCTTGTTCGAAGAGATGCCGGTCTTTGAGCTCCCTGGGAATGCCCACAGCCCTTGGCTGAAGACAGCAAAGCACTCCCGCCCCATGAGACCAGGCACTTCCCAGGTGACCTGAGTGCCCTGGCCGTCAGACCTCTTGGGAGTACTGTTTACCTTTGACCTTCCCAGCATTTAGCCTGGGGCCTTGCAGAGATGACCAGTGACTGTTCTTAGTGAGGCGGTAACCATGTCTTTGGATGGGGCAGCCCGTGCTGGTCCCTCGTGTAGACAGACGGTGGCTGCCCTCCCCAGGCACACGGCAGCACAGTTCCCCGATTGCACGTGCCGTGGCCCTTTGCCCTCTTCATCAGGGAGAGGCGAGCTGTGTGGGCTCTGACCTCCCAGGGCCGGCGGGCCAGGTCCTCCTGCTCCTCGTTTCCTTCCTTCTGCTGCCTCCTCTGCTCAGCTGGCCAGGCACCTGCTGTGGTCCTTGGACCTTTGTTTTGGCTTTCAAGTGGCCTGGAAGCTCCAAGAATCTGGAGAAATCAGGCCCAGAGCAGATGTGTTTGTGGACAGCTGTGCATCTGCTCACAGCCTGTGATGGGTTGTAGTGATGTGTGTATGTGCGTGTGTGTGTGTACGTACCCACGGGACGTGCAGAGGACACACTCGGGCACGCACGAGGACACGGCATGCAAACAGACTACAGGCTTGCTTCGTGCAGACGCCACCCACCCACCCAGCTACCTGGGCACTGCTGATTTCTCTCTCCATTTTAAGTCTCCGCCACCCCCCCCCCCCCCCGCCGCCGCCCCTTTACAAGGATGTTGTAGAAACTTAGCTTCTCATCAGCCAAGCTCATGTATCCAAATCCCTGCTGGCCACCGCCTGTAACGAACTCCTGAATGCCCCGTCAGGGCCCCCGGGAGCAGTGCGGGCCTCCTGCTTCTGTCTCAGTCCTGAGCCGTACAAAGGCAAGGCCTGGCCTGAGTCAGTGCTGAGGAGAAGGGGGCTTGATTGGTTCCTTCCCAGAGCCTGGTGGAGGCCATGCGGACAGCCTGCCCTGGTCAGGGGCTTACGGCCCACCTGAGCAGTGTGGCAAATACCTGTTTACAAATCCCTGCCCGGGCCCGGGACGCACGCTGCACCCCAGCCGGTCCCCCCCCTCCGCCCCACCTCTGCACGGTGCCCGGACGCACGCTGCACCCCAGCCAGTCCCCACCCCCGCCCCACCTCTGCACAGCCCCCAGGGCGGGCTTCCGGTGCTTCTCCCTGGGATCTGGGTCGCTTTTTGCTCTACCCAGAAAGCCTACTAGAAACTTTCAGGGCTTGTTCTTTCCTTTGCCTCATTTGGTTCTTTTCCCAGAGAGGGTCAAGGCCTTGACTAGGTGTGTATTTTTAGGATAGCCATCAAAGCACTGCAGGGCTGGGGAGAGACCACGTGAGGCAGCTTCCCCACCTTCTCCATCTCTCTGCATGGACCCATGTGGCAGGGCCCCAGGCCTCGGCTTGGCGAGTCTGGCAGGTTCCCATCCTGTGGTGGACTCCCTCCTGTCACCTCCTCACCCAGCGTCCAGGACCTGAGCTCACTAGCTCTCAGCGCAGCACATTCTTTGTTTGAACTGCTTTGACTCTTAGAACATTTTTCCTGCTCTAGAAGCCAGTCTGTTCCCCAAAGCCTTCTCTCGCTAGCTTCCTCTCGTGGGAACCTCCAGAGCAAGCGCCATCCCTTTTCCACGTACCCTCAGGCCTGAAGGTTGCTCCCATGTCACTGTGGAGGCTGCGCTTCTCTGGGTGCGTTCCCAGCCTCTCAGCCCACCTCTGACGCCTGGCCTCAGGCTCCTGCACCTTGTGGTCACGCCCCAACGAGGGCCTAGTGAACTGTTGCCTTGAGGAAATCTGTCTCCTCGAATGCTCCCAAAGGGGCGCTTCCAAACTTTAATGTGGTCGCGAGTTACCTGAGGGTATCTGGGCCTCATGAGGAACGGGCCTCAGGTGAGGCTGAGGCTGCCACTCCGAGGGCCAGACTGGGCTGTGGGGCCCGAGGTCCTGAGGGATGGGCTGAGATGTCCAGGGACTCGCCATAGATTTCTGCTCCTCCCCGTAGCGGGGTCAAACGATGCACGTTTCCCCTGTTAACCATACTAGGCCCCTTGCGGGCAGTTGGTGGCCTCACGCTGCGCATATGCCATGGGGGAGGCCTTCTGGGGCCAGCACAGCTGACCTCTGTCACAGCTTTGGGGTGACTCAGCATCTCCGAGCCCTCACCTTTGGCCCTGTGGGTTACTCAGGGTCCACTGCCAGTCGCTGAGACCGGGCCTCGCAGCGTTGGCCCCTTTCTCCTCCCCTCAGCCTGTGAGGAGGGGGTATGGCGGCTGAGGGAGGTCACTGTGGCCTGCCCAGGGTCTGTCCTGGAGAGCCAGGAGCCTCCCTCAGTAGCACCTCTCTCCTGTCCTCTGCTGACCCATCAGAAGGAATGCCGGTATCTGCCACCAGCCCTGGCCTGCCCTCCCTGAGGCCGAAAGGTGGCCTGGTCTGCTGCTGGGCCACCACGCTGAGGCAGCCACAGAGGTCTCAGCTGGGTCCGCTTCTGCAAGGAGGACCCTCATCAGGAGTAGCTGGATGTCCCAGCTCAACTCCACAAGCACTGAGGGCAGCACAGAAAGGACGTTCGGGTGGGCTCACCCACTGGGAGAGTCCTCACAGGTGTTTCTAGAGCAGCCTCGTTAGGTCCTTCCTAGGGAGGATTTGGGCACTTCATGTTCCTTCACATTTGCAGCAGAACAGCGTCCAGTGTGGATGAGAGAATTGCTGTGTCAGAAGCACATCCTTTGGTGAACAAGGAAGTCCCACCTGTACTTTCGGTCCAAGAGCCCTGGGTTCTAGTTCTGGGTCTGTCGCTAACTCTGAGGAACCTGGGATAAACTAAACCGCTTACCCCCTCCATGCTTTGGTTTGGTCGCCTGCAAAATGGAGGCCGTATTACACATGCATGAAAATACAGGGCAGGGGAGGAAGTTTTAGCAAAGAAGGGGGACAGTGTGGATCCTGGCCAGTAGCGTCCATTTGCCTGGTGAGTGGCGATACTTGAGAACTAGAGAAAGAAACGAGGCCAGGGTGATGGTTCTGTCACTTGGCTCCCGGAGAAGACCCCTGCCACCTCCCTCTTGTGCTGTGGGGCGGGGGTCCCCTCCTGGCTTCGGACCTGGCCATCAGTCTCCTTCCTCGGCTTTCATCCAGGCGGACGTGGGAGTCCGGAGCGAGCCTGGCGGACTGGCAGGGCCCTTCCCTTTCTAAGAAATCTGGTCATTACCAGGGTTAGGGTCATAGCAAGGGAAGTTTTGTGTTTATTTCCAGTTCAAAAAGTATGTTTAAAAAAGCAGCAGCATAACCATATAGCAGTTTTGAAAAACATAACCCGTTTTCTCGGGATTCCATTCGCCAGGTCAGATTACCCTGTTCCCTCTCGCACGTACTCTTCTGCCGTGATTCAGGGGCGCGCGTGGGTCTGCCGTCCCCTTCTCAGGATACGGTGTTGGCTTTTTCTCTTTGGTCACGTTCTCATCACGGCACTTGTCATTATGATCGTTTCTATGAGGTTTGTCCAAAGGATGTGTCCCAGTCGAATGAGCCACTTGCTGGGCATTTGGGCCTTCCAGTCTTTTCCACAAATGTGAGTGATGTTCATTGAAGTTCTTCTGGCATGTATGTCTTTTTACTTCTCATGGATTATTTCTGTTGGAAAAATCCCCAGGAGAGCCATTAATGGGTCAGAGGCTCGGAACATTCTTATGACTCCCGAAACATATAGTAGTTGCTATTTTAGGAAGAGTGGGAGTTGCTATTTTAGGAAGAGCCTCTATGCTGGGG
>NC_138378.1:105870455-105935705 GCF_054177405.1 Leptonychotes weddellii
GGGATCACGCAGTCAGTCAGCGGCGGGGCAGGGGTCTGAGCTAGGCTGTGGGACCCGGAGCCCAAGCTCTTGACGCCGCCACACCCTCCCGTCCCCGCCAGCCCGGGTTCCTGCCCCGGCACTCGCCACCTTGTCCCCTCCGGACTCCAGCAGCTCTCCGCCTAGGCCGCCCTGAGGGCTGGCAGGGCCCCAGGCCTCTGGCTTGTCTGGAAAACCCTCCTAGTGGCTCCTGTCCTTCCCAAGCTGAGCGCTTGCTCCTCAGTGCGTGGCCTTAGTTCAGTTTCCGAAGGCCCGTCACCACACGCGGGCAGGGGGCACAGGGCCTACCCCCTGGGCTCCGGCCCCTCATTCCTCTGCGACGGTGCCCCTCGCGGGGTTGTTAGCAGCGGGACCGACATAGCTGTGGAAATGGGAGAATGGTAGCAACCGCTGTGGCACTTCACGCTGGGCTGAGGGCCACTCGCCTGGTCGTTACCCTGTGCCTGACCACAGGAGGGATGGGGAGAGGGACCTCCTGTGGCGCAGGGGTGAGCAGGTGGCGGCTCTGGTCTGCAGACCGTCGTGGGAGCAGAAGGGGAGCTGTTGCTACCGCAGAGCTGTCTTCTTCCGGAGCTGGTGAGGGAGGCCCCAGCCCTCTGGCTTCCGGGGGGCACGGGCCCGGGCCCTTGGGGGCCTCTTGGCTGCCTCACCCAGAGGAGAGGAGCAGAACCTCCACACTTTGGTTCTCCTGCCCCAGAGAAGGTGTGTTTCAAACACAGAGCTGGGTTCTCTGGCCTCAGGGTCCACTGAACACAGCCGAGAACAAGAGCCAGCAGGGCCCCCCGACCCTCGCAGACCCTTGGTGGGAGGCGAGGTCCCCCGCTCCTGTTCCCACCAGGCTGGCGTCCCTGCTGAGGTCTGGGACCCATAGCCTCTGTTCCTCTGGACCGGCCCCAGACGCAGAGGACACAGGCCGCCGCTCTTGGTTTCCTGGCCACCCCTGCACCCAGGTAGCTCCTGTAGCTGGCGGGCTAGACACAGTACTGCTGGACCCCCCTGCCCCTCCCGCCGTGCTCCTCCCTGTCCGTCGGCCGAGCTCTGCAGCACGTGGCCTGGCCCCCCAGAACCACTCCAGCACGGGGGGCAGGCCCAGCCGTGCCTCTCTGTCCCCGCCTGTTGCCCACCTCCCACCCCCACTTCTTCTCCTAGGCCGACCTCAGCTTTGCTGCCTCGCCCCATAGGCCTCAGCCTCCCCTTAGCCACACTTGCCGTACCCCCGCAAACCTCAGCTTGAGCCGCAAGCTCAAGTTTCTCCCCCACCGTCCTTCACCAGACCCATCACCACCTGCCTCCCATCTCGGGGCACAGGGTCGTGCAGCCTTGCCGATGCGGTGCCCTGCCTAGGCTTCTCTGTCTGGCTTCACCCCCTCCCAGGGGCTGTCTCCTGCCCCATCTCCCAGCCCCCCAAGCTGGCTCAGTGTCTGCCTGCAGCACGTCCCAAACCAGCCCGTCTGTCCCCTCGCGTCTCTCCGCCTCTGTTCCTGACTTCACAGACGGGCACCTTCCACCCAGAGGCCGAAGCCACGGGCCTGTCCTGCCTGCTTGGTGCAAGCGGTCCCCAAGCCCCACTCTGCCAGGACGACTGCTAACTGGTCGCCCTGCCCTGCCGTGTCACACCCCTGTGCCCTGCAGCTTTCGGGAAGGAGTGCCCCGTTCCTTGCCTGGCACACGAGGCCCTTCGTGGTGCAAAACGGGGGTCGGCAGACATTTTCTGGAAAGGGCCAGAAGAGCCTTTTTCAGCTTTGCAGGCTGTATGTTCTGTGTCACAACAACTCAGCTCTGCTCTCGGAGGGAGAAGACAGCCACAGATGACACGGAAACCAGAGCGGGGGGGGGGGCGGGGGCAGCAGACAGGCGGCAGCGGCCCACACGTGGCGGTGTGCCGACCCCCCCACTCCATCCAAACCTACCTCTGGAGCTGCAGGTCCCTGAACCCGGGGTCCTCAGGTCTCTGTGCCTTGTGTATGCGGCTCCCTTGGACAGGATGTTCTCAGCATCTCAGTCTTCAAGCCTCACTTCCAGGAAGTCCTCCTGCTTGCCCCTGACACACCCGGCTGATTCTGGCACCCTTCTTTCTTACTGCCCTGCTCTCCCTCGCTTGTCTTGGCACTTACCAAACTGCACGTCAGGAGGCATGCTCACCTGTCCCCCCATGAGGCCCTCAGCCCTCTGAGGGCAGAGACTCAGTCCTTTGCTGGCATTGGTACCCAGCGTGCTGCCTGGCACGTAGTAGGTCTCCGGTCACGTTGAATCAGGATTCTTGAATGACTGGTCTGTGCAGGGTGCGGTGGATGACACAAGGTCCTGCCCTTGGGGGCCCCCAGTGCAGCGGCTAGAACAGGCCCACGTAGGCACTGTCGCCTTCCCTGGGGCTGTGAGGGTGCTCTGGAGGTTCAGAGCCAAGCATGGGTTTCTTCGTGGGTGTTTGACTCCCATCAGGGCCTGAAGATGCTCCATCACAGGAAGCTGCTGCCCTGGGCCTCTGGCTGCTTCCCAACCTGGGATCTGTGCCGGGAGGGCTCTGGCTGACGTCTGCCGCCGCAAGTATCCGAACGTGCCCCTGGAAGGGTACAGGCCGGACCCTGCCTCCCCACTAACCCGATCTTCCCCCTCCCAGGAGAACCTTATGCTTTCCATCCTGCCCAAGCATGTGGCTGACGAGATGCTGAAGGACATGAAGAAGGACGAGAGCCAGAAGGACCAGCAGCAGTTCAACACCATGTACATGTATCGGCATGAGAACGTCAGGTGCGCCGGGCCTGGGCTCCGAGAGCAGGACAGGGGCCGGACTTTGTGGGGTCGGCCGTGCCCTGTGGGGTTCCAGAGCCTTCCGCCAGGACTAGAAGCCGAGCCATCCCCGCCGTGTGAGCCTCAGCCCCTGCGGGAGCAGTGTTCCCGGCCCATGTTGGGGCTGAGACATCTAAGCTGTGTGGTCCGGCCCCAGCATCATAGAGACATCACCCAGGGTGGGGAGGTGACATCCGGGAGGTCACCCAGCCATTCAGGGCCAGCACTGGGGCTCACAGCCGTGCTCCTTCCAGGAGGGGTGGGTTCATCCTGGGGCCAGGATCGGGCAGCGTGGGGGAAGGAGGCCCCGTGGAGGAGGGGCCCACAAGGATAAGCTAAACATCAGAGCCCCGAATTCACCCAGGAAGTGCCAAGGGTCTCACTGCTTTGGGGCCTGAGCAAGGGCCCCCTGCGCCGGGGTCCTGGCTGCCTGTGGTGGGCAGCGGGAGCTGGTGGGGGAGCCAGGCACGCTGTCTGGAGCCTCACGGCCGCTGCCCCCCTCCTCTTGCAGCATCCTCTTTGCGGACATCGTGGGCTTCACCCAGCTGTCTTCTGCTTGCAGTGCCCAGGAGCTCGTGAAGCTGCTCAACGAGCTCTTTGCCCGCTTTGACAAGCTGGCCGCCGTGAGTGCCTGGGCCTCGTCGGGCTTTCGGGCTCAGGGGCCACCCTCGGGGCGTGGGCCTGGCCCCCCCCCCCAGCTCATCCGGTTTCCTCGCACCATGTCCAGCAGGGACTCAGAGCCACCCCCCACACCCTGTGCTTTCAGAAATACCACCAGCTGCGGATTAAGATCCTGGGTGACTGTTACTACTGCATCTGCGGCCTGCCCGACTACCGGGAGGACCACGCCGTCTGCTCCATCCTCATGGGGCTCGCCATGGTGGAGGCCATCTCGTGAGTGGGGGGCTCCGGGGGGAGGGGCGGTGGACCACGGGAGAGGCAGGCCTTCCGTGCTCGGTCGTGGGGGCCCAGCGCACCCCAGGCCCCCATGTCCCGTGGGTGTTGCATTGGTTGGCAGGCGGCCCAGTACCCAGTTCTGGGAAGTGGGGGACGTGGCTCGTCTTCCTCACGGCTGAGGGGCTGCCAGCCTTCCACGGCCTCCGAGGGGCCCAGCCTCCATCCGCTGTGGTTTTCTGGAGAAGTGGCCGTCGTGGTGAAGTCTGTCACAGCCCCTCACATTCATCTGGACTCCCCCCCAGGGCCCCCATTCCTCTCTCAGTGTTTTCTCACTGTGAGCCTCCAGGCCCATCTCCGGTCAGCAAGTCCGTGTGCGGCAGTGTGGGACTGGAACCCTGGCCTCTGCTCTGGGCTCCCAGCTCCACCGCTGCGAGCCGTGAGGACCTTGCACTCTCCCCCTCACACTCCCCGCTGTGCCTTGGAGGCCCTCCCAGGCAGGCCCTGGCTGGATCAGGCCCCAGGAGGGAAGGGGGCTCCTTGCTGAGGCTTCTCCCCCGGCCAGGATGGGGGCCGGGAGGGGTCACCTTGCCACCAGAGGGCCATTTTGCATTGTTACCATCTTCGGGTTAGAGCTCCTCTGACGTTGGCCTAGAAACAGATGCCGCACTGGGCGGGGGTGGGGGGTGGGGGGTGGGTAGTTCAGGGTCACTCGCCTCCACTTCCCTCACCACGGGGCAGCTTTCCCGGCTGCACGTGAGCCCTGGCGCGGTGCCCGGCGCAGGTGGACACGGGCAAGTAGCAGCCTTCCCTCTGTCGGCCCGCTGGACCCCAGCCACAGATGACTCGGCTCAAGTGCAGGCAGAGCGCTGTGGGGCGCCCAGGAGTCCCCTCGGCCTGGAGGGGAGGAAAGCCTGTGCAGAGCTCCTCCCCGGGGCATGGAGGGCCAGCCGCCTTGCTGCGGCCATGCCCGAGCCCTCCTCCTCTCCGTGTGTGCCTGGCAGGTACGTGCGGGAGAAGACGAAGACTGGGGTGGACATGCGTGTGGGGGTGCACACGGGCACCGTGCTGGGGGGCGTCCTGGGCCAGAAGCGCTGGCAGTACGACGTGTGGTCTACCGACGTCACGGTGGCCAACAAGATGGAGGCCGGTGGCATCCCCGGGTGAGCCAGCGTTCCTTCCCAGTGGGGAGGTGCGGGGGCCGAGGGAGGGGGCCGTGCGCCCCTCGGGGCTGTGGCTCAGACGAGAGACACCCCGGAGCAGCGTTCCTCCTGGGCGCGCCTGCCTCCTGGCCTGAGCCCGGCTGTGTCCCCTCCGCCCGCCGTGGGGCCCCAGGGCGGCATCTGGGCACGCTGTGCGGGGGCTGCCTGGGGAGGCCGGGTCCCCCGGAGGGCGCCGCGCTGGAGGAGCAGGCTCCGAGGCACCTGCACACCCGGCTGGAGCTCGGTCACAGACTCAGCCGGTCAGGGCGGACGGGCTGAGGACGCAGCCACGCGTTCCCCGCCTGGCTCAGCCCCTCGCAGGCGGTCACGATCCTCCCCCTCCGCGGTCACTCCCCAGAAACGGGTTTCTTAGCCCCTGGCGACAGGTGTTGCAACTAGGAACCCGCAAGGTACGCAGCGGTAGGACGTCACGACAGGGTTCAGGGCGGCCCTCCGAATTCCTCACCTCCCGCAGCGCTCTGCGCGGCCTGGGGACGTCGCCTGCCTGCCTCGTGGCCGTAGCGCCGAGGCTCAGAGGCGTGGGTGGCCTCCCCGGGCTCTGGCGGCCTGACGGGCCCGGGCTCCTCGCTGCCGTGCAGGCGTGTGCACATCTCCCAGAGCACCCTGGACTGCCTGAAGGGCGAGTTCGACGTGGAGCCGGGCGACGGGGGCAGCCGCTGTGAGTACCTGGACGAGAAGGGCATCGAGACCTACCTCATCGTCGCGTCCAAGCCAGAGGTGAAGAAAACGGCCACGCAGCACGGTCTCGGCGGCCCGGTGAGTGCCCCGGCCGGCCGGGCCCCGCACGGGAAGGCGGGTTCGAGAAGCCGGGCCGGTGGAAGAGCGGCCGGGGCCGTGGGGGGCACCCAGGCGGGCGTGGCGGGGGCCGGAGAGCGCGTGGCGCCGGCGGCCAGAAGGGAGGCCCCCGGGGCCGGCGGCCGGCGGGGGCGGGCTCCCCTGCGTCGGGGGGAGCGGTCGGAGCCCTGGGAGAGACGGGGGCGCCCAGGGAGAGGCTTCCCAGAGCCGCGCGGAGGCCGAGGAGGCCGGGGGCAGGCCGTGGGGGTGGCTTGGTCACGGAGACGGGGAACCGAGGCCGGGAAGGTTTGCTGGGTGGGAGAAGAAGGAAGAACAGGCCGGAAGCAGTGAAGCCGGCCCGCCCTGCTCTCGTTTCTGTGCCGCTTCCCTGCCTCTCGTCAGACCCGAAGCCCTGAGCCGCGGCCCCAGCTTCTCCCGCCCGCCGCCGGCCTCCTGACAGGCTGTCTGGTTCGGAGCCACCAGGGGCCGCTGCGGAAGTGGAGCCCTCCGTCCTGCTCGGCTGAACCGGGGAGTTGTTTCACTCCTCGTAACTTTGTACTTAGGAACGCATCAGTCGCACCAGTCGTGAGAATGTAACGGCTGAGTCTGGCGCTCTCGGGGATGGCATGTGGACTGAGGCCGTCCCACGGCTGGGGCTTTGCCTCGTAAGGGCAAAAGCAGAGCGTGAGCTGGTCTGGGGAGGCTTCAGGGGCTGTGGCTGAAGACGTGACCCCTGGGGAAGTTTTAAAAGAGAACTACACACCTTCTCCCCTCCCGCAAATGTATGTGATGACCAGCGAATCAAACAAACAGAAGGTTCGTCCATTAGCTCCAATCGCAACCACTATTCAGGGAGTGCTTCTGTGCATCCATTATTTCACTTACTCCTCAAGACAACCCTGCGAGAAGGGGGCTGTTGTCATACCCACTTTGCAGAGGAGGAAACTGAGACCCAGAACTTTGCACGCGAGTTGCAGATCTAGTAGGTGGCAGAGCAGGGCCCGTGCCCCCGGCCTGCCCGCCATGCTGCATCCCAGGTGTGCGTGGGTCCCTCCCGTGGGCAGCTCACACAAACTCAGCACCGGGAGGGACGCACAGGGGGATAGGACACCACCTCACTCCTGAGTAATTTAAAATCCCCCTCGGCACCAGTGTTAAAAGGCCAGTTCAGGGTATTTTCTGCTGCATATAAAGTCTGAGCTGCAATTAAATGCTCCAAAGAACTCAGAAAAGTAGGAAGCTGTCTTTCAGAATATTAGGAACAGTCAGGGTAGAAAGTAGAGCCTCGTGAAATAAGACTCGACCTTGACACAAAATTAACGAGTCCTTCATATTTTTAAGAGTGCTACATGCAGAACTTTAATACATTCCCTAGAACAAATTAAAAACGTGTCTTCTAAGCTGTTCTACAAGACCGTAACTGACAATAATCTAAGAAATGAGCTTTTATAAAGTGCTAGGAAATTTATAATTTCTGGCATATAAAATTTTTAATCGAGAAATGCTATTCTTTTCAAACATTACCCACAAATTGGGTTTTACCAGGGACCACCTTGAAGTCACAAATGGCAGTCAGATAGGTCTTTGGGACCACACTCGTTCTCCTTTGTTCTAATCTTGTATTTTATTTTGCTTATTTCAACAACCCTTGCATGGTATGTAATTTGGATCAGGCTTTGTTCGCCGCACCGGACACCCCTCCGAGGGTGCAGATGAGGCCACCGAGGCAAGGGAGCCTGGGCAGAGCGGGCTTTATGAAGCTGTCGTGCTTGAGTCATCATTCAGCATCTCAGGGAACTTGAGCGTTCAGCTGCGGTAGCTCGTGCCCCCGTGTTCGCGGCCGGGGTGCGCGGGCCGGTGAACCACGCATCACAGCCGCTGTAGCTCGTGTGGCCAGCCGAGCGACTGTTCCGGAAGCCTCCACCTCAGACGTGGGCGGATAAGGCAACGTTCACCTGCTCGGCCACCACGGGGTCGGAGGCAGTAATGCGCAGATGTCGGCGGGGGAGGGGGTGGGGAACACGTGTTGTGGGGGGACAGTGGGAAGAAGGAAGGAAGGTGGTGAGGGGTGCTCCTTGGGAAGCCACGGGAGCGAACACAGTTCCACTTGCGGAAATCTGTCCCCGTGGTTTTGTGAGATAAAGCGACGGACAGGGAGGAGAGTGAGGACAGTCCTCACAATGAGTCCTTCCCGAGTGTTGAAAAGCTTCCAGACCTCTCCCTGCCCACCCTGCCCTGGTTGAGGCTCAGCCAGGCTGGTCTCAGATGCCTCCTCTGATGACTCTCGGGTCTCCACCTCAGGCCCAGCCGGCTTGCCTGCACTCACCCCTGCACGAACACGGGCAGCTCGGTCCCCGGTCCCTGGTCCCCGGCCCGGGGCCTGCTCAGCCCTCTGTCCTCCCATCTCCTCGGTGGCGGCTTTATTCTTTCAGCAGCTCAGACCAAACACCGGACACAGGCTTGACCCCTTTCTTTACCGGCCACAAGCCAGTTCCGTCGACCCTCCTGCGAGGGAGGACTCTGACTGCCCCCGCCCCACGCCCTTGTAGCCGCCACCCGGTCGGGCCACGTGACCAGATCGCGGGTCTCTAGCCAGTGATCCTCCCGCTGGCCGGGCCCCACCGTCCCTTCTCCACAGCAGGCGGTGCTCCCGCTGAAGCGCCAGGGGACGTCCTGTCACTGCCTTGGTCTCTGCCTCCTTCGGAGGGAAGGCCGGGTACAGCCAGGCCCTCGCTCCGCTCATTCACTGCCCCGGCGGCGGCATGGGCCTCCCGGCTGGTGCTCAGGGCGCACACCTGCTGCAGGGCCTTTGCACCAGCTTCTCTCTCTTCCCCGGGGCGGGGGGGAGGCCCATCCCCCGAGAGCTGCAGGATTCAGTCCTTCAGGTCGTCACTGAAATGTCATCCTCACAGTGACACCTCCCCTGACCTCGTTACCGTCTCGCTCCCCAGCGATCCCCGTGCCCCTTCCCTTCTTTACCTCTCTCCAGAGCACTTACCCCCTTCTTATGTACTGTACTAATTTGACTGACTTGTCTTCCTGCTGTCCGCCTTCCCTCACTAGAATGTGAGCTCACACGGGACGTTTCGTGTATCCCCTGAAGTTTAGGGACTCCGCAAATACTCGTGAAATGAGTGGACTGTCTCGCCGTGGGTTACAGTGTTTGACCTATTCTGTCAAGGAAAAGGACTCATCTCTGGGCAAACGGGCTTGTGGGATTTAGTCAGACTTTTGGAAGGCATTTGACAGATGCTACAACCAAAAAGGACCTCTGTGGATCGCTGTGTTACTATTTTAGAAACAGGAGTTGGAACAGGAAGGTCTTTCTCTGCTTAGAAAAACTCTAGTAGTAGAAATAGACACCAGGAGTGTACGGCATTTAAAACCAGCGTTCTAGAGGAGGAGTCAGGTAGGACAGTTCTTAGCCTGCAGGCTTCTAAACTCTCATGGCAAGATTTCAGACCGACAGTAGACCAACCAGGCCCGCTGGGACGGGTGGGCAGACTGTGTCTGGGGTTTCTGATGGCCACTTCTTCCCGCTGCAGGCCCTGCGAAACGGAGTGCCAGCTTCCTCCAAGCCCAGCTCCCCCGCCCTCATTGAGACCAAGGAGCCCAATGGGAGCATCCACACCAGCGGCTCCACATCGGGGGAGCCTGATGAGCAGGATGGCCAGGTGCGTACGGTGAGGGCCAGGGCGTGGCAGGGGGCAGGGAGGTGAAGGTTGCTGTCGGAAGTGTCCTGTGCGGGAGTAGGACACCTGGCCACTGGCCCATGCTCCGCTCCTTCTCAGTGGTGTCACCTTGGGCATCACCTCCTACCCTGGCCCCACTGTCTCAGTAGCTACTGGGGTGGGGGTGGGGAGGGTCAGAAGAGGTGCTCAGCTCTGAGGCCTTGTGTAGCTCTCCTGTACCAGAATCCTGTGGCTTTGAGGGCAGTGAGGACATCCGTGGAAAATTCTGTAGGATCTGACGAGACTGTTTTGGAAGTGAGACTTCAGGGTGGGCTCACCTCTCTGGTGAGGTCCAGACACCACAAGTCCCAGGCACAGATGGGGGATTTCCAGAGGAGTGAACGTGCTACCCACCCCCGAGGACAGGGTCCATCTTGGGAGAGCATCCAGGACCTGTCCTTTACTAAAGAGCTGCCCAAGTACGCTCACTGATGAGGGCAGATGCTGTGGGACAGGGACCTCTGCCTGCCGAGGTGAGCTTGTTAGCAGCAACCCCATTCTCGCTGCCCTGGTGCCTCTAGATCACGTGCTGCAGAACAAGAGGGGAGACAGGGCTGAAGGTTAACTGGGTTTTTCTGGATCACCATGACATTCAGCAACTCTTCCCTAGCATGATTTTCTGGATAGAAAGTGGAAATACAGACCCGATGTAACTCAGCAACGAGGGCGCAGATAGTTTTAGCAGCCTGTGGTTTTTCCATCCTCATAATTAGCCACACTCTCCAGCAGATGCTTCGGGGACAGAGGTTCTTGGTACTAGAACAGACCTTCCACGTCATTTTACAGAGAAGAAAGTTGGAGCTGGGGAACATGAGTGACATGGGTCCTATCGTCAGCCAGCGGTGCACCCAAGCTTAAGGCCGGGCTATCTTGGACCCGTACACACAGCTCTCATGAGCCCAGTGTCCATTGTTATTTGAGCTGATGGCCATGTAATCACAGTCTGGATTCATATTTTTAGAGCCGATGCTTCTCCTCTGTAGGAATAAAAATGGTAGCGGGTACTTCAGCCCCACCACCCCACTAGTGATGAGGGCATCCCTTCCTCTCCCAGCACTTCCCGCCCCTCAGACCTTCCTCCCCCAAATGAACTGGATGTGTGTTCCTTTAAGAGCTCCCTTAAGCCCCAGAGTTGGGGCCATTCACCTCCTCAGGGAAGCCGATGCGCATGGCTGGGTGGCACCCCCTCCTCCTAGCAGGGGCCACAGGGCCCGGGAAACCAGGAAGGACTGTGGCTTTGGGTCCAGACCCAAGCAGAAGGAGCTGCATGGGGGCATTGGGAAGACTTCCCATGAAGTGGCTTCTAGACCCGAGGGCCTAGTCCTCCTGAGTGTGATCCCTTTTGCTCCCCTCCCCTGACCACCCTCTTTCCCCAAATCCTCCTGCACCCCCCACCCCCCGCGCTGGCTTGCAGGCTGACAATCCCTCGTTCCCCAACCCACGCCGGAGGCTGCGCCTTCAGGACCTGGCTGACCGAGTGGTGGACGCCTCTGAGGACGAGCATGAGCTCAACCAGCTACTCAACGAGGCCCTGCTTGAGCGAGAGTCCGCCCAGGTGTAAGTGGTTCCTCTGCACACACTCGTGGGCCCTGACTTGGGGGTTCGGGGAGTTGGCCATCTTGAGTGGAGCCCCTTCCTGATTGGCCAAGGTAGGTGTGACATTTGTGTTCCCTGGGGCTTGTTTCCACTGCAGAGTGAAGAAGAGAAACACCTTCCTCCTTTCCATGCGGTTCATGGACCCCGAGATGGAAACCCGCTACTCAGTGGAGAAGGAAAAGCAGAGCGGGGCTGCCTTCAGCTGCTCCTGCGTTGTCCTGCTCTGCACGGCGCTGGTCGAGATACTCATCGACCCCTGGTGAGGGAGGGCACGGCAGGAGCTGCTAGGCTAGGGGAGGGTGAAAGGTGATGAGCTTCCTAGGCCAGAGGCGTGAGCGATGTAGGGGCCTCCCGCTGGAGCATGACATCGGGGCAAAAGCCTGGTCTCTTCCTTGCCTCCGGTGGAACAGCCCAGCGGAATTCAGGCCCACGTGTTGCTAGGACCATGCCCTGGACCCTCTCCTTCCTATCTACCCTGGGATTCTAGAATAGCACTAGCGTCAAAACCAGGACTGAGAAAGCTGAAGGACAGAGAGGGGTCCAGGAGGATGGAGACCCTGGCTGCGTGGGCCTGAGCAGTTCTGGGACGAGGAGACAGAAGATGGGGGACACTCCTCAAGCTCGGTCACCAAGGCTGATCTGGCTTCCCTTTCCTGCTTCATCTTAGCCGATGGATTTTAGACTCTGGGTACAAACAGCTCTGTCACACAGCAGCAGGTCCTCCGGGGCAAGGGATGTTCTGGAGACCTTCCCCAGCTGTTGAGGCCCAAGCAAAGGACAGCTGCCGCGCCCCTCCCTCCCCGCAGCCCCTCGGCCACTCAGTCCTGCGCAGGGGTTCCCTGTCAAATGGGAGGCGGTGGGGGCCTGTTCCAGCTATAGTTAGGGGCACTGTAAAGAGCCCTGGACTTAGTTACAAGTTCTAGACACGCTTCTTGGCCGATTTGTTGTATGGCCATGTCCCTAAGGTTCTAGAAGCCAAAGACGATGATGATACCAACAACTTGAAGGTGATAATGTCTACCCTGCTAACCCCAGGATTGTTGGAAGGATCGAATGCATTCATTCACTGCAGATACTCACCAGTGCTCAGTGCCTGGCTCTGAGGCCTACGGATATACAGTGAAGACAACATACAAAGAGCCCGGCTCCCATGGAGCTTACATTCTAGCAGGGCAAGACAGAGGTCAACAACTGAATAATCAGAACATGCCTGCAGACAGCGGCAAATGGGTGGATAGAAGGGAAGAAGGGAGCCGGGAATGCTCTGCATTTGGTCTGCTCTGCGTTTGTGTCCAGCACGGGGCGGAGCAGGCCTCACCCACAGGGCACAGGGTGGGATTTGAGTAAAGACCCCGCGGGAGAGGAGAGGTGACCGAGAATCAGGCACCAGCTTAGCAACAGAGGTCGCTCCGGAACCAAATGGTGGGGGTTGTGTGAACGGGCAGGATTTGGAGACCCCGAGTTGCTCAGAGTTGCGAAGGTGGGTGAGGGAGGCCCTGTTCAACTGTGAAGCTCTGTGCAGTTGGGGCGGGGGGGTAGCCCTCCCAGCCCTCCCAGCCCTCGGCAGCAGGCGAGCCGCCCTGTCCCACGCTCCCCCTTCACAGCACAGTGCTCACTCCCAAGAACCCCCTGCGCCCCAGCAACAGCTACCGCTGGGGGCGGGGGGTGGCGCGCGTTCCCGGGCCCTGCACTCAGCTGGCAGCCGCCCGACTCGGCCTCTGGCTCGTCTATGCAGCAGGAGGCATGAGTCGGTGGCGTCCTGGGAATGTTTCAGGTGCAGGCCTAGAGGGCCTGCTCTTCTCCCTCCTCCTTGCCTCTCGTAGCCCCTTCCCCGATCTCACTGATCCCTCCGCCCCCCTCCCTGTCGTCTCCCCGTTACAGGCTGACGACGAACTACGTGACCTTTGTGGTCGGGGAGGTTCTGCTTCTGATCCTGACAATCTGCTCGCTGGCCGCCATCTTTCCCCGGGTAAGAGCCGCTTTTCCTTTTGGCTGCGAAGCCCTCCGGAAGCGGGAGCGGTATGGACGGAGTCAGGCGTCCCAAGGACTCGGTACAAGCAGACTGTTGGTTAGGACGGTTCAGGCGTTTGTCCATCCATTCCTTCCTCATCACTCACGCACTCACGTCAGCTGAGCAAGCACGGTCCTATGCCAGAGCCCAGACAAACGCCTGGGAAACTGTAGAAAAGCAGTGGAGGCCCAGCTGGAAGGGGGTTGGCCCTGACCGTGAAGGACCGTGAAAGCCAGACAAAGAGACTGAGGGTTTCTCCCGTAAGAACTGGGGTGCTTTGCAGAGTTTCTGATCAGACTGAGAGGAGAAAAGCAGGTGGCTTGCCGGGTGACTTGGAGGATTTCGGCTATACTGACCCAGGGAAGACGGGAGCAGCTAGGCAAACGTGGCTGGCCCTGAAAATCGTTCCCTGACACGGCCTTGCTGCTGGACTTACGGGGTGGGCTGCCGCTGGCTGGCACTGCCCACAGCCTCCTGGCCTGGTCACTGTCTGCTCCAGAGAGGGCTCCAGTGGGGGCCCTGCTGTGTCACAGACCCCTCCAGAGGGACTGATACAGAGCGCCAGCCTCCTGTGCTGCCTTCTCAGCTCTGCCAGTTTTTGGTGGACTACAGTTTAGGTTCCTGGGAGGTAGGGGAGCAACCAGAATCATTAGCAGTCCTATTTATGGGAGAAAAGACTGTCAAAAGTTCACGGCCCCTGAAATTCCATTCCTTCTAGGCCTTTCCTAAGAAGCTCGTTGCCTTCTCGACTTGGATCGACCGGACCCGCTGGGCCAGGAACACCTGGGCCATGTTAGCCATCTTCATTCTGGTTATGGCAAACGTCGTGGACATGGTGAGCTCCTGCTGTGCCTGGTCAAGGGACGCCCCTCCCCTCACTCTCAGTGGAGAAAGGCTTCTGTATTGAGTATGAGCAGTTGGTCAACCAATCCTCCACCCCTAGACACAGGTTTAGAGTGGCACTTAGTTTCCTAAACAGATCACCTTGGCCAAATGGACAGGGTCTTCTACCCCAGAAACCTGAGACTGACCTGTTTGCCCCAGCTCCTTGCTCTCCCAGAGTCCAAGAGCCTGACACCATGCCCCAGGCCCCGTGCTGGATGTTGCCTCATTTAATCTTTCTAACAGTCCCAAGACGTTTGGTATCATTATCTACAGCGGCGAGGCTCAGGTTAATTCACTTGTTTTAGCTCACACTGTCAGTGACAGAATCAGGGATCGAGCTGTTCTAAATCCCAATCCTGTGAAGAAACTCCATATCTTACTGATCAAGGGGCACAATGCACATCTTAAGTATTCCCTACAGTGTGGCTAGTGTCATGTATCCAGGACCAGGGAGGGAAACCTGTTCTGCTAAAGGAGCTCTCTTGTTTGCCTTCATCCGTTTGAACGTTGCCAGACCTTCCTAGAGCCCAAATGGCTAGGGGCAGACAAATCATCTTCTCTGCTCTCAATTCATGGCGAAGCGGCAGGTCTCAAGGGAGCAGCCAGATGCTTTCTTGGGTTGGGGGGGACAGCAGTTAGAAACCCAGCTCCGTGGGGCGCCTGGGTGGCTCAGTTGGTTAAGCGACTGCCTTCGGCTCAGGTCATGATCCTGGAGTCCCTGGATCGAGTCCCGCATTGGGCTCCCTGCTCAGCAAGGAGCCTGCTTCTCCCTCTGACCCTCCCCCCTCTCATGCTCTCTCTCTATCTCATTCTCTCTCTCAAATAAACAAAATATTTAAAAAAAAAAAAAAAGAAAGAAAGAAACCCAGCTCCGTGGATTCAGAACCACCAGTCAGTTACTGAGCCTTGGCAGCTTGGAGCTGCAATTGACATTCTCGTCAGTCCTCACAGTTCCCAACAATTTTGGCAGTACTGTATACATGCTCTTAAAAAGTCCTACTTTTTTCAAATAACAATTTAAGCACAGGGAAAAAAACTCACCATGGAGACTTATCCCTTGGGCCAGTTGATCCGAAGTCCAACTAGAAGTCAGGAGCTGCAGAACCTAATGTGCCCCTCGTCGCATGGTGCCCAAGCGCAGGGAAGAGAAGCCCGAGCCCCTAACCTGGCTGAGCACACCTGGAGCCTGGTGCCGGGTCTGGGGACCACTGTTTACCAGGGTCACGGACTCTATGCAGGACATCTCGAGATCCTGTCACCAGGGGAGGGGTGAAAGACCAGGGAGGTATGAAAACTTCTCACATGCTGAGAACTTCCCAGAGCCAGACGAGCACCTTCCACGAGTGGGTGGAAGTTACAGGAAGTAGGTTTGCTTCAGTTGATGGAGGCACTTGCCATTGACTTCCGTCTGCCCAGCGGCGGGAGGAGGCCCCAGAAACGGAAGTGTCTGAGCAGAGACTGGCTGCCAGGCCGCGAAGCCGTGACGGAGGCTCCCTGGCTGGCCCCACGGCCCCTCCTTAAGCAACACTGTGCCGTGGGCAAGAGCGTGTTGTATGTGAAACCTAAAAACTGCACTCCTCGCTCTGACTCTACCGCCTGCTGAGTGCGCTGCTCGGCACCAGGCCAGCCCCTTCGGCTCTGCTGTAAAGGTGGCAATCCTACAGACGCTCGAGAATTTTCATAAACATCAAATGAGATACAGTTCAGCGCTTAGTGGGCGTTACTAACGTTTGTATTCTGTTCCTTGGTCAGTTGTCCCCCATCTGTCAGTGTTCCCGAGGGAGCTGTGGGACGTGGTGGCCACGACCCAGCCGCCTCTGACCAGTGTCTGTTGTTCCCTTGCACCCCATGTCCTCCCTGCGCCCCTGTCCTGGCCTCCAGCTCAGCTGTCTCCAGTACTACGCAGGACCGAACAACAGCACCGCAGGGCTGGAGGCGGAGGATGGCTGCGTAGAGAACCCCAAGTATTACAACTACGTCGCCGTGCTGTCCCTCATTGCCACCATCATGCTGGTGCAGGTCAGCCACATGGTGAAGCTCACACTCATGCTGCTCGTCACCGGGGCTGTGGCCGTCATCAACATCTATGCCTGGCGCCCCATCTTTGATGAATACGACCGCAGACGTTTTCAGGAACATGAGTAAGATGAAGCCTACTTGGGGATCTGTATTGTCTCCTTCCTCCCACCCCCAAGTCCCCACTTCAAGGTCATGGGCCTGGGGCTCAACAAAGGACGGTATGGGAATCGGGGTTCGTGGCTTCTGACAGAGATGCCACTAGTTGGCTGTGATCCTGGGGTAGATCCTTTCCGTTCTTGATGAGTGGATGATCCGTGTTTGGCCACTGGGCGTCAGCCGCTTGTCCCCAGGTGGGGCCTGAGTCTGCGCCTCTGTCCTGCAGCTTTCCCGTGGTCGCCTTAGAGAAGATGCAGGGATTTTCCACCCCTGGGCTCAACGGCACTGGCAGGTGAGGGCAGCGGCTTTCCCCTTTCTGGTCCGCACTCTCTCTTCTGGAAACAAGAGAAGGCTGTGATCTCACCCCTTCAGAGGCACACGATGTGGGATATTCATTAGGGAAGTTAGTATGTGTTTCCACAGGAGGGCTGGAGCAGAGGTAGAATGACCTCGGTATGGACCCGGCCGTCGCGGCCCATCCGGGCTCAGAGTGAGCCAGGGGAGCAGCGGCAGTGTGGTTTAGGGGGTGGGACGGGGGCTGGGTTGAGGTGAGGAGAGCGGGAACCGGTGGGACAGACCGCAGAGAAATGAGGGAAGAGCCCTGCACCCGGCCCAGAGGATCTGGAAGATGAGGCTTTGCCCCCTGCTGCTGGGCTGTCTCTGGGGCTGCAGGCAGGCCAGTTTTTGAGTCTGTTTCATGTCTTGAAGAGGATATTGGACTAGAAGTTCTCCAAGGTCCTTTCTAGTTCTAAAGTTTTAGAATTTTGTGATTCAGTGACTTGATTAGACCTTCAAGTAAGTTAAAGGAAACAAAAAATAGATTACCTAACAGAATGAGGGCAGAAGAAATGAATAGGTCCTTCACAAAAGAAGAAATCTAAATGGCCACTAATAAATGAGAGGCATTCATGTAATCAAGGATGTGAAAACCAGGACCACAACAAAAGACCACTACACACCTACCAGTTTGGCAAGAATGAAGAAGTCTGGTAACATCAAGTACAACGGTAACTCACTCCTGATGGGTGTATAAATTGGTACAACCATTTTAGAAAACAATTTGGAGTTATTTAGTAAAGTTGCAAATAGACCTAGGACCCAGCAATTCCACTGCGCCCTTACACTTTACAGAAATCTGTGCACACCTCTGCATCCCAGGATGTGTGTGTAGGATTGTCCATAGTCACGTTGTTCATCATAGCTACACATACACAAAAAACATCCAAAGCAGATGAAAACAACCCAAACCACATCAACAGCAAATGGGGACACAAGCTGTGATCTATTCATACAACAGACTACTGTATAGTAATGAAAACTGTAGCTCCATACAAAAATGTGAAGTTATTAAAAAAAGAATCATAAATGGTGCCATCGTCCCATCACTGCAACGCTAGTCTCTCTCCAGAGGCTTCTGTGGTCACACCTACAGTGTTTATGAAACATCTGGGGCGCCCTCAGGTGGATTCCAGGAGGGGCCAGGGCTGGGCTGCCTATTAGGAGCCCAGTGGTTTAAGAAAGATTCACCTGTGGGAGTCCGGACTTGATGTGAAGGTGCTTAACGAGCTGGGAGGAGTTTCTGGCCCAGGGTGACAGGAAAGGCCCAGCCCCGTTGGAGGGAATCAAACTCCTCTTTGCCCCGCAGGCTGCCCCTGGTGCCTTCTAAGTACTCCATGACCATGATGATCTTTGTCATGATGCTGAGCTTCTACTACTTCTCACGCCACGTGAGTGCCTGCACACCCTCCCCTCCCCCTTGCATACAAGCCAGTGGGGCCTCCTGAGAAAGCAGTCTCAGGGTCCAAGAACGCAGGCTCCTCGGGAATGCTGGCTTCCCTTACCCAGCCCAGCACGTGGCCCTGGCTGAGCCACCGTCCTTCCGTTTTCTGGTTCCCTCCCTCGCCGTACAAGAACCGTCCTTGCCCTCTTCTCCTGATCGCCTCCGGCACGCTGCAGCAGCATACAGAGCAAGCTAAAAGCTTGGAGAACATGTTTCCTAGGCCAGGGGCCCCTGGATTTTCACCCACCCTGGCTCTGGGAGTTACTCACACACTCACCATGGAGCCAGGAGAGAAAGGGAAAGAAGCTGATGAAGTTTTGTTTGGTTCCAAGGAAGAGGTAAAAGAAGCAAGCAGAGAGAGAGGGCGGGGAACTAGCTCCCCGTGAGCCCAAGTGCCCCCCAGTGGTTTGCCAGGGAAAGTACAGCCTTCCCTAGCCCGATGGAGCCTGCCGGAAGTGGGGACTTCACCCTAGGCTGGGAGATCCCCACGGCTGCCATCCGCCTCCAAGACAGACCCGTAGCTAGAATGAGGTCCCAGAATTAGGGGAGCCTCCCACGTACCCAGAAGGCTCTCGGCGCTCTGCAGAACCACGGCGAGGCCGGGAACCCCACTGTAGCTGCAGGGTGGCCTTTTTCAGTCGGTGGGTCTCTTTGCATCGTCTTTCCCTTGCTATTTAGTGGTCTTCCTGCCAGTGTTTCCCCGTGGAACCCCTCCAAGTTCTGTTCTTCGTCTTTCCTTCACATGGCCGGCTAAAGCACACACCTTGCCTGTGTCCGTCCACAGGTGGAAAAACTGGCAAGGACACTGTTCTTGTGGAAGATCGAGGTCCACGACCAGAAGGAACGTGTCTACGAGATGCGGCGCTGGAATGAGGCCTTGGTCACTAACATGTTGCCTGAGCACGTGGCACGCCATTTCCTGGGGTCCAAGAAGAGAGATGAGGTGAGGGGTGGCCTCACACAGTAGCCGGCAGCCACGAGGCTGTGTGTCTTCATCCGGCTTGCTTTCGCCAGCCCGTCTGGGCCCAAGGCCTCCTCAGGAGCGGGCACTGGTCCGGGCAGGGCTGCACGCAAGCGGCGACTGTAACATGTCACAGGCTTCTGGTAAAGGGCACCGCTTAGATGTTTTCTGTGGGCCACACATCCCCGGAAGTCCCCAACCTCTGTCAGCTGTGATCTCCTCACACAGAAGGGTTCTCAAGGGTTCCCTCACACTTCCACCGTTTCTCAAAGCCGGGGCTGTTACAGGGCCCAGAGAAACTTTACTTGTTCGAAGTTGCGATGAGCCACTTCCTTATAATGCAAAGTTGGGATGTCCATCCAAAAAGCTAAGGACACCGATCATGGGTGCGGAAGACAGAGTCGTTTCTGGGGCACGCCATTCCAGCAGCGTTTCTTTGAGCACTCTGGCCCTGCCTCTTCTTAGGAGCTGTACAGCCAGTCTTACGATGAGATTGGAGTCATGTTTGCCTCCCTGCCCAACTTCGCCGACTTCTACACGGAGGAGAGCATCAATAATGGTGGCATTGAGTGTCTGCGCTTCCTCAATGAGATCATCTCAGATTTTGATTCTGTGAGTGCCCATCCTGCCCCTCTCCTGCCCCAAAGCCAGCTCTTTCCAGATTCTACCTCAGGACGGGCTGCAGGGGTCAGAGAAATGGTAGTTACCCTTGCTGCTCTGTTTTCCCGTATGAGCTTCTCCCGGTAACATGGGGGCTTCTGCTGCCTGGGGGCTCTGAGTGGGAAAGACAGGAGCCCGGGAAGCTGCCTACAAGATCACAGCATAAGGACTGGCCCAAACAAGATCCTGAGGCACTGGATTCCTCCTACCCTCAAATTCAGATTCAGTAAATATTTATTAGGTAACTTGTATCACCAAGGAAAATACTTTTACGTATACGCTCAAGCACCCCAGGGGCCTGGCGGTTTTGTCCCATGTTAAGGTCATAGAAGCAGAGGCTCCATCAGCAAGTCTGCCTACATGATGTGACAGATAAGTGGCAGAATTGATAGTTTTTAGGAAAGCATCTCTTGGATGTCTTGTGGGGTTGTTGTAAACAGGCACATCTGTCACTTAGTTGGCTCATTTCTCTCCCTGGACTCTGCTGACCTTTCTCTCTCCTTTGATACTGGCCTCAGCTCCTGGACAATCCCAAATTCCGGGTCATCACCAAGATCAAAACCATTGGCAGTACCTATATGGCAGCTTCAGGAGTCACCCCAGATGTCAACACCAACGGCTTTGCCAGCTCCAACAAGGTAGCTGCCCACCCCATGGCTGGAGGAGAGATGGGGCCCTGCCTCCTGGGGCAAGAGCGCGGCCGTCCACACCTAGCGTGTGAGACAAGGAGTCACAAGGGTAGCTGATGCTAGTGAGCACCGCTGGGTCAGCGGGTCACACACACACCACCGGCACCATGTGATGCTAATTTAAAATCGTATTTACTGGCCAAGTTTAACAAGCAGAGAAAGAATAGCCTACACAACCCCCCCACTGGTGCACAGCTTAGGCCAGACGTAACTGCTCTAATCATGGCCATGCTCCCTTCATGCTCTAGACTTTTGAAAGAACTGGGGAGTGGCGACCATCCGAGCAATTACGTAACAATGAGAACATCCAGGTTGGGAGTAGTTCTGATAGGAAAGGGGTCTTCGGAGCTCACTGGCTGGCATCAGCCTGTTGTTTGTTATATCAGACCTGTGGAGCTAGCTGTTTATGAGAGGAAATGAGCTGTGGGCGCCCTGGTCCTAACAGCTGTTCTTAGACTGTTCTCATCCTATTTTATCTTACAACTGTCCTATATAACTACTACTACCATCTCCCTTTTATGGATGAGGCTAAAGAAATGTGTCTAAGATGGGTCATGACCTCCAAGGGCTTATAATCTAGTTAAGGAATGCAAATGAGAACTATCCCAAATTCAGAGCGCAGGTTCAGGCGCGGGGATGATGGCAGACAGGAAGCAATGTAGCTGGCCGGGACCGCTCTTCCCCACCTGCGGGCCCTAAGGGATGCAGGGGAGCGGTCAGTGACAAGCCGAGGTCGAGGTCACGGACTCGTCTGTGGGAAGTGGAGAATAAGGCCTCGGACGACGCGGTGCAGGAATTCACCTGCAGAACGCCGTGACGGGGAGCGAGGGGCCCGTACAGGCTCCTGACGCCCTCGCCGCTGCTCCCCGGCCCAGGAGGAGAAGTCAGACAAGGAGCGCTGGCAGCACCTGGCCGATCTGGCCGACTTTGCCCTGGCCATGAAGGATACGCTCACAAACATCAACAACCAGTCCTTCAACAACTTCATGCTGCGCATCGGTAAGAGTTCTCGGGCCTGGGTGCTCCTTGCCGCGCTCCCTGATGCGAGGGACTCGGCACATCAGCAGGAAGGGCGAGACTTAGCCCTGGAGGCATTTAGGGTGGGGAGGGTCACACAGGCACGGCTCTGGGACCTTAGGGATCTCTTCCCGGTGATCGGACGGCACATCTGGTGAAATGAGGGCCAGCTGTGTGTGTCCCACACCGTTCACCGCGATTAGCCTGACTTCTGAGTGTGGCCGCGAAGGCAGGCTGTCCACCTCCCCAGGCGGTCTTGCACGCCTGCGGAGAGCTTTGCTGCCTCGGTCCAGCCTGTTAATGTCCCCTGCTGTCCCCACTGTGAGGGGGTGGAGGTGGGATTCTCACTTCTGGAGGAGCTCACCTGAAGTACCAGATAGGTGTTGAAGCTGGCAACTTCCATACTGCATGAATTAGTTAGCGTACTGGCCAGGACAGGATAAACAGGAGACGTATCTGCCCTCTGGTGGCTTCAAGACAAGCTTCATGAGGAATATGTTAGCGGACTTAGGAGCTTTGTGGTTGGGGTCAGGTGGTGAATTCTCTGGGGGAGGGGCTGGTGGCTTCTGAGATGGGATAGTGAAGGGGATAAAATATGGCTCGTGGCTGTGCTCAATTTTATGTCCCTCCACCAGGCATGAACAAAGGAGGGGTCCTGGCTGGGGTCATTGGAGCCCGGAAACCACACTATGACATCTGGGGCAATACGGTCAATGTGGCCAGCAGGATGGAGTCCACAGGGGTCATGGGCAACATTCAGGTATGTCCAGCAGCAGAGCAGAGCGTGAGCTCAGGCCCGGGGGCCGGGAACAAAATCGGATGAGGGCGTGTTGCCGTGCCCTTCTGCCGCCTTTCTGTCAGCCCGGAGTGTCGAGGGGGTGGTTCTGGGAGACTGCAGGCAAGGGTGGCAAGAGCTGCCCCGGTGGAAGGGAGGAAATACTTCACTCCCCTTTCCGAAATTTAGGCTTAACTTCTTGGTAAGACTATCCTGCCTTTTGGTATGAACTTTCTGATCTCGTGCCTCCAACAATCCCCCCTGGAGTCTCCCCAAGCCGGGCCAGCTGGGTCTGGCAGGAAAGCGCCACAAAGCGGGGAGAGGGGACAAAGGAAGAGGGAGTGATGCTGCCGCAGGCAACCTGAGGCCATCCTCCAGGGACAGCAAGCACTGTGGCGAGCGCTCCGGCTGTGCCCGCTGGTGCGCAGATGGGGCCGGCTCTCTGGGACCTGCTGCCCCGCTCGGAGCTCACGCGATGTTCCCCCTCTACAGGTGGTGGAAGAAACACAAGCCATCCTCCGAGAGTACGGCTTCCGCTTTGTGAGGCGAGGGCCCATCTTTGTGAAAGGGAAGGGGGAACTGCTAACCTTTTTCCTGAAGGGGCGTGAGAAGCCAGCTGCCTTCCCTAACGGCTCCTCGGTCACCCTGCCCCACCAGGTGGTGGACAACTCCTGAATGGCCTCCAGCCCCACCACAGTCCAAATGGGAAGGGAGAACCCATTTTTTGGAATCAAAGAAAGGCCTTGGGAAAGGACACATGACCAAGTCCCAGCATTCCCAAATTGAAGTGCACACTCACATAGACTTTAGGTTTAAAAATCTCCTCAAGTCTTCATTTGTTCATGGATACGTGAGCTCTGAGGGCGGCCATACTATTCCTCAGTGTGCCTGTAGCTTCCTCAGAGAGTAGGGGTCTTAGGTGTAGTACTGGAACAATCCTTCCAGGGCTCTGGGTCTGACCAGCCCTCCTTCCCCCAGAGAGGCCATGGCCACTGTGAGCAGGAAATGTGTCCAAGGTGGAACAAAGCTGCCTTTGCTTCTGGGCTGGGAGCACAGATGGGAGAGCTGGGCTTCAGACGAGGACTCGGCAGGACTTGACAGCTGAGCAGGCGAGTGTTCTGCTCCCCAGCGCTCACCTGGAAGCAGTCTTTCAAGCTGGAGACCTGCTCGTCTCCATGTGGTCCGGGTTAGGTGAACTGGCCCTCATGCTGATGTTCCTGATAATCTTGAAAGGTTCTTCTGGAACCCCTGCCACCTTAGTCATGAGAGCAGAAAGTGCAATATTTCCTTTTACCTGGTGGGAGGGAGGGAAAGGGAATTTATTTCTGAGAGAAAAATATATAAACAGATCTTCTACATTTATATTTTTAACTTTCTGTTAAACCACTTTCCAATATTGCCTTGCCTCTTGAGCTCTTGCTACAGTCGCCTTTGCTGCTGCTTTAAAAGAGAATTTACAGGTACTGATAAAGAACAAGACTGTTTTATTAAAAGCTTTATTCAACTTGAATGTGCTCATTGTGAAACTTCGGTTCGGTACTCTGCTAACTCACACCACGCATCCTTACCACGTGCCTGCAAGGCAAGGGCCTGAACTAAGACGTCTGATTATTCTCAAGCTTTCTTCTAAATGGTGGTACAAGTGGACTCTATCTGTCCCCTGGGTGCCCACACACGTAGGTTGGGTCATCCGGTCCAGGAAGTGACTGAGTTAGGGCCTGGATGCAGCTCTGGGCCCAGGGCAGGAAGGACTCCTATTTGTGACTGGGCAAAGCAGGGACAGGCACTGAGATAGCTGGACCCACCAGACACAGGCTTTCACATCTGGGCACCATCTCTATAACAGAACGCTGTCAGCAAGGCTGAGACCAGGGTTATAATATAAGGAGAAATGACCCACTACTAAGACCAGGAGATGGGGGGAGACAGCTGCGGAACTGTGGCTGAGGGCCTGCAGCAGTGAGATGAGGGGGGATCTGCTGCCCTTTACAACCACTGAGTTTGAGTAGACTTCTGATCATGCTTTTTTATAGCTGACTTAATACATTCAACTCTCTACAAACATGTTTAGAAAACAAAGTATTAGCTACATAGAGCCTGATTATCCACAGTACTTACACTGTATTCTTTATAACATACTGCTTCAAACTAAAGATCAAACACACTTTCCTTAACCGTGTTATTCCTGTCATATCAGGAACCTGGAGTGTTCTAAGAACTTTCTTTTCAAAAGTCTCAGGAAAATGAGGCAGAATTACTTAAAGCTTTCATAAAAATCAGGAATACTCTTTCGTTAAAAGGTACATACTCCCTCTTTCACAAAATGCCTTCTGCCCCATCATCCGTCTGATTTTCAGCTAAAACATATCAAATCAATACCTCAACTGTCCAGACTTGCCCCTTACCACCCTGATGAGGTATGTGACCGTTCTCACTGCAAGGACGGGCCCCAGGCAAGGGGTCTGAGCCTTTCAACAGTATTCAGTTGCCAGGACCTAGCCTGGGACTGTGCATAGAATTATTTTACTCACTTCTGACGTATTCCCAATGAAAATATTCTAGGAGACCAGGCTCATATCCAACTTTTCTCCTTTTCTTGCAAATGAAGTAAACACTTGATGTAGGGGCTTTGAAAAAAACAGATTTTCATGGGATGCTCGCTGTTCTTCCCAGGCAGGGGATAATGCATCCATTCCTAAAACAGATTATATCAATCTCATTTAGTGCAACTGGGGGAATCAGAACCCAGATCACTGATGTTCTGGACCCATGTAACCGGTCTTTTTTTTTTTTTCTGGTCTGGAGCTGAGACTGCCCTTTACTGGACCAGTGAAATTTCAAGACCCGAACACACTCTGCCCAGAAGTCTAAAACCTACGGTGTGAAATCTGTGGCAGCTTCAAAACTTCCACCTCCTAAAAATATTTGATCCTATTTTTCATTATTGCCCATGTCACATTACTATGGTACATTTAACTAAAACAATAACACGATCTCTCTCAGCCAGTCCTAAAAAACTCCCGTATACAGAAGAGGCTCTAGAGAGCTAAGTGTATAGTTATTTGTATAATTGGCTTCTTACTGAAATGAGTCTTTTGCCTCTCTTCACTACAAGTGACCCTACGACTCAGCCTCATTAGCTGTCTCTCCTCAAGAGGGGTCTCCAATGACAACAAATCATCGACTGAAGGAACACTGGCAGAGTCAGATGGAGCAAAGGAGGTGGGAACTAGGGTAATTATGTTTACTACTTACAAAGAGGAGAGGAAAAATGGTAGAAGGAAAATATTCTTTGTATTTTACTGAGTAAATTTCTAGTAGATTAACAGAAGAATGGGTCTCCGGAGGTCCCACTGATACAGTCTACCTATTTTACCCTGTCTCATTCAACCTGAATCACACAGAGCACATTATCATTTCTCCGTCAAGGCACCCGTCCTCACCCTGGTACGTAACGGTGACGTCAGTTGGCAGGGCTGTCGTGAGGTCCTTATACAGCAGCCTGGCACAAAATGGGAACGACTGGCCCCGTGGCTCCACTTTGTAAGTAAACGACAGCAAGTTGCACAGTGAGTTTCTCCGCAAGGGCCCAGCCAGAAAGGCTGCAAAGTCACTCTGAGGAGGGTGGGGATCAAAACAGACACCAAATATATGATGATTACAGTTCCAAAGGCAGCGAGTGGTTGTGACACTTCAAACACATCTACAAAAACAGGGCCTGTGAATCAAATTTCAGAGAAATAAAGGGCAGAGAAAAGCCTGTAAAAAGGACTAATGATAAAGATTTATAAGATTATAACTAAGAGTTGGCGGCATCCTAGAAAGGCCTGCGGAAAGCACTAAATAAATGGCCGGGGCATGAGGGAGATGCACTGTCTTGGTAGAGCTGGCTAAGATGCTTTGTGTCTGCACTCTCGTGTCAGTCTAACTGACAACCAAGAGCTTCAGAGGTGTTCTAAACGCATGGGGGCGGGGCGGGGGGGAACAGGACACCAAGCTTATAAAAGTCACATATTCCTTACCTGCATTCATTTCCCGTCTACTTAAAAAGATTTGTTTTAGCCCAACCCTAGCTCCATTGCAACCCCAAAAAGGTAGGCCAGAGTTTAGACAGATAGATCGTATTCCCCTATGTATTCTTCTGCTTTGCTTCTATACCTAAGGTTTAGCAAGGCACTTGGCACGCAGTAGGTACTCTATAAATCCCTGTGAATTAAAAGCATAGAAACTACACAAGCATACATTGGAGACGCTGTGGGTTCAGTTCCAGACCACTGCAACAGAGTCAAATGAATTTTTTGGTTTCCCAGGACAGTTATGCTACGCTACACTGCAGTCTATTAAGTATGCGATAACATTACGTCTAAAAAACTAATGTACATGTTTTAATTTAAAAATACTTTATTGCTAAAAAAATATTTTGCTAAAAAATGCTAACCATCATTTGAACTTTTAGTGAGTCGTAATCAATAATCAGATCACAATAACAAATAATGAAAAATTGGTAATATTCCAAGAATTACCAAAATGTGACACAGAGACACAAAGTGAGCAAATACTGTTGGAAAAATGGCACTGAAAGGCTTGCTTAACACAGAGTTGCCACAAACCTTCAATCTGTAGAAAAAAACACAGTATCTGCGAAGCACAATAAAGTACAATAAAATGAGATGTGACTGTACTACTTTGTGAAGGGAAGAAAGGGTCAAGTATAAAAACCTGAGGACCACCATCAAGGAGTAAATAATCCCTTAACCAGTATCCATGCTTCAACAGCATCCAGAGTTTCAACAGGGGAAGAAGGTGGAAAATAGCTTGGATATAAATAAGAAACATGCATCAGAAGGATAATGGTCAAACTTCTGGCTCAGAAGTAGAAAACATTTTAAAATACAAAAGAAAACTTGCCTGCCCACCCCCCCTTTTCCCTTTTTAAGCCTATTCTGGGCTCATAAAATATGCTATATAAGATCCCAGACAGAGGCGCCTGGGTGGCTCAGGCAGTAAAGTGTCTGCCTTCGGCTCAGGTCTTGATCCCAGCGTCCTGGGATCGAGCCCCACATCGGGCTCCCTGCTCGGCGGGAAGTCTGCTTCTCCCTCTGCCGGTCCCCCTACTTGTGTTTTCTGTCAAATAAATAAATAAAATCTATAAAAAAAAAAAAAAATCCCAGACAAAATACCTGAAGTCGATCTGCCTGGTACTTCCTCCCAGCATAAGCGTTTAGGTATTCACAAAGACAGAACAGGAAGTGCTGAATATTAGTCTGTAAGTGTTTTGCAGATATCTCCTCTAGGGGAATGAAGACTGGAATTGAATGGTGATGTATCCGAAGTGGCTTTTGTATGACAAGGTCGATAAAATAGGAATCCAGCAGATTTCCTTCAAAAGCAGTGCTGATGCAGACACAGACCCCTCGGCTGGTCAGTTTCCCACTGAGCCCTGAAGCAAACAAGATGAAACCTCTCAACACACGTCAGCAAAGGGAGTATGTTCTTCAGCTGCATATGCCATTCGCTTCAGCACTGCCTCGTACATACAGTATGTGTTCAAACGTGTGTTGAAGGAACATCATAGACTCTTCTCACTCACTCTGGCTCACTCTGAATTTGAGTTGTTAAAACCATAGAAGATGGTTGGTGGAAAAATAAAACATCCTAATCCCAAATTATCGAAGAAGAGATTTTGAAATTTTCATTTTACCTCTTACTTTCCTCTGAGTGTCAACTAATGTACAATAGTCCATTTCCTTCCACAATCCTCTATGCCACAGATAATGGGCAGGATAAATCCCTTTTAATGGGGAAACAGAGACTTAATGGGTGCAAACTATTTGACCAGTGGCATCAAGCCAGCCAGTAGCAAAGGCAGTTCTAGTACAATTTCTGAAACACACTGAATAGCTAAAATGAATAATCTAAGCTGGCCACCAATCAATCTTCTGCAAAAGGAGGCCAATTTTGTAGGTCAAGATGCCTACAAATAGTATGCCAGCTCTGTGTGTGTATGCTGAGGAAGGCAAAAACCCATGCTCATGAAATAAGTCCAGGACTAATAATATATCTAGCAAACCAACTCACTAGAGACAAGAGACTCAGACTGGAACAGGTCAGAAAATAAATTATACCTGTAAAACGATATGCCTGCAGAATGGCTTTCACATTTTCCTTTCTTCTTTCCGCAACTTCTTGCTCACTGATTTCCAGTGTTTGGTCAGGTTCTACATTGACAGTAGATGCTTTAACCTATAAAATAATGTAAGTCATTATCACTCAAACACCAATCAATATGTATCACTACATTAATCAAAGAAGAAAAGCCAGATGACCACCTTAATTTATGCAGTAAAAACATTTAGTAAAATTCAATACCTGATCACAATTAAAACTCTAGCAAACTAGACACAGAAGAGTATTTCCTTAATCTGCTAAGAGTATCTATACAAAATTTAGAGCAAACAGGTTGACCCTAAGACTATTTCTACTCAACAATATACTGAAGATCTCAGCTAATAAAATAAGGCAAGAAAAACAAGCTACAAGGATTGAAAAGAAGTAAAACTGTTATTGTATGCATATGACATGATTCCAAATGTAGAAATCCCAAAAGAATAGAGAGATAAACAGAATTAATGTGGATTTAGCAAAGCTGTGATATATAAAGTCCAATATACAAAAATCAAATATATTTCTACATGACAATTTGAAAATCAAATTTCTAAAAAATAATACCATGTATCAGGGTTCACCAAGATAAGGCTTGTGGGTCAAACCTAACTCTACACTTATTTTTGTAGATAAGGTTTTACTGGAACACACCCATTAATTTACATGTTGTTTGTGCTGCTTCACAATACAACAGCAGAGCTGAGTAGCGGCCACAGAGACCATCTGGCTCACAAAGCCTAATATACTGATGATCTGGCCTTACACAGGAAAAGTTTGCTGACCCCTGCCACATACAGTAATATCAGGAAAAATCAAATACATAAAGATAAATATAATGAATGATTTAAGCCCTCTACACATAAAACTATATACACTGCTGAGAGAAATTGAAGAACTAAATAAATGGAAAGATAGATCATGTACACTGCCTGGAAGATGCAATACTGAAAATACTTCAATACTCCCCAAATTATGTGTATAGATTCAATGCAATCCCAATCAAATCTATAGGTTTGTTTTTGGAAACTGACGGCTGATTCCCAAATTTATGTAAAATTCAAGGGGCCAAGAAGAGCCCAAGATAATTCTGAAGAAGACAACATATATGACAGGTGTCAACACTTAGCAGTAAATGAACCTCTGGTACTAGGACAAAGACAGACAGACCAATGGAACAGAAGTCAGAAACAGGCCCACAGTGGCCCCAAAGATCCATTACAATACAATGGGAAAAGAATGGACTTCAGAAAGTGGTACTGGATGCAGTGGGTATCCATATGGAAAAACAAAAAAAATATGACCTCTATTTCATACCATACACAAAAATAATTCCAGATGGACTGTAATTCTGAAAGTAAAAAGTACAATAGAGCTTTTAGAAGATACCACAGAACATCATCATCTTAAGTTAGGCAAAAATTTATTAAAAGAAAACAAGAGCAGTAAGTAAAAAGTTAGATTCCTAAATCAAACTTCATTTAAATGAAGACTTTCTTTTCATCACAAGATACCATTAGAGAGTGAAAAGGCAAGCCACAGGCTAAGAGAAAATTCATAATACATATCCCAAACAAAGAATTCATACCCAAAATATGTAAAGATTCTACAATTCAGTAAGAGATAGACAATGCAATAACATTTTTGCAGAAGCCTTCTTGAAAAGCTTATTTCACAACAGAAGACTTTCAAGTATCCAATACAAGTACTTAACAGCATTAGTTGTAAGGCAATTGCAAATTATTCCACCATGAGATACTATGACACTCCCACCCGAGTGACAATTTTTTTAAACTGACAATATCAAGTACTGGTAAAGATGCAAAACAATGGAAATCTCATACACTGGTGCTGGGAATGTAAAATTGGTATAATCACTTCCAGATACTATTTGGCAGTATTTACTAACGATAATATACCTACCCTGTGACCTAGCAATTCTGCAAGGTATACACCCAATAGAAAAGTACATATTTTTACATCAAAAGAGAGGAACAAGAGTTTCACAGCCCCAAAGTGAAACAACCCAAACAACCCAAATGTCACCAACAGTATAATTTAGTAAGTAAATTGTGGACTAGTCATAAAATGAAATTACTATACAGCAATAAAAAAGAATGACCACTATATGCACCAGTTTGGATGAATCTCACAGACAGAACATTCAGCAAAAAAAAGTCAGACATGAAAGAGTTTATACTTTTTACATTTACATGAAGTTCAATGACGTAGTGTTTTATGAAGCATTTTCTTGGCCGTGCAGGAGTTATTGGAGAAGTAGATGTACAGAAAGAGAAACAACTAGCAGACTACTGCAATAATCCTGGCATCCAAATACTTGAAGTACAAAGACAATCTAAAGGAAAATTTGACATGTCTTGCTGATTGACCCCAGGCTTGAGAGAAAACTGAAAAGAGGGAAGAATTAAAGTTCACTGTGTGGTTTCAAGCGTGGGTAAGGGAAAGATGGCGCTAATGACAAAAGTGCCAATGACTCAAGTCAGGCTGAGATTGAAGTAACAGGCTCATGTCTCTGAGTTCGGGCTAAGAGACTACTACAAAGAACCTGCCTGGCCTATCAGTAATGTCTGACAATTATTGGTTCATACTAGTATTAGTTGATTCTACAGGACTGATCACTTGAGAGGTCAAGGGCTGCAATCAATCCAGTAAGATCACAGGTGAAACCCAGTATACAAATTTGCTAATTCCCAGATCATGCTTGCTCTTTTCACTCCGGGAAAACCTGCTAAGGTCACCCTTGCACTCACTCTGGCTTGACGCTGCTTCACTTCAGCTCTCAGCTCATCTCGCAGACATCTCAGTTTATGAATCTTGGTCCCAAGAGCGCTTTCAACTGCCTGTGCTCTCTGCGGATCTTCTAAGTTTTTACGGGATCTATTCACTTGAATCTCTAGTCTTTCCAAGTGAGCTAAAACACCTGAGGAAAGTAAAAAGGCAATTTCACAAGAAGCCAGGGATTTCTAACTCTGGCAACAGGGAGCATTTCAGGGGGGACAGAGGGTGACTCTTTTTTCAGAACTTTGGTCAGCTAACATGTTACACATTGGCTACAATTTATAAAACCAGAGGAGGTGACAACAGAAATCCATGATAAGCAACCTCACAGGCTCAGCACTAATGTACAAGCAGTCCCTGACCAGGACACTGTCCAAAGACAGCATTTTCTGAATATAACTCATCTCAGTTACCCATGATAATAAGGACTCAGGGGAAAATGGGGTCACCAAATTCAGACTCTCAGAAACTTTTTTTTTAAATGTAGAATTATTTTTTAAATTAGCTTTTATACATGTTTTCCCAAAGTGCTAATGCACTAATTTAGACATCCAGAGAGACTTAAATTAAGTACTTTGAAGCTCTGAAAAGTATTATTCACACAGGACTATAAAGATACACACTAGAGGGAACTGCCTACCAATAAGACTGGGTATTAAAAAGGAAAACAAGTTCATGGTTGGACAGAAATTCAGAGGCAAATCTCATTTCCCAGGAGATTAAGGACCAATACAGGAAAGGTCACAGTTTCAAAATGCCAATCAAGTCTAACAATAAGGCATTTGCTGAACATTTCCTACATATTAAGACACTTGTGCTACATGCTTTACTTGCAAACCATGTAAAGAATTAAAGCATGTGCTTGAAGAGACTTAAATACTTATCTAATCTCCACAACCACCACCTTAAGGCTATTCTTTGCCTCCACTTTCCAGATGAAGAAATTAAGGCAGAGAAAGGTAAAATAACTTGCCTAAGGCCACGATATTTCTAATGGCAGAGCCAAGACTCAAACCTAGGTCTAACCAACACCAAAGTCACTGCCTGGCACCGACCCTTCCACAAGTGTAATGCCTAAGTGACCCCAAAAAATCCTGGAAAGAGACCTCACTGGCTAGAACTGTAGCTCTGAAATATAAACACTGGGCATATTATGAACGCGACCTATCGGTTTAAAAAGGGGCCGGAGCCTAGAAATGTTTGAAGTAATTTCCTTGTGCAATGAATGATCTTAGCTGCCTGTCCCTTTCAGTCTGCAGTTGGTTCCTTTCACCACAATGCTCCCAAACAGGCGAGGTCACACATCCGTCAGAGGAGGAAAGGGCTCGTTTAACTAGGCATCATGGTGGCAGCAGTAATAAGGGGGAAAAGGCGACCCTGTGAATACCTCCTTTGGACTTGCCGTCATTCGCCCACTCCATCCTCAGACTTCCACAGGCCCTCCTATGAAGTTGGGCAGCAAAGCGGCAATAGGGACCCAGATTTCCTTGCTGGTAGAAGTAAAAAGGCAAGAAAGTCACACCTATTCACGGCAGGACGCGCACAACTCAGGCACGCACCGCCGGCCCCCGGACACCCTGACCCGCCCCTCCCGTTCCCCGGTCCCGGCTGGCGGTGTCCCCGTCTACCTGCCCCTGAGCGCGCCCCAGAACACGGCTTTGTAAGAGGCCGTTCAGCCTTCCACTCTGGTCACCGCCCCTCCGTCACCGGGTCTTATGTTCCCCTTACCTCCGCTCCTCTCGCTCACCCAGGACGAGGATGAGAGTTCCCGCCGTCCAAGCCTTCAAAAAAAAAAAATCAAACCAATCGGACCCAGGGTGCTTTGCGCCCCCGCCGTACAAAAACATGGCTGCGCTCAGGGCCCCTCCCTCATCCCGGCATGCACTGGGGAGTAGGTGTGGCCTTTCGGTGGGCCCGGAAGATGGCGGCCTCTGGCGCGGAGCCGCAGATCTTAGTCCAATACTTGGTGTTACGAAAGGATCTATCGCAGGCTCCATTCTCCTGGCCAGCGGGCGCACTGGTAGCGCAGGCCTGCCATGCAGCCACCTCGGCCTTGCACATTCACCGCGACCACCCGCACACGGCCGCTTACCTCCAAGACCTGGGGCGCATGCGCAAGGTGGTCCTCGAGGTGAGGCATCCGGCGGAGGGGGAGGGGTGCCGAGGCCGTCGAGACCGGAAGTGGGTGTGGTATCGAGGCCCAGATTTAACTTCGTAGCGTGGGTACGGCGGTAGTGGGGAGGAGTCGTTTACATCTAAGCTTTGGAAAGGGCTCAGGGGCTTCCGCTCTTGCTCCCGGAGCCTTGCCTTGGTTGGACGGGGTCTGGCTGTGTGAAGAGCGGACGTCGGGCGGGTTATTAATGCCTCCCGCACCCGTCCGCTCTCCCCCGCGTCGCTCTTACGAGGTGCCTGTGAGGGTGGAGGCCGGTGGAACCAGGCCCTGCCCTTCTACCTGTGCACTGGGTCGGCCTTTTATTGCGACGCCCAAAGGTACTGTCCCGCTCCCTCCCCGAAAAACCGATTCGGAAGGGATAAGAACACGGGGTTCCCTATTGCAAGTGAAGTAAAACTGAAGCATTACCGGAATATGACGCCTAATTATTTTAAAGTAAATGTGTACCTAATATAAGTTGAACCTAGCATCATAAATACCAGACACCACCGGTGTAAAATAAGAGGTCAGGTTCTTTTTGCAGATGGCCAAACAGATCTTACCCTTACCTTTTCCCTTTGTCAGTTCTGCTGCTGGAAATGTATCCTAGGAAGATAATCAGATGCACCAAAGAGCATTGTATAGTACAAGAATATTCATAGGAGCACTTTATAATAGTAAAAAATGTGGAAATTAGTAAATTTCCAACACTAGCGATTGGTTCATTTTATGCCTATAAAATGTGCTATTATAAAGCTAGCATAAATCATGGTTTTGGAGCATATTTAGTTGGCCTGGAAGAGTGCTCATTATGTGATGCTAACTGAACTGTATTCTATACAAAATGATTCAGATTTTGGAAGGAAAAACTAAGGAAATAAATCCAAATATTAAGCACGTGGTGGGATTTTGGTTAGTTCCTAATGCTTCTCTAGTCTTTCTAGTTTTCTACATTAAGCATATATTTTACTTTACACTATAAAATTTATTTTAAACACACCAGAATCCTGGAGTGGGGTAATACCCTTATGGCTAGCTGGCACAAGCAGATTCTCTGTCAAGAGAAGAACTTCTGTTGGGTAGTAAAACATCAGGCAATAACCTGTGGCGAAATGTTTTGAGAATCTGAGTAGACAGAAAAGAAGCAAATAGCTTTTTATTTATACTCTTTTTATAGGAAGAAGGGCTCAAGAAATCATCTGGTTCAGATATCCCCCCTCCCTCACATTCAGGCAGATAGTATATTTATTTACCCCTTTTCTCAGATAAGAGGTCTGAAGCCCACAGAGATTAGGTGAGACCCCTAAGTCTGAAAGACATCTGATGATTCCTAGCTGTTAGCCGTAACTCAAGAAGGGGATCAAAGAGTCACTCCTGATTAAATTAGGGTGGTGCTGTAGCCATAAAGACCAATAAAATATAAGACCATGCCAAGGCTAACTCCACTTATTGGGTGCTTACTATGTGCCAGGCACTAGTCTGAGCCTAATGTCATTGAATCGTCACTGCTGCTAAGAAGCGTTATCATTCCTGTTTTACAAAAGGGAAAGAAAGTCCCAGCTAAGTCACATTAACTCCTCAAAGATCCCACAGTCCAATCCCTGGGGCCCCTGGGTGGCTCGGTTGGTTAAGTGACTGACTCTTGATCTCAGCTCAGGTCTTGATCTCGGGGTTGTGAGTCTGGCCCCGAGTTGAGCTCCATACTGGGTGTGGAGCCTACTTAACACACACACACACACACACACACACACACAAAACACAATCAGGGGCAGAGCGAGAGTTTGGACTCACTGTCCTATGCTGCTGTCTGGTGCTGAAGAAGGAGCGGGGAGGGGAAGTCCATGAGTTCTCCAGCATGGCTGTGCCCAGAGGGCTCTAGATAAAGAGTGACAATCTCAGCATCCTCTAATTTGATAAGACATAGCTCTAGTTATCTTAGTGGCTTCTGCCTTTCTAGGCAAAAAAAAAAAAGAATACCTATGCCAAATAACACACTAATTATCATTATTTTCTGAGTGCTAGCTTCAATACTTCTTGTTAATGGGAGTCAGCATGGTGATAAGGATGAGGAGAAACAGTGGGAGAAGGATGTGAGAGAATGGTTTGCCTGCCGAGCCCGCTGAGCTAACAAGCGGGAACTCTCCCAGCAGAAGGAAAACCCTTCAGGTTTGGGTGGGATTGGGCGGGAGGGAAGGATGGAGATGGAGGTGATGTGTTGTTAGAAATCCTTTCCTACTCAACTCTTAATTAAGTCAGAGCTGGCTGAAGGATTGGGACAGCTGCATGGGCACCAGCCATAAGAGAAGTAGAAAATGTAGAGAGCACAATTATGGACAATGCATACAGCATCTCAAGAGGGAAGAGAAAAATCATCTCCATTTTAGAAGTGGGCAGATTACGCCTCTCCCTCTCCTACCCACAGGCCGCTTATCTAAGGTCCTACAGAGAGTGAATGCAAATGGGGCGGTGAAGCTGATATTTCTGGAGACATGCTCTACAGCTCCTTCATTGAGAGAGCTGTTCCTCCACTTTGAGTCAAGAGGAACCCCCTCCACACTTTTATTCATTACCTTCCGACACTTCCTAAATGGGCCATTCAGTCTGTGTCCTGTGCTCTGCTCCTGGTAGGCTGCAGATGAAAGCACCCTAAAGGAACTGGCTGAGACTCTGCAGCAGAAGAACATTGACCACGTGCTTTGGCTGGAGCAGCCTGAGAATATCGCCACTTGCATTGCGCTCCGTCCCTACCCCAAGGAAGAAGTGAACCAGTATTTGAAGAAGTACCGATTGTTCAAATGACTAAGGTTATCAGTTGCCTTGATGTATTTGAGCATCAGCCGGATCCAGAAACTGCATGCCATCCGTCCCTAAGCATCATGTACTCCTCTCCATGGCAACCCGCTCTTCCCTTTAAGTTATGAATGTTTCTTGAGGGTCAAACACATGTTCATATTAAAGTTGTCATTAATAAGTACTTCCTCTTATTTTTAATTATTCATTAGTTCAGATGGGGAAAGTCAGTGAGCCGCAACATTCATTGTCCATGGGTCATTTCTCAAATGGAAGATTTGGTTAGACTCCTATCCAGGGGTCAAAGAAACAAACACCCTTCCTTCTTTATTAGGAATAAGAGTTCTTCCAGTCACCCAAGTTTAAAACTTTACCTTTGAATTCTGGATTTCTTATTCACATCCAGATATCATACTCATTGAATCTAGGGCAATATCAACTTTAAGATACACCATTATTTTACATGTTTTTAAGAAAGAAGATATGCTGCCATTAAGACATGCGATTAACCCTAGGATGTGTTTCAGTTTCAAAGATGTTAAAACATGCATCTGCATGCACACACACAAATATATATTTGATGAAATTTGTCAAGTACCATATGGTAGTTTTCAGTGCAACCACCCTGCATCAGGCTCTCATTTTGTTCATCAGAGTGTCCCACTGGTCTGCTCCCCTCCCATGTATCCTGGCTACAATCCAGCAGACTTTCTGCCACGAGGTTTATTTAAGATCATTGAGCACCCTGTTAAATAGAGACTCCTACGTGCCCATAGAATAAAGTCAGAACTCCTCAGCTTAGCTTTCAGACCCTCCACATTTATATTTCCTACCTAGCATTTGAAGTTTATCTACTACTCTTTCCTTATCCAAACTTGCTGTTTCAACAAAGGCACTCCAGTTGCTGCCCGCCAGTCTCAGGCCTGGGAGTCAAGCGCTAGTACTCTTCCCTGCCCGTTCCCACCTCTGGACTTACTATTTCTGGCTTAAGTTCAATCACCTTCACAAAGTCTTACCCAGCCCAAAATGACAGTTCCCTTCTCTGAACATCTAGAATGCTCTGTACAGTGTTTTACTTATTTCTAGAAGCATTTGGAAACATCTACAGAAACTGCTTGGACCTCTGTGAAGTAAAGGTTATAAAGGGTAATTTGCTCGGCAGTTACTTGTTGCAAGTCTATGGTGGGTGGCAGGCTATGTTAGGAGCTGAAAAAAATAAGGGTGAACAGAACAGTTTTTGCCTTCAGGTAGCTAAGAATCTAATGAGAAGACAGATATGTAGATAGTTCATACAGAAAGAATTGTACAAGGTAATGTGGCTATACTTTCCCCCTCCCATCTAGATGCCAAAACAACTAAGATACTAGATACAAAGATTTTCCGTTACAAGAGGTGGTCATTTGAAACTAGGAGAGTGGATAAGAGAATTGGTAGAGTGCTGAGGGCAGAACCATGTCCAGGAAACCACCGCAGTAGAGTTTCAATCAAATGCAGCATGGAATTTCAGTATCTAAGTACTGGAAACATGTAGCATTTGGGAACATAATGGTGAGCTTGTTGAAAGCAGTTGAAGTAGCATATCGGGGTAGGACTCTGTCGTCTATTGAGACAAGAATGGGAGAGGAGGTAAGAGGTGGGGACCATTCTTTCAAGAAGCTCAGATGGGAGGAAGTAATGATTGAATGGGGGCTGGAAAGGTGAATGCTAGGTCCCATAGGGGGAATTTTCTTAGATGTCTGAGCAAGTTTATGGGTGAGGAGAGGGAGGCCAGGAAGAAGAGGGATTGAAGTTACTAAATGGAATAACTGATAAAGTCCAGAAGAAGTGGGAAGAGGTGGGGTCAAGGACATAGGGAAGGACTGGCCTGGAATGGAGAGAGAGAGAAAACTTTTATGAGACTGGAAGAAAGAAGTGGGGAAATATATATATATACGTGAGTTTATATAGACTGGAGAGGGGAGAAAGTTGAAGTTGACCATCCTTGTTGACTTCATTTTCTTCTGTGAAGCAGGAGGTATATAGCCTTTCAAAACACTGAACAGACTTAACTAAGCACTGTATTATATGGCATCGCATGGTGGTAAAGACCTCACAGTCTGGTGTCAAATGGCCTGAGTCCAAATCCTGGCTCTCATACATTCAAACTGTGTGAATTCGGACAAGTCCATCAACTTCCCTGAGCCCCATTCCTTCATCTGTACAATAGGCATTTATGGGAGTGCTACGTGGATTAAATGTGTTAGTATGTACAGGTCCCATTAGAACAGTGCCTGGGCACTTGGAGCTAGAACCTAAGCATAGGAAGATAGTATAAGACACAGCCCTCAAAGAGCTTTCGGTCAAGTAAGCCCCGTTGTCTAATTCCCTTTCTGCTTGAGAGTGATGCCATCCAAGATCCATGAAGCGCTCCCTGCTATTAGGAAAATGTTTCTACATGACACTGTATCTTAGAAAACTTTTTTTAAATTCTGAATTCTGCTGTAAGACATAGTGATAAAGCCAAGAGAGAGAGATGAGTCTATAGAGCTGAGAGAGAACGGCTCAGGCAAATCCCTGAAGCTTGAGATCTGAGGTCAAATAGCATAAACTTCTACCCAAGAGGGGAGAGGACAGGAATCCATGAGTTGATCCTGAGTGAATGCAAGCTAGTAGCAGGGAAGCAGCCAATCTTATGAGTATAAGCTCAGACCATTGTCATTTGAGCTATATCAGTGGTTTTTGAAATGCGGTCCCTAGATCAGCATCACTTGGGTACTTGCTAGAAATGCAAATTCTCGGGCCCTACCCCAGACCTACTGAATTGGAAACTCCGGTGCTGTCTAGAAGAAGCCTGGTCCCAGGAGGCAGTCAGCTTAAAAGATGAAGAATAAATGTGTGTGATTTAGAACCAACCCATTATGGTAGCGTATAACGTGCCTACAGGAAGGAACGAGATGGAGAGCAAGAATCTGGCGCGAAGTACAGTATATCTGGCCAAAATACCAAATTTACCAAAAAAAAAAGTATTCTCCAATAAAACAAAGATTGTGCTGGAAGCCCGAGGATAGGTGATATATCCTTGAAAAGAATCTCCTATACTTTGGCAAGTTTCTTATATGTGAAAAATGTTTTGAAATTAACAAAGGACTTCCATCTGTGCGAATCAATCCCGACAGTTTTGCGATGCAGGCCACCTTGTCTCAAGTTTATAGATTCAAAAAGGCTTTGACTTGCCCATGATCAGAGTCAGTGGCAGAACTGGAATTGAAAACCAGGTCTTTTGTCAGTCCAGTTTTCTCGTAACCTCTCCTAGTTGGCTACTAATTTGGTTTTCAGCCATCTCACTACTAGAAAGGGGTTTGAAAAGGGGTCATGAGTAGTTCAAGTGCTGGGAAGCTGTATCTTCCATTTAAATTGGTTAATTGACATTCCAGATTATAAATCAGCCTCCTGTGACTGTGAGTTGTGTGACTCAATACCCTAGAGTCCAATTATCACTGGATGAGCTGACAAAATTGAGTTTCTGAGCTGGTAGCGCTGAGAATCCATGCCTAGGTCACTGCTTCTGATGGGGCCGGCACGATGCAGAGGGCTCCCCTGGAGGGGCATTTAAAATCACGTTTTATTGTCATTTAATCAGCATACATCTTCCCCCACAGATTCTGAGATGCCATCCTAGGAGTGTGCACTGCTTCCTGGTTGAGAATCTTGGCAATAGTGAACCAAAGTCCCTGACGGGAAGGTGTCAGTGTAGAGACATGGCTGAGAACCTCGCCCTCGGCAGTTTTAGCTGCCCTCTGATGTTAAGCTTAACACAACCCTGACTTCTCCTCTACTTTAAGATCCAGGTTTGGCAGGTCTTGAATGCTGGCCTAAGTCCGGCTTTTAGCCGTGGGGGTGTTGCAAAGGCTGAATAGGTGGCACCCAAGTTCTGAACGTAGGTTCTTCATAAATATGATTAAAAAAATGGATGGAGAAATAAAATACCACTTTTGTTATCAATGGGTGAGAAGATACAGCTTTATATGATAGCCTAAATGGGCTTGATAATTTCCTGTCCTAAGGAGAGCAAGCAGACAGAGCAGACATCGCCAAAGTTGCAGAGTACAAATAGAACAAATCCCCCACATTCAATCTATTAAACTTTGAGAGATTAGTGCCACCCAACTGAGAAACATGGACCAAAGGCAATCATCCACCAAGTGGGTTATTCATTCAACCTGCATGAGGAAGAGTAAGGGTGGAGCAACCAGGGGCTCTATGTTCCTTAACTCACTCTATAAAGGCGGAAGTGGGGATAAAGTATTCCTCCTCCTTCCCAGCGTTGGATGTAAGGAATTCTGGAGGAATGCCAAGGATCCAAGAGGAAGACTGACTTGGCAACAGGTACAAGATGTATTTGCTATGAGTGGGGAGGAAACTTGGGGCATCAGTAAGGAGGCTCCTGGAGATAATCAAGGCATGACTGTGATGATGTGGCTGCAGAATGAAAATTGAACCATAAGAAATATGATCTTACTTCGTTATGGTACAAATGACAAAAGCCAGGCAGGTGACAACCTCAGAAGACCTGAGATTCAGGCTGAGCTCTGCTACTTAATGGCTATGTAATTTCGCCTCACCTGTGAGTAATTCCTAACAGGAATTATTTAAACAACTCAAATTTAAGGATCTATTTAAACAATACCTTCGAAGTATATGCTATAGAACTATCATCTCAGACAATTTCGCGTCTTTCAATGCAATCATTATGCTTACTTCTTTTTCTCATTTTATGGCATTATGGAGATGTGAACAGGTCCTTCCACGGGTGAGTACCTGTAGCACACGTATAGCAGTGTTAACAACTATCCTTGACTTGCTGTTGACCGTAATGGAAATTTTTTTAAACCTTCACCCTTTGGTATATTATTTGTTCAGAGTTTCAGCAAATACTTTATATCAGATTAAGGGAGATCCCTTCTGCCACAGGTCTGCTAATTTAAAAAAAAAATTCATTTATAGGATGTTTTTAAAAAAGCAAATACATTTTCTGCATCTGCTGAGATAATCATGGTTTTTCTCTGTTGTTACTGTGGGGAATTGCATTGCAAGACTTCAGATATTGAACCATCTTGTTCCTGGGATAAACCCTACTTCGACATGATTATTTAACATGAGAGAAATGGCCTAGTTAAGAGACTTGGGTTCCAGGGTCGCCTGTGTGGCTCAGTCAGTTAAGCATCTGCCCTGGCTCAGGTCATGATTCCAATGGTCCTGGGATTGAGACCCATGTCATTGGGCTCCCTGCTCAGTGGGGAGCCTGCTTCTCCCTCTGCCCTCCCCCCACCAGCCCCCCTCCCCGCTCATGTGTGCTCTCTCAAATAAATAAAATCTTTGAAAAAAAAAAAAAAGAGAGAGAGAACTGGGTTCCATTCATCTTTTAGTCTCCTGGCTTTAAAAACCAGCTATATGCTGACAACTTCCAAATTTGTATCTGCAGCTCCAACTACCCCCCTAAATTTCAAACCCATATATATCCAACAGCTGATTTGATATCTCTGCCTCCAGTATGTCTAACAGGAATATCAGACTGATCATGACAGTTAAACCCGCCCATCTCTGTTAATGGAAGTTCCATCCTTCCAGTTTGGCTCAGGGCAAAAACCTCGGAATTACTTTTGATTCTTCTCTCACACTTCACATCTGATAATGTCCGCAAGTGTGTGTTCCTACTTTCAAAATCCATCTGGAATTTGGCCACCTCCCACAATTTCCAGTGGTCTGATCCTGGTCCAAGTCATCATCTCTTGCTTGGACTATCGCAATAGCCTCCTACAGGTCTACTTGCTTCTGCAGTTGCTTCCTTTACAACTATTCTCAATACAAAATCCCAAGTGATTATTTAAAAACCCAAGTAAGATCACATCACTCCTCTGCTTAAGATGTTCCAATGGCTCCCCATGTCAGAATAAAAGCCAAAGTTCTTGCATTGGTCTACAAGACCCTACACCATCCTGGCCCTCCTCACCTCTTTGGCCTCATCTCCTGCTATTCTCATTCATTCAGCTCCAGCCTCAAGACTTCACACCTCTCTTAGAAAGCTCTTTCTCCCTATTCCCATGGCTCACTCTCTCACCTCCTTTAGGTCCACTCAAAGGTTACCTTCTCTGAAGATCTGTTCTGACCTTCCTGTTTTAAACTGTAACCACTCCCCTCCAGAGGCACTCTCTGTCCTTCCTTCCCTACTTAAGTTTTCTTCACAGCACTTAGCATCTGACACACCCCGTATTTTGCTCATTTGTCAATCAACCTTCATTAGAATGCAAGCTCTGTGAGAACAGGGATTTTTATTTTCCTCATTGATGTAGCCCCAGTGCCTGAATAGTAAATGACAAATGTAGGCAAGAAATCAGTATCTGTTGACTGAAAATATAAATTATTATTACTATTTCTTTAAAATACTCATTCTTTAAAGTAGCTATTGTGTAATACTTTAACAAACAAACTCTTGCGGCGCCTGGGTGGCTTGGTCATTGGCCGCCTGCCTTCGGCTCAGGTCATGATCCCAGGGTCCTGGGAGCGAGCCCCACTGCAATGGGCTCCCTGCTCCGCGGGAAGCCTACCACTCCCTCTCCCACTCCCCCTGCTTGTGTTCCCTCTCTCGCTGTGTCTCTCTCTGTCAAATAAATAAAATCTTTAAACAAACAAACAAACAAACTCTTAAGTCTGAAGGTTTCCAAAGCTAACCACAACTTAATTTTGAACTGGAAATTGACAGAGTGCCTGAGTCATCTCTTTATTTGGGGTTATAAAAATCACACATCAAAGACTGATTTTAAAACTTGGAACTGGTTCATTATACTGTTTTTTCTACTTTAATACGCATTTGAAAAAGTCCTTAATAAAAGGCTTGGAAAAAGCTTGCAAGAGAAGGTAGGATGAAATTTTAAAGCCTAAGCTTAGATGTGCATGAGTCTTTAAATAATGTTCTATGTAGATCCTTTATCCCCGCTGGTTTTGGTTGAACTTTAAAAGTCTAGCTTACTAAATAATTCTCATTTAAAATACAATTGCTAACATCAGCACAAAGCTTCAGAGCGTGATAAAAGTATTACTTTTGAGTAACTTACATGTGCATTAACTTTATAAAAACACCATCCTTAAGAAGGGGAAGTATTAAAAGGTAACAGCTAATGTTCTTCAAATTCCCCAAATATGTGGGGCTCACATTTCATGAAAAAAGAGAATAATCATCAGGGTAGAATTATGACCTTATCTTGAACTCTTGGACACTTTTTTTTTTAAAGATTTTATTTATTTATTTGACAGAGAGAGACACAGCGAGAGAGGGAACATAAGCAGGGGGAGTGGGAGAGGGAGAAGCAGGCTTCCCGTGGAGCAGGGAGCCTGATGCGGGTCTCAATCCCAGGACCCTGGGATCATGACCTGAGCCAAAGGCAGACGCCTAACGACTGAGCCACCCAGGCGCCCCAGACTCTTGGACACTTTTGCAACTTTTCATTAGCTCAACAATCCAGACTCTAGGAAGACAACTCAGTGCCTGTTCTGTCCATCAGCTCCTTTCCCTGATTTAAAATACTGCTTCTGAATCTAGTTCTTCAATGAGAAGTTCAGAGCCTACTATGTGGAAGGCTCTCGGCGTGGGGGGGGGGGGCGGGGGAAGAGACTTGAACCTCTTCTTTGAAAAGCTTACAATTTAAAAATAAAAAAAAATAAAAAGCTTATAATTTGTTGGAGAAGAGAAACAGATGTACACCTAACCAAGTGCCAACGGAGGCCCAAACACTGGAGCAAGACAGTACAGAAGAGGGGGCTAATTTAAGTGTGTGGATCAGGGGAGGGCTTCTTAGAAAGGATCTAAATTGAAGCTTTGAAGGGACAAGTAGGGAGGAGAAAGGAGGAGCATTAAAGGCTGAGGAAAAAGAATGAATATGGCAATGTAAGTGAGAACGAAGGTAGTAAATTCAAGGATGAAGACCAGATCAGTGTGACAGGATTGTTTGTTTAGAGAACGTTGAGGGTAATGAAGCTTAAAAGGCAGGTTGATTTCAAATCAACTATAGGAAAGAAACAGTCATTAAAAGACTCTGAAGGTTGTGTTCAGAAAGACTTCTCTGATAGACTGTGTGAGAGATGAAGGTAAAAGGTGGGGAGGTGGTTACTGTAATCATCCAAAGAAAGATAATTAAGTCCTGAATTCAGTCTGTGATTAATGGGGCTAGAAGGGAGAAGATAGCTATACGACAGAGGCAAACTGTTGGCAATTTGGTGAGATGAGTGGGAGGAAGTTGTTGAAAATGACCACTAATAGGATGGTGATGCAATTAATCTAGATAACGGACAAAGAATGTGTTTGTGGGGAAGTAAGTGATTTGTTTGTGATTGAGTTTGAGGTGCTGGGCTGGGGTGGTGGAATCCATGCACGTGGTAATGTTCACCAGCTGGAAATTCAGGCCTGGATCTTGAGGCCTATCTTGGCTAGAAGAGTAGACGTAAGATACGTTATCAATGTAAGTGGTACTGAGATCAAAGAAAAAGATGAAATTGCTCAGGAGAGTACAGGGACTTGCTTGAGAACTATCATCCTCACACAAATTTAAAATAAAAAAAAAAAATCAAAATTAGTGCCCAGTTTTATTTTCAAAATGGAAATCCTTACAAGCTTCTAAGAATAACTGTTAACGCATCACGATTCCCAGTTTTTATGTGTCACTGTCTAGGTTCTGTTATCTCTAACAGTTGTATCGCGCAGTGGAAAGAACGGCAGGTCTCATCACAAAACCTAAGGGTTGACTCTTGTGTCCAGAATTTCCCAGCCACCTGACCATAAATCTGAGCTTCAGACTCTAATTGCTTCATGGGATTCATGGAACACTACATCAAAAACTAATGATGTAATGTATGGTGATTAACATAACAAAATAAAATAAAATTTAAAAAAATGCATGGCAAAAAAAAAAAAGACATATTGTATGTGAAAGTGCTGTACAAACTAAGAAATTATTGGGCGCCTGGGTGGCTCAGTTGGTTAAGCGACTGCTTTCGGCTCAGGTCATGATCCTGGAGTCCTGGGATCGAGTCCCACATCGGGCTCTCTGCTTGGCAGGGAGCCTGCTTCTCCCTCTGACCCTCCCCCCTCTCATGTGCTCTCTCTCTCATTCTGTCTCAAATAAATAAATAAATAAATCTTTAAAAAAAAAAAAAACTAAGAAATTATTAGGGCAAGAGTATCAGCCTAGCATATTGCCTAGCAGAGTAGAAACGTATTTCTTAATGGATGCAGAGTCTCCATTATTAGGAAGGAAGCAGCTTCAGGCAACTATCTCTGTACTTCCCACACTGCCTATCATAGTTATCTGTATGGCAACAGATCATCAGAAATGGGATATATAAACCTTGGTAGCAGGTTTTGTTTTATCCTGCACCTTAGGACCTCTGGGCATTGGAGTGGGAAGAAAACCTGATGGAATAGAAATGATTACTTTAAGGGGTGCCTGCCTGGTTCAGTAGATACAGCATGTGACTCTTGATCTTGGGGTCATGAGTTCAAACGCCATGCTGGGTGTAGAGATTACTTAGGAAAAAAAAAAAAAGCTAACTCACTTTACAAAAAAGAAGAAATTATTCCTGTAAACATTTTTGTTCTTCTTTTCTCAAGCGAATGTCTCAGGTTTGCTACAGATACTTGTGGGCATTGGTTGGTTCTGCTGGTTGCATAAAGGACCAAAGTTCTGAGACGAATACAAATGATTAGACCGGAGCCAAACTCCAGCAGAGGAAAAAGATTGTTTGCAGAAGGCTCCAGAGCCAGAGAAAAGTGATTTCTTGCCTCCATGATGTGATCCAAGAAACCAAATTTCCTAGGAGGAATTGTAGGGGCCCTGCCTCACAAAAGTGATCCTCAGTCTCTCATTTATACCTGCTGCATAAGGAGCCCACGTTTTCCAAAATTCTTTCAAGCTAAGTGTTTGACACTGCAGTTTCACAGAGCCCCTAATTCATTTCCTGTTTAGATTATGCAGGCTAGAATGCCTCTCCCCAAACTGTGGTGGGACATCTTCCTGACCTGATGCCAAAGCTCAGCCCCAGTTAGGCCTCTGAAGGGCAGGCCTGGACTACCTCTGGAGAAGGACCAGGTCCTCTCTTCTTAGCGCTTGGGCTCCCCCGCAACCCACCCTGGTTTTCAAGGCCTGTTTTTAAAAGTTATTTCAGGGGTGCGTGGGTGGCTCAGTCGGTTAAGTGGCTGCCTTTGGCTCAGGTCATGATCTTGGGGTCCTGGGATCGAGCCCCGTGTTGGGCTCCCTGCTCTGCAGGGAGTCTGCTTCTCCCTCTCCCTCTGCTCCTCCCCCTTGCTCGTTCTCTCGCTCAAATAAAGAAAATCTTAAAAAAAAAAAAAAAGTTATTTCATAGAAGAAAGCCTTGCTTGAGGCCACGGTGAGATTAACGTCTGCGGACTCTGAAGCAGTCCTCCGTCATGTAGTCCAGGATGGTGAATCCAGAATTTGGAATCTGAAGACTTGGCTTCAGGTTCCAATTCCCCTGATAAACCATGTTTTGTGTCATAACCTTTCAGTTTGTTTTCTCTTTATAACATCTCTCTCAAAAGGACTGCAGGGATTGAATGAGACAATGAACCTAAAAGCACATGTGTTTTCCCTGAATGTTCCCCTAATGCTACAACATTATTGTGGCCCATTTGGCAAAAAAAGATATAAAAGCCCGTGCTTCTGGCTGGACAGGGCTAGTTATGGAAGAGACCTTCGCTATAGGCTGCCACAATTTCCAAGTGAGGGTCCCAAAGCCTGGTTCATGTTTCTCCTGGAGCCAAGGTCTGATTTCAGTTACTTTCCAATTCACCAGCTGACATAATTCTAATGTTTATGAGAACTCAGAAACTGGTTAACAATTAAAAAAAAAAAGTTCTCTGAGGTTCCTTCCTGTCTCCATGACCTGCAGTTCCTCAGAATTGTCACCCTGCCCTCTGAGCTCCCTCCTCTTCATCCTACAAACCACACCTCAAATGCCATTTTTTCGGCAAGGAAACTTTCCTTGACCCTCCAGACCAGGTTTCACTCACAAAGCAACTTCTAACTCTCCTTGATACCACTTAGTCCTATTGTGATTAGAAGTACGTATGTCCTCCCCAGTGGAATATAAGCTCTGGAAGGGCAGGGTTCGCGTCTCTCTCTGGATTCTTCCACATCTTAGCGCCTTGGATAAAGACAATAAAACATGTTGAATGAGGCCAGAGCTTTGGGTTTCTTTAATCTTGTTAAGAGCTCTTGTGGCAATGAAAATAAAACATATAAAGAAAACTAATTTAGTGCTGGCAGAAAAGGTTCTGGATGGAGGAATGCTTCCTTTGGCAGTTTTCTCCAATAAAAAGAATTTATGGGCTTAATTAAATCATCAAGATCTTTTTCAGAGGTACAGGAATGGCCAAGGATCAAGCTTGCTCTGAATCATTCACTTTTTTCAAGTGGAGCTGCTCTCCTGGTGAGAGTAGTTCATGTCAAGGAGGAAATCAGCATAGCTTCCTTTGTAAACAGACAACTGTCCTTTCTTTTCCTTTGACTCTCAGGGCCCAGGAGACAGTTTCTAGGTATGAACCTATCTTGGCCAAACCATAAAGAAGATGGAAGTTCTTCTATAGCAACCTCACTTTTCCCTCAGTTGTTTCTATTAGTTTTTCTAGTGGCCTTCCCACCCCTACCTTAGCATAAATTTAAATCAATGTTCAGACTCATCTAAGCCAAGTATCATTTTTACCTTATCCCAACATTGGGAAAAAAGCTTTTATTCTCCTGTAAGCATGACTTCAGAGAGCAGCCACCAAATCTGTGTCTATTTATACGTAGGACTGTGTGTGGAATGCCTTCTAGAATCACATTTGTTTACCCTCCTTACCCCGGCCTACTTAGCCAGTGTATTTAGGCTGCTTTAAAAACACACAAACAAGAGACAAGAGCCTACATCTTATAAAATGCAAGGGCAAAATGAAGGAGCCTCCTTAAGTAAGATTCAACATCTCTGTAATCTGCATACTAATAATAAATGTTATTATATAAAAACCAGTGATGGAGATGGTGTCCTGTAGCTACGAAGGGCTGCCCGACTCCATCTCCTGGGTCCAGAAACAGCAGAACCCGTGTGTTGAATCATAGGGCAAACGGCCAAAGGTACGATTTCCTCATTGCCCACTCTCACAACTTTACTTTGACCCTTTCCAATTTTCACTGGTTCATATCAGGGTGCCTTCGAGGATCTTTGGCTTCAGGGATCCTTTCTTTTGTGATCCTTTAATGACTCATTAGTTCACTGAGGCTTTGGCAATTCCTGCAGGATGTAGGTTTCATTTCTTCCCTGTAAATGAAGAGGCAACCCAGGAGGTTGTTAAACAAATTCTATTCAGGAGCTGGAAAAGTGAATTTCCTGTGGAATGACAGGAATTACATAGAAGCAAGCAATTTTATTTTCCTCAAATGTAGCAATAATTTTAATCTGTACATACATAAAACAAACAGTGCAATTATAAAACCTTGAAGGTGACATGCATACTTTAAGGTGCAGCTGGGATGGGGAGGATGTTATTAGCATCTCCAATTTTCCTTACCACTTTTTAAAACTAGTTCCTTATGCAAAAGCACTGAGTCAGGAAACTTCATCTGGAATGCTGAAGTTAAAGGTGAACTTCCTGAAGTCTGCACATCTAAATATCACAAACAAAACAGAAATGACCTCCTAGAGCAGTTTGGTAAGGACTAGAGTAATATGGCTGGGCGTTCAAGCTGGGAATGAATGAAATCAGGGATGCATTTTCTGAAAAACTAAAAGAGATAATGTTTGTAACTGAGTGTCCTATTTCTGTTTCATAGTTGCTACCCATGTGAGCCCTTCCAGCAATCTTTTTATTCGGTATAGTTTCTGAGTAGATGCTGTTCAGTGGAGTTATCTGTAACTAGGGGTGGTGAGATGCACAAAGGAGGACCTGGGAAAATGGCTTCTTCCTTGGTGTCTGAGTCCATGCTCCTCATCCGTTCTTAGTTCTTATGGCCTTTGCTCTGCTGTGGAAGCAGAGGTAGCTGGTGCACGATGTCAGATGCTGTCATCATTCACAGGCCCGGGGTGCAGGTAAAGGCGAGTGATGGGGGTCTACCTTTGCTTCTTCCACAATACCCTTCTCAAGCTTTCCTGGCCTTGCAGTGGAACTTCTAGAACTAGAGGCAGTTCACTGGGTCCTTGACTCAGAGGCCAGGATGAGACAAGACGTGGCAGAGTGACAAGACACAAAGGGAAAATACGGTACCAATTAGCCTCAGAGTAGGATAGAGAAATTTATATTTGCACTGATGAAAATTCAAATCCCCACAGTCAATCTAAAACACAGGAAAATTTTCTTTGAGTACTAATTTTTCTCTGTACAAGTAGCGTGTGCACTTCTGGTGTTAACTCCTTGCACTGTCTCAAGGTACTTGATCCCAGGGACACTCTAGGGCAGTGTGCGCTAGCTCATCTCCAACAGCTCTTTCTGGCAGTGGCATTTTGATGTGAACTGCAAAGTAAATCCATACATGGCATCACAGTTAGTAAAATAATGAAATATCACTAGCCAAATGTAACTGCAATTCAGTCAATGATATATTCACACACAAGTTTAGAAAAATCAAGAGTATGATAATAAAACCATAAAATTAAACAGAAGGAAATCAATTTCTACGAGAAATCAAATATATTTACAGTGAGATTTAAAGGGAAAAATAAGCTACTTGGATCATAAATTTAATTTTATTTTAAATAACTTTAGCTACCTTAGCTGTTAATACAATAAAAGCAGAAAGAACAGGCTGCCTTTTTTTCCAGATTTAATCAGAAAAATTGTATCTACAATAATTGACAGAACTCGCTTCTTGTCCTTCACCCATCTCATCAAAAATTATTGCATTTTCCCCCAAACTGTATTTTTTGGATTCCTCTGTGAATATACTCATTTCGTCCTCGTTCCTGGAGGCATCTTGGTTTAAATCCATCTTTAAAAAAAGAAGGGGTACATATGGGAGGCAAAATATTCTCTTGAAGCCAACAGATAGAGTTGCTAGAAGAAGCTGATTGTACACACAAGCTGCCAGGGTCGGGAAGGGGAGGGCTGCTGATTTAGACACACGTGACAGCCTTTGGTGGATGGGCACAGGCAAAGCCCCACTGGGCCCTTCTTCCTTGTCAGGGTCAGGACTGAGCCAGCAGAGGTGGGGCTTCATCTTCCCCTTGGAACTTGTCATTTTGGTTCTCCTCCAAAAGCCTTCATCCAGATAAGAAGCCAATGACTGATTACAAAAATAAGAATAATTAAATTTGGCTCAAGAAATAGATTGTCCAACTGTTCTGCCTTGTTATTTTTTTTTCAATATCCAAGGCCTTTACAAAGAAAGAAACAAAAACACCTCTCAATCTTCCAACAAAAGTGAATTCCTTTTTTTTTTTTTTTTGCTCCAAATGCTACGACCTGAAGAATGGCTGCAGATTGAGATATCAAAAATCTCAGAAAAATATATAATATATTTGTATATCTCTGTATGTCTATTATTTAAATTTCACATTCCTTTAAAAGTGGTTATTCAGTCAGTAGCTGCTGAAGGAGGCTCTTCTGCTGGGCTTGGGGGGTCTGTGGTCCTGCCGTGGGTTTTTGAGTTCCCAGTGGACCAGGCTGGTTCAGGTAAGGGTCCCCGCCTACCAGATTCACTGTACACTGGACGTCAGCAAACACCTGAACCTGTTGCACCTGCTGGAACACAAATAAAAGATGTGTTTAGACAGAAGGGTCTGCCCCCCCGGCTTATGAGTGGGTACTACTTGAAGTGGAAACTCACTAGAGCATTCCTCTAGTCTGTAGTCACCACAGAGAAGAACTCTTCTGTCTTCTTGTCCTACAAAAAGAAAATTGCTGCACTCATTTTGCTCAGGGTTCTGGAAAGTTCACACTTTAAAAATAAAATCAAAATTGGAATGGTCAAGCCTCCTACAGGGTTGCCATCAATAATGAAAATGAGCATCACTGCTAATACTGCCAAGATTGGGAAAAGCCCAGTGTCAGAGTCTGGGTGTCCAGTGGTGGGTTTAAAAATATATATATATAATATACACACACACACACACACACACACACACACACACACACACACATATATATAATTTGGAAATTGGTTACAAAAGCATTCTATGGATGACTTTAGTAGGATAAAAAAAAACTTGACGTTGTTAGAAAATTAAGGGCTTTAACCCAGTATTAGCAAAATAAAAACCACCACAACTCAGTAATAGGACATCAGCATTACTAAAGTTAATGTCCAGAAGATTTGCGTAGTATCTAAATATACTATTACATAGCTCTTTTACATATTGCCTTTTGAATTACAGCAAAATATTAGTAGAACAATTTTATATTTAACTTCTTTTTCCTGACAGACAATTCATTTAAACACATGAGCTAAAAATAACAGTCAATTACTAGCTGAGAACAGTGTGAATTTTCCCTTTAGCTACTTTCAGTAATAAAACACATATCCCTTAAAAATGTCTAAAGTTGCATAGTTCTAGCATTTTCTATTGGGAAAACAAAGCCAGAAGTTAGTTTTTACAACCATCCTTATTAAAAAGTCATTTGTCGAACTGAATAAAGCCAGTATCACACTTGCAAATGTTCCAGACCAAGAACTGAGATGCCTTCCAAGGCATCCAAGTACATCTGTTAGTGTCTCAATCCTTTGGCAAATTTGTGCTTCATGTTTAATAGGTACATGAAGTATTTTAGATTAGTGATGCATTTTTTTGGTCATTCATCACTAATTTATGTCAATTCCACTCAGCTTTTCTGAAAACTTTTCTATCCTAATTGAATAAAAGTTGTTTTCATCAACCTTCGTTGGCCACATGTCAAATGTCCCAACCTCCAACTGCTGTATCAGTCCAGTCCCCAATGTGTTTCCCTCTTGATCCATCTACACCTCCACTCTACACTCCCTCAGAAAAGATAGACAGCCTCTGAGCTGAGTCTTCGTAGCTTGATGGATTAAACCTCTAGTTACATTAGCATCATTTTTCCCTTTATCCTCTTCTTTGCCTGATTTCCCAAGCTTTGCTTCTGGACCCCACAGGCTCCCATTTGTTTTCTTCTTTCTTTGGGCTCTTTTTTGTGCGACTAACATACACCAACTCTCTGAGTCTATTCACTAGCTATCCCTGTGCCCTTCCCCCCCCTCTGTTCCTAACTTCTCTTTCCTACTCTTTTCCTTCTGGAGCTCTGGCCCTGACCCCTCCTCTTTCTCCATGTCAACAATCCCCCTACTAAGCCTTCTTCCTGCTTCTCTATATTCTGTTCTCTCTGTCTTGCCTCTTCCCTGTCTCTGTTCTCCAAATACAGGTAGTCCTTAATCCTCCTCGAACCCTCCGCCTTGGTTCTTTTCCTTCTCCTTTGCTGTACACCTGTCTCACTCCCAAGCTCCTGTTTGGCAACTACAAAACCACTGGAGCCAACCGAGATTGCATGACGGGCTACAACAGAAAGAAGGTTCTGCCACTGCAACTTGGCATAAGCACAAGCTATGGGGCTTTAAGCACTGATGGACTAAGAAAAATAACAGCATGTAAAATTTCATGTTTATGTGTTTCAACATACGAAATACTGGGGCAAAGCACCAGGTGTTTCTGTCCCCAAACACTTAAAAAACATTCTTAATACAGGCATGATCAAACGAACTAGAGAGAAAATTTTGCTTCTTTAAAAAGAATGCTTTTAAGATAGTCTATTCTGAAATTTAAAAAAAAATGGAAAAGATCAAACCAAACTTCAGCCAATTTGAACTGCTACTTAAAAACAGGATGCCTTAGACCAGACCTCAAAGGACTTCAGATATGGCCACCACCTTCACAGACAGGCAAAGCAAGACGAACACAAATCCTACGATTTGCCAGGTGAGAAGAGTGGTGTGAGTGGAGTCCAAACCTCGTAAGATTTTCCGACAGTTTTCATACCAATCCAAATGCTGTTTCAGAGCTCCAGAACTTTAAAACTCGGTTGTTTAGTTTTAATTAATTTGCCAAGCTGCCCAGTATTATGTCTCTGCAGGAGTGAGACTTTGGAAACCTTCTAATGAAGACTTCATTTTCCCCATCACAAAATCCCCTCTTCACCCTCACAGGACTCAGATCCTATCTCCTGCGGCTCCAACTACGGACATGGCGCTAGCTGGTCCTCCTCCTCCTGAGGAGGCTGCTCACTGCTCCTCCTGTCCCTCTTCCTCCTCAAGATGCAGCCTGAGCTGTTGACTGCAACACTGCTCCTCCTGAGGGTGACACTTCATCCACAGGACTCAATCCAAACCCCGGAGTTTAGCATTCAAGGCTCCTGGAAATCTGCCCCAATCTATTTTACCAAACTTAATTCCTATAAAATCTTATTTTTACCTTCAGTGGATTTTGTTTCCCAGGACCATGCTAAGACATTACTGTTTCCCTGTCTCCGTGCCCTCTACTTACGGTCCCCTAGACTTGCAAGCACATTCCCTCCTCCAGCCTCTGACACCGTCTCTTTCACCTTGCCTTGCTAACTGTCCTCAAGGTCCAGTTCAGCTCCTGTGGAAATGCTCTTCTTACCCTCACAGCATTTTCTCCTTTCTTTGAACACTATGGTTCCTGTTACTTGTAACATAAATTTGAGTTTGCCTTCTTCTGGCTATGTGACAATGTGTATATGTCTACATGTTCTATCTTTCAAGAGGACCTAAGTGGTATGGCAGCAAGAGCATGAACTTCGGTGTTAGAAATACCTGAGTTGAACCTCAGCTCTGCCACTTTCTAGCTTTGTGAATTGTGCGTGTAGTTAAATCTCACGGTCTGTTTCTTCATCTGTGAACAAAACGAATACTACTTCCTTCATAGGGTCGTAGTGAGGCTTACATGAGATAAAGCACGGTGCTTAGCACAGTGCTGGGCAAATTATAAGCATTTCACAAATGAAACTTCCCTTCCTCACTTCTCCCCACAGTTCACCTAGAGGGCAAACATGTCTCATGTTTCTTTGTATCTCCACCTTACCCTAATGCCTGTATAGTATCTTAAAAATATATATTTATTAAGAGACTAAATCAAAGTTACTGAAGTGAACTCAAACATCCCAAATCTCTAAATTTAGGTTAATATAGGAAAGTGGCCAGCCTTGCTATCTGTTTTGTTTTGAAACAAACTTCTAAAAGGAGGCAGAGTAATAGCAGATGCTCTATTTTGTCTGAATTTACTGAGATCTTTTGAGGTACTTTGATTACACATGAGTTTCAGAACTGTGCTTCTTTACTATATAACAATTAGTGGCCACCATTTGTGATCCCTTTATCCTGTTTTACCACTGGATTAAACCTTTTGAAAACTTCTCACATTTAACCCTCTCAACAATCCTATTAGCAGGTATCTTGTTAGTTCTGTTGGTTAAGTAGCAGCTCAGGAAAGTTCCCTAACATGTCCAGGAGGACACAGCTAAGAAGAGCAGAGCCAGGACTCACACCCAGGTCTGACTCCCAAGGTCAGGCTCTTAACCACGATGCTAAAACAAAGTTTCCTGTGTATCTAGAGTACATTTGGCAGCTCTGGGTTTTAAATTTTCTTACTGACCTGGGTTCCATCTGTTTCTGTTTTGAGAAGGTCAGTGGATGAGAGCTGGTTGCAGTAGAGGCCTGTGTGTCTCAGTGCTGGATCATTTATCTATTAAAGATAAGTACAAGACCAAATTACAAGCTAGTTGTTTAAGTTGAAGACCAAATTCTTCAATGAAAAATAATCTCACTGACAGAAAACAGGGGTGCAGCAGAAATAAAAAGCTTAGCAATTTACTGTGTTGTTATAAGTCAGGACAGTGGTTCCCTTTGCAAGGGTGAAGAGGGATGCGGAAGGGAGCATGAAGAGAACCTCCGGGGTACTGCTGATAATGTTTTGTTTCTTGATCTGAATGGTAGCTTTAAAGATGTGTTCAGTTTGTGAAAATTCATGGAGTTGTATATTTTTCTGTATACTCTTATATGATACTTCAATAAAAAGTTAAATTCACACACACAAAAGTTAATCAACAAACGACTTTTATTTCTTGCCAAGATTTAGTAATAGCAATCAGGTATATCTTCTGCCTGAATCAATGAAAAAATTGGATAAAATATATGAAACGAAGGCACTCAAGACATTGGACAAACCCAATGAAGGAGAGTGATCCCTAAGAGCTAGGAAACAACTGAGGTGAGTCCTACAATTGCCTCAGCCTACTGTCTCCAGAGAATTTCCAGGCTGCAGCCAGAGTGGGGACAGGAAACCCTGGCAGAGCCCTGCAGGCTCCCTGAGCTGAGATGATGCAGCTGGATGTCTGAGATGGTCAAGGCAGCTGGAATTCACAGGGCAGAATATCAGAGGAGAGGGAGCTATGCAGAGAGAAAGCTCTGAAGAGCTGCAGAGGGTCCCCTCAAGTCTGCAACTTAGTACTGATCTGCTAATGGATTTTAGGGAACTACCCAAAGCAGAGGAAAGAGTCACCGGAAAAGCTGCTGATGGAATAATTCCCAAAGCTCACACAGAGCTGGGAATAGGTCCTGATCCAACCAGCCACAGTGGAAAACATCGAAATTCATATAGTATCAGGCAGCATATTAGAAAGGCTTTGCCTCAGTAGTAAAGTAAAATGATCCCTATACTAAATACTGCTCTGGTCCTACTAAACAAAAAAGCAAGACCTGAAAGGATCAAACTGTTTCAAGTAACTGAACCATTTCCCAGAATAAAGCTCAAGAATGTAGGAATATCACCAAGGTAAAATTCACATGTTTGGCACCCAATAAAAGATTACCAAGTCATGCAAATTAGCAGAAAAATATGACCTATAATGAAAAGTCAATCAATTGAAACCAACCCCAAAATGATGCAGATGATAGAACTGACACACACGAATATTAAGACAGTTATTACAAGAACCATATTCTGGATGTTCAAGAAGATAAGAGGAAAGGCTAAACGTGTTAGAGGTACAGAAGATATAAAAGAGGTCCGCACTGAACTTCTGGAGAGGAAAGCGGAATACCTGAGATGAAAAATATACTGGGTGAAATTAACAGATCAGACATTGCAAAAAAAAAAAAAAAGAAAGAAAAGAAAAAGATTAGTGAACTTAAAGCTACAGCAATAGAAACTATCCAAAATGAAACACACAGAGAAAAAAACCAACTGACCTTGTACCCCTCCCCCCAAAATCCACAAACCCAGAGAATCAGTGAGCTGTGGGACAAGTTCAAGTGGCCAACTATGTATATATAATATAATATAATATAATATAATATAATACAATATAATATAATAATATGTGTGTGCGTGTGTAATTAAGAGTCTCTGAAGGAAAGGAGGTGGGTGGTGACAGAAAAAATATCTGAAGAAACAATGGTCAATAGTTTTCCAAATTTGATGAAAATTATATATCCATAAATCAAGAAGCTCACTGAACTCCAAGCACAAGAACCATGAAAACAATCACTAAGGCATATTGTAATCAAATTACTTAAAACCAGTGACAAAGAGAATAATCGTTTTTAAAAGCAGCCAGAGTGGGAGAAAAATCAATCATGTACAGAGGAACAAAGAAAATGCCAGCAGATAACACATCAGAAATACTGCAGCAGCGCAGTATCTCTCAAGTACTGAAAGCTAAAACTAAAGTCAACCTAAAATTCAGGGAAAAAACTCTTTCAAAGATGAAGGGGAAACAAAAACTTTTTTAGACATACAAAAGCTGAAAGAATTCAGCAGTGGCAAACTATAAGAAATGCTAAATGAAGACCTTCAGGCAGAAGGAAAATGATAGCAAGCTGGAACTTTGGATCTACACAAAGGAATGAAGACCACTGTAAATCACTACACAGGTAAATATAAACGTTCTTTTTTGTTTTGTTTTGTCTTATTTTTAATTTTATTTTATTACGTTATGTTAGTCATCATACATTCTTAAAATTAAAAAAAATATGTAATTGTTTAAAGTAAAAGTACGTGGGGTATATGACCTAAGTAGACATGTATGGTAACAGCACAGGATGGGAGAAATGGAAGTAAACAGCTGTGAGGTTTTTTTTTTTTTTTTTTTAAGATTTTATTTATTCATTTGAGAGAGAATGAGAGAGAGAGAGCATGAGAGAGGGGAGGGTCAGAGGGAGAAGCAGACTCCCTGCCGAGCAGGGAGCCCGATGCGGGACTCGATCCCGGGACTCCAGGAACATGACCTGAGCCGAACGCAGTCGCTTAACGAACTGAGCCACCCAGGCGCCCAGCTGTGAGGTTTTTATACATGAGATGATTATCATAGCACTTGAAGGTACTTGACAATAAGTCAAAGATGTATGCTATAAACTCTGAAGCAACCACTAAAATAACTAAATGGAGTTATATATAGTTAATAAGCCATCAAAGGAGATAAAATGAATTAAAATGTTCAATTAAACAAAGAAAGGCAAGAGATGGAACAAAAAAAACCCCAAAAAAGATGAGATATTTCAAGTCAACCATATCAAGAATCACATTAAATGTCAGTGAGCTAACCACTCCAAATAAAGGGTGCAGATTGTCGAACTGAATAAGAAAGCAAGACCCAACTAAATAAGAACTACGCCTTAAGTGTAATATTCTTTTACCTAACTCATTATATTTTTTATTATTTTAATCTGCTGGAGGTAGTGAAAAATTCTAATAACTGAATAATAAGAACAAGGACAACAGACAATACTATTTAGGTCTTCTATTTTGCTATAAGAAATGAATCACTAAGTTGTTGATTTTTTTCCCTGCTAAACTCCTTAGGGACTTATTACATAATATCTGGGGAACAGAAAGTTTTCTAAAAAAATTCACATCAAAAAGGCATCCCACAGAAAAGGTAATCAGGGTCTACATGTTTTTAAGACTTGTTATAAATTATGGCTACATGAGCACAGTCTACTTTGTCGTTGCTCAAAATGAGAACAGGAACTACAGGGAGGTACTCCAATGATCTTCTTAAATATCATTTTGAATTTAGTCATTCCATCCTTAAAAATCTTCAGGAGGCTCCAGGATAAACTCTAAAACATTTAGATGGCTTGCAACGTCCCCAAAAAGCTTACCACGTAAATTCTGCTTTAAATATAGTATCAAGGTCCCCTTAACATCCATGAGACTTTTCAACCTCTGTCCCTTGCCTGGGTTATGCTGTGGCAACCAGTCCTGAATGTTTTTTTCTATTCTCTTTCTTCAGGCAAACCTGCCAAGAAGCCTTTCCTAATCACGCGGCTTTTCCTTCAAACCCTCAGTAGTGAATTGCACATACCCCTAATCTGATATAAAATGTACGGTCCCATGGAGGTCTGTCTCTTACGCAGCGGTTTTGTCCTATTAGTCAACTGATCCTTTGTTTATGTTGTGTCTCCCCAACTTGTTACTATTATCTCCCACAGAGCTATCTTTGTATATAATAAGTACTGAATAAATGTTTGCTGAAATGAAAGGGAAAAGTGAAGAAAATGTGTTCAGAATATAAAGGGGTAAGTTACAAGCCAATGTATTATATGTATCATTTTATTTTATTTTATTTTAAGTAGGCTCCATGCCCAGCGTGGAGCCCAACTCAGGGCCTGAATTCAGGGCCTGGATTCATGACCCTGAGATCCAGACCCGAGCCGATATCAAGAGTCGGGTGCTTAACTGACTGAGACCCCCAGGTGCCCCTGTATCATTTTATAATAAATCTAAAACAATAAAATCTCTTGAGATTAAAATCTTACAAGGTCTGTCAAAACTTCCATCGTATATCTAAGAGGTAGTAATTATCAAAAGATAGTGGGAAATCATAAAGAAGTGCGTCTTTTCCCCCTAGTTTATTGAGAAATAACTGACACGCATCACTGGACGGTGTGGTTATTTTTGACGAGTAACTGAACATACCTGATTTTCCCCGGAGGAATGACCTGTGCTGTGGTCTGGGGGGTGGGCAGCAAGTGTGCCAGCTGTGTCACTTACCTGCTCGGGGCACACAGTGTTCATTCCTGGCATCTGCAAAGAGCTCATCTGCATCTGGCCCATCATTGGGTTTATGTTCTGAACATTTGTGTTTCCACCTGCCATGGACACGGTGATGCTCATGTTGTTGTACACGCCCGGCTGCGCAGGCGTGGGCTGGTTCTGGACAGCTTGACTGAACACACTGTTAACTCAAAAACAATCCCAATTACATCCACAGATCGTGAACACGGGGGCAATGTGACTGAACTCTGTTTCTTGAGTATTAGATACAATTCCAAAGAAAAGATTTTACATTCTTAAACTACGTGTTAAGACTTTATCTTATTACAATATATAGAAATTGAGTGTAATTCAGATGAATTTTGAACTCTGCCCAAAGGATTTAATACTACAAAGAGCTCGTTTTAAGTTACAATTATCTGGCCTGGTATCAGAGTTGTTAAGTTCCAATTAGCTGAATAATTAAGAAACTTTTCCACATAAGTACATCTTCCAGATAACTGTAATATACTCATTTAACAATCAAAATCATTCTAAAATTTATTATACTATTTTATCTTCATAAACCAAGAATGTTCTATTTAAGCAAAATGCCTGGGCTATATATCAATGCTCAATAAATGTTCACTGAATGAATTAACAAAGGAATCCATGATTCAAAGATGGCATTCTTATACTGTGATTGCTTATACATCTTCTTAGACTTAATACTTAAGGTGAACAGTACTATCTTGTTCCACTCATTCCTTGTCTCTAGTAATAAGTGACACGTGGCAAGCACTCAGTAAATATCTGGTGAATGAGTGAATTACGGACATGGGTTATTATTACTCAGTGCTGTCAACTGATGAGGTTTGGACTGCTTCTTATTTATAGATTTTCTGGTATCTACACCAATGTTTTTCTAAGGGAAGTCCAGAGACCATATGAAGAGAATTCCCTGGGACTCGTTGAGAACTGGGACTCCCAGGCCTTACTCTAGCCCTAGTGAATCAGTTTCTGAGGGTGGGCACAGAAAGTCGCATTTCTAACTATTTATGCACATTAAGACTCAAGGGCCTTTATTCAATGTTCTAGAGCTTGCTGTCGCTTCTCAAGGATTCAGCTTCTGGTTGCTTTCACTATGCTGTAACTAAGAGGAATATAACCAGATATTTTTATTTGGCAAATGTAATGTTTTTAAAGACTCCAAAGGTCTTCTCAGGCCAGAAGGTGGCTTTATGTCTTTTCCAGAAGCAAAATGCAAGGGCAATTATGTTTTTCAGAGGGCTTGTTTTACAGACTTCCTTCTTTATGGCCTCATTCTGGACCGTTGTTATAGTTTGGACTGTTTCTCTTAGTAGGTAGAACAGTATGGAATAACCTCCAAGTAAATACAACTTGAAACTTTATATTTGAACTCCCAAATTCTAAATGATACAGATATACACATCTAAAGGAAAATGATATGAATTGTGTCTTTTATAACTTCTACAAAACACCAAATGTTTTAAGATTAGCAGTTGTTAATCTTAATCTAGTTAAGCAGTTAACTACTGATAGAATTCTACCTATTTTAATGTTAATTCTGGAGAATTTGATTTCTAAAAATTATTTACCCCATCAGTGACTTATCTATTCCTTATCTATTCCTTGCTAGCTCCTGGGAGGTAAACAGGATGTACTGACATTTATAGTTTCTGGTAGATTAAGGTAATCATGCTAAAATTAACAGACTGAGAAACAGCCTATTCATCATGTCTGAAGAAAAGCAGCAAATTTTCCCCAAGTAATTATAAAACACAAATGCTCAAAGAAAATTATATGCCTAGGAAATGGTCAATAATACATCTTTGAACCATTAATGTCTGTACAGTGTGTATGCTCGTGAGGCAGTGTCCCCACAACTAAAGGTGAGGAAAAACCTATTAGTTTGCTGCCCATTTTCTAATGAGAACATTTCTGCCCCAGACAATGCTCATTTGTCAACTGATCCATAAATCCCCACTGTGGAGGCTCAACTCAGGGCTATGTTAAGTTAATGCATGCAGAAGCTTCAAGGACTGCAATGATGTCATACTCAGTGAAAAAAGTTTAGGATTTAATTTCTTTTCACATTTATTCTTGGGACTTATATTAGCTTAAGTTCATTCAAACTGCTCTTGCCAATAGTTCCATTTTAGTTTCTTCCATTATGGGAAGAAGACCAAGCCCTCTGCAGCATCAATCACTGTTCTAGGTCTCAGAAGGGACCATGGGGTTCACCGGCACCTTAGGCCCAATGTGCAAAGAACTTCTCCCTCCCTCTGCTTTCTTGGTTAGCCCCATAGCAGTTACTACAGTTTCTTACACTAGCACCAGGTATTTGGAAGCCCCTAAATCATGGTGGGGAGGGGGAAGGTAAGGATGAAGACTTCTGCCTGAAGTGGCTTCCATAGGTATTAGAGGTATTAACAAGCAGGGAGGTGCTCCAGGTCATGTAAGTCTAAAAACAAAGGGTTAAACAACAGGCTTTCCTAGCCTTTAAAATGCTAATAAGCGCTCAGACTCCCTAGCAACTAGTATTACAAATGTGCACTGTTCCAGGACAAAGAGGTTTGGTTTAACCCTTTATTTTTCTTGCCACTGGAGAGATCATGAAAAAGAATTACATTACACAGTCTCTGAACTCTATTCCATCATTCTACTAAATGATTCTTTGTCTCACATGTTACTTCTCTCCGTTTACTGCTGTCACCAACTGGACTCTTGGTAACTTGACAGCAAGGGCAGTTGGCCCCAGTTCCCTATGGTAGCTTGCCACAAAATGCGTGTTGCCTGTGTTGACTAATGAAGCAAGTAAGCAAGTGTGAATGCTTGGAGACTTGGTGACAACTATTTTCTTTTTCAAATGATTTGGCTAAGTCAAAGTTTACACAAACAAAGTACAACAAAAACTGAAGCCCACATTTGAATCTGAACCCAAGAAGCGACTGAGGTAGGACAGGGAATTTTTGTACTCATTCACTCAACAGATGTACATTAAGTGCTCACCTGTTCTAAAGGATGGACATACCCAAGTAAACAAAAACAAAGTCTTGCTCTTAGGATGATTATATTCTAGTTGGAGGAGACAGACCACAAACAAACGGACTAACACACAATATGTCAGGTGGTAAGGACTATGAAGAGAAATACAGAAGGGAAAAAAGGGATGAGGGGGTGGAAACTGCTGTTGTTTTAGAAATGATGGTCAGGGAAGTTTAATATGGTGACATTTAATATCTATGTCTAATAAGGTGACATTTAAGAAGAGACTTGAAGTGTGAGAGCAAACCACGTGGCTACAGTGAGGAGAACATTTCGACAGAGGGATTTAAAAACGCAAAGGCCCTGAGTTTGCAATGTACTTGGCACATGCGAGGAACAGAAGAATAAACAGACACCAGTGTGCAGACTGAGTGATGGGAATAGCAGCTGAGGTCAGAAAGGGACCCAGGAACAAGATTATGTGGGCTTCACAGGCCCTATACTCCATTCTGAGTCAGTTGGTGAGTTGTGAGTGAAGGACTGCCATACTGCTCACGTTTGAAAAGCATCACTCTGACTTCCACGTGGAGATTACACTGCAGAGGAGCAAGGTGGAAGCAAGGAGACGGGAGGATCCTTCAACAGACCAGGAAAAAGATGATGGTGGCTGGCACTAAAATATCCAAATGGGGCAGGGAAGAAGTGAGAGCTGCTAAGAAGCTGACAGGATTTGCTGATGGGCTGTCTGATGTGGGATATGAGAGGAGACAGAGGTTTTCTTCTCAATAACTGGAAGAATGAAGTTGTTCACTGTTGTTCAAAAGTAGGAGAGGAGCAGGTTTTGGGGGAGAATACCCCTTCAGATTTTATCAGGTTAAGCTTGAAATGCCTAATTAGACTTCTGAGTGGGATGTCGATTAGGCAGTTGTACGTACAGTATGGTGTTCAGGGGAGAAGTCTGGGCTGGAGATTTATAGACTTTATTTTCTTTTATTTTTTTAAAGATTTTATTTATTTGTCCGAGAGAAAGAGAGAGAGAGTGCACACAAGCAGGGAGAGCGGCAGGCAGAGGGAGAAGCAGGCTCCCCGCTGAACAAGGAACCCAATGAGGGACTTGATCCCAAGACCCTGGGATCATGACCTGAGTCGAAGGCAGACGCTTAACTGACTAAGCCACCCAGGTGTCCCTGGGCTGGAGATTTAAATTGGGGAGTCATACACATCGGGATAGGCATTTATAGCTGTAAAGTAGACAGCATAACCAAGGGAGCAAGTAGATAGAATTAGCTCTGAGGCCCTCAAATGGAGCTCAGGGAGATGAGGAAGATCCAGCAGAGGACACTAAGAGACAGGATGAGAGTTACCTTTCTCAAGAGAGAAAGTTGTTCCCTGAAACTAAATGAAGAATAAGCTTCAAGAAAGAATAAATGCCCAAATATGTCAAATGCTACCAACAATCACCGCATTTGGCATTGTAGAGGACACTGATGACCTTGACAAGACTACTTCTGGTAAAGTGGTAGGGATGAAAGCCTGACTGGTCAACAAGAGAAAGAGAATAATCGTTAGAGTCTTTTAGAGAATTTAACTGTAAAGGGGAGCAGACCTGTCAGGAGGACTGTGTTTTTTCCAAGACACATTTAAATGCTTAGATGTAGGTATGGAGCTAGAGTTTAGCTGGATTTCATTAGGGAGCGTTTTGCTACCAGGGCCAAGTGCAACAGAGGGAGAGCTGGGCAAGGGAGTGGAGAGTGTCTCTCTAAGGCAATAACGATAATCATGGACCGTGGAATCTAAAGTGAATTTAGGAAGCTGGGATTAGAACATATTAGGAGACTAAATTCTTCTTGCATGTCATATAGACAGTTTCATTTCTACCTAATTTACACACGGTCCTCACTGAGAGCTACACAGTTCTCTAATGGGAAGATTTCCCCTCACCTTTCAGTGAACTTTAGGAGAATATGGTCTTAAGTTTTCAACTTTAACTGCCTTACTTATTATGTTGTCAGATCAAACGGCTTCCCTGTCATTAGAACCAAGACACAACCTAATTAAAAGCCTTATAAAACTCAAGTGAAGTGTGAAAAGTTCAGCAGCCAGGATTTGGGGGGAAAATGACATTAGTGAGATAATTCTAAGCAGAATGGGCAAGATGAGGCCACTGAAAATCTAGAGATTCAAAAAGCTGGCTGAGGCAGAACAGCCTGAGAAGTCTCAAAACCTCTGCTGTTGCTTTCAAACATGCTGTTCAGGCTCTAGTGAATTCTGATATTTAGCCATTCTTGCTTTAAATTTTTAGGATTTTTAAGTGTGTTTATAAAGAACACTTTTTTTTTTTTTTAAGTACCCATTTCTGTATCTGTTCCAGGGAAACTCTGCTACACACAGGAGTTGATCAAGTTCTTCAGATATGCTGGCGGTGGGATGGGAAGGTTGGGGGCCACTAGATCACTTTCCTGCACTGTAAACGTACAAATTTACCTTAAAAATAACTTGAAACTTAAAGGATTTAGAAGTCATTATTTCTCTTTGCTATCACATAAAATTCAGTTCCATCAACTTGCAAATGCCAGTAGCCAATACTCTTCCATTTTGATTGTGAAGGCATGACTGTTCTTATGTGCTGCAGGGATCAGGGATGCTCATATATAAAAACTTACTTACTTGTTGTTTCCCATTGCACCTTGCTGCCAGGCCTTCATGTCTGGTGACTGGTACCCAGAAGAGGGTGGAGTTGGCTGGAGCAGAGAGCTCTGAGGAGGAGGAATTGGCATCGGCACCATGGAGCTCCCCGGGCTCAGAGATGGAGCAAAGTTGGCCTCACCTTGGGGAACCATTCCTGCAAATTGACACAAATTAATTTATGTGAATACACTATAAATTTATTATTCCCATAAAAGAGAACCACCCCGCCCCCACGAGGATCTGTCATAATATAGTTAGAAATAGCCTATTCAATAGAGTAGGGAAAACATTTCAGTCTCTTCAAAATAAGGCAGGAAATTTCAGTATAAACAGACAGAAAAGTAAACATAAGTTTGGAAGAATGCCTTCTATTCATTAACATATTGATTTGGGTACCAGGATTACGTATAATTTTTTTCTTTTTTTTTTTTTAAAGATTTTATTTATTCATTTGAGACACAGAGATACAGAGAAGGAGAGAGAAAGCATGAGCAGGGAGAGAGGCAGAGTCAGAGGGAGAAGCAGGCTTCCCGCCGAGCAGGGAGCCCGATGCGGGGCTCGATCCCAGGACCCTGGGATCATGACCTGAGCCGAAGGCAGACGCTTAACCATCTGAGCCACCCAGGCGCCC
>NC_138378.1:105936205-105971240 GCF_054177405.1 Leptonychotes weddellii
AAGATTTTATTTATTCATTTGAGACACAGAGATACAGAGAAGGAGAGAGAAAGCATGAGCAGGGAGAGAGGCAGAGTCAGAGGGAGAAGCAGGCTTCCCGCCGAGCAGGGAGCCCGATGCGGGGCTCGATCCCAGGACCCTGGGATCATGACCTGAGCCGAAGGCAGACGCTTAACCATCTGAGCCACCCAGGCGCCCCTATGTATAATTTTTTTCTATTCTTTTTGCTTACATGGATTTTTAAGTGTAAAAAACATACATGAACATATACGACAGATTACTTGCATAATAAAATAAGTTAGAAAAAGGCAAGACAAACACCTGTGTGAAATGAAAAATGAGAAGAGTTTTGTTGTCCATGCCTCAGTCATCTCTGTGGGTTCTTCTTTCTTTCCCTGTCTTTTATCTTTAAGCTTTACTGAGATATCATCTACACAGCCTCAAATTCACCCACCGAACTGCACAACTCAATGATTTTTTAGTCCATTTATAGAGCTGTGCTCTAAATTAGCACAGTGCAGTTTGGGCATTTCCATCCCCCGCATGTCTCCCTGTGCTTGTCTGCAGTCAATCCTCTCTCCTACCCCTAGCCTCAGGCAACCACGGATCTGCTTTCTGTCTCCTTAAGTGTGCCTTTTGGGGGCAATTTCATATAAATGTAATCATATGAGATCTTTTGGGTCTAGCTTCTTTCACTTAGATAATGTTTCTGAGGTTCGACCATTCTGTAGAATTTATTGGTAGTTTGTTCCTTTCTTTGCAGAATGATGTTTATTAGCAGCTATTGATATAATTATGTTAAAAATCAAATGGCCATAATATTAACAATTTACTTCTGGATTTTTAGGTTGTTGCAGTAGTCCGTATGTCCACACCTGTACTAATACTATATTGTCTTGATTGATGTGACTTTATGGTAATTTTTGAAACGATAGTCATCCAACTTGGCTTTTCTTTTTCAAAACTGTCTTGGCTACAGTTTTTTTTTTTTTTTTTGCATTTCCATAGAAGTTTTAGGAGAAGCTTATCAATTTCTCCAAAAAGCACACTGACATTTTGATTGCTTTGAATTATAAGATCAATTTGGAGTAAATCTGCCATCTTTTCAGTCTTTTTCTGATTTCGTTTTGTACAGTGTCCACTGTTGTATCTTCAAGTTCACTAATTTTTTCTTTTGTAATGTCTAATCTCCTTATCCCATCTAGTATATTTTTCATCTCAGACATTACAGTTTTTGTCTCCAGAAGTTTGATTTTGGTTTTATTTATGTTGTCCTTGACTTAATATGTTCAAGCTTTCCTCTAGCTTTTTGAACATACGGAATAAATGTATAATTTTTAATTGTCTCAATGTCCCGTCTACTCATTTTATCATTTGTGTGATTTCTGGGTTGGTTTTGATGACAGAGTTTTCTCCTCATTATTGGTTTTATTATCCTGCATCTCTGCATGCCTGGTAATTAAAAAGACCAGATCCCAGACCTTGTGAATTCTACCTTGTTAGGTGCTGGATTTTTAAAAGTCCTTAAAAAAAAAATTATATATATATATATATATATAAAAATATATATATTTATAAATATAAATTAAATATATATATATTTTTTTTTTGAGAGGGAGAGAGAGAGAGAGCGAGTGTATGTGAAAGGGGGTGGCAGGGCAGAGGAAAACGGAGAAAGTCTTAAGCAGGCCCCATGTCCAGAGTGGAGCCTGACACGGGGCTCGACGCAGGGCTCAATCTCACAATCCTGAGATCATGACCTGAGCTGGAATCAAGAGTTGGATGCTTAACTGACTGAGCCACCCAGACACCCCTAAAGGGTCTTTAAATATTTTCAACCTTTGTCTGGGTTGGTTACATGGAGACAATTTAATTCTTTTGGGTCTTGTACCTTAAGAGACAAGAGCAAAGTTTAGGGCTTATTTTGGCTGCTACTAAGACAAAACTCTTCTGAGTATTTTACTTGACACCCCATGAATCATGAGGTTTTCTATTCTTGCTGGTGGGAAGAGAAATTGGCCCTGTGCGAACTTTGCAGATTGTTCCCCATTATCTTTCCAGGTGGTTTTCCCTGGCCTTGGTTTGTGCGCGTGTGCGTGCGCGCACACACACACACCCTGAGTGGGACCCTGTGCACATCCCTGCAGTTCCTTGTGGCTCTCTCTCTTCTTTGGTCCTGTGCCCTGAGACCTCGAGTTGCCCTGGCTTTCCTGGACTCCCAGCTCCATGGGCTCAACTGAGGGAAACCACTGGTTCCTTTTGGACTCCCTCTCCACGCAGCATGGTCTGGATAATTTTGAAAACTATAGTTCAATGTACTTTCATTTTTTTTGTTTGTTTCAGGTCTTCTAATGTTGGAGGAAGTACTTCTGCAGGTTAGAATAAAGTGAAAAAGCCTTGTCAAGTTCTCTGCATACAGAAGTCGTAAGACACATGAAAGTGGCCTTCAAAAGGTTCAGACAATATTGTAATTAAACTATGAATTTATAATCCTTTTCTTGCCCATACAGATAGTGTCAGCGATATAAACCAGCCAAAGATGACTTCATTGTCTTGAGGACAAAGGAAGTGATGTGACATAATTTTGAGTAAAAGATCTTAGAGAATTCTGGTGCTGTCTGACACAAGTCTCCCTGGGTAACTTAATTTAATAGTCAAAGGATTTTAGCACTTGTTGCCACCAGAATGAAAGTCTAAATTGATTTGGCTGTCAAAGTTGATAAGCATATTGCTATGTAAAAAAAAAATCTCTATGTATCCTCAGCATTTTATTCAAGTCAAATAGCAGTCTTCTCATGGAAATTCATTTTTAGGCAGACTTATAATTTACTTTTTCTTTCATTTAGAAAATGAAGGGATTTATTTCAATTTTTTCCCCAGGAATCTGCCATTAATTTTGCATCAAAGTTTGATTAAACATCGTGGATTAATCAAATGTGTTTTATTGCCACTACCCATCAGAATCTGAAAGTGATAGAAGTAAAATTTAAAAGGACATCATCACCTAGGACAAAGAGAATGGAAGAGAGACAATGCAAACAAAAGATTAAAAAAGAAAAACCTTCTGGAAACCAGGAAGTTCCTGACACTGCAGAGGACGAGCTTTCAACTTAAGCAGCTAAGAGTGCTGACACCATTGAGAAGCCGAGACGCTTTGTAAAGATGGGTCATCCCCCTATAAACTATCAAAAACCAAGTCTCCAACATAATGAAAAAACTGTATGCACATTTTGAGTTAATGTACTTCAACCCATCGTCTGAAGTGGATTTTCATAAGATTCTTACAGGGATCCATGACAGAAAGTAAGGAAGTTAAGAGAATGTACCCTGCAGACAAAATGCAAAAAAATTTAGAATCAGACAGGTCCTTCTGGATCCTCTGATTAATCATCTTAGCTATCAGTGAGTGATAAGCCTCCAACCATTTAACCACTAGTGGCAAGAGAGGGGTCCGGAGCCCCGATCTCCTGACTCCCATCAGCGCACTGGAACACCAGGGCCGTTATGTATGCTTATGAGGTGCAATCCCTGTACCTGATCCTGGATACTGGAAGACATTCTGCTGCATCTGAGGATTGATTCCAGTGCCAAACTGTCCTCCCATGTTTCCTGCCATGCCTCTGTTCACCATGCTGTTGCGGTTGGCCAAAGTTGACTCAGGATTTGCTGCCAGTTGTGAAAACGGGCTGGTTGAAGCAGGTGGGGTTCCTGGATTTGTACCATAGTTTGGGGGGTAGGGAAATTGCTGCGGAGCACCCTGAGGAAGACGGGGGTTCCCCATTTGAACTGGCAGTCCAGATGAGGGAGGGAGGTTGTTCCCAAAGCTTTGTTGCCTCATGAGCATGGCTCTTTGCTGCTGTATTAGCTGCCTCTGTCGGTGCTGTTGGCTGTACAACTCCCGCTGGCGCTGTGCCAACATCTGGGCGTTCAGGGGTGGCTGGAGAGGAGAAAACAAATCCTCACTTATTAATATTGTTATCATCACCACCTACTTTGGAGAGCTTACAGGATAAAGCCTCGTAGCTTGGGGCAACAAAATATGTAGCAATTATCACTATGACTTCGAACTTATCTGACGTTAGGTTGTTAGGAGACTTTTTTTCTTTTTCATTTCCCCAAAATTGACCGTGTTTCTTAGTTCCCTTCTTTTCTTACTGAGATCATTTGTTCCACTTTACTTAAATGAACAAAATGTGATTATAGTTGATTTTAATTTTCTTCATCATACTTTCCTGTATTTTCCAAATTATTTATAATGAACATGCATTATCTTTACAATTGGAAAACCCTACAAATACCATTTGAAAAAGGAAGAATCAGAAATCCAGGATCCAAAGGCAAACAAATTGTTATTTAAAAAGAAAATAGGGGCGCCTGGGTGGCTCAGTCGTTAAGCATCTGCCTTCGGCTCAGGTCATGATCCCAGGGTCCTGGGATCGAGCCCCACGTCGGGCTCCCTGCTTAGCGGGAAGCCTGCTTCTCCCTCTCCCACTCCCCCTGCTTGTGTTCCCTCTCTCGCTGTGTCTCTCTCTGTCAAATAAATAAATAAAATCTAAAAAAATAAAAAAAGAAAAAGAAAAAGAAAATAGTTAGAAATAAAATAATAAACAGAAATAAATGGAACCAGCTATTAAAAAAAAAAGATTTATTTATTTTAGAGAGAAAGCATGAGCAGGGGGAGGGGCAGAGGGAGAGGGAAAGAGAGGGAGAGAAGCAGACTCCCCACTAAGCACGGGGCCAGACATGGGGCTCGATCCCACAACCCTGAGATCATGACCTGAGTCAGATGCTTAACCAACTGAGCTACCTGGGGGGCCCCACCAACTATTTTATAACATTGTTGCAGTAAAGACTACTCCAGGTGTTAGAGTATGTTTTAATAGCTATAATACTAGGAATGACAAAAGCAGCAGTAAAATTAGGTTAAAATCACTTTTTGATCTAACTTGTAAAGCAACATGGCATGTCAATAAAGCCTTCCTCAGAAAATTTCAATTCAGATTGAGGATCTGATCAAAGCATATAGTTCCTTCAAAATTAAACTTGCCAACTAGATATAGTCCAATCTAGAAGAAACTGTGACATATGACTTTCTAATAGAAATCATCTTTACGTGAATTCCAAAAGTGGGGTCTTATTTCCTTATAACCTAATTACCCTTGCATGAGCTAATCACTGAGATTTTTAAGACATGGAAACCCAAGTATGAATCCATGAAGATGCCAGTATCTGCTGCTTAACAGCAGTTTCTTTTCTTTTCTTTTTTTCTTTTCTTTTCTTTTTAGAGAGAGCAAGAGGGGGAGGAGCAAAGGGAGAGGGAGAGAAAACCAAGCAGACTCCATGCTGATCGTGGAGCCAACAGGGGGCTTGATCCCAAGACCCTGAGATCATGACCTGAGCTGAAACCAAGAGCTGGATGCTTAACTGACTGAGCCACCCAGGTGCCCCCATTAACAGTAGTTTCTGTCAATATTTACCCTTTTGGTTACGGTTGGCTTCCTGTTTTTGCCCCAAATCCATCTAGATACATTTTATGGAGAAAAGTTTTGTGTGTGAGTCCTGTCTAAAATTCCTCATCTCTCAAATTTTTGTGTCACCTTGGTTAAGAAAACATAAAAAAGTGGTTGAAACAAAAATACTAAAGTATGTGTGGAAGTTAAGTAGGGATTGAGTACCAGACAAGACTTAGAAGGCTATCTACTTCTTTTTGTGTTTAAAGTTTCAATGGCACTGGTTTCATGTACAAGGATTGTTAAAATAAATAAAAAACAGAAACTGCTCATGCTCAGACTGAGGCAGAGAACACAAGGTAGTTAAGATCACTCAGCAATGTGACTGAGTTTTGATCAGGTTTCAGGTACCATTCACACAGTTTCTTATCTAGGAGTCTTATTACTGGCCCTATTCAGGATAGCAATAAGAGTGTTCTACTGATTCATCTGGTATCTAATAGCAATGACAACAACACCAATAAAACCAAACAAAGGACTCTTGGCTTTAGATCAAATATCAGTAAGGGGTATCACAAGTTGATTATAAATTCATTCTAGAAGAAAGCTGTACTACTACCTTAAAAGATCAATTCACAGATCATTTCGGACACTCAAGTCAACACTTTAAGAAACACAGCTTGGGTTAGAGAAGTACTAACAATGTCTGGTCTTCTCACATTACCTGAGGTGTAATTTGCTGCTGCATGCCTGATCTCATACTGATGCCAACTGGAGCATTTGCTGCAAACTGGTTCAAGATAGCTTGCCGATTTTGGTGGATCAACTAGAGAAAAATGGAACAATGAGATATCATATTTCTACATACAAACATATACTTTGGCCCTTACAGAGTAACACAAACTTTTTATTGATTACTAACAAGTTTTAGTATTACAGGTTTAGTAAGATTATTTCCCATGTTTATCTGTCAAAAGGCTGGCAATTCCTAACATTTATCAAATATTTCCTGCCTATAGCACACCAAATAGGACAGAGCATTTAAAAGCAGAATCCATACACATGTGCATATATATATGCACAGAGGTATATACACACATACATACATATATTGTACTTTTATTTTTTATTTTTTTAAGTAGGCTCCACGCCCAGTGTGGACCCCAATGTGAGGCTTGAACCCACAACCCCAAGATTAAGACCTGAGCTGCAATCAAGAGTTGGATGCTTAACCGACTGAGCCACCCAGGCACCCCCATCTATCACACTTTTAAAATCATGCTAATACTGGGCGCCTGGGTGGCTCAGTTGGTTAAGCGACTGCCTTCGGCTCAGGTCATGATCCTGGAGTCCCTGGATCGAGTCCCGCATCGGGCTCCCTGCTCGGCAGGGAGTCTGCTTCTCCCTCTCCCGCTCCCCCCTCTTGTGCTCTCTCTCTCACTCTCTGTCTCAAATAAATAAATAAAATCTTTAAAAAAAAAAATCATGCTAATACTTAGTTATTTCAGATAAGTACAATAATGGAGAGAAAAGAAACACCATCCCTACAACTTAAACTACTCTGAGTATAAAAGTAGGTACATAATAGGGCACATTCTACAAAGGTCTGGAAGATTAATGGAAAAGTTGAGGTACTTCTCACTTGGAGGCTGACTGTCGGATGGGTACATATTTGGGGAAATCCAACATGATTTCATTCGTTGGGGAGAATTATGTAAGAAACAAATGGTTTGAGAAAATAGACTATTTATTTAACTAGAAGAAGTAATTACTTTAGACCAGCATTTCCCAAATTGGTGTTCTAAAGAACACTGTTCTGCAGGATATTAATAGATGTGCCAGGAAAATAGCATGCTGTGCTGTATTAAGTATTGGAAATGATGGGTTACACAAGGTGAAACAGATTTCTTTACTGCAGTAATTCTATGAGACTTTAATTGGCCAAAGCACACTGTGGATCTTCAAGAAGGGGATATACTATGCAACTTGTTTTCACGAACCTTTTTTTTTTTTGCCCTGACACACATTAACATTTATCTCCTAGAACAATTTTGTATGGAACACTAGTTTGGAAGATGCTGTCTGTATCAGGCTTAGAATTTCAGGGCATTGGCATGCCTTAGCTTCATCAGGTAACAAAACAAGCATCCTGGGAAGTGATATTTCCTGATAAACAATCTATAGCTTAAAGAATTTCTTGCTCAATCATTTGATGTGAATAAACTGTTCAGAGAGATAATAACAATATCAATCCTATTTTGTATTTATATGGTACTTTATAACATAAATTACTAATAAATATATTAACACTCCATATATTTTAATATATTTTATATTTTAATACATTTAATATATTTTAATATATGAGATGCAAACTAGAAAGACTGTGAAAGTTTTATAAAAGAATCCAAATTGCTGTGAGCAGTGATTAAATCTCCCATCTCCAAACAGCTCAATTCTTAATTCTGGTTTCATTAATTTTCTGACTCCCATCAGATCAGAAAACAAACTGTTTTTTGGGGAAAAGCTCATTTTACTATAAATGTAAAAATTAAAACTTTCAGGCATTCATGGAATAGGATAGAACATTCAGAATCGCTTAAAAAATAAAGATATGAACATTATGGTTTTAAAAGTCAAAGGGACTCTTGGGACGCCTGGGTGGCTCAGTCAGTTAAGGGTCTGCCTTCAGCTCAGGTCCCGATCCCAGGGTCCTGGGATCAAGCCCCGTGTGGGGCTCCCTGCTCAGTGGAGAGCCTGCTTCTCCCTCTCCCTCTGCCCCTCCCCCCGGCTCATGCTCACGCTCTTTCAAATAAATAAAATCTTAAAAAAAAAAAAAAAAAGATAAGTCAAAGAGACTCTTAAGTACAAAAATCTACGTACTTCTTAAATTCTACAGACCACAGACATAAGTTTAAATAAACCATTAATTTTACAAAGATTTATCAAAAAATTAAGTATATGCAAGGTAATACATAAGGTTTGAAGGCTACAGAGGTGAGCAAATCTCTGTCCTCCAGGAATTCTCTGTTGAGTGGCAGAGGCCAATACAGAAGGGCGCCACCTATGAGTGCTACACTTGCATATCCAGACAACTACGAGGCACTTAGCCAAGAGCAGGAAGGCAGGGACCAAGAGTATGAGTGCACTCAATGGGACCTTGAAAGATGAGAATGCCAGGTGGCAAGAAGGATGGTAGAGTTAACTTAAGGCAGAAAGTACAGCAAGTCTAGAAACAGAAGACGAGGCAATGAGGATAGGGGAAAATACATTAATCTCAGTGACGAAGAGAAGTAACATAGCCAGGGGAGTGAGTGGGAGTTGGGTTTCCAAACTTACAGCTTTATATATTCTTTGATTGTGAGATAACGTGAGAATGAAATGGGTGGGGATGGAGGAAAGATGCTGGAGAAGTAGTAAAAATGAGAAAATAACCTTAGGAAATAAATTACAACCTTAGAAAATAGCCTATTTAGGCTATTTTTAGAAGTAGAAGAAATTATTCTAAAGCACTTTCTGTTAAAGAAAAATTTATCTATTTCTGCCCTTGAAATAATTCTTTTCATTTCCCCCTCTCCTCTCTCTGTGTACAACCTGACTAATGCTGTATAATACAGCTGTCTCACTCTGACCTGCCTCTTCTCTCTGATTACTAAAATGCTACTCATTATCTAACAAGCAGGTCAAGTTCTATTCTTCCTAGGAAGTCTTCCCAAAAGGATCACCATATCCTTTAACTCCTTGGAAATCTTGACTTTTGGTCAGTGGGAGGAGAGAGAGAGGTCAGGAGTCCTCAGAGCTGGGGACATAAATTCAAAAGTCTATAAAGGCCAGGTCAAAAGGCTTGTATTATAAAAGGAAATGTGGGGCTTGTGGCCAGTGAACAGTACAAACTCAGCCTACACATATAAAACACACACATACCCAGAGTTCGGGCTGGCTGACATTTTGTCTGTCTGAATGGATTTTTTTTCAATGCCTTATCAAGAAGTCCTTCCATAGGAAACCTAAAAGATGATTATCTAGCCTAGAGGTTCTCAACCAGGGATGATTCTGCCCCACAAGAGAAATTTAGCAATGTCTGAAGACACTTTTGGCTTCACAACTTGGGGAAAGGTTGCTACTGGCATCTAATGGGTAAAGGTCAGGGATGCTGTTAAACATTCTTAAATGAATGGGGAAGCCCCCTATAACTAGAATTATCTGTCCCAAAACGGCAATAGTGCCAAGACTGAAAACCCTAATTTTGCCACCGTGTAAATTCTTGACAAGGAGTTCTTTTATTTATTTATATATATTTTTAATGATTTTATTTTATTTGAGAGAGAGAGTATGAGAGGGGGGAGGGTCAGAGGGAGAAGCAGACTCCCCACCGAGCAGGGAGGCCGATATGGGACTCGAGCCGGGGACTCCAGGATCATGACCTGAGCCGAAGGCAGTCGCTTAACTGACCGAGCCACCCAGGAGCCCCTCTTTTATTTATTTTTTAAGATTTTATTTATTTACTAGAGAGAGCGTGCGTGCGCGGAGGGAGAGGGTGAGAGAATCTGAGCGCAGAGCCCCACATGGGGCTTGATCCCATGACTTCGAGATCATGACCTGAGCCAAAACCAAGAGTCAGATGCATAACCGACTGAGCCACCCAGGCACCCCGACAAGGGATTTATTTTATTTTTTTTAATTTATTTATTATTTATTTATTTAAAAAAGATTTTATTTGACAGAGAGAGAGACAGCGAGAGAGGGAACACAAGTAGGGGAAGTGGGAAAGGAAAAAGCAGGCTTCCCGCTGAGCATGGAGCCTGATGCGGGGCTCGATCCCAGGACCCTGGGATCATGACCTGAGCCGAAGGCAGCCGCTTAACTGACTGAGCCACCCAGGCCCCCCAAGGGGTTTCTTTTAAAGAAGATATTCTTCTATCAGGCAGTTTTCATTGCCAGAAATTCTAGAGGTGAAATTAGCTTCCCTGTATCTTCTGCCCTTTGATCTTAGTTCTACTTTCTGGTCACTTCTATTTTCTCTAATATATAAAAAATAATCAATAGTGGTTCTTCTACCAGATCCACACATTTCTCCAGTACTCTAACACATAACACATGTGGACTTCACTTGTTTTAAGATGGCTAAGTATATCACATTTCTTTATGTGTCTCCAATGTTACTCTCCCTTTTCATAGTATTCTTTTCTTGAGAGTATGAAGACCCTGGCTGGAAAAGAAGAATACAAAACTAGAACAGAATAATTACATCTTTTATGAGCCAATCTTACATAATTTCCTACAAGCAGCAGGTCTACCCATTTTGCTGTTGTCCTTTTCTCAAAATAGAACTTTAAGAATTCTTTACTGGTATCATGGATATATTTTTTTGAGACTTTGCTTATTTGACATGTGAGCAGACACTACACCTAAAGACTTCATTACAACTTTGTATTTCTTCTTCATCACCAGCTCCCTCCTTCATTTTTGCTGTTCTTTAAAAGTTTCAACCAATGAATCTCTGTGTTTCCTAGGGTGTTTTTTCCTCCCCCTGTCCCCCAACTGGGGATTATTCATAACTGTATAATCAAATTTAAAATCTTAGAATCTTTTTACTCCTTGTTTACTACATTCCAGTCAATGAGATATACTTACAGTCAAGAAATATGCTTTTAAACTGATCTTAAAATCCATTAAAAAGAAAGAAACTATGATGTAGATCTGAGTTTGCACCTTTTTTCCCCCAAATCATCAGGCACTGTCCTAAATTCCTGCCTATGAGATGCTTGTACTTCCTGTGTTTGGCAAGAGGGAAGGAGGAATGAGAGGACCTGACCAACAAGTAAACAGATGGTATCAATCTAGCAAGGTAAGTGTATTATGAACACAACGTTATGAATCTGATGTATTCTGGATACTAATCCTTGTCAGTTATACAGGGTTGCAAATATCTTCCCTGAGTCTATGTTTAACCTTGTTTATGTTGTCTTTTATCTTACTAAGTTTTAAATTTTAATGCAAACATCAATCTTTTCCCCTTATGCCTTTTAGGGGCCACATAAATCTTTTCATATTCACATTTAGATCATTAAAATACCTAGAATTTATTTTTGTGGATGGTATGAGATAAGGAATCTAATTTAATTACTCCCCCTCAAGGACAGTCCAACGTACTAGCATTTATTATACAGGCCATCCTTTCTCCACTGACTGCCACCTCTGTCTCTTACTAAGTCTTTCTATACATCTGGGTGTGTCTCTGGGTTCTCTATGACGTTCTGGTTGGTAGAACTGTCTATGCCTATGCTGGTTCCACATTGTTTTAATTTCTAAAGCTTGATTTTAGATCTTGGTATCTGACAGGGCAAGTTCATTCTCATGATTCTTTAAGGTTGTATTCATGCTTCTAAAATAAAGTTAGCATTTATTTGTTAGATTTCATGTTGAGATTTTGATTGGAATTCTACTGAATTTAATTAATTTCAGAACAACTGCCATCTTTATGATAGTCTTTCCATTCACTAATATCTTTACTTGGACCTTTTTTTGACTTTCAATTACGATTTGTAATTTTCGAAGTCTTACAAATTATGAACATATTTTGAAATTATATTTTCTAATTGGTTGTTGCTAGTGAAAAGGACTGCTATTAATTTTTATTTGCTTTTTTTTCCCTAGAAACACTGCTGAATTCCTCTACTGATTCTAAGTTCCCTGTAGATTCTCTTGGATTTTCTATATAAGCAGTTGTATTGTTTGTATATGATTATTTTGTGTCTTTGTCACGTTTGCTTTCTATATTTCAAAATCACTTAATTTTTAGTGTGCCAATGATATTCTCTTTTTTTTTTTTGCACTAATATGAACTTATTCACTTAAAATATAAAACCTGTAGAAAGGGCAGACATTCTACCTCAGTTCACCAATCTGATCCAACTGTGAATTTACCTGTATAACTTTAAATAATATATTTAAACCTTAATTTCTTGATTTTATCAGGTATTTTATTGCCAGCCCACAGCCATTTACCCTTCTCTTTTTCCTCAATGAAAGCATAGGATTTTTGTTCAGCTGATTATCCCAAATCACATGTCTCAAGGGGCAACCTATGTACCCTAAGCCAATCCTTGCCCGCAGTTGGTTAAGGGTGTATATATGACTCCATTCAGGCTAGCCAGATGTGTGAAATTTTTTAAAAAAAAGTTTGGTCCTTTTTCTTTTTTTGGAGTGGTAGGGAATAGAAAAGGAGAAGAAAAGATTTCTTGGCTTTTGAAATAAAGATGAGTAGGAAAGAGTCCCCTTTCTCCTGTTAGTTTTGTTTGCATGTGGTATTTGTAACCATGGGAGCCATTTTTCTAGCTGCCAAGGATTACAGAGTAAAAAGACAGAAAGAACCTAAGTCCCTGATAACATTCTGGAGCCTCTGAGGCAACACACCTTGACCTCTCTATTTCGTAGCATCTCATTATCGGAGTCAAAATGCTTTTTTAAAATGGTTTTACAACTTTGAATGGATCTTTTTTTCTTTCCTTGTTGCTGAAAGCATCTTAACTGAAATACTGACAGACATAAGCCTTGGCCAGACTTTCTCACAGAAGACTCCAAGTGGACACACAGAGAAGTGGACACACACAGAAGACTCCAAGCATTTGCAGAGTAAGAGCCACCATGGACTGAGGGCCCCGCTGTTAAAAAGAACTTACGGTCCAGAACCCAAACAGTAGGTCTGGCTGATGAAGCTCATTAGGTAGCAGAGTACCGTCTTACACAGCAGTATAGCTGTTTTGTGTACTGACATATCTGGGGGCTTAAAATTTTGTATTTCTCTCACTTGATGGATATTTCACTCTGTTGGGCTACCCTGGCCACCAAACTTTGGACATGCCTCCGTAATGTTCACAGGGAGCCAAGTTCAGCTACCTGCAGCCTTATTACACGTGTATCCTTTGCATTGCTACTCTGCTTATCAGCTGCTTTAGGAGGAAATCAAAGTAAAAGCAATTTTTTCCCCAAACTACGTGTGAATGATTATTTCACCCATTCACAAACCTGACTTAGACTGTTGATCTAGCATTGCTCAGTAAGCCTTTAATTTTAGTCAGCATTTACTGACTCTATCCTGTAAAATGAGAAAATCAGCACACCTAGGTTTTCCTCTCCTTTTTGGGGTAGCCCTTAATCACTTACTACCTGCACTGTTATTTCACTTTCCAGGTGTGTATGTTTGGAATGCCCTAAGCTGACTGTAAGTTCTAAAAGTTGCCTGTATCTCTTATTCTTTGTATTCCTCATAGTACCTAGTAGAGTCTCCCCAAATATGTTGTGTGGGCACTATGTTTTGTGAACTATACGCATTTCTTATTCTTGTGCTTTCTATTGAATAATGAATGACAAGTTATAACAAGAAGTAGTTTACCTTCAACTAATACTCAGAACATATTACTATTTCCTTTCTTTCGCTTTTCTTCCCTCTCTTCCCCTAATTCCTTTCTGAGTTCTTTATTCCACCCCAGCATTTTAAAAATTATTCCTTTCTTTGCTCTTCTACCATTAATAATTTTTTCCTATCTCATCTCTTTTTTTCTCTCCCCCTTTCATCACCTTCTTTTTAAGTGGAATGGAAACTCATATTATTTATTTAATAAAATTTCATAAGAATAGATAGTATTTATTATGTGTTACTGCACTCCTGGCACTGTGCTAAGATCTTTATATGTACTATCTCATTCAATCCACATACCACCTATGAGGTAGAGGAATTATTTATTATATTTCTTTTATCGGTATAATCAGAAATCAGAGGCTTTAAAAGGGCAAATAATTTGACTGTCAAACCACTTAAGTTAAGGTTAGAACTAGGACTTGAAACTCGAGCTCTTATAACATTATATAATATTGCCTTTCTAATATAATTTAGTTCCTTCTTTCTCTTCTTTCCTGAATTTGTAACACTCTAGGAAATTGCTTTAAATACTTTAAAGAAAATCCAAAGCAATATGCACAGACGGTTAAAAAAATACAAAAAGGTTAAGAAGAAGCCACAATCTATAGCCCTGGTCCTGCTTCCCAGAGACAATACCCCCCACCCTTTTTTTTAAGTGGGCTCCATGCCCAGTGTGGAGCCCAACACGGGGTTTAAACTCATGACCCTGAGATCAAGACCTGAGCTGAGATTAAGAGTTGGATGCTTAACCAACTCAGCCACCCAGGCACTACCCAGAGAGAATACTTTTAACCATTTGCTTTTTTGGTTCTTGATGCTTATCTCTGTATTTGCTGCTTATGCAATCTTAAATATTTATGCCATTATACCCACTCATTACCAGTCATGAGAGAGAAGATTTAACTCACCCAACTCCCCAGATCCCCAAACTATCTTTTCCTCATTCTCCTAATATAATAACATCACTAAGCTTCAATCACTCCAACTTCAAACAACATAAATTTCATTTTCTGTTCCAACAATCATAACAGTATCTCTTGATGCTCTACTTTATAAATTAAGCTATATATTTCTCTTTATTAATTTAATACTAATATGTTCATCCTAAATATTTTTTATCTCAAAAAACAAAATTAATTGCTTTTAAATTGTGAGTCTCAAAGTACTTTGTTATGAGCTAGCAGTCTTTAACTGAATGAAAATCTCCTTTATCTTATCCTTGCAGACCAAGGATGGTTTTTTGAGTTTTTCATAAAGGTTGTGGGAACACTTCCACCTGACACCTTTATTCTAGCCACTGAGCTGTGTTAGTACGGCGTGAGTTAGCACAGGCCTTTACAAGAGCCACCTGCTAACCAGGACGACTCACCTGCTGTTGCCCCTGCAAGCGCTGCTGAAGCTGAAGCCGCAGCTGGTTGGGCGCAGCTGGAGGTCTGTTCAGAGTCTGCCGGGGTGGCATGCCCATGCCGGGTGAAAAAGCGCCTCGGGGAGGTGTCACTTGGACAGGCATAGTCCCCAATGAAGGTTTTTGCCTGACCATGCCTTGGAAAGGGCTAGAAAGATTGGCAGTAGGTGAAGGAGAAGAATAAGGCTGGGAATAAAGGTTGGGTCTTTCTTCCATCATCAAAGGTGGTGTTGCTTGTTGTGGTGGAAATCTCTCTGATAAGACATCTAATCCACCTCCCTGTTGGAAAATAAGCCAGAACATTTTACAAATAAATTACTGCCAATAAATGACATGCTTCTTTATATAATCTTGGATCTGAGAATATGTTATCTCTAGAAAATTTTATTATAAAATATTATGCTGAATTCATGAAGCTCTCTAGGAGTTTCCTACCTTAAAGGAATCACTTATGACAGTTACTTCTGAAATGGAGTAACAGATGAACTGAGATGTTTAAAAATCTCAGAAAAGAGATAAAAACATGGTTAAAACACAGGCTAAAATCAATGGAATGAAGCTAAAAGGTTTGAAAAGAACTACGCTGCAAAGCTTAAGAGTCAACAAACGTTACATTTAGTAGTTTACCGTGAGAAGTAGATTATTAAGGAGGGATTAGTTAGGCATTTTTCTATCTCAAATACAGAATTCATGCTTTCCTCTTATTTGGAAAAAAATTCATAGCTGGCCTAACAGAATGCCATAGCTATGGCTTTTAAGACTGATAACTATTATTCATCGTAAAAAATCTAATTTAAATTATGACCTGGTGTGTGTATGTGTGTGCACACGCGCGCACGTGCACATGTGTGTACGTAACTGAAAGGAAAGTTTTATGAAACATAACTTCCCCTTTTTCTGGGCTATGCATTCTGATATATTCTACTACTTAAAAAAATATGGGTCATGAGGCAATAAATTGATTTTTCAACCTCACAGTTTGAAAAAATACCTGGAATTTGGAGTATCATGGAATATACAGGTTGACGTCTAGCACGAATGAAGGATAAATTAAGTCCTAGAATAAGAAGTGATGATATAAATCTGGATTCTATTCTAGTGGGAGCCTCTAAGATTCTGGTCCATAGTGAAAGGCTAAGACTTTCTAATTCTAACTATTTCTAATTATTATGACATTTTTGTTTTAAAAAACTCATTATTTAGCTATATTTAATAACTTTCATAAGAGTAAGTTATAAGACTACTTAAACACAGTGAGAACAATATTGAAAAATCTTGCTTAAAAATAATTTTCTAGCTTCTCAGGGTTGTATCATTTTAATAATGTCAATTTTAATAAATACCTGGACAAGTTTGTCAATTCCCAGAGCTCTATCTAGTTCAGCTAGCTCAGTTTCATCTTTGCCGCTGAGGAAGGACACTAGCTGTTCAAGAAGAGCCTTCTCATCATTTCTTCCTTCTACTGTTGTTGGTGGACAGAGAAGCTCATCTAATTGTGAACTAATACACTGGCTAAAGAATCAAAAGATAAAAGAGTTTAAGACTGATATAGCAAATAAGTTTTCAATCTCAATAACACAAATATATATATATGATACACACATATATGCAAATCTTGTTCTAGAAAATTCTGTCGAGATGCTTTTTCAACCAATTCTCACACAGTGAAATGTTCTATACTTATGTGCAGAAATATAAATGTTCTGTATGTAGCTTGAATATATTCTCACTGTTTTGTCAATCACTGAAATTTGCTTCCATATTCTTCCTCTTAGCTTATAGAAACAGCTTGAAAAATTAACTAAACATAGTTAAGAAAGGGAAAAGAATTCTTGATGAAAGTCAAAAATAAAAATCAATCAAAATCTCAGGGAAAAAAACCATCTAGCCTATAGTAAGATTTATTCTATTTATACTTAACTTTCAAAGATGATCAAATCATATTGATAACATGATTATCACTTACAAAAGAAATCAAACTAGGAAAATGAAACATGCTCAGTGTTAAGCAACAACAACAAAAAATGTTGATTACATGAAGGAAATACACAGTCTAATCCAACTGATACCAAATGATGCATAAAAATCAGAAATATATAGAAAATCACACTAGTAATACAAATATAAGGAATCTTCTTTGGAGAAGGTTAAGTGGGAATACAGTTCATAGTTAAAGCTCTACACCACACTCGACACTGTCTAGTCATCATTTGGTTGCTATGCATGAGATGTACTCTAATGTTTTGAAATGGAGCTACTTATGTCAATTAAGAAATTAAATTCTAATCAAGATGAGACACTTAGTAGATGTAAAAAGTACTTTCCCTTCTTATACCATCTTGCTCCAAAGAGAAACACTGGACAAAATAACTATACAACAAAAAGCTCAAGAGCTTTTATAATAATTGTTATACTGAGCTCAATTCATTTACAGGTCTCAGAAATTTTATAGTAATCAATCAAAGCAAAGCAAGAGATGAAAAAGAAAACAACTGCTGCATATTATATCAATCTTTTGGTAATTACAATACATACTAGCCTTGCAGTCACACAGTAAATTAATCTGTTTAATGTGGTGTCTTCCTCCATCCCCCTTTTTTTCATTAAACATTCACTTCTACTACTATCTCACAAAATACCAATGTAGGCTGGAATCCTGTTTGGGAAAATAGTTCTTTGTTGTAGAAGTTGATATCTGATATTTTATAAAATAGGAAATGTATTACTCACTCTTCTGGTTTATTCTGATTTACAGCAGTCACTGTATTATTTGCCCATGGAATCTGATCACCTGTTCCTGGCTGTCCAAATTGGTTATCAATTGCTTCCAATTCCAGCTCCGGCAATCCTGATTACAGAAGAAAAGGTAAGAAGTCAGTATCATAGTGGAAGATAAAATGACCGTATTTTTCAGAAGCAATATATTGTATAGGAGAATGAGATTTCCCCTATAAAATATATTTCAGTGATACAAAGGTCCCTTATTCAGAAACTTAACTGCCTAGAATGTGGCTACATCATAACCAGTGAGAAAGTTAAGAAAAAGTACTCTGAACCAAAGACAATCTGATGTAAAAAAAAAAGTTTGCACATAAGTTGATGTTACCATAAGGAGAATCACTCAGAACTTTGTCAGAAATTATTTCTTTTTTATTTTTATGTTTTAGATCTTATTTTTGGGTAATCTCTGTACCCAACGTGGGGCTCGAACTCACAACCCTGAGATCAACAGTCACATGCTCCACCGAAGGAGCCATCCAGGCGCCGCCAGAAATGATTTCTTTTAAAGACAAATTATAACAATTTCGGTTAACTGCTTTTTCAGTCTGTAGAACATTAGAATCTGCTATAGGTAGGGACAGGGCTATCATGGCATGAGAACAGCAAACACAAGATAAAATATGTTCTATAACAGGCAGGAACAGAAACTAAAGGGCACAGCAGTCTGGGTCATTCTGAAAATGGACAAGGCTCTGTAGCTGTTAACTGAGAACACAGCTGTACATTAACAGTGTAACAACTGATGTTTATGATGATAACAAATGCAGAGAGAGGTTTAGTTATGTTTTATATTGGAAGGAAATAGTATATGCATTCTAGAAGGTTTTTTGTTTAGGTATTTTTTTAAAAAAACCTGATGATTTCTGTACTGTTTAGACTAGGAAAAATTGTAAATAACCTAAATTCCAGAAATTTAGGGACTGCTTAGGGAACCATGGCATAGATATTTATAATGTGCCATTAAATGAAAAAGAAAAAAACCCATAAACCAAGACATTATGTTCAGAATGACTCTAGTTTTATAAATTACCTCATGTATATTAGTAGGAAAAAATTCTGAAAGAGTGTGTATATCTTTGGTCGATTTAGGTTGTAAGATTAAGGATGACTTTTCTTTTTTTGAATTTTTATTTTCTTTTAATGCTTCCAATGGTTATCTGTAATTTCTGAAAGGGACATATATTAATTAATTATTGTTATGGGCTGAACTGTATTCCCCCAAAATTCGTATCCTGAAGCTCTAACTCCTAGTAGCTCAGAATGTGACTATTTTGGAGTCAGGGTCTTCAGATATGTGATTAAGTTAAAATAGGGCCGTTAGGGTGAGCTCTAATTCAAGAGGACTGGAGTTCTTATAAGAACAGGGGATTAGGACACAGACAATACAGAGGGATGACCATGAGGCCACAGCAAGGAGGTGGCCATCCACAAGACCGTGAGAGGCCTTAGAAGAAACCACACCTGCCAACCCCAATCACCCTGGACTTCTAGCTTCCAGAACTATGAGAAAATTAATTTCTGTTGTTCAAGCCACCTGGTCTGTGGTATTTTGTTATGGCAGTCCTTAGCAAATTAATGTAATTTTTTAAAAAACAACTAAAAATGCTTTGGAGTTTTATTTTATTCTATTTTTTTCAGAGAGAGAGAGGGGGCAAGCGAGTACAGAGGGTAGAGAAGGAAAGGGAGAGAGAGAATCTTAAGCAGGCTCTGTACCCACCACAGAGCCTGACATGGGGCTTGATCTCAATACCGAGATCATGACCTGAGCTGACACCAAGAGTTGGACATTTAACGACTGAGCCACCCAGGCGCCCCGCCTTGGAGTTTTACTAAAAAACATAATCAGGTAGAATTTCTCATTCTAATGAATGGAAAATAAGTAGATTTAAGAATGCCTGAAAAAATGTGTTTAATACTAGATATTGATCATTATTAATTACAGAAAACATGTTAGGCTCACTATTTATGTGAAATATACTCAACATTTAGTATGAATGAAGTATGGGAGTCCAAGTAAACGCATTCATTTCTAAATGCAAATAATTATAGCTTTCAATTAAACTTGTCTTCTCTGTCATGACAAATGATAGAAAAATCAAACTCTGTAGGATTCTGAAAAAAAGAGCAAACAAAACCCACCAAACACCACCAACCACAAATGATGATGAAATGAAAAAGTAATCACTTAATTCCTATCATTATTTAAGTCAGAAAGTTGGTCAAAGAAGATTATCTAAAGCTGTCCCATTGCTCTACTCCATACATTAATTCCTCAATCCTAATTCTATTTAAAGAGTCAAAGAAAATTTACAAGGCTGTCTACCATCAATACTGAATATTATAAGATAGTTTATTTGACTCAGTAACAGGATATAGTATCTCGTTTTACTAGTCTTGATGCGGAAAATATTAAGTAAATAAGTTGGATAAAATTTCTCAAAATGAAATAAGATTCATGTGCTAAGTTTGATGACTAGGGAAAAAAAAAAACAAAACCCAAACAAACCAAACTTTGATTCAAGTAAAACTTTTGTTTGCATAGGCTTTATACTTAAAAGAAGTTAGTTTTTACTCTAAAAGTCATGTCAACCTTTTAGGACTTCCTTTAGAAATTTATTTCTACAAAAAATTCAAGGATTTACTGGAATGTTTTAAGAAATACACGTTATCTTCTCTTAGTCCAGGAAATAAGCCTTTTATTTTTGGTCATGTTTGTGCCCTCTCTCAAACATAAGTAAGCATATATGTAACCCAAGACAGGCATGACAATTTGTAAACGGAAGCATCGATGCATCTCCCAGTCCCTGTGTTGAAGAGTGGCAGCTGAAATGGGTAGAAAACAAGCCCTTAGGGATCCCTAATCAAGCTATTAATCTTTCTTATCATCTTTGCAAAGGCTCAACATCATAATTTCTCCATTTAAAATCTGGTTAGGGGCTCCTGGGTGGCACAGTTGGTTGAGCATCTGACTCTTGATTTTGGCTCAGGTCATGATCTCAGGGTTGTGAGATTGAGCCCACTGTCGGGCTCCGCATTCAGCACAGAGTCTGCTTAAAATTCTCTCTCCCTCTCCTGTGCTTACTCTCTCTCTCTCAATAAATCTTAAAAATCTGGTTAAAAGGAAAACTTTATATCTCCAACAGCCACAACAAAATTACTTTACTAAAAATCTCCACCATTTCTACACACAAGTAGAAAGCATTATCTAACCATGAGAGTGGCTTTTGCACATTCTACTCTTCTAACAGACAATTCACTATCTAGTGATCCTAATGTTCAGCTACTTTCTTCAGGCGTTGGTTAAGAGGTTTCTGGTTCAGTTTTGTTTCACATTTGGCTGTAACAATGCACAGCAGTTAATGTGTTTTTATTTTTCTAAATGTGATGTAGACAAAGAATTAATTTATTGAATGTAGAAAAAATCTCCTATAAATCATAAGATGAAAATGGAAAAACCCAATAGATAAATGGTTAGAGAATATGAATAGGTCACATGCAATCACTGAAAATTGATCCACCTAATTCACACACACACAAAAAACAAACCCACAGATTAAAACTATACTGGGATCCTTAAAAAAAAAACCAAACCATCAGATTGGCAAAGATATGAAAGTGTATAATTCAATGTCTTAGAAAGGATGTGTAGAAGAAGAACATTATCCATTAGAGTGTAAATTGGCATAATATCTAAGAAGGCAATTTGGCAAAATCTATCCTTTGACCAAGCAAATCTATTCAGAACTTCTATTTCAGATATACTCTCATATATGATAAATTATCTCTACATAAGATTATTCATTACAGCTATATAATAACAAAAGATACCTACCAAGAGGCACAACACACTAAAAAAAGGGAAATTAAAATGGGTTTTTTAAGTACTGAAAAAGCTTTATGTGAACCTCATTATTTTTAGAGTCACACAATTATTTTAATGTACTACAAATAAATGAGATTTAAAAAATAATCATCTCAGGGGCGCCTGGGTGGCTCAGATGGTTAAGCATCTGCCTTCGGCTCAGGTCATGATCCCAGGGTCCTGGGATCGAGTCCCGCATTGGGCTCCCTGCTAGGCGGGGAGCCTGCTTCTCCCTCTGCCTCTGCCTCTCTCTCTCTCTCTGACTCTCATGAATAAATAAATAAAACATTTAAAAAAAAAATCATCATCTCAGAATGTATATGTTCACCAAACATAAAATCATCCACCTCACAAGATCACTCACTTATTCAATGAAATTCTCAAAGTTCAAATATTTTTGGAATTCTTCTAGATCTATCTAAAATAGTATACAGGTCCCTCAAGAAAAATATATCTCCTTATAGTTAGATCTAATTTTGGTTTGGGTTTAAGAAAAGAAGTATTATTCTTTTTGGATCAACAAATTTGGCTCTAAATAACTCCAGAAAAATATCAGAGGTCAAATCCACCCTCAGAGGATAGGGATTTTACGACAGTCAAAAGGACATTGCAAAAGGACATTTTGAAGGTACTGCCAAAGAGACATATTGTACATATTTTGATCAACAATACCCTCCTAAATTGTCTCTTCATGTGCTTTGGTGGTACATTCTAACAAAATTATTTAAATAACTTGGTCATACTGCATGGGTGTGTGGTGTGCGTACCAACAGGATGTTCTGAAACCAGGCAGACTGAGATTTAAATCTTGATTCTGCATGTACTAAGTGGAAAACTTCAGGCAATTTTTGTCTGTGTGTATTTTTTTTTTTTCTTTTCATTCTCTGGTCCTTCATTTTCTTATATGTAAATAGACCTAAGGAAATTTTCTGGTTCAATGCGGCAGATTTATCCCTTCTATTTTATTTTCCCTCCAAAATTACCTCTGAAATAACAAAAGAAATAAAAAGGAAAAAATAAATCTCCAGCTGAAGGAAAGGCAAAAAAGTATTATGGCAGCTGACTCAAACGATCAAGAGTTTCTGAACGACAAAACAGAGGGAACAAACCAGTGGTAAAATTTCAACGAAACTAAAAAACAACAAGACAAAGAGAAGATTCTTCAAGAAGGGGAGTTTTCCCAAAAGCAGTCCAGAACAACTCCAAGCTCAGGGGTCACTGGAGCGGGTACAGGAACAGGCCACGGGCAACTGGGCCACTGAACAGCTGCAGCAAGCCCCGCCCCAAATGCGGAGGACTCTGGCGTCTGCGCCTGGGATTAAAGGGGTAAGAGCATGACTTGAGGTGGGAGTTCTGCCCAGGGAATCTCCCAGAGTGGGTGCTTGGGCTGCCACGAGGATTTCCCCATCACCAAGCCCCACTCTCTCAGAACAGCAACATAGAAACAGGGCTTCTATAATCAGAACCTACATTTGCTGCCAGAGCAAAAGGGTTTCTCACTTCAGCTAAGGATGCACGCTAGCTACCAATTTTGTTCATTCTAGGCCTTGGTCTGTGTATATGGACAGACAGCGCAAATGCACCAAACATGCAAGAAAGGTCAATGGCAGGAAAGAGAGAGAGCAAATTTAACAAAGAAAGTAACTTTGGAGAAAAAAAGATTCTTATAGAAAATGGACAAGGCCTAGAATAAGTATAATAATGTATCGTTACACAGATTACAAGGTTTATCATACCCACAGAAAGTAATGGACTCCTATGAGAAGAAAAATAATTTCTAGAAATTAAGAACATGATAGCTGCAATTAAAAGAGCTCAATAGCAGAATGGATATGGTTGAAGATTCAGTTTTGATCTGGAAAATGCGGCCCAGTGATTCTCTCAAAATACAGTGCAAAAGGGCAAGGAAAAGAAAAGGTAAGAGAAAAGATGAGTGCCATGGCAGAAGGACCCAGAAGTTCTAACTGGTGTACCTCAGGTGGTGAAATATGATGGTGACTAAACTCTGTCCTACTCCAGGCATTTGCACTTGACACAGTTCAGCTTAAGACTGAAGACTAAAGAAAGATGTTTGATTTTCCCAAGTGGGCTCAAGGTTAGGACGTGAAATCAGCCACTCAGTGATGGACTCTGGTTCTAGTAAAAGGTAGTGGTGGTAAGTGGAGAGGCTAGAGGAGGCAGGGAATTAGAGGCTATTCTCTTCTTTACTGGATATGTTGTTGTATTTCTGTCCCCAACTTCTTTTTCCTTCTCCAATCCTTTATTCTTTTTTCCTTTATTCTGCTCAACTTGTTTCCTTAGCCTTATGCCTCCTGAAATCTTATTTTCTTTCTCGTCTATATGGAAACATCGTAGACTAGCTGTCTGCATCTATCATCCTCACCCTCCTTTACCCCAGGATCTTCCCCTTCTTTGCTTTTGGCCTTTGCAAACACTACAGCACAAGGTTTAACAGATTCTGGCCTATTTATATACTTTTATACATGGAGCTATATTCAGGGGAGGGAATCTCAAGAGAGAAGCAAGAGCTATTTGCCTCAGGACAGACTATGGAGGAAAAATACTCCATTTTCACAGGCCTGTGGAGCTAGAAAACAATTTTTTTAATTAATTGTTATCAAATACATGTAACATAATTTTAAAAGTCAAGACTAAACGGTCCATTACAAATAAAAGCAGCTTTAAGCCTTACCCCTTCTAATCCTTCAGTTACTTCCCTTTTAATGCAGGAAGCCATTCTCAACTTGTAGGAAGCCATTCCCAATCTGTTTTCTTTGGCATTATCCTATTTATTTCTAAATATATATATGCTGCTATTCCTTGATGTCTCAATTTGAGATTACTGACTTCCCATTGTGATAGATGAGGTCTTAATTCTCCCACACCAACCTCTCCTACTACCTCCTAAGTCCCCAATTTCCTAACAGACATCACAGTTTTTTAATAAAATACTTAGATTCTTATAATTATGCAAATATTACTCACTGCAAAATTACATTGTGCACTATGTTCAAACCTCTTTTCTTATACCATGCTTTCTTTTTTCCGGAGTTAACAATTGTCTTATTTTTTTCATTTGCTGCTTTTCTAGGGGAATCTTTCAGATGCTTCAACATTGTTGACATAAACCTATCAGTAATCTTTTCTATAAACTCAAAGAGACAATCTCATTTCTCCCCTAGAAGTCTCCTTTCCAGAAGATTCAGATTCCAATCTGTATTGGGTGTTCCCTAATCTTATTGATCAGCTATCACTCCCAGACTCCTTTCAGATCCTCTGTTTCCTCTGGACCTTGTATCTTTCTCTTTTTTGGCTTTCTCCGTTTTGTTGAAGTACATTCGCTAAGGACCGTCACTAGAAAAGGTGACTATACCATGCAAATATTTGAGCCCTTTTATATGTGAAAATGTCTTTTTTCCATCTTCACAACTACTGGCAATTTGGATGGCTAATTATAGGTTAGAAATTACTCTAACCTCAGATATTTCTAAAGTAAATCTGATTGATGTCTAATTTATATATAATAATATGCACCCATTTTAAGTGTACAGTTTAATAAATGTTGACAAAGATATAAACCCATAACCTTCCATCTCAATAAAGAAAATAGAATATTTCTGTCATGCCTAAAAGTTCCTTCAAGCTTCTTGGCTGTCAATCTTCCCTACCTCAACCCCACACAGGCACCCTATGATCCAGATTTTTTTCACTCAGCGTGTTTCTGAGAATAATTCCTGCCATGTACCACTAGTTTCTTCCTTTTCTCTGCTCAGCACTATTTCATTTTATAAATATACCATTTCTTTGTTGATGGACATTAGACTATTTCCAGTTTGAGGGAATCATGAATAAAGCTGTAGGAACATTTGTGGTCAAGTCCTTTTGATGAGCACATGCTTTCCTTGCTCTTTGTTAAATACCTACGAGTTGGATTGCTGGGTCACATGGTAATGTATGTTTCACTTGATGAGAAACTACTGAACAATTTTACTATTTTATATATCCAACAGCAATGCCAAAGTTCAAGGTGCTCCACATCTTTGACATCATCATTTGGTACTGTCAGTTTTTAAAATCTGGGGTATTTCAATGGATGTGTAGAAGTACTGCATTATAGCTTTAATATGCATTTCCTTGATGATTAAAGATACTGACCATCTTTTCATGTGCTTATTGGCTATTTTCAATCTTCATTTATGAAGTGTCGTAAAGTCCTTTGCCTACTTTTTTAGATGGGGCTGTTTCTTATAACATTTTTAATTCATGTACTACACTTGTTAGAACTGATGAGCTAATATTGATATATTTTCATTAACTAAAATGTAGAGTTTACAGGGTTCACTCTTTGTGTTGTACATTCTACACGTTTTGACAAATGTATAACATGTATCCACCATTACAGTATCATACAGAACAATTTCACTGCTCTAAAAATCCCCCATGCTCCACCCATTCATCCCTCCCTCTGGCAATCACTAGCAACGAATTCCTGTCAACCACTGATCTCTTCATTGTCCCCACAGTTTTGCCTTTTCCAGAATGCTTTATAGTTGGAATCATACAGTATGTAGCCTTTTCAGATTGGCTTCTTTCACTCAGAAACATGCACTAAAGTTTCTCCATGTCTTTTCATGGCTTGATAGCTTCCAAGTTGGGGCAATTATGACTCACTGCGTGCAATTCACATCTTTTCTCTGAAAGACTGTAGAATCTTTCTCTCTGGTGTGTTCCAGAATTACCTGATGATGAGTTTTGGTACAGGTCTTTTTTGTGTGTACGTGCTGGATATTTGTTGAGCCATTGCGATCTGAAGAATTATGTTCTTTGGTTCTAGAACATTCTCGATTTTTTTTGTTTGAAAATATCTTCTCTTCCCTTTCCCCCCCTTCTCATTGTTTGATTGATTCTTATCAATCATTATTGGCCCTCATAGGTCTATCTTAACGTTTTTCTTCCAAACTTTTTTTTTTTTTTGGTCTTTTTGTTATTTCTGAAAGTTTTTCTCAGTTTTGTCTTCTACCATTTCTCTTGAAATTTTAAAATGCTGGATATCTAATTTCCAAAGATATTTTCTTATTCTTTGCTTTTTTTCTTCCCATATGAATAAAATATCTTTTCAAACATTTTAGGGTTTTGTTTTTGTTTTTGTTTTTTTAGTCCATGCACTCGTTATATAGCTCTATTGCATCCTCTTTTGTTTCTTTTACTTTCTTTCAAATTGCAGACTTCCCTCAAAGTCCTGGTGATCTCTGGCGGTGTCTGGTCAGTGTTCTGAAACACTGACTGTGAGAGCTGAGTGTGAGGCTTGTGTCTTCTGGGAGCCTTCTGTTGGATGATTAGATGGCAGGGTGACCTTTGCACTTTAGGGAGCTCCCCTTACATACTCCTATCCAGACATCTTCTTTCTGGCAACTCGGTTCTCCTGAGATAAATCCCCCAGGCTCCCATATTGGATGGGGATCCAGGATCAAACCACTCAATATTCAAGCTTCATTTTATTGCCCTTTAGCCTTGCACCTTCTTGTTTCCCCAGAATCTGGAGCCTCTCAGTTCCAATTAGAAGAGACTTTTGGAGTCATCTCATCTAATTCTCCTTTTGCAGATAAAGAGAATAAAGCTCAGGAAATTCATGTGCCCAAAGTAACACCGTTAAATGGAGAATGTGAAACTTGAACCTGGGCTCCTGCTCACACCTAGTGCCCTGGTCAGCTGAAAAACTGCTTCCAAAAATGTCAGAAATGACTCAAGACCTTTTTATCCAGCTTCCTGGAAATCTTGGCAAACTTGCAGGAATTGTGTCATGACAGCTAAAAAGCTGCAGTAAGACTGAAATAAATGAGTCCCACATCTGATCCTGTCAGAAGAGGGACAAGACTTAGATTGGGAACACGGGCAAATTTTGAAAGTGAGCTGCTTAGTTTCCTTTGGTTTCAAGGTTACACAATGGAATTACCACCACTCTTATTTTCAACTTCAAAATTTGACAGATGAAAAAAACTTGACAGCCCAGTCTTCATGAAGTATTATATTATCAAAGTGTCTCTTTAGACTAGAGCAGCAGTGACCCATTTCAATGCAGTTGTCTCCTAAATGGTGCTCCATGGGGTAACATGACTTGAGAAAAGGAATTCCATAATCAAGAAAGTATGATAAATGCTTAGTTACAGAAATCTAAACTGGTATCTTTAACATAGGACTTTTTAAAACCTTTAATATGCACTGTGGAATTTTAACAGGAGAATGGTATATGTGCCATGTAGTATTTGTCCAGTGGATTTTAGCATAAAATCCCTTTTTTCCAATTCATAGGACTAGCATTCAAGGAAGACAATTTGGGTAATATAATCTGACCAATACTATATTTCTGAAAGTCCTGCTATGGACTGCTTTGGGTAAGAACACAAAATTGCTCTCCTCAACATCAACTATTCACTTTCACATTAATTACAGAAAGAAGTTACACTATAACTTAAGATACACATGATGAGTGAAGTTCATATGTATAAAAGTAACTGTACATTATTTACAGCAGCATTAATGCAAAAATAGTTCACTCTCAACAAATAAATGGTCTGTGCAGTAATGTTGAGAAAAAAGCACTAATCCACATTATCATTAGACATTTAAAATGAGGTTTTCTCCCAACACATACTATTCAGCCTGGAAGTGGGTCTGGCAGTGGTGGACTGAAGTGAAGTTGGCAGGGTCTCTGATTTGATGGTTACATTGGTGACCGCACCATCCATCCTCTCTGGTTCGCATAAGCCTGGCAACTGGGCTGCCTTCTCCAGCGTGGGTAGTAACTGATCAAACTGGTCAAGGTCAGCTGTAAACTAAGAATGGAAACCAAAGTTAGAGGAAATATATTCTATACTTTACTTGAATCAATGTAGAAAAAAAGTTGTTCCTTTATATTCTACGAGTTAAGCGTGACTATGAGAAAATGAAGAAAGAAGAAAGAATTAAAGATTGAGGCCTCACTGAAATTACGTGAGCTATTGGAAAACAGTTTGGATGCTTCTGATATTACTATACCGGAGGATATAAGATAATATACACATAATATTTGTCTACTATATTTTGGCATAAAATTTATGTGTTGGAAAAAGACTGGACTGGAAAGAAGTGTCAAGAATGCTGTGTTATGCTAATCATGGATGATTTTTTGTCAAGTTTTTAAAATCTTGTGAAATAACTTACTTAATGATGGAATGAAAAATAAATTTACACTGATGTAACTTTTTAATTTAAAAAAAGTTTGGGAAACTTTTTTATAAATAGTATATCAGCTTCAAAGATCCCAGGAAGGTCATTTCCCACTTGAGGATTTAATAAAATCGGAAACCTATCTTCTAGACCAGATAGGGCATCCCTACATCTGTCTGAGGTTATGGATAGGAGAAAACTGGCCTTTATTTCACAGTATTATTCTACTATGATTACTTTGAGATAGTTCATCAACATAAAATGTCTACCTGTTTGGGTTTCACTATTTAATTCAACTAAAATTTATGCTTCTAGACTGTCTAACTGGAACTGTATATGTATGTAATTTTTAAAATGTCTGACTCCTTTCACTTAGCATTACATTTCTGAAGTTCAGAATCTTGTCACAGGTAGCAGTAGTTAATTTGTTTTCAAATAGCAACCCACTGTATGAACATACCACAATATATTTATCCATTCTACTGTGATGGATTTGGGGGTGTTTCCAGTTTGGGGCTAATACAAATAAGGCTACTATGAACATTTTTGAACACATCTTTTGTTATACGTGTGCAAAAAAGTACTAATCATAAAGGAAAAAATTGACAAATTGGACTACATTACAATTACAATGAAGAACTTCATCAAAAGTACCATTAAAAGAAAGAAAAGGCAAGGTAAAGCATAGAGAAGATGTCTGCAAATAAACAGCCAATAAAGGACTCATCCAAAATATGTAAAAAACTCTTACAAGTCAATAAGAAAAAGACAACATATTGGGAAAATGGGCAAGACACTTGAATAGGCAGTTCACAAAAGAAGATATGCAAATGATCAAAGACATTTATTAGGGAAATGCAAATTAAAACTATAAAGTATCACTACACATTCCACAGAATGGCTAAAATTAGAAGATTGACAATACCAAGTATTAGCAACAACATGGAACAACTAGAGGGAATTCTTGGTACACACTAGGAAAACTGGCGTTATCAACTAAAGATGAACATACACATATCTTATGATCCTGCAATTCCACTTGTAGGTATAAACGCAGCAGAAATGTATGTACATGTAAACCAGAACAGATGTACCAGGATTGCACACAATGGCATTATTTTATATAGCTGTGACTTTTTAAGTTAATTTTAAAGAGTGAGAGTTTTAATGTAGCTATTATTTAAAGCTGTTTTTCAGCTTAAAAACACAGTATTAGTTTACTTGTACCTCAAAGCGCACGCACATATAGAAGTAACCAAAATAGTGTTATTACAAATAGTCAATAGAGACAATACAGAGCACTATGAATGCAGAGAGGAAAGAAATGTCTAACGAGGGCTAGTGGAGAAGGCTTTACAGAGATGATGTCTGAACTGGTTTGTGAAGGATGAGGAAAATTTCGGCAGACAGAAAGGAGAGCAAGGCAGAAGATGCTTAGAAGAGACATGGCTTATCCCAGGAATGGCAAGGACTTCCATATGCCTAGAATGCAGTATTGCCTGAGGGAAGAGAGAGATTTCTGTGAGACTGGGGTAGAACATAAAGCTGGCTCAAGAAATGAAGGACCTAAGCACATGAAGTGTGAATCCTGTTTCACAATGGAAAGTCTCATTGATAAGATGCTTTGTAAGTACATTTTCAGCTATTTCATACTTGTCTATATTCTTTCTAAATAACTTGCAAGCTCAGAGGGGGAGAGACTCTATTTTCCGTTTTTCTTAAATTCCTTCAGGGTCCACAGTAATTATCTAATAAATGAAGGTGCCTGTTAATTTCACTCCACCCCCACCTCAGCCTAAACACAGAGGTTCCTAATCTGTAACAATTCATGCAAAGGTTTATTTATGTTTACTTCTGTTTCAGAATACTCAAAGTCCCTATTCTGATAAGGGTTAAAGGTGCTTAGAATCAGATGAGAAGAAAAACAGCCTTAGAAAACGCTTCAAGGGAAACTAAATGGCAAAGAAAGCCAGACTAGGCAGTCTTGCCCACCTCCTCACACTTCTCTCCCATTTCAGTTATATCAGAGGTTCCCAAACTTAGCTACACATCAGAGTTCTCTGGGGAGCTTCTTAAAAATACAGATTTCTGGGTCCTATCTTCAGAGAGTTGGATTCAACAGGTGGCGATGGGAGGAGGGGGGCAGGAGAGGTATGTTTAAAAATCTCCAAAGCTGTGAACTGATTTTATAGAAAGAAGCAAATCTCCACTTGCTTAGAATGCCACACTGAAATTGTAGCCCTCCGAAGTTCCAAAGAGGGCATCCTGTGATTTTTCAACCATTTACTCTGAGGGCATCCTGTGATGCTTCAGCCATTGATACTAACCTTTTAATACATGCCCAAAGGGTAGGACAAAACATAGCCTGAATCCAAATCTCGTTTATGGTTGGAGTAAAATACATGAAAAGGAAAAAGTAACTCTGAATGTTCGTTCTGTGAAGCGAGGGATCACCTACCTGGCTCTGGGACTCCAGTTTAATTTCCTCAGGAGCAGGTTTGGTCATTGGGGTGGGGTTTGTGTTACAAGGATCCATCTGTTCTTTCTTTTCCACTTTCACTTTTACATCATCCAGGCTCAGGTTTGGAGTTGATCTTAAATCTTTCTCATCTTTATCTAAAAGATACCGTAGAAGCTGATGGTCTTTTGATTCTTTTTTCTTTGAAGCATCCAGTTCTAGTTTTACACTTGAGCTCCCTTGTCCCTGTCCAGTCACGGATACAGAAGTAGATGAACTGTCCTTTTTATCAGGCTCAACAGACAAAGTGGTGATATCCGAGGGGCTACCCTCCTGTAGGAGCCGGTGCAAAATTTTGTGCCGCTCCGTCAGCGAGCTGTGAGAGGAGGGGCAAGAACCGCTTGAAGAGTTAGCAGAGGCAGAGCCGGAAGTGCCTGAGCAAGATAGTACCTCTTTGCAGCTTGTGTCTATATCAGCGTGCCGTAGCTGCTGCTCTGCAGTTGTGGTCAAAAGCTGCACTAGTTTGTGACTGGTCTGAGAGTATTTATTGTCTCCATCTGAGAGTCTGTCATTGTTATGCAGAAGCCCAGAATCCAGAGGTTTGCCATCACTAGAGCTGTTGTCAGACTGAATCATTTCATTTAAAATGGATGCAATCTCTTTGTTATCTTTGGACTCAGCTTTTGCTGGTTGTATATTTAATCTGCTAGGTGAATTCTGTGAGCTCATCTGCCTGAGGACTGGAGAACTGGCAGAGAAGCCAACAGAGTTATTGGGTCCTTCATTCATGCTCTGTAAAGATGTTACTGGGATGTTTGAGTAAGATCGGTTATTATTATTACAGGCAGTACCTGTCATGACAACGGGGGAGCTTAATGTCGGAATATTAGGAGGGAACGAATTGTTTGGCATCCTGGGCCTTGGTGCCAATCCAGAACTAACTTGTCTCCTCGGAGACATGAACTGTGCGAGAGATATTCCTGTACCTTCCATAGGAGAATTATTGAGGTTTAAAGAGGGGTTAGTGCTCTGGGAACTGGCCTGTCCCTGGTTTAAGGCAACACTGGCTACAATCTGATTTCCAGGTGAGCATCCAAAACTCCCTTGGCTGTTGCTAGAATTACTATGACTGCTGCTATGGAGGTCTGAGCTCTGTTGGCGGTTTACTCTGGGGGATACCATGTTGTTGCTGGATGGTGGCAATGTGGATGAACGGGCCACACCATGAGCTGGCGAGATACTAGAATTGACGGAGGGGTTTACTCGGGGAATTGACATTCCAGAATTAGTGTCATCTTGAGGAGAAAGACCACTGTGTTCCCTAGGGGGGGAAAAAGACATTATTATTCAAACATCTTCACTGGTTTCCATTAAAATATTTTTATGATGCATATTATAAACCAAGACCATTAACCTCATTAATATTGCAAGCCATCAAGTAAAGAGCTTCTGTATGACTTTAAGGAAAAACGGTGGACTGTTAGCGCTACTGTGAAATATTAGCACCACTTAATAGGAAACAGTGCTCATGGTCTCATAAATTTGATAATGGTTTCAGTTATATGGGAAAGAAATCTTCCTTGGTCTTGGAAAAAAATCCAATATATGTACTTTAAACTTTTCAAAATTTAATACAAATACTTAACATTACAATAATATTTTTGGTTGAAAGAGAAACTTCCCACACCTCTGTTTACAAAGTCTTTTATTCATGACTCCCTTGTTAGAGCTTTTAAGTATTTCAACTCCAAAGAGGAAGACTGGGTAAGGAAAATACTGTGTCACTGATGTAAAAATTAAAAAGGGTGATATGCAGACATAGCAGATGTTTTGAAAGAGAAATCACAATATGAAAAAAAGAACTGTGCTAATTCCACTCACAAGCATAAATTAAACTAAAATTAGAAAAAAACAGAATACTGAATTCAGATTTTCATCGAGCTCTTTACTCAAATCCATAATTATGACAACAGATTTGTGACTGGTATTACCATGTTCCAATAAGCAAATATATCAGATGAGGAAAAGATGAAGTGAGGGGAAATGTCTTTGTTTTTGTTTAATGCTACATTTTAAATAGTTGCAAATGTAGGGTTTTGAATAATTCATAGGATAAAAGAATGGTTCCATGAATTTACCATATATACCAATGTAAAATGTATTTAGAGAGAAGAACAAATTAGAGGCAATGACATTCAAAAATCTCAAGTTGATAGTTTAATGACTTGTAGTTTGAGAAACTGTCAACTTGAACTCAGGAGCCATCGAGTTTGCCCTAATGAGAATACAGCACTTTTAAAATTAAAAACAACAATATTAACAAACTCTGAAATCTTTTATAAGACCGAAGTTCACATATGGAAAGTTGGCTATTTTTAGCCACCTTTCTGGTTTTTACCCCTGAAACACATATTTTCAGCCTAACCTTTCCTGTGTTCCTTTTTCTTTCTTTCTTTTTTAACAATAAGGCTATTGTTAGGCGAAAAAACTATAAAACCCAGTACGGATATAGTGATTATATACTCATCACACTAGCTTAATGCCTAACTTCGAATTTTTGTTTTCTAGCCATCAAGAGTATTAAAAATTTTTCTCTAAGAAGAGATATATGAACTGACTTATTTCATATGAAGCTCTCCAAATAAGTAGTACCTGTCGATGATATGAATTCCCATGATGAAAGGTTGCATGTCTGGACTTTGAGGGTAGCAAAGTTTACACTTGGTGTGGGCGCTAAGCATTGTCCCATCATTCAATATGAATCTATAGGATGGGCTGGAGGCAGTGCCACGAGTCATCACTGTTTCAAACAAAAGAAAAACCTAGTTAAAATTCTGACACTTGTACTTTGGGCAGAGGAGAGTTACCAAGCCTTATTTCTACCTTGAACCTCATTTTAAATGCCCTCCCGACAGCTGCTTGCGCAGACTCAAAATAAAGAATAGTTCAGACAAAGCAGATATCTGAGGGCAGGGGGAATGATTCTGGTTAAAACAGACCACTTGATGACAAGTTTTAATTCAGTACTACTTGAATGAATGCCTCCTCATATAAGTTAAAATTATGAAGAAACTTCAAACCAGGAAAAAAAATCAACCTTAATATTTCCCCATAATGGGACAGTTCTTCAAATTTATTAAGTGTCCATTAAAAATACCAGGAAGTAATCTCCCTTCTCCCTTTCGGAATTATCTCTAACAAGTTTGGTTTTTTTTTTTTTCCTTTTGCTGGCTGATTTTTTTTTTTTTTAAATTTAATTTTTTTTTTTATTCTTATGTTAATCCCCATACATTACATCATTAGTTCTAGATGAAGTGTTCCATGATTCATTGTTCGTGCACAACACCCAGTGCTCCATGCAGAACGTGCCCTCCTCAATACCCACCACCAGGCCAACCCATCCTCCCACCCCCCTCCCCTCTAGAACCCTCAGTTTGTTTTTCAGAGTCCA
>NC_138378.1:105971340-106017474 GCF_054177405.1 Leptonychotes weddellii
CGAGGTACAGATCTGAGACTCAACAGTCCTGCACAATTCACAGCGCTTAACAGAGCACGTACCCTCCCCAGTGTCTATCACCCAGTCACCCCATCCCTCCCACCCCACCCCCCACTCCAACAACACGCTGGCTGATTTTTTTAACAACAGCTTTACTGAGATATAATTCATATACCATTAAATTCACCCTCTCTGTTTTTATGAGTTTGCAGAGTCGCTTAACTGAAATTCAAATTTAATTTTTCACTCAGGAATGTGAATCACTAAGGTCCCATCTGAGGAATTAGTGTATTCACATATTATTTTTTATGTTTGAATTTAGTGTAGGAAGTAAATTAAGATAAAGCCAATCATGGCTAATATAAAAAACAAAAACTAGGTTAAGGCAGTCAAATCACTATATAAACAACATAATTTACTTTTGTCTTAAAGGTTTATTACTAGCAGACAAAATTCTAACCATATTGGCAAGTATTTATTAAATATGTAAAGGCTATACCAGACTACTAAGTAAGAAAATGTCATTGATGTTTTAGCAATATAATAAAATTCTATTTTAAGAAAGATTTAATAGGTAGATTCAGCTATACCAAGGTTAAAAATCATATTCATGGAAACACAAGAATTACTACCATAAATGACTATTACAATTTAGCCTGTAATGAACGCTAGTACTATTTTTCAAAGACATTTCAGAAAGCCCTTCTATTACATTTTAAAGACATGTTAAAAAGACTTAAAAGGAGCAATTAATAAATATTTTTTTGAAACTGCATATTACTTAAATAAAGAGAAGACATACTCTCTTTTATTGCTTTGGGTATACCTTATATACTGAAGAGGGCATAATCTGTTGCAAATCTATACCATACACAAATCAGCCTAAGTACCAAAATTATGATATAAACTTAATGGAAAGGATCAAGATTGATGTCCAACCAACCACATTCTTTACCCACCTGGCAATTTCAGCCAAATCACTGGTACATTTACCAAATATAACACATGGAGAAATTTAGTACCAAATGAAATAATAACTGATGAAAGAGAGTCTTAAATGAAATGGATAATTTTTGTATTAGGATATAAATAAATGCTTTGCTATAGCAAAACCCTAAAAAAATTTAACGATTCCAAACTGTTAAATCTTTTTAACAGTATATTTTGGAAGATACATCTACAACAAAAAAGTAGCATTTCAAGATAAATTATTAATCTGGGATAATGATAAAGCTACATTATACAAAGGGCCGGGCAAGATACAATATATTTCATGTTATTTTGCTTATGCCATTTTGTCTCTTCATCATTGTTTATTGCTCTTTAGGGTCTCTCCATTCTGCTGCAAAACACTGGCTCTTCACTATTGAGCTGCACTGTCACCAGCCACATGTGGCTATTTAAATTTAAAATTAAATAAAATTTTAAATTCAGTTCCTCAGCCACACCACATTTCAACTACTCAACAGCAACATGTGGCTAGCGTCTCCCATCCTGGACAGTACAGTATACATATATACAATCTGACTTCAACTTATATTTCCAATCTTGTTTTTCACTGCTTCCTAAACATTTCTTCTGTGTCACTTTAAATAAAGGTAGATAACTTTACACACTTATTTTTCTTCATCAGCTAAAATAAACATAAGGGCTAGTACTGTGTCCCATTCTTGTTTTCCACTCTCCTTGAATCTTGCATGAAGCTTTGCATATAAAATCACCCAGTAAGTACTTGCTAATTGACCCTCAACTTGAATCTCATGTAAACAGATTAATATTGACTTGTGATCAACTACCATAACATTTCTTTAAAGGATAGATTTTAGATCTTAGCTGTGTTCTCAAATGCTTATATCTCAATTTATGTTCTTGCTCTCATAGGAATCTGGACTTAACTTTTGTAATGAAAATTAATGGAAAAGAAATGTCTTGATTTGTTGATAAGCCCTATAAAGTGAGAAAGAACTAGAAACTCAGACTAGCATGGAAACATTAAGATACTTAATGTGGATTACACAGAAACATCACTGGCCCGCCCTTTGGTAACTAGGCTGTCTTAACTTGGGATTCTGTCTATCTAAACTAAAAAAAATTCCAAAATCGAGAACCCCTATTAACTTTATATAAGGAATTTACTGCACTTTAAGTTTTGAAGTTAGATTATTTATTTTGGATGATAATGTGTGGAAAAAAGACTTAGCACACATTATGATTCACACATTCTTTGAAAAGGAAAAAAGGTAATATAAACTATAGTAAAACTTTAATTATTAGAGCTTAAGACTATCCAGTTAACTAGGGGCACCGGGGTGGCTCAGTCATTTAAGCATCTGCCTTTGGCTCACGTCATGATCCCAGGATCCTGGGATGGAGACCCACGTGGGACTCCCTGCTCAGCTGGGAGCCTGCTTCTTCCTCTCCCTCTGCCCCTTCCCCCCCTGAGCACGTGCACTTGTGTGCCCTCGCTCTCTTTCTAATAAATAAATAAAATCTTAAAAAAAAAAAAAAGACTATCTCGTTAACTAAAATTCTTCTGGTGCTCAACTTTTCAGACGGAAAGATAAACAGGAAGGTAGCGTGGATCAATGAAAAGAACAAGAGCCTAGAAGTCAGATTTAGGCTTGAACTCTGCCTTTGTCATTTACAACTTTAGGACTTCATAATGCAAATTAACCTTCGCCCATCATCACTAAAACTGAGCCAGTAATGCTGTGAGATAATATCTAGTATGGAGCCTAGTACGTAGCAGGTACTGAATGAATATTTCCTGAAAAACACCAAAGAAAACACAAACACAAAGTACCTATGTCCTGAGTCATATACACATTCAGCCAATCCCTAGATACTATTCACACCAATAGCTTCAATCTTATAAAACAATCATTAATATTTTGAATTAAGACATGAGTAAGGGAGCCACAGTTCTTTACAGAGCTGGCTAGATAAACATTTGCTCCGCACACCAAATTTTCCCTATAAATGGGTTTCAAGGTTTACGACTGGATAAAACTATTTGGAATGTCATCGATCACAGGTCCTGGCCTTGTTTTCCAATCTCGTTTCGCCAGGTATATAGCTCGCTAGTATTGTGATCCCTGCCTCCTGTAACCATTTCTAAAATTTTTAGAACACTTGGTGGGGAGGGATACTATTGATGTGGTATTACTGACACCCCAGAAACTCTTCTAGGAACCTTTTAAAATAACAACTGTTTTGTTTTGTTTTCCCCTCTAGAATAGGCCTCAACAGAGCTATGAAGCAAAGAAAAACATTTTCTCAGATCATAGCAGCTCTAAGAGTAGAGCTATTTGGGTTTTTGACTCCAACCAATTTGGTGCCAAGATAACCTCAACAAGCATGCTTTACTGATGTTAACTAAATGGGCAGGTATAAGATGTGTGGTAGGGTACTACCGGTCAATGCTGGTAGAGATTTCTTTTACCTTTTGGTATTTCCCTAGATACATGCAGAAAGAATGCAACTTAAAAAGCTGTTCCCAAGACTGCTACTCTCCCTAAATGCTGATAGATGTGCTACAGGAATAAGTATTCTGAAGAAAAATAAGTCTGGATAACAAAGTCAAACAGGTACCTTTATCGTAGAACCTCCCAGAAACTTAAATATATGTTAAATATATGTCTTATGAATTCTCAAGAGTGGGAGACTGAAACATTCCCCAAACTTAATTCAGTATGAAACATCATTCCCTAGTTACAGCTATTAATATCTTGTGGAATGTAGGTTTATGTTCTCCAAACTTCTCTGTAAGAAAACATCTTAGACTATAGACTCTGATTCAGTAGCATGGGTGGATCCAGAAATCTGGCTTAACAACTGCCCTGGATGAATGTTATCAAGGACCCTTGGGAAGTATTTAACCTAAACTTTTCTTAAAGGAATGGTTCTCAATTGAACTGAATCTGGGAAACTTCCAAACCACATACCCCTACAAAGACTTCCTCCTCCTAGTTTAAAAAGTTCCTCAGGTGATCCTGACACCCATTTCCCCCTAATCTCAGTGGAGAACTACTGCTGTAATCTGGTTCATGCTGCATAACCCCATATTTTTTGGCTGAAATGTGTTTGTTTTGTTTTGTTTTTCAAATTTGATTCTGGAAAATAAAATGGTAAACTCCCTTTAAAAGCTGTCTCTGTCAAAAGCAGCTGAAAAACTGAGCTAAGAACTAAAGTTTAATGCATATTAGGATTTTCTACCAGCCACTGCCTTCAAAGAGTAAGTTAATGGGCAGGGAAATAAAAAAAGACAGACTCAATCACTATAGAGTTTTACCAACTTTTAACTTTTTAAAAGTTTCACACAAAATCAAGTTTCACACAGTGGCATAATTTCACTCTTTTCACCCTGTCCTTAAGTGAAGAGGGAGCAATGGAACTGCAAATACAAATTTACACCTCCCCCAACTCTGACAGACCAATGGATCTCACACTGGATGTACTTCAGCGCTGCCTCTGGAGCTTCAGATACCTGGGCCCTCACAGGAGATTTTAATTCAGCAGGCCAACATCTTTAGCAGATGATCCCCACGTGAGTGTTTCATGGACCACAGTTTTCTTACCAGGTTAGATACTGCTGAGTATGAAATATCAGAAAAAGATGTGTGTTCAGTCCATGAACACTGTTGGGCAAATTGCCCAAAATCTCCCAAACTGTAAAATCAGAGTCATGCGAACTCTGGACAACAGTGCTGAGAAAAATACAAGTTATCTCTATTGAGGAATGTTTTCTTCCCCAAAAAAGTGGAAGAAAAGGACACGAAGAAATTACTAATGGGAAAGAGGTGTTGAATTACATTTCTTTACATTCTAAATTGTTTTATTTCATATATTAATGATAGTTACTTGTTATACTTTAATCAATGTTTTATAGAGAATTTTAATGGTTTAGAAACACATCAACTGTGGTTCAGTCACATCTACAGGGAGCCTAGTCATTTAGACAATAAGACAATAATCTAGACCTGCTTTGCCTTGGTGCAAGTATATATAAATTACAGGCAAATAAAATTAAAAGTGTTTCACGTAAAGTCTTGGAAGGCCCAACTTATGAAGTTAAGGTAAAAACCAAAGAGCATCGTATACTTTAGCATTTGCAGCAGTGAATGGAAAGAGTGCTCCGAGTCTCAAACTTAGGCAAAAGTCAAGTGCCATTACTGACTGGTAGAGGGAGTCTGCAACCAGTAAATGGCATTAGTTGCTTATTGCACTGGTTTGCAAACCTGACTGCACTTCAGGATTGCCTGGGAACTTTTAAGAAATGTAGGTTCTTGGTCCTATCCACTGAAATACCATCTTTGGGGAAGGTATCAGTCTAGTAAGAGGCCCACTGGAGAACTCTTAGTCTATAGGAAGTTGTCCCAGAAGTAACCAGACTAGTAAGGTTCATATAGATGGCTTCCTGGAAAAAAAAAAAAAAATCAAGCTGCTTCCTCTCCACATACTGCCTGGAAGCAGTTGACCTAAAATGTAACAAATGGAAAATCATCTATAAAGTTAGGAATCCTAATATTACGGGGAAATATTAAAATTAATAAGGGTGATGGAATAATGAAAAACATTTTTAAATTATTTTTCAGGAAGAGCCATACAAAGAGTCTCTTTCCAAAGAAACTATTAGAGAATAGAGAATAAATTATACAGGGAACGGAGTATTAGGCTAACATAATTACGGGACAATATTTTTAAAGTATATCAAAACCCTCACCACCTCTGAAACTCTATGAACTTTCTCAAATAATTTTCCCTGTTTCCTGTAATACTGTTAAGTTCCTTAAGGGCAGAGAATATACTTGTTTTATCTCCCACAGTACCATGACATAGCATCTATACAATTATTAATTTCATATGACATATTTTTAACTTGAAACTTCAACCTAAGTCAGCTGATACAGGTACTGTAACAGGAATGAAGTAAACCTGTGGGATACAGATTTCTGTATTATCTAGAAGCCCTTTCACGCATGCCTGTTCTGCTGGGAATGATCTTCAAAAGTCAGACGAAATTATCACTTCCTCTCCGAAGCCATCCCTGATTCTCCAAGTCAGAATTAATTTTTTTCTTCTTTGGTTATACCTCTGGGTTATAAGCCCATGTCACACTGATCTTTAAAGTCATATATTGTCCTAATATATTTTGAGCTCCTTGAGGGCAAAACCCTGCTTCTTAGTCATCGTTGTATCCCTGCCACCTGACATAGTGTTCTATGCATGTGAAGAACTTGATACATGTCTGCTGAATGAACGAATGAATGAATGAGTGAGTGGGTGAGTGACCACCACATGATACCCTGTTCTTTAAAATGTGCATCCCAAATTCAGGATCCACTCATGAATTACTTTGCTTACCCATTTCTTCCTTTCCTAAGACTGATTATTGCAAAAACTATAATTTGGAGAAAATACTTATCAAGCCATAAGTTCTATATAAATTACTTCAATATTAATAAAAAAGCAAGGTGAATGAAAATAATTAAGAGAAAAAAAACCTTTACCTTCTTGAAATAGTTGTCTGGCATAAGATGGTTCTCTGCCCTGGGGCTGGAAAAAAGCATAAATGCACTTCCTCACTAAATCTTCCCAGCCAGTTCTGCCGGCAGCTCTCAGGGAACTGGTATCAATAGAGATGATTTTACCTACACGAAGAACAGAAGTTTCCATTTGTGATAGCCTCTTGACATAAGTCATCCACCCATATTTCAAAATCGACGACTACATCTAAGAAATTTGCTGCTGTCCCTAAATGCTTAGTGGACAAATAAACACCGGACATTAATAAACACTACTATAGTGGACATTAATAAACACTACTAATTTTTTTTACATACGATAACAGTGTTATCACTTACATGATAATAAAAAACTATTTTGGCCTTGGAGTGTGTAATATGTTAGCATATCATATTCTAAAATTCAATTCCAGTCAAGTATTAAAATCATACCATAAAGACCTGAAGCTGCAGAGACTAACACAAATCCAGTTCCTCTGGTTTGCTCTGTGGATGCTACTCTCTGTATACTAATGACTGGATCACTTATTGGGAAAGGAGAGACACAGATGAAATATATGATTTTGGTTTAAATTAATTTCCAATAACTAAGTGAAAAGAATATGAGAAAGTAAGCAAAACTTTCCTTTTCTACCTCTTCTTGGGCCGTAGGCAATACTGTATTTAAGAGTAAAAAAAGACCAAGGGCAATAGAAGTTATATCAGAAAAAGGTAACAAGTGAGAGCATTAAGATTGGCTAGAAATTCTGCACACAGAACATATGCTTTATAAAATGTAGTAGTGATTTGCTATTATCATACTTGAACAAATTTCCTAGATGGCTATGGAAGAATTCAGGTAAATTACTCCTTAGTTAACCAGGGGCCAATTAATCCAGTTTGGGATTATCCAGATAAGTTTTATTTTTTTATGCAATCTTATATTAACACAAAATAATACAGGTAAGATATATACGTGTATAGAACTAGATTAATAAAATGAAAACCTGCAGACCCACCATCCAACTTCAGAACTGGAACATTACCTATACCATTCCATGATGTGTGTACTCCTCACTTGTCACATCCCTCTGTTTTTACATTCTCCTGGCAAGAGATATCTAAATTGTATCCCGTTTTTTTGATATTACAATCAATGCTGCTGTGAACACTGTCTACATTTTCCATGGTGCATGTGTGTGAGAGCTTCTCTAGGGTACATACGTAGGAACAGAACTGTTGAGTCATAGGTTATGTGAATATTCAACTTTATAACATTAAACGGTTTCTCAGAAACTTATATAAGAGCTACTGTTAATCCAACATCCTCTCCATCACTTGGGATATTGTCAGGCTTCTTTATATTTTACAATTAGTAGCTGAAAAATGTTTATGATCTAAATTTGTACTTCCCAATTAATGAGTTTGAGAATTTTTCATGTTTCCTCTTCTGTGAATCGCTGATTTGTCTTTTCCTTATCTTCCCTCTTCTCACAACAAACTCAAATCTGTTGTACTATTTGTGCATCTTCATTTTAACTAATTCCTTCTTTATGTTTTTTTACTTGGTTTGCTTGGAATTTATTAGGCCTCTTTAACTCAGTCTTGAATCTGATATATCTGAATCTGTCTGATAAGGCTGTTGCCCAAGTCTTGGCATAAATGTAAATAGTAGAAAGAAAAGAAATTTAAACTTAAAGAAAGGAATTTTGTTATTTAAGAATAATTTGGGAAAAGCCTGGTGAACACTTGACTGCAACTACAGACAATTCTGGATTTTCTAAGAATTATAATTATTTAATCTTTGTCTCTAATTACATCAGAGGTCAAGAGTTGGTTATAGCAGAGAATCGACTGTCACAGGATCTTCACATGCAACAATGCTGCTCAGATGTAATGACAAAGGGAGGTGTGTGTGTGTGTGTGTGTGTGTGTGTGTGTATGTATTCATGTCAGTACTAACCACAAGAGAGCAAGAGTCTAGAATTGCATGATCAGACGGGAGAAAGTGATAAAATTATCAGCAGTGGTAACAAAGGATTAGGTAATGCAGTGACTATCTTAGAAGAGAATCATGAATGGGTTGATTTAGAGTACCTCTGCTTGCTAGAGGAAAGTTTAACCAACCAACCAACCCACCCAACTAATAAGCCGCTGTTCAACATTTCTTGGTAGAGGACTTTTTGTTTTTTTTAAGGGATATGAACCACTTTTTTAAGGGACATAACTCTATGTAGTTAAAACTACTACTTCCTGGGGCACCTGGGTGGCTCAGTCGTTAAGCGTCTGCCTTCGGCTCAGGTCATGATCCTAGGGTCCTGGGATCGAGTCCCACATCGGGCTCCCTGCTCAGCGGGAAGCCTGCTTCTCCCTCTCCCACTCCCCCTGCTTGTGTTCCTGTTCTCGCTGTCTCTGTCATATAAATAAATAAAAAAATCTAAAAAAAAAAAAACAACAACAAAAAAACAAAACAAAAAAAACTACTACTTCCTAATACTTATTGCAACTAGTTTAAATTATTTTTTTATCTAAATCAATTTGATGATATAAAAAATGTTATTTACATTTTAAGAACACTTTATATTTCTTTGGCACTTCTCTATTTTCCTTATATTTTACATTTCCTCTGGTATCTGTTATGTAATAAGTGTATACAGTACAGTGATGTCCTTGTAATAGTGCTTTGGTGGAAGGCAATGCAATATAAAGGAAGAGTTCTATATTAGGGTCTATGGATGTCTGTTCTCAGCAATTAGCTGTATGGTTTTGGAAAAGTCAACATTCTATCCTTTGTAAAATGAGTGGGCTACAGTCTGTGATCTCTGAGGTTCCCTCTAGGTTTATAATTATTTTATGATTCAGAGCTTATTTTTTAAATTTGTACACATCTACTGTAAAATCAGTTATATCTAAGATTTTAATGCTGGGTCCTTGGTCAGAAACAAAACTACCAGTAATAACATTGTTACTATGGGAAAATACAGTCTTCTTTAAAATAATCCAATTTAAGGGGCATCTGGGTGGCTCAGTCAGTTAAGGGTCTGACTCTTGATTTCAGCTCAGGTCATGATCTCAGGGTCTTGAGATCAAGCCCCACATCAGGCTCTGTGCTCAGCCGGGAGTAGGTCATGATCTCAGGGTCCCTTCCTCTGCTTGTTAACGCTCTCTCTCTCTAAAATAAAATTTAAAAAACATAAAATAATCCAATTTAAGATTCAATGTATAGAAATGCAATATGAGGAAAAGCTGAATATATTGTTCCTAAATCATCCTCATAATATTTAGGCCTCCTTCGCCTCCCACATTTATTCAGTAATCTGACTTCCACTCTTTCCAGCAAGCTTTTGTTCTGCTCACAAGCCTTTATTTGGTTTTACTGACACAAAAGACCAGTTATATTTTTCAGTGGGCCCTATTTTTCCTCCATGCATTAGTATTTTTGGTTTTCAATATAGGTTATTCAATTTTTCCAGAGCTATACATTGGTGGAAAATGGAAAAGGACATGTAGATGGTAGACTCAAGAGGGAGGGAAGAAAGTTATGGTGAGGGATAATTACTATGCGCAGATGCTATATCTCCAAGTCCTAGACATTCTCTTTACTATACTCTATTATTCGTGCTAATTTATCCCCACCTACTCTTCAGTAAGAGCAGCTGGGAGCTTATCTTTAAAAACCCAAGAATAAAGCACACACCAGGAATATTATATTTCTGGGACTAAAAAACTAAGAAATATTGTAACAAATATTAATAAATGTTATAAGTAATGGTAAAGGTCAAAAAGTACATTAAAACTAAATTTTGACAAAGAATAAAATTCAGTAGAAATGATTTTTAAAATCTTGGTTTGCTAAAAAATATCTCTGTGGTATCTATCCCTATTTTAAAATGAGAGAGGTAATTGATACATAAGTAACTCTGATGTAAAAGTATGAAACTTGATGTGTTAAAGATAAGATTACATAACATATGCAAAATACCATAGAAAATTGTAAAAAACAGTAACAATTTGTTTTGGCTGAAAATCAAATCTGAAGTAGGCTTTTACAAAGAGGGCCTTACTTCCTGGCACTCACTTTTGGGCTCTACTGCCCTTCTTTCGGTTCCTCTAATGCACTTGTCTGTTTTCCCACAGGCCTTTGCAGCTAGCTCTCCTTCCTCAATCAGGAGTACTCATGCTGCATGGTGACCCTTCCTTGCCACCCCTGCCACACTTTGCAGAGCTGGCACCACCTCATCCTTTGGAGCTTAGGGCTCAAAGTCAGCTCCTCAGACAGGCACTGGTTAACCAGCTAATTTAAAAAATAGGTTTTCCCTCTCAGTTTGCCTTTTACCATCTCACACCTTTTCCATCATAAAATGTACCACAATTTGTAATCATGTTGTTGATTTTTGCTCAGCTATGTACACCCTGAGCAGTCACACATAGTGACAGGCACTTCTAGGCACTTAATTAGTATGTGCTGAATACATTTAAAAAAAAGGGGAAAGGAAAAAGAAATAGCCAGATACACTGAAGCATAATTTTTAAACCACCATTTATAAATAAATGTATTTACATCTATGCTGCCAAATTTCTTTAAAAATTTTATTCTATGATTATGAAAAATAATTTATAACCAAAACAAATATGTGAATAGTTATAATGTTCTCCCCAGCACCCTGCCCATGACAATGATTACAGCATCTAAAATGCACAAGACAAATGGGGCACCTGGCTGGCTTGGTCAGGGAGCGTATGACTCTTGATCTTGGGGTTGTGAGTCTGAGCCCCATGTTGGGTGTGCAGGTTGCTTAAAAGTAAAATCTTAAAAAAAATTAATACAATAAAATAAAAATAAAATGCACAAGATCAAGACCATCTAAAATATTTTCTGTATAAGAAGAGTGAACAGAAGCTGAATAGCACACAACAGAAGGACACAAAATTTTGGATGTAATTCTAAACTTTGCAGTTAATACCTGTAGTATCTTGCTTGGTCATAAAGGATTCTACACCTGTAATAGTTGGAGGCCGAGGTAATCGCCGTGCAATACAAATCAAACATGACTGGAAATCTGCCCAAAACAAGAAAGGGAAGTTGAAGAAAACAGGGCAGAAAACAGTTCACATCTATCATTTGCCATTAATGGTTTTCATAAAAACAACACGTTATAGGATCTGACGCAATACTGGAGTCACTCTGATCTAATAATACAATATTAGAGATAAAATTGCTGGTAACCAAAAACTGGCAGCTCCGGGTGGAGATCTAGTTAGCATAAATTATCCCTTTCGAATTGAATGTTCGGACATAAACCAGAGGAGACGGACACATCTCATGTACTTGGGTGGTAACAACTTGAAGAAGTAGTTTTCACTAGATTTAAGGAACACAATGATTTTTTAAATACAGTTTTTTGTCAATTTCCTATATTTATCAGTACTTAATGGCTACAAAGACTATTCTCATAACCACTGTGCAGATAATAATTACCATATGAGAAAAACATTTAACTCTTTCTGAAGAAGCAATTATTTTGCCCTTGATGGAGGACTTCATGCTTTAGGATCTATAATTTTTTCGAAGTCCCATTTCCAATTTTTTTGAGTGCTGCACACAATATCACACAGCTAAACATGAGCTTCAATCATATAAGACAGACTGGCACTGGCATGTGTATTTTGTAAAAAGTCCTCAGTTGACTGTGGCACCCACTTGTGGGTGAAACCTGCTACCTGCATGACCTTTTTTATATCCGGTTAATTTCTCATCTTTTACCTTCCCTGGTCCTTACTCTAGCTGCCAATCTGTGGTGTCTTCACTTAACTCAGACTAGCTCATGTGCAAAACTCATCCTCTGTCACATATTTGACTAATGCCATGTTGATACCATGTTCGTATTAGAGCTTCAGCTGTGTTTTCATCTGTTCATACGCTTTCTCCTTATAAATTACCTTGCATGGCCTCAAAAATGCTAACTCTATCCTCCAACGTTCCCCACACTCTAAACTTGAAACTTTCTAAAAATCAGAGCTGTTCAACAGCCTGCTGCATCTGGTACATTTCCAACTGGCAGCAGTTAGTTACGTCTCTTATTTCTAGGCAGCAAGTTGGTTTGAATTTGACATTTTAGTGGGAATGCCAGCTTAAAACTGAGAGTGGGGGTGTCTGGGTGGCTCAGTTGTTAAGCGTCTGCCTTCGGCTCAGGTGGTGATCCCGGGGTCCTGGGATCGAGCCCCGCATCGGGCTCCCTGCTCGGCGGGGGGAAGCCTGCTTCTCCCTCTCCCACTCCCCCTGCCTGTGTTCCCGCTCTTGCTATCTGCTATCTCTCTCTCTGTCAAATAAATAAATAAAATCTTAAAAAAAAAAACAAAAACTGAGAGTGTGGGGGCATTTTAAAGGGGTGATTCTAGATGTTGGCAATTTTTTTTCTTAAGTATTAGGAAATAACATAGTAAGCTGAATAGCCACTATGATACATAATATAGTGACCAAAAATACTATCTGAAAAGGCTGTTTATAATCAATTGCCTCCCTGATCTTTAAAGCCATGGAAAAAGCGATCAAACACCTTAAAATCACCCTTTGTTTTACCTTCTCCATCCTCTTGAATTGATTTTGGCTGTGACACAGTGAAACACTGCATGACTTCATACCGCTGGCAAGCTTCTTGGTTCTCGGTGCCTGGCTCATCTGGAGGGTGAATTAGCATCCTGCAGTTAAAGGTATGGCTATTTCGTCGTGTTGCCTCCTGAGGCCAAGGAACTCCATTTACTGTGGAAGAAAAACTGATTATATGGCCACGAATAGGGTGAAAAACTCTGAGGATACAAAAGACATACATTTAGCCATCTGCTTTATTAGATATTCAGATTAAAAGACAGATCTCTTCACATCTAACATTATCCTGAGGCAACAGAATACTTATCTTCCTTAGCAAATCTGAATGTCCACCAATTACAAAATTGTAAAATTTCTAAGAGATTGTATAGGATTTCTCCCCTCAAAAATAAGACCTTACATATTCCTAATTCATTAACAGTCTTTATAAACAGTTAAAGACAAAAACTAAAAATTAATAATTAACAGCTTACTACTCTTTTACTCAGATTTTTATAGCAGTTAATTAATGTACTTTTCCATTTATTTCCAGTTACACCCTGGAAATGAAAAAATGATTGGAAACCACAGATCCATTGTTAAGCAGGAGTTTTAACCTGGCAGGTATGTATTCTTAAGGATGGGCTTGTGAAAATGTGCACCTTTTTGGGGAGAGGATTCAAAGTTTCTCAAAGGAGACTGCGACTCAAAAAAAATATTTAGATTAGACAGAGACCAACCTTGGCTTCTTCAAACCATTTTTCTCACACTTTATTTTATTTGCACAGTTTATATGCAACAATGCCTCGAATATAGTGGGTAGTCAATAAGTTATTACATAAAAATTGGGGCGCCTGTTGGCTCGGTCAGTTAAGCTTTTGATTTTGGCTCAGGTCATAATCTCAGGGTCGTGAGCTGAAACCTGTGTCGGGCTCCACACTGGCATGGAGCCTGCTTAAGGTTCTCTCTCTCTCTCTGCCCCTCCCTCTCACTCCCTGCCTCTCTAAAAAATTAAAAAATAAAAAATAAGTTATTAAATAAAAATGATGTTAAAACATAAATGTTGCCTGATTTGGTATAACAAAACTGAATTCAGTTATAGAAAAGATGTCTGTACATTTCAAGTGATCATCACTATGTGATGGGTCACTATTTCCCAGTTAACAATGCTATATTCAAACCATGGTGGCAGTCAGAGGGTTTTTAAGACTCTTCTCTCGCCATTCCCAACAGTTTTTTTATTTTGTCCTCTTCACTGATCATCCTTCCTTTTTAGTATCTCATTAGCCTGTAACTGTTAGAGGAGATCATTGAAACAAACCTACACTGGAGGAAGGAGTCTTGGTTTTGCTATGAGCTAGCTGAGGTTTGGGTTAATTATCTTTGTACCATTTTTAAAATAAAGGAATCCAGGGGCGCCTGGGTGGCTCAGTCGGTTAAGCGTCTGCCTTCGGCTCAGGTCATGATCCCAGGGTCCTGGGATTGAGCCCCACGTCGGGCTCCCTGCTCAGCGGAGCCTGCTTCTCCCTCTCCCTCTGCCTGCTGCTCTGCCTACTTGTGCTCTCTATCTCTCTGTCAAATAAATAAATAAAATCTTAAAAAAAAAAAAAATAAAGGAATCCACTATATTATCTCTCAAGTCATTCATACCCTAACATTCTGTAACAAAACACATAAGACCCCTTGATAATTCAAATATCAAACTGGTGATCTTAACAGAAATAATCATTTCAGGCCCCCAGGTACTATAAACACACAACTACTCTTTTCAAAGAAGAAATAAAGCTTCCATTCTATTGAGTGAACAATACAGAAAATAAAGTTACAGATAAACATTTTATTTGCATGTGTGGTTTAGTTATATAGAGTTTCTAGTCAAGGCCCTCCCCTTACTTTTAGAGCACACACAGGCAAAGGAATAGGCACAGGGTTTAGCAAATGGAACAGAGGTTGGAAATCAGATCCCGTCCATCCTCTCAGCTGGGCTCCTTTGTAGCAAACAATCTGTCCAACCATACTTGAAACTTCTGAGTTGAAGCCACTTATATCCAAAAATGTCCATTTTAATACATATAAAATATGACCGTATATTTTTCCCTCCCTCCCTTTTTTCTTTTTGAGCAGGGTGGTGGGAAGGATATACATTTATCTCTTTCTTGGACATAATCAAAATTGAAAACAAAGGTAATTTCAAGCAGAAGCTTCTAGTGGCAAGGCACCTGACTGCTCTGCTTCTTACTACTGTCACATGACTAGGGCATAACGAGAGGAACAGGATAAAAGGAATGCTCTCTATCAGCTATTTGATGATACTCACCCTTCATATTTACATATCAGGCTGAAATTAAATTTAAAAATATTTTTAATATGTTGTAACATATTCTAGAATAATACTATGTATTATAAATATAATAACCATATAATGGAAAAAAAGCTATAGAGAGTTCATATTCTTTTAAAAAACACATTGCTTTGTACCTAGTGATTTTGGGAGCAGATTCTTCACAAATTCTGCATGATCCCCCACATGCAGTATGCTGTAGACACTGGTATTCATTAATTCCTCCTGATTGTAACCCAAGTAGCTGGTCACATTCTCTGACACAAATACAATTCTCCCTTCACAGTTCACAACAAAGAAAAATCCATCCAAAGCCTGCAAAGCCAAAAAAACAAAAAAAGGATTAAGAGATTAGGAGGTTAAAAAAATAAAAGAAAAATAAACATATACATTTCTCTATTGAAAAAGAGATCAGAAATATATGTCAAGTTAAAAGAAAAAGGGAGCCTGAATAGAAGACTTAATATTGTATGTTTTCTGTAGAAGGGGCAGGATTTTGAAACAGACTGTACAGTAATGTACAGCAGGCATGAATGAGTGTATCAACCCTCTTTCTTAGAGAGAAACTTTATGGTAGCAGATGTGAAGCAAGTAATTGATATTCACGCAGTCATAAACATCTCTAAACTATAGGTTAAGACCTGGTCTCTACCCTCAAAGAACTTGGGGTATGGTGGTAGAGAGACATAAATATAATAAAATACCAGTAATGCAGTGTCAGAGTCATACATCAAATATTCTACGAGCACAAAGAAAAATACCTAACTTGAGGTTGGGATGGGGGACAAAGAAAAGCTCTTTACAAACGACACAGTGGAGGAGCAGAAGAGGAATGAGGGAAGAACATTCTAGGCAGAGGGGACAGCATGGTACATGAAGGAACAAAAAGAGCAGTTTTGAGTTGCTGGAGTACATGGTACAAGACAGGTTCATGGCAGGATATAAGTCTGGAGAGGTGGACAAGAGCCAAATCACAGAGGGCCTCCTATGCTCTGATACGGAGCTAGGGGTCTCCAAAAGGAAATGTATATGCCCTAAGGGGAGCATTAAATCTTAGAGGTGAGGGAAAAAGAATCTATTTATAGTGTAATCTAAAATATAAAGAAGAAATTAACATTAGAAGGAAGGGAAAAATGAAGGGGGGGAATGAGAGAGGGAGACGAACCATGAGAGACTATGGACTCCGGGAAACAAACTGAGGGTTTTAGAGGGGAAGAGGGTGGGGGATGGGTTAGCCCAGTGATGGGTATTAAGGAGGGCACATTCTGCATGGAGCACTGGGTGTTATACGCAAACAATGAATCATGAACACTAAAAAAAAAAAAAGGAGAAATTAAGCTTAATAAACCATATTGACACCCTGATACCTCAGCTCAGTTCAGATAGTCACATATCACAAACCATGGAATCCTGAGAGAAGATCCAGAATACAGTGGTTGATAGTGGTACCTTACTTATTTATAATCTTTCCACTTATTGTAATATATTGCAGTTTACTTGCTATAGGATATGTATAAGAAATAAAAAGACCTTTAGAAAGTAGAACATTTATAGGATTTTGTAACAAGATGTAAAATGACCATGAAAATCCTTTGTATCACACATTAAGTGTGCTAATTATCTGTGGCAAAATTCTTAAAAGAGCTAACAATGTCACAGGCGATTCATTTTTCTTTTTAAAAAAGGCAAGCGTCCCAAATTTGCTGACCTTTTCTATGATGACAAGTGGTTGTGGTAAGTTACCTAGCAGATGTTTTCCAAATAACAAACACACTTAATTTTGTCCCTCCAGGGTAAAGATAAAATTTAAACAATGAATAAGAAGTAAAGTGTCTTGGGCGCCTGGGTGGCTCAGTTGGTTAAGCGACTGCCTTCGGCTCAGGTCATGATCCTGGAGTCCCTGGATCGAGTCCCGCATTGGGCTCCCTGCTCGGCAGGGAGCCTGCTTCTCCCTCTGACCCTCCCCCCTCTCATGTGCTCTCTCTCATTCTCTCTCTCTCTCAAATAAATAAATAAAATCTTTAAAAAAAAAAAAAAAAGAAGTAAAGTGTCTTTCAGAAAGACACTTATCCTATAGAGACAGCATGTGAAAATGCATGTTCTGAAATGTTACTGCAGTTGTGACTTTGTCGCCAAAACGATGAGAATTACTTGTAAAATTTTCTTCTTAGTTTAAAAATTTAAAAATAGGACTTTCTACCTGCTCAAAAATCTTCAAGTTTCAGTGGGCTTTAAACTCTTTTTTTTAATGTGAAAATGCAACACCTTTTGATTACTTTGGAAGAGTCACTGTTTGAGATCAAGGAAGATGGAATTTCAATAAAAACCTAGGGATGTGATTAATGATCTAAAAACCTCACCCCTAGATAAAACTTTTGCCAACCTATTTCATGTTTAGAAGAGCACAGGAAAGCACCCTCATTTCTAACTTTTTTTTTTTTAAGTCAGATTAGCTATAAATTTCAGAGCAGGTGATCAATACATATTATTTGCCTTGCAGTTTATGTGAAAATAGGAACAATGGAAATACAGATATATCAATTTTTTTAAAAGTAGACCTAAAAATTATTTAAATTGTTCTTAGTTATTAATTGAATCAGTATAAATACAATTTTACTTAATTTTTGGTCTCTTAAAAGAGTTTAATAAAGAATAGTGTGGGTATAACTGTCACAGTTTAGAGCAAGAAACAGTATTGACATCAAAGACAGGCAAGCAAAACCTAGTTGTTCCATGGAGAACCTACTGCAAGGGCCACACTACCCAGCCTCTTTAGCACTACTTCCTCCCTTTTATCACCTAGTTTTCAGGGCATCCTTCTTGGTTCCTCCCTCTCTGCCTCCCTGGTGACCCTGTCTATCCTCAAAGCCAGTTACTCTCTCCCTTGCTTTCTTCACTTTCCATGTCTGTTTCTGGGTATCTCCGGAAGTTGCCTGTTATCTGCAGAGGGAATGGGAGAGAATAAGACCCATTTCTGGGATCATTTCTGTCCAGTCTGAAGACTAGCCAAAGGTGGGCTCAGCATCCAGCACCAGAAAGACCTATGGATTCACCTGGACTATTTGCTGCAATTATTATTAAAGTATTTGCAAAATCCAAAGGACTTAAAAAAAAGTTCTCCTTCATTGTAGTAGGACTGGAGTCCCTGTAGTATCCTTTCCACAGACCTCCTGGGGTTTCTCCAAGTTCTCCTCCCATTGACTGTACCTGACTTCACTGCCAGGCTGGGAAGTTATTCTAGTAACTGGCCTCTGGAATAGGTAGCTGATCGGTCTTACAGGGAGTATAGAACTTTCACCGGGTCTCTGCTTGGCCTCAGTTACATGGACTCGTTGTTTCCTCTGTGAAGTCTGGGGCATCATATTTCTTTTGAGCTTCCCCAGAAAAGGCTGGCTTGGAAAACAGGTCTACAAAGGCTCCCTCATGGTTGCAGAGTTGTCCTGCTGACCCTACCCCTGGGATGCAGACAGTCTGTCTCTTGCTGGAAATGCCTTCTTTTTTTTTTTTTGCTTTTTAATTACAAATGATATATATACTTAAAAAATTGCTTAAGTATGAAAATTAAATAGTAGAAGATCTGCCAAAATCTCACCCCCAAGAGACTGGTAACATCTCAGGGAATATTCTTTGAGACTATTTCTATGAATATACAAACATCTCTAATTTCTTCAAGTATGACTGACTAATATAATCTACTGATACTCGCTCTTATTCTACAAGTTTCCCTCATATGTTGTGCATATAATTAACTTCCAAGTGTGCTTTTGGGAAGAAATCTTCCTGTTTTTCCACGCCCTGGCAGCCAGTCTTCCACTGAGCTGCACTCAGATGATAACAAGCGTCCATCCATTCAGCACAACATCAGCAATCTGAGGGGTTATCTCCTGACCCCCCAGTGTCTCACAGCAGGGGTCCACAATGGCCAAGGCTTCCCACAGGGCTTTGGCTTTACATGACCCCACAAACTTCACTATCACCTACGTGCCAGACAAAAATTCTGGAGATAAAACACACAATTCTTAACAATTCTGTAGTCTCTGAATGGAAAAAGACAAGTACACATAGTTATAATATAGTACAAAGTATAATTCAAAAAGGTTATGCACAGAGTGAAGCACTCGAAATGGGCAAAGGAGCGACTGCATTAGGTACGGACTCCTGGGAGGAGGACACACTATGCACGAGCGAAGTCTTGAAGGACACAGAGTAGTAACTCAGGTGGATGAGGGATGGAAAGGACATTCAAAACAGAGGAAACAGCTCAGAGGTTAAAAACAAAATCACCTTGTATGCACCTGTTATATTTGTGTTATTATAATGGTAAATGTGTTTTTTTAATCTTCAAGAAAAGCAAAAAAATAAAGAATTTATTCTAAAGGCGATGGGCATTTTCTTGAGCACCATGATTTTAAGCACAAGAGTGACATGATCTGCTTTTACAAAGATCCTTCTGGCAGTAGGTTTGGCATGCAGACTGGAAGCAAGAATAGTTGCAAAGCTATTGTGACACTCCAGTTCCATGAGAACCTGAATTAAGGCAATGGCAGTGGAAGTGGTAGGAGAGAATTTGACACAGGCAGAACAAACAGCATTTGGTGACCTCTAGCAGCTGTGGGAATGAGGATTTGGGGTTGATCCTTCATTAATGACGTAAGGGTTCTAGTAGATAAGTGTCTTTCCCTGAGAAAGGGGACCAAGGAGTAAAGAAATCTGCTCTTTATTATTTTTTTTACTTTTTTTCCCATTTTTAAGCAGGAGGTAAGAGGACAGATTAAAAATTTAGTTTTAGAGGCGCTTGGGTGGCTCAGTGGGTTAAGCATCTGACTCTTGATTTCAGCTCAGGTCATGATCTCAGAGTCATGAGACTGAGCCCCGCATTGGGCGTACACTGGGCATGGAGCCTGCTTAAGATTCTCTCTCTCTCTGCCCCTCCTGCCCCTGCTGTCTCTCTTTCTTCCTCTTAAAAAAAAAAAAAAAAAGTTATATTTGAAATGACTAAGCAACATTTAGATGGGGATGTTCAAAAGGCAGCAAGATAGAATGAAAGAGAAACTGAAGAGAGATCTGAGCTAAAGTTAGACATTTGCAATTTACAGGTACATATGGTATTATTTGTTTTTTTGTTTATTTGTTCTTAACTACAATCATCTTTTTCCCTTCCAAAGAATATCTGATTTCCTTCGGGGAGTTACTTTTTCCCCATCAAATAAGGTCTCGTGAGATTCTTAATCAGGCCATTGGGAGACTTCCAACTTAAATGGGAACCTTGAGGAGAATTGCAGACAGAACGAACATAGGTGGAATGCATTCATTCTAGCAGCAGGGCACTGTCCAGATGGGTCTTTCTAAAAGACCATTTGTATCGTATCTGCTTCCTAGCCTCCTTAAGATGCCTTGGTTTCATCTTATTTCCAAGCATTGTTCTGTGATATCCAAATAGCACTCCAATAAATTCACATGTACTAAATTTAGTCAGAATTGGTGTCGCTTGAAAACCAAGAAGCCTAATTGGTAATTTATACATGCTTACATGTGCACATGCATACCTGAATATATCACAGGACACAGACATAGATGAAACTGCCCAGGAAATATGCACAGAAAGACAAAAGGAAAAGAGGCAAGGCCAGAACCCTGAAGGATGCTAACATTTAAGAGGCAGGTGATGAAAGAGAAATCTGAGGGAGAGGCTGAGGAGTAGCCAGAGAGGAGATAGTTCTGTCAAGGAGGCAACAGGAAGAGTTTTAAGAAAGAGGGATTGGGTGGTGAATGGTGTCAAGAGGCACATAGCAATGTAAGGAATGGCACAAAGTGAGGTAAGGAGGCCTGAATGCATGAGCAAGGAATTTTTCTTGGGAAGCAATGGGAGATAAAGAGCTAGAGTCAGATAACGTAGAGCTTTGAACAGGAGGCAGAGGAATTTAGACAGCAGAGAGCAAGAGACAATGAGGACAATATAAAAAAATGCAGAAGTACTTACTATGTGTCAAGCAACAAATATTTGTTGAATAAATAAAGTCTAATTCCACTCTCCCTTTAAATGTGAGGAAATTACCTCACATTTATCTTCATCTGAATATCTTCATTCTTAACTCATGCTACTTTATGTTTAAAAGGGGAGGGGAGGGGATAACTGGAAAACTGCATGGTGAGAATTCCACATAGAATGGTTGATATTTGGTTACTTTTTAGATGTGCACATCTTCCATCTAAGCAAGTCCCTCTAGACCAATGCTGCCAAAGAGTACTTCCTGTCATTACAGAAAGTTCTATATGTGTGTGTCCAATACAGTAGTCACTAACCACATGTGGGCACTGAGCATGTTAAACGTGGCTGGTGAGGCTGAAGCATTGAATTTTTATTTTATTTAACTTTGAATAGCCTTGTGTGGCTAGTGGCTATCTTACTGAATACTGCAGCTCTAGATTGCAGCCTGAATGAATCCAAGGAGTGTCATGGTGGCTTTTCACCACTTCTCCTAGTTGCCCTGGATTAGACTCTATAAAGTTTAAGGTGATGAGGATGAGGTTGGGGGATACAGAAGAAGGCACAGGAAAAGTTGCTGATGGAGTCTGTAAAAGTTAGGAATTCTATTTTGCAGTCTGTTTCACATATCTATAGCTCATAAATAAAAATACTATTAGCTCCTTGAAGTCAAGAACCTAAATATATTTCTAATCTGAGGTTCTGGAATTTCTTTTTCCTCTTTGAAAATGCTTGCCCGATGATATCTAACTCATGTGTGATGCTGTGTCACAGCTTTCCTTGATTTCACAGTGGTTTTCAGGGTAATGATTTCATCAGCTAAAAGAAATAATTCCTACTCTGTTTTCTTTTTATAGTAGCTTCAAATGGACGTTTTCCTGTCATTTTCACTTCATGTTAAAGTGTTGTGGATTCTCTCACACAGTGATAATGAATGTTTATATAAATTAAAGTAGCAGTAGTAATATTCTCTGTCTCTAGTTGTGCTGTGTTCAGTTTGTTGATAATCTGCTTGCTGTCCGTATTGAAATCTGTGGTTTCTGAAGAACCTGTGATGAAGCTAGGATTTAAATGATCACCATTTTCCTACAGGAACCCCAGAAATCTTAAGAACCTGTACACCTTATACTAATTAGTATCTCAAAGGACAGTATATGCAGAAAACAAATTTAATAAAATATTTAATGAATTGAAAGGAGTCCGGAGGCTAGTTTTAAACCTAGGGCACTGAGAAGGCAGACAGAACTTACACAGAAAAACTAGAAGATATGAAAACACTAGCGTACTAACATCCTGTAGGGTAGAGGAGATAGGCAGTAAATGCTAGGACAGATCAGGTCTCCAGGAAGGGCCCAGGGTAACCAAGCAGTGGGCCAGTGACAGGTGCCAAGGAGGGCAAAGAAATGGAAGTTGGAAATGAACCAAAAGTGCTTTTCTTTAATATATTTTCTTCTAATAGCTTATATTTTAAAATTTCAAGATACAGGAAAGTTGAAAGAATTCTGTAGTGAACATCTGTATGTTCACAACCTAGATTCTACCACACATTTTTACTATACTTGTTACAACACTGTTTCCAAAATATGGTCATGTGTCATGCAATCAATTTAATAGATTATGAAAAGGATAGAATAAAAACCATCAGACTCTATCACATGTGGTTAGCTCTCCCCTCCCAGTTATATGTGTGTGCATGCGCTCACATGGTAGTCATTTCTATCCAGTTTCAATGGCCTACGTCTTTTATATTTTAGAATTCTACAAAATACGTGCCCATTCCCTTAATAAAAATCATCAAGACCGATACTGTAAGTAACAAAGTGCTTGTGTCACATGGAGGGAAAATGAAGAACTTAAGATTTTGAGGAGGAACTGCTACTAGGAGAGCAAAAAATACATAGCAGCCTGTGAAAAATATAGGAACAGAGTATGTGAAGAGGTGAGAGCAAGAAGTACGTATTTAGGTGTCATTCCCCCCAGAGATGAAAGGTAAAGCAAAGAGCAGACAAGAAATTTCTGGGGCTGGAAAATCAAGAACTGAATTCTCAGAATATTCTCATATTAGCAGTGTTGGCAGAGGGAATTATGGATAATAATAAAAGAAACAGAGGAATTAGTTGGGATAATAGGAAAAAATGCATAGGGGAGCTAGAAAATAAAGAGACCTGTACATGTCTGAGTTGTTAGAAAGACTTCACCAGAAAGGAGGGCCTTCAAGTAGGACAAGAAAAGGAGAATTTATTATATACACAAAATATATTAAAAATATATAAGCATAAGTGTGTATATATATACTTATATATGTATGTATACACATATACACATACATATAGGTGTACAAATGAAACTAGGCCTAGAGACAGAAAGGCATACTCTGCGGGGACTGAGTGTGTCCAGACACATGTGTTCTTAAACATTCATGTATGAGAGGGAGCACTTAAGGTGATGAGCCTGCTTGGAAACAAAACATCTGCGTTGAGAACAGAGGGAGTGAGGATTAGATACGAAAAGCTGGGGAGAAAATTACACAGTAATTACAAAATAATTCAAGTTTAAAAGTTCTTCATTTAAAAAAGTTTGGTAGAGGGCTGTTAAAATAGTAAGTTTTCTGACAGTGTTTACATAAACAATTAAAAATTTTAGGAAACTTTTCAGGAAAACACCTACTGCAATAAAGTGAGGCATCCCTTACTCAAAAGTGAAATTCTATCATAGACAGATAGCACTAGGGAGCTAAATAATTCTAATGTTTTATAATCCCGATGAATCCCAACCTCCCCAGAAACAAATGGCAGTCATCCAGTAGGTTTCAGTTTTCCATCTGACTATATAGAATGCCTTCATAAAGTCCTCATATTTATCATTCACATTTAATTCTGAAATAGCCACAACTGTCAAAACAGGTTACAAAATAAAATAATTATTAAAGGTTTTCTTAAAACTTACTTTGTTTTATAATTTATTAATTGGAAGTAAGACATAAAAGATAAAGAAAAAACCAAATTGGCTTAGACCAAAGATTTTGATCTCTTTATGACTCAGTGAGAACAGCTACCTCCAAAAGAAGAGGTCCGAGGGATTCCTTTTCTATCACTCCCTGACTGCTGGACGAGATGTCTGACTTCTGCACTTCATCATCGGTTGTGGATTTCTCTATAATAAAGAAACAAAAAGTCATACATCCAAAAAGGGCGCATTTCCATGATGGCAAGTTTGTGAAGACATAGATTCACCTGATTTAAGATTCAAATAATACTTTTTTATTATCTAGGTGATATTTATTAATACTATTATCTAATCTTAATTATACTCATTTTATGGATGACAAAATTGAGGGTCACAAAGGTTGAGTAACGTGTCTCAAATCATATAACTAATAAGTGGCAGCAGGAGAATGTGAATTGTGACCTATTAAGTCCAGTGTTCCAACAATGGGAAAAACGGTATAAATATACAGCCTGTTGAAAGAGTCTACACTGAAAGTTTTTAACAAATGACTAAATTGTAGAAGAATGATGATTTCCTCCATTTTTCTTTAGCCTTTTCTGATTTGATCAATTGCCACTGAATAAAGAGTGAACAAATGCTTTTTCCTTTTGTGAGCCTGCATGAATTAGCTAACCTTTCACATTCATGTCATGGCGATCTGATTGATAAACCCGTAACTGCTAAAAGATCTGGAGTTCTTTTGTGCAGTGATGTTGAAAAAGCCATCCATCATCTTAAAGCAGCACCATACTTAAATACGTTTCCAATCTGTCAAACTAGTTAGTTCGTCAGCCAAAAACCGAACGTGGTATTATTGAATATAGAGACTCATTTTTTTCACTTTAAAATATGAACTATTTCATATATTCCAAAAAAATACAGAAAATGACATAGCATACATTCACATAGCCATCATTCATTTTTCACAGATGTTAACATTTGCTTCAGGTCCTTCCTTTTTAAAAAATAAAATGCTGCACATAGAACTAATGCTCTGCCACCATTCTTCCTCTGTTCCTTTTCAGAACTAATCAATATTCTAAGATCAGCATAATAATTTCTAAGCCTGTTTTTATTATTTAAGTACACATGTATGATTTCATGAACAATATACTACTGTTCTGTGTTTTCAAGTTTACATAAATATATAGAGACTTTTCCAACTTACTTTTGCAATTCAATATTATGTTTGAGATTTAAGCACATTGATATAGATTTGATTCATTCATTCGAACTAGGATATAGTATTATGTCATATAAATAACTCACAGTTAGACTTCCTAGTCCACTACTGACAAACCTTTGACCATCACATACAGTGCTGTAATAAACTATTTTCAGTATTTCCTTTTTTGTACATGTGTGACAGTTTCTTCAGGGTAAATAGTAAAAGTGAAGTTACTGGATCATATAGGGTCTGTGCATTTTTGACATTATTAAGTTTGGGGCACCTGGGTGGCTCAGTTGGTTAAGTGTCTGCCTTCAGCTCAGGTCATGATCCCAGGGTTCTGGGATCAAGTCCTGTGTCAGGCTCCTCGTTCAGCAGGGAGCCCGCTTCTCCCTCTCCTCTGCCCTCCCACCCCCCATTCATGCTCTCTTGCACTCGCTCTCTCTCAAATAAATAAATAAATAAATAATATCTTAAAAAAAAAAAAGTGCTAAGTTTGACAGACTGCTCTCTAAAGAGAACGTACCACTAGCAGTGTCCAAGGGTTTTTGTTTTTCTGCATCCTCACTGGCAATTGATGTCACAATTTCTTTTTTTTTATTTTTGTGAATCAGGTGTAAAATGTCATCTCATATAGTATATTATAATAACAGCTTTACTGAGCTACAATTCACATAGCATACCATTTGTGCATTTAAAGCATAAAATTCAATGATTTTTAATATATTCACAGAGTTGTGCAACCACCATCACAATAAATTTTAGAACATATTCATCACCCAGAAAAGAAACCTCGTGTCCTTTAGCAGTCACTACCCATTTTCCCAATACTCCCAAGCCCCAGGCAACCACCAATCTACTTTCTGTTTCTATGGATTTGCCTATTCTGATCATTTTATATAAATGGAATCACACAATGTGAGGTTCTTTGTGGCTGGCTTCTTTTGCTTAGCATGTTTTCAAGGTTCATCCATATTGAAGCATTTGTCAGTACTTAATTCCTTTTTGTTGCCAGATAATATTCCATTGTATAAGTATACCTCATTTTACTTACCCACTGATCAGCTGATAGATATATGGGTTGTTTCCACTTTTCAGCTATTTATGAATAATGATGTTATGAACATCTGTGTGCAAGTTTTCGTGTGGACCTATGTTTTCATTCGTCTCAGGTATGTACCTACAAATGGAATTGCTAGACGATATAGTAACTCCATGTTTAACATTTTGTGGAACTACTGGACTATTTTCCAAAGTGGCTGCACAATTTTATTTTACATTCTTACCAGCAGCGTATGGGGGTTCCAATTTCTCCCATCCTTACCAACACTTGTTATCTGTTTCTTTGATTATAGCCATCCTAGTATCTCATTGTGGTTTTGATTTGCACTTCTCTGATGGCTAATGATATTGAACATATTTTTCCTGTGCTTATTAGTCATTTATATGTCTTTGGAGAAATGTCTATTCAGAGCCTTTGCCCATTTTTTAATTGGATTGTTTATCTTTTTATTATTATGGTATAAAAGTTTCTCATTTAGTTCTAAGATGTACTTCCTTCATCAATTCGTATGTTTATGACATTAAGACAGGTTTTTGTTTTTAAACATTAGTTTGCAAAAAAACATAAACCATCAAGTTCAAGTAAATTAAGTAACTATGTGTGAAAAGCACAACATCTAAAATTTTAGGCAAATCGTAGGGCAAGAGTGGCTATGGGACCTACTTTCTGGCTTAAGAAATGTGAACAGAAATGACATGCAATTTCTGGGTCTTATCCTTAAAAGGAAAGAAGCATGTCTTCCCATTTTCTTCTTCCCCCTTCCTGTCAGCTGGGATACAGACAGGTGAGCCATGTCTGACCATCGAGGTAATGGCACAGCAAAAAAGACGGAAGGAATCCCAACCTCTGACACATACCTAGACTATCTTGTTAAAGCCACTGTACTTTGGGCCTCTTGCTACAGTAGCCTAGCCTATATCCTAACTAATACATTCTGTATTTCTCAATAACATGTTTATTTGCTGTATCTTGACTATGTCCACGACAGACATTATTGACATGCTATCATGAAAAGTAAGACTTGAACTTACTTACATCAACCTTCTACATACACATTTCTCCCTCCTTCCATCCTCCCAATATAGTTAAAACAATTTTTAGAGCAATCAGTATTTAACGTCTATGTTACTATGGCTACATAAATATACTTCACAAATGAGCCAAGGTGTGTGCTATAATTTATGTTTCTTATATTTTGTGATTTAGTTTTGTTTAGTTTAACTCATCTCTAAACTACCCCCAAGAGTTGAAAAATTCCTCTCAATTTGGTCAGTCATCAGATACTCTGTTCCATTCTTTTTTCTATGGAAATATACCTCCTGAAAACCCCCCTATCCACCTGCTCCAACTGGGACTGGCTACGTTTTTAGGTTGATGCACAACTGTAATCCTGGGTCTCCTTCTACCTTTCCTCTGTTAAGACTCTATGGTTTCCCTGGATTAAGATCTTATGCCTTTCTTTCTTGGTTTACTACCTTGGTTTTGATAGGTATTTCTGAAAAAAGATAACTTTTCAACTGAGGCTCTGAATGTCTGAAAATATCTTTATTTTGCACTCATACTTCATTTGGATGCACACAGAATTCCAGGTTTAGAATTCTCATTTTTTAGTACTGTTATTCAGAAATCTGGATACATTCTGAATCTAGTGTGTGCCCATTTTTTCTCTCTCTCGTTTTTTCTCTCTAGTGTCTGAAAATTGTGCATTGGTGTGAGGTTTTTTTTTCCTTCTTTCTTTTTTATTCACTATGAGTGCTTTCAATCTGGAAACCCACATCTCTCTAATTCTGAAAAGTGTACTGTTTTGTTTTTGTGTTATTACTCTTATAATTTCCTCCCTTCTATTTGGTTTGTTCTCTATCCCTGGAATTAATCAGACGTTACACTTCCTGAACTAATCCCATACATTTCCATCTTTCCCTTGTTTTCCATTGCTTATCTTTTTATTTTACTTTCTAAGGGATTTCCTCACTTTATCTTTCAACCCTTCGTCTATTTTTTCAATAAATACTCACAGAAAGTCTACTATGTAGCCAGGACCCATTTTAGGTATTGAGGACACAATGATGAACAAACAAAAATCCTTGCCCTCATGGAGCTCTAGTGGGAGTAGGCAGACAATAAACAAATAACACATGTAATATGTTAGATGCAAAAACACTGTGGGGAAAATAAATCAAAGAAGCTATAGAGGAGTGAGTGTGTGTGTTAGATAGGATAGTTATGGACACGTTCATTGAGAAGAAATATTTAAACAAAGACTTAAAAGGGGTGAGGGAGTGAGCCTTGTATATACCTGGGAAAGAACATTCCAGACAAAGGGAACAGAAAGTGCAAATACCTGAGGCAGAGAGTGCCCAAAATGGTTAGACATAGGGTATGAGTAGGCAAAGAGTAGAAAACAAGGTAAAGAGGTAAAGTTTATTTCAGCTATCCTGATTTAAGTACCAAAAGTTATTTGGTGTTTTGAATGTTTTATACCATCTTATTATCATTTCATAGATGAAATATCTTCCTTTTTGTCTCTGAGGGACTGCTGGATGGTTTTAAGTTTTCTTCTGCTCCCTGCATTGTCTCTGCTTTCTGAGTTCCTATTTTTCAGTTTGCTTGATTTGTGCCTTTCCTTTTTCTGTTTCCTTGATTACAGCCTTTCCTCAAATATCTGGATTTTTATTCATATTAAAGAGTGAGGTACTAAAATGCTGACTGGCAGCTCTGTGAATAGAGGGGGCAAGACAGAGAATGGATTTGTCCTGTCGGTCAGTGTCTATGTGTCTTTTCCTTTGGGCTGCTCAGTGTGCCCAGAAGAGTCCTCCCACCTCTGACTTAGGGAGTATGAGTCAGGCTGTCAGGGTTTGAGACCAAACAGCAAGGAGACATATAGCCTCTTACTGGCTCTCCCTTTGCAGACTTAAAAATACCAGCTTCTCCCCTCTGCTCAATCAGCTGTCACTAGACTATCTACTTTCCAGCTTATAAAATCTTAAAATCCTATCACTTTAATCATTATAAATATATTTGTTTATAATCTTTTCATATTGCTATTCTTAATCTGAAGTTCTTTGGGGTCTATTCCTTCTGTTATTTGTGCTATTTACTGTAGATTATTTCCTCGTACGTTATATAAATTTTTAGCATAAAATCACCCTGAGAAGCACTTTTTCTTTGGGAATGCCTTGGGGCCAGGTGTGGGAGCGTTCCTCCAAAGTGCTTTGCCTTTGTATCTACTTTAATTCTTTGCGAGGGGTTTTGTGGTGTGGGGTCCTCAGTAAATATGGATAGTATATATGTAAATCATAAAAAAAAATATCAGGATCTTCTTATAGGAGACTGTTCCCCACACCCAGAGCCCAGAGACCAGCTTATTATCCAGATGGAGGGATTTTCCTATAACTGAGCTACCGTCTTTCAACACTATGCCAGAGCTTCAGGTCTGATACCACAACTTGTCTCTTGACTCAATCCCCTAGGATACTAGGTTCTTTAACCTCCCAAGGCAACAAGTGTTCAAGTTAAATTAATAAGACTTGTTGTTGTAACAAGAGGCTCTCAGATTCACTTTCTAAAATAAAGACCATCTAGGGGTGCCTGGGTGGCTCAGTCGTTAAGAGTCTGCCTTCGGCTCAGGTCATGATCCCAGGGTCCTGGGATCGAGCCCCGCGTCAGGCTCCCTGCTCCGTGGGAAGCCTGCTTCTCCCTCTCCCACTCCCCCTGCCTGTGTTCTCTCTCTCACTGTCTCTCTCTCTGTCAAATAAATAAATAAAATCTTTAAAAAAAAAATAAAATAAAGACCATCTAAACAAAAATGTTTAATAAAATTATGAAATTCAATGCAATTTCTTAATAATAAAAAAATAAAATCACATATTACGAAGGTCTTCATAACAAAGCACACAGCTATGGGTTTTGTTTTGTTTACCTTGTTCCATTCTTTTCATTAGCTGTATCTGATCGACTGTCTTCTTCAAAATCTTGCATTTGTCTGGCTTTACACTCAAACTGTCAATGTCACTGATGTTGGCAGACAGTAACTCAGCTAGCTCTTCTAAATATTTATTTTCTTGCTCCCTGCGCCTCTTTTCAGTGCTATTACACAAAGAAAAATCAGTTAGTGTACACTTCTACCACCATACTTCCCTTCTGTTCAAGTACTTAATACTTACATACTTATAGAGATCCGTAATTTTATCCAGAATATAAAACCAGATTTGAAAACAATCTAAATTCACATCTGAAAAACAGGTACTACAAAATACCAAGATACAGAAAACAATTCTGGTCAAAATACATAAAAAGAATGACTGCCATCACAGATGTGTTTCTTCAATGATGTAAATACATCACATATTTCAAATAGCCAATGAATGTTAGATATTAAAAGGAAGCAGACAGTACATATACAAGTTGCATTTGGAATTTATTTTACGTTCTAAATAATAATTCCTTGAAATAGAAAATCTGAATTTTCAAACAACTTTGTTATAAATTAAGTAGTGGAGACTATACTATAGTTCAAATAAGTTATACTTGGAAATCTGATAAACTTTCTTAATTTTTCTGCTACTGAAAGAAATCTGATAAACTCTTGATTCTTATAATGATTAGACCATTAGTTGGTCCTCATCAAAAAGAAATGAGTATCCATCCAAAAAGTAAAATAAGAAGAATAAAAAATCAATAATTAGAGAGACAAAGGTACAGAGAACAAGGTCTTTTGTATACAACTTTGTTCTAAAAAACAGAAAAGACATCTATTTATAAGTTCTTATAAATGTAACAAAATCAATTTTGATTTATCTTGAAGCAAAATAATGAGAACAAAGGATAGTAGTGCAAACAGCTAGTACTTTATATTCATTCAAAAGTACTGAATGAATATTGTTCACTTTTGTTTTCCGGTCTTTACTTCTGGTTTAATTAGCCAAATCATCAGGCAACTTGCTTTATGTAATACATACAAAGATAGTGAAATATTACTTTGAAATGAATTTTTCCATTATCAAATTAACATAATAAAGACTGGTCACAAATAGCTCTTTATTTCATAAGCAGCAATCAAAATCATCTGGTATAATGGTAGAAAAGTGGTAGAAAAAAAGGTGAAAAGAGGGAAAGATCAGTTGCTTTTTAAAAAACTCATAATTGGCAACAATTAAAATACCACTTACTTTTCATAACAAAAAAACTATAAAAGCAATAGTATTTCCATAACAACACAGTAAGTTGAAAAGAACCAAGGCAACCAATCAACCGCATTTAACTACGTAAAACAAAATACTACAAAATAATACACATCCCAAAACAAGACCAAATTATAAAACTATAACAATCACATTGTCTTTAAAACCTTTCATTATTGAGTTATTAGTCTCATTTTACTTAGTAAAACTTTATCTTACAGTTTCTGCAGAGAGTACATGTAGTAAGATATTTTGACAAACTTCACACCAAGGCATTGAAAACATGAAGAAAATAAGTAACACACATTTTGACATATGCAAGGTTTCAGAGAACTCCATCTCTGCAACTTGATAGTGTTTTAGAGGACATGTGATTTTACCTTAGAGAAACTAATTCATACTGGACTTATTTTGTAGATTCAGTCTAAAGTATGATCTGTTTAAATCTGGGGGTCTAAATTCCAACATGAGTAAATTGGATTCATGTGGTAGAACTACCAAATCTGTTTTTGACATTAAATTTTATGTAAAACTGAAGTGCCTGACACCACTGCAGAGTAAAGGAAAGTAATAGAATGGCAGGATAGTCAGGGAGGTGACAGAGGAAGCAAGAAGCTAAAAGTAATGAAATGCTGAGGTGTCTATAAAATGACTTAAGAATGAGACTAGGAAAATCATCATGAAATGAAGTAACTAATAAGCAAGGACAGAAAATGAGAGCAGATATATTCAAATAAAGTCAAAACTGAAGAAGGGGTGGATGTGACAAAAAAAAAATTCTACCTTAATAGAAAAGAAGGCTTCCTTTATTACTCTGGGCCACTTACATTTCTCCTCACCAGCCCAATGGATTTCCACTGATGCTGCACACTTGCTGGTTAATAATGCTATGAATTAACTCCTCATGTATCTTTTGTTTTCAACTTACTAGCTTTTTCAACAAATGTTCCTCTGCTTATTATGTGCCAGATAACTGTGTACTATGTCCTGGGGACCCAGGGGTAAATTAGAAGTAGTCCCAATTAGGGTGAGAATAAAGAAAAGGAACCATTACAGTGACAAGACTGTAATACTATAGAAGCTCATAGAAATTGCACCTAGACCTAAAGAACAAGGTGTCCAAACCTAGTGGTAGAGGGGGATTGGTTTCAGGGTGGGGGAGGCAGACAAACACACCCAGCTTTTTCAAAGGTATAAAATGGGGATGACAATGTCAAGTAAAAGGACCTATAAGTAGTTCAGTATGGCTGAACTATAAATAAGAAACAAAAGGGCAAGAGATGAGGTCCAGGCTGGATCATGAGGGCTCTTGCATACACCAAGATAAAAAGCACAGTACATTGCTTAAAAGCACAAGTTCAAACTTCCTCAGTCATTTATTAGCTATGTAGTGCTAGGCAAGTTACTTAAGAGCAATTTAACTTCTCTAAGCTTCAATTTCTTTATCTGCAAAACAGGGATGATGACATTATCTCCCAGAATTTTGTGAGGATTAAAAAAGATGATGCATGTAAAATGCTTGGCAGAGTTCCTGGCTATTAGTTCAATAAATGTTATCTAGCATCATCATTTTGGCTATGAACATTTATTTTCAGGGTAAGAGGAAGCCCAGAAGGGTTTCAGAAGAAGAATGCATGGCATGACCCGATTGGTAAGCTCCCTGAAGATAGAAACATGTTGCACTTCACTTATATCCTTAATAACATCATGCACACCATGCTGGTTGAATAGTAGGCACTGAATAAAGCACTTGTTGAGCTGAATTAGAGATGTTACACAAGCACAAGGCACAGCTACCCACCATTTTGAGACCAGCATTCTCCAGTAGAGTTAAGGAATGGAGAAGAGGAAATAGGAAGAGATATGAGACATCTCACCCCACCAAACAATTACTAAGAAACTCTATCAGGGCTCTCGTGGACAGGGCTGGCAATACCCTGAAGTTTAACATATGCTCTTTATAATTAATGAGTTCACAATCTGTTTAAAGAGAAAGCAGATGATAACAAAACCAAAAGAAACATGACAAGGTGGTATTCACACTCAAATTCAATCAGTTTCAAAATCACAAAGTTCTGGTTTACCATATCAAAAATATCAACTGAAACTAAAGCCCACACTTACAAACCTGAAGGAGGGAATGTTCTCAAATATTTTGAAAGCAAACATACAAAGATAAGGATTATCCTTACAAACATATAAGGATCATCTTTAAAACATCTAAGAAGAGAAAAATATTAAATTTTTGATATTTGTAATAACATGATTACGTATGTACAAAAAATCAAAGACCTACAGATAAACCATAAAACAAATAAGAAAGTTCAGAACAATGTATGCACATGCACACGAGACCAATAATCCCAAATCATTAATATTCCTATATATTAAAAATTGCCAATTAGAAGGTGCAACAGACAAATGATACCATTTCTAAAAGCAATAAAAAATTCGGTGGTACCCAGGAATATATCTAACTAAAGATGAGGTAATTGTTCAAAGGGCAAATTTATAAACTAACAGTGAAGACTTGATTAAGTGAACAGCCTTTATATTTATAAATAAGAACACTCTAGAATCTGGAGTCTAGAAAATAAAAATGTCTTTCTCCCCCAACTTAATCTATAAAAGTAAATGAAATTCTAATCCAAATCCCGAGTATTTTTTTCCAGGGGAAACTTAAAAAAACTGATTTAAAAATCTGAATGGAAAGTTAAAGGGACAAGAAGAGGGAAAACAATATTGAAAAATGACAAGGAAGAGTGACTTGCCCCTTCAGAGATCAAGGTGATTGTCATAAGAAAGTTCAGAACCAGATCCCTATCTATTCAGGAACTTGATCTATGATAAAGGTAACAGCACAAAAGCAGGGAAAGGATAGGGTCATAACCACTTATGTTCTACATGGGAAAAAATAAAATTATATCACACACAAAAATAAATTCCAGATTAATTAAAACTCTAAATATGTATTAGAAGAAAATAGGTAAAGATACAGTTAAGGCCTTGAAGTAGAGGGGAGAAATTCTTTAACAAGATCCCCCAAAAGCTTGACACATGAAAACGGAAGGTTCCAACCTACAACAACAGATTTCAAAAACAGAGTTAAACAGACTTGGGAGAAGATACTTGCATCAAATATAAGCAAAAAAAGGTAGTACCTAGAAAATTAAAAATTACTCTTACAAACAAAAGGAAAAGGAAAAACACCCTAGCAGGAATATGGGTAAAAGATACAACCAGGAAATTCACTGAAGAGGAAAAGAAAAATCATGATCAATTAATCTAGTGACTGGTTAAATATACTTAAAACTGTAACCCCACACTCATCAGATTGGCAAAGAGTTAAAGTGAGGAGAAAGTAGTGTAAGGGTGTGAGAAAAAAGAACTCTCAATGCTTCTTATTTGAAGAGCATTGTGGTAGTGACCTAGTTAACATAAAAATGTACACAGATCCTAAAGGAACTCTTACGTATAAAGTAGGAGGTGTGAATGAGGATGTTCGCTGCAGTGCTAGCGGTAAGAGTGAAAATTTCTAACAAAAAAGTTGTTTATCTAGAGGGAATGTCTCTCTGTAGAGAAACGGATTTTTCCAAATGGGGTACATTCCTATAACACAATATTTAATCAAAAATTGTATTACAGTCAACAACATTGTGTTGCAAACTTCAAAGCTGCTAAGAGACTAGTTAATTGTTCTCACCACAAAGAAGACTTAATAATTGTGGGAGGTGGTAGAGGTGTTAGCTACACTATACATACGGAAATGTATAAAGGTGTCAAACCAACACATTGTACAGCTTAAACTTACACAATGTTATATGTCAATTATATGTCAGTAATAATAAAAAAATAACTAAAAAAAATGATAGGACTGAATCTACATGTATTTATATCTCAAGATGCATGCTGAAAAGAGCATATTATAGAAAAATATATACAGTATATGGTATTGTACAATATATATTTATAAACAATCTATATTACTCACCAATCCTTATATATATAATTATTAAAAATGGAGAAATTAGTTGCAGACAGATCAATTTAATCATTAATCATTTTACTACCTTTATTCAAACAAGACTATGCAAATATGATAAAATATTAACACAATGCTAATAACACTGTAAAATATGAATAATTATATGTGATGGGTATACATAGATTCTTAGTCTCTATACTTTTACAGATTTAAAAAAATTCCCCCAAATAAAAATTAAATCTAAAAAACACAGTTTTAATTATTTATAAGTTTTCTTTTGAGAAAGACTGAAATTTATATACATATAAGAACATTAACTCTGACAACACAAAGCTGGATTGTATCTTGATATCAACATTCCTCTGAGCATCTGGACACTTACCTGTGGTTATGAGTACTTAGGTTATGATCTATGATAGTTCTCAGAACTGATTAACTTTTCACCCCCCAGCCTGGAGCTCTGGCACTCACTCTCCTGTTAAAATCCTTTCCTCCCCCCTGGCCCCCATGAGAAAGCAGCACGTAATCCAGTGACAAAAGAGTCTTCTGCCACTTCACTCTCTAGATCAGTGATTATCAACTGGAGCCATATTGCTTTCCCCATCCTTAGGAAATACTGACAAACATTTGATAATGTTTGAACACATTTTTGGTAATCATAACTGCTATGACATTTTGGTTATCATAACTGATATAAAGATGCTACTGGCCTCTAGTGTGTGAAAGCCAAGGATATTGCTAAACATCTTACAATATACAGGATGGCGCTCCACAACAAAGAATTATCTGGCTGACAATGCCAATAGTGTGAAAGGCTGAGGAAGCTTGCTCTAGACCCTAGAAGGTGAATGGATCCCCACTCTTCTCCTCTCAGGTGGGAAGCTGCTCTTTTGATGTGATTAAGGTCCCTTCTCTATCTGGTATTTGTTAGAGTCTCCTTAGCAATAATTCTCTTTTAGCCCATTTAAGGTGATCATATTCCTCATAATATACAAATATTTAATTTCACAATATGCATTCTTTAAAATCCTAATATTATAACAATATATTTATTTGTTCTACTAAGACTGTAATGTTCTAAGACAGCAATTAAAGATGTACAATGGATTTATTTATTCACTTGACAAATTTTTACTGTGTCCTTACTATATATAACCCAAATACTATGCTACAAACCAGGAATAAAATGGTAAGAACAGACAAGTTCCTTACCAAACGGCAGCCTAAGTGTGTAGTGGAGAAGCCAGGGATTTGTGAAATAATCACATGACCTAGTAAAAATCTGAAAATTATGGAGCAGAGCTATAAACATACATGTGAGACAGATGCATGAATGAGGGAGATTTAAAATAATAGTTATGGAAGTAAGAGATGGCTTCTTTTAAGGTGGTAATGTCTAAGCTGGCATCTGGAGAACATACAGGTGTTGACTACAGGAAATCTAGAGGGAGCAAGCTGGATTAAGGGAGCAGCATGTGCAAAGGCCTTGGGGAAGCGATAGAACATGGTGAGTCTAAGGGACTCAAAGAAGATCAGTAAACTTGGGAGTAGAGGAAACAAGGGTTCTAAAGTGTCAATGAAAACGATAAAGAAGCTCTCCCAGATACAGACTAAGAAAAGAGTGTTCCTACCTTGATGCCAGTGTGTCACATGGCGATCCTTTCCTCTTATGTGAGTCTGGGTTAGCAGGGTCGGATGAACTGTCCCCGAGGCCACTCATGTTGAAAAACTTCACACCTAAAAAGGAACGACAACAATAAGAAATCTACCCTGGTGAACTTCCTAACCATAGCGGAGGAGGAAGCTCCCTTATGTTAGAAGATATCTAAACATTGTAGGGGCGCCTGGGTGGCTCAGTTGGTTAAGCGACTGCCTTTGGCTCAGGTCATGATCCTGGAGTCCCGGGATGGAGTCCCACATCGGGCTCCCTGCTCAGCAGGGAGTCTGCTTCTCCCTCTGACCCTCATGATCTCTCTATCTCATTCTCTCTCTCAAATAAATAAATAAAATCTTTAAAAAATATATATATATATTATTGAGAAGATATCTAAACATTGTAGTCTCTCAATGAATAGCTAATTATAGCCATCACAAAAGCAACCACATCTATATAAAAGCACAGAGTCATCAGCTAGTTATTGTTTCTACGCTTTCTTTTCTGTATCTGTAAAACAAAATTAATAAGCCCTTATGAAATCATAAAGGTTAATTAGGATGAAAATATTGTTAGAATAATGAAGTAGATACCAAAATTTTTTTCAGAGAAAAAAATCACTTTCGGATGTAAATGTAAAAACAATGTATAATTGGGAGTCAGGGAAATTATTTTTTATGTTTATTTCAGGTTATACTTTGAAAAGAACTTTAAACAACTTTTACTCATAAGGTCTGGGATTTTATATTGCTAGGAAAATAAATAATACATATACAATTAAAGTTAAAGCGATGAACTAGATTTGGTACTTACCAACTTTGAATTCTATACTCCTAACCTTGTGTCTATGTAGTCAGCGACAAAGATCAAACGTTTAGTCTATGTTAGGATCTTGGTATAGATGCCAGAGAACACAAAGTCATTTCCCTGAGCATGCCAGCCAGGTCTCTCTCTCACATGTTGTGCCAGTTCGTGACTGCACTTACAGATCCCTTCTGACCTGTCCCTATCACCCACTAGGCTCTGTAGAATCCCTAATGGCACTCAGAATCCTATTCCTGGCCTTGGATTTATCACTACCTTTTGTATTTTATTAGTGCCAAACAACACACCTCCTCCATTCCCTTTCACTCCATCTACCCTTATAAAAGGCAAGAAAATTCTTGTTAAATGGGAAAAACCTTTAACTTTTCCTTAAATTATAAAATTACTAAACCACAACAATAGCAGCTGTGCTTATAAAGTTTCTTATAAAGAATGCTGAGATCCATAAGAATCTTTCACATGGTTTTAATTAATACGTCTGAGTAAATCCTTTTCCTCTAGTCCAAAAACTTACTGTCTCTAGCCCTTTCTCAATACCAAAGACTGTCATGTCCCCTTTTCAGTGTATAAATAGTACCTAAAATTCTAATCACAAATTATTTCATGCAGCCATTTTGAATTTCTCCCATATTAGAAGTGCAGTTCATAAAACTCTCTAATGCCTAGGATTGTAGTCTTATAATTACTTTTTAATTTTCTCTTTTACTCATTTCAATTGGTATCTATGTCCTGTCAATTCTTCCTTAATAAGAGATCTTAGATTGTCCCTTCCTTCTTTATTCTCAGATATAGTTATGATTCCAGTTGGAACCAAATGCCTCATTCTGGATTAATGCAAGATCTGTGTATCTGGTTTCTCAATTCCAGTCACTCTCACTTCTAATCTGTCCTATAAACAGCACCTAAACCATTCCTGCTCAAATGTCATTTTCAAGGTATCAGTTCCCTGATGAAGAATCAACTGGATCCCCCTACTGGAGCATGGTGGTTAAAAGCATGGGCTCTGGGGTCAGAAAGGCCTTAAATTTAAGCCCTGCTTATTCTTGGGCAATGTATGTAATCTCCTTAAACCTAATTCCTCATCTGTAACACAGGGATAATAATCACCTTCACCTACCTTCAGATTTGTTGTGAGGATTGAATAGTGTGTGTAAAGAGCACACTGAAGTTCCTGGAGAAGCTAGCTACTGTTATTACCCCCTCTGCAAACAGAGAGCTCCATGAGGGGCAGTGTTCACTCGGTGGATAACTCATCCCAAACCTCCTCATTGATAAATACAATGGACGCTTTTCATTCCTTCATTTATTAGTGCTCAATATCTGCTATTATTATTATTATTTTACTGGACTCCTTGGAGCAGCATTTGAAATAATTACCTTCTGAAACATTGTCATCCATTGGCTTCTGTGATCCCACACCTCCTTCATATTTAACAAATAAATCTATCATGCATCAGGCACTGTGCTAAAAGCTGACCAAATAATGGACAGCAAAAAAGAGGTTCCTGTCTTCATGGAGTGAGAGACATAAACAGATAAGACACAAAAATAACATGTAATTTTAAACTGTGATAACAGTTACAAAGGAAAAGAATAGGGTTCATAGAAAAGCAATAGAGGAGACCTAATTTTAATTGGGAGATCACCTGAGCCTTCTCTGAAGAGGTGATGTTTAAGTCAAGACCTGAGGGATTAGAATTAGTGTGGTTTTCTTCTTACCTTATTCTGAGTACTTTTTGTCCAATTCTTCGGAGTCAGAAGTCCTCACGGTCCTAATGTCCTAAGCCTCTTTTTCCCTCAGACTATATACATTATCCTTGGGTGATACCACTCACTCAACATGACTTCAAAACACATCTCTGTACTGACTATCCCCGAAACTCCATCTCTAGCTCAGACCTCCTGGGTCTCAGACCCCGAATCCAATTCTTCATCAGATACCTCTACCCAGATGTCACATAGGCACCTCAAATTCAACTTTCCAAAATGAACTTAACATCACCTCATGTATTTCTTCTCTCAGTCGGTATGTTGGAGTCATTCCAGCCTCTTCTCTCGTACCCCACATGCAAGCAGACACCAAGATTTGTCAATTTTTATTTCCTAAATATTTCCAAAATCCATCCTTCCTCATATCCTCCTCTCATCACCTCCTGATGGACTATTAAAATAACTTTCCAGATGGTCTCCCTGAGCCACCAGAGGAGGCTATCAAAAATGTAAGTCTGATCATCTCAATCTTTGCTTAAAACCCTTCACTAAATCCTCACTGCCCACAGGACATTTAACCTTCTTGACATAATGTGTAAAGTTTCCATCAGCTCTCACCTATTGTGTGTCTATTACAGAACTTGGTGAATAAGTGACTAAACATCTGTTCAATCAAGTATTTATAGATTACAGATTTTTTATAAGTTTTTTAAAAGATTTTATTTATTTGTCAGAGAGAGAGAGAGAGTGAGCACAAGCAAGGGGAGTGGCAGGCAGAGGGAGAAGCAGGCTCCCCACTGAGCAGGGAGCCCCATGTGGGACTCAATCCCAGGACCCTGGGATCATGACCTGAGCCGAAGGCAGACGCTTAACTGACTGAGCCACCCAGACGTACTTATAGATTTTTTAAAAAGATTTTATCTACTTATTTCAGAGAGAGAGAGAGACAGCACACAAGCTTGAGCAGTGGGAGGGGCAGAGGGAGAAGAAGACTCCCCACTAAGCAGAGAGCCCAATGTGGGGCTCAATCCCAGGACCCTGGGATCACAACCTGAGCTGAAGGCAGATGCTTAACCGACTGAGCCACCAGGCACCTGTAGATTATAGATGTTATATATTATATTATATATGACATATATATACATACATACACACACACACACGCACACATATATATGTAAACAGATACATACACATGTAGTTCAGTTTTGACCCTAAGGAAAGACTTTAAAAATAAAATCCTTGTTTATATTTCATGTTCCCAGCAAAGGTAAGCATTAGTCTGAAAACTTCAAATTGATCTCAATGTGGGTAGCCCTAACTTAACTTAGCAACAAATATTTATTGAGCTCCTAGTATACGCCAGCCTCTGTTTGAGGTGCTGGGGATACAGCCATGAATAAAATTTATCAAAATCACTGTCCTCATAGAGGTACATTCTATTGTGAGAGAGAGACAATAAATAAAATTAATAAAATTTAAAAAGTGAATTATAGAGTACATTAGAAGTGATAAGTGTTACACAGAAAAATCAGGCGAGAATAGAGATGTGTGTGGAAGGGAAGGGACAGCAATCTTAAGTAGCATAGTTAGGAAAAGCCTCATTGAGAAGGTGAGATATGAGCAAAGACTTGAAAGAGGTGAGGGAGAGGGAAAGGTATCTGGAGAAAGAGTGCTCCTGGCAGGGGCAAAGTGAAGGGCTGTAAGGCCTTAAAGCCAGAGCATAGCTATGCTTTTTCAGAAACATGAAAGAGATCAGTGTAGCCAGAACCAGGGAATGAGGAAGCAGATGAGCTCAGAAAGATCACAGGAGGCTACATCGTGTAAGGCCATAAAAACCATTTGAAAGGCTTTAGCTTTATTCTGACTGAATTAGGCAATCAGTGGAGGATAAAGAACAGAGGAATGACAAGATCTGATTTTCATTTTAAGACTTCTGCTATGAAGGGTAAGTACAATCTTTCTCATCTCAGTAATTTGGTATTTAAGTTTCCAACTGCTAAATGGCCTTTTTCATTTGGATATCTGTCACCTCAAACTCAACATGTAATAAGATATGTTTTTATATTCTTTAAGTTCCAGACTTCTTTTAATGATGAGCTGCATTGTCGATTAATGTCATCATAAAAAATACTTGTTAAATCTCTTGTGGTAGGGAGGAGATGAAATAAGGAAAATAAGGAAAATAATTACAATTTAAGGTGGACAACCTCAATGTAAAGGGAAATACGCCAGACTTGTAATAACAACCACCACAACAAAAAAGGTGTCAAAAGACCTGGCATGCTTGTTAGCATCTATTCTGAAACCCAAACCCAAATAAGAATAATCATCTAAGTAATGTATTACTATAATTAATACAACTGTTACTTTCTTTTCCTTATGGAAATTCACAGAAGCATAAATGAGGTTAACCAAATATCACAGAAGTAAAGAAGCCACTTCATTTATATTTATAGAAATTTCTATTCACATAGAAATAAAATTATTTTTAAATGTATTAATGCAACAAATTTTATAATAATGAAGGAGCATTAACTTTAAACTTTTCAATAGAAGTAGAAATAAAAGAGCAGAAAATGAAGAGGGGGAAGAAAATGAAAGAGAAGACTTCAGAGTTTGCTAAACCAAAAGAAAGAAAATAGCTAACTCCCTACTTCCCGCTCAGGGACTACTTCTTACTTCCTTATCTTCCCATCTTTTCTGCTTCCAAAGACATTAGGTTATACCCATCTGAGAATTTACCCATCTGGAATTCTACTGGCTGTCAAAATTGAAAGGGCCATATACTTCTTCTTATACTATGCTATAAATTATAACTCTCCTGCTTGTCTCCCCTTCTATATTATGAACTCAAAGACAGTTACTAGATCTTTTCACTGTATATCCAGTACCTAACATAATGCCTAAAAGATATAAAAGCTAAAATAGGTGATAAGTTAGAAGTGATAAAGCCCTTAACTAATACAACATTTAAAAGTTTAAAGGATATTTAAGATATTTTATGGTTAAATATTTTCTGGAATCTTTTATAAAGCTTTGGAATTCTTTCCTATAATTGAGAAATTGAGCTTACTTGAAATCCTTGTTACCATGTGTTCAATGGGGGGCAGGGGGGAACCAAAAAACCTGTCTTCTTGATCTAGAAATTGGACAATATCTCTTCTGATTTTGAAAAGGTAAAAATCTACTATTTTGGGGAAACCTCCCACAACATTTCATAGTACTGTAGAGACATGAAGTCCTGTTACAGTCCTACAACTGTAAACATAAATAATACAATTTTGATACAACAAATAATTTTGAACAAAAATAAATCTAGATTTAAAACAAGATTCCCCATACTGTGCTCCCCTCAGACTACTGGCTGAATTGGCATCTTCTAAATTTATCTGAGATTCTGGGGCTGAGGAGACATTAGACAATAATTCAACAGCAGCCAGACAGGCTGGCCTACCAAAATAAGAGCCAACAATAAGAAGCTATGAGAGAGTCACCAACAATGTGCTGATGATATGATTCTGGTATTAACTGCTTTCTATTTACAAAACACAATACACAGATAGTGGAATGCAAAACCTCTGATGAGTGAAAACTATTGCAGCTGTTCTATTTGTGGAATGGCTTTACATTTGGCAGTAAGGGTACTTAAATAAGGTTCATTAAGAAAAGATATGTTTGTTTCAGAAAGGAAACCAATCTGCATATCACGTTTTAAAAAAAGGTAAGGTTTCTAAGTAAAAGTACCCTGTTGATTTGAAGAGTTGCTAAGTTATACCGAAACAACCTCATGCAATCTGTAGAGAACAGTTTTTTTCCAGACAAAACCAAACAGGTGGGGCTGAAGAAATAGGTCAATGTTTTGTATTTCAGTTGAATTATAAATTTCTAGAACATAAGACATTTTGTCACTCATCCCCCAGACTTAGCTGAGAACCATATAATTTGAAAAATAAGTAACAATATGTTAGTAAACAACTCTAATAATACACTTTAAAATGCTTAGCGGGCAATTAGCACAAAACAGCACAGACATGATGAGAGGGGCATTCGGCAAGCTAAAGCTCTCCTAGTTGACAGCTGTATGAGAAGAATCACACAGGAAAATCATGATAAACAAAACTCCTGCATTGGGCAATTGCCATATAGAAATATTTCTCAGACTAGCGTCCTCAGACACGTAGGGTTCTCTGAAAAAAGTTTTCAATTTTCTTGTCTTTTCGTTGCCTTGTCAACTGAAATCTTTCTCATGTGATAAGAAAGTATGGGGACTTTGGGATTTTCACCACCCTTTTTATGGCTGAATAATTTTCCATTGTTTGGATATTCTATATTTTGTTTATCCATCAGTTGATGGACATTAGGTTTTTCCATTTCAGGGGCTATTTATCAATAATGATTCTGTGAACATTTATATGCATAAATTATGAGCATGTCTTCGATTCTCTTGGTATTCTTGGCGTGGAACTGCTAAGTCATATTGTAACTCTCTTTAGCTTTTTGAGGAACTGCCAAACTGTCTTCCACAGTGGCTATCCCACCTTAAATTTTTACTAGCAATGTACAATTGTTCCAATTTCTCCACATCCTCACCAAATTTGTTATCTTCTGTTTTGTAATTTTATATTAATTCTGACCATCCTAGGAGGTGTGAAATGGTATCTCATTACAGTTTTGATTTGCATTTATTTCCCTAATGTGCTTTTTCATGTGCTTATTGGCCATTTGTATATCTTCTTTGGAGACTGTCTATTCAGGTCCTTTGCCCATTTTTAAATTGGGTTATTTGTCTTTTTATTTTTGAGTCATGAGAGTTCTTTATATTAGGGTACTTAGCCTCTAACAGATACATGATTTGCGAACATTTTGTTTTATGAACGAAGTCTTTAATTTGATGAAATCCAATTTATCTACTTTTCCTTAGTGGAGTAAGTGCAATGCCTGGACTTCCTTAAAGACTTTCTATTGATTGCTATTTTTCCTGTGTATACACCTTACTTTCTTGTTTCTTTGAATGCCTCCTAATTTTTTGTTAAAAACCAGATATTTTGAAGCTAATGCCTAAACAAAGATTTCCTTAAATGTCTGGAAACAAAAAGTCTCCCTGAATCCACAAAGCCAGAGACCAGAATTCAGATGGTGGCTATCTCCGTGGCCCAGAGAGGAACCCCTGCCAGAAGTCTCTGCCATAAATGGCGTGCCAGTATCTGAACTCTTATGGCCAGGAATAAAAAACAAAGGCAAAGAAATGGATCAAAACAATGAATTCTTAAAAATAAAGACAACATTTTATCTCATTTCATTGATTCAATAAAACATCAGATTTTTCTTAAAAGAAAATCCCATGCAAAATCTTATTTATATTTACTATGTTAATAATAAAGACATTGTCGATTGTCTTTTGGTTTTGTTCACTGTTTCCTTTGCTGTGCAAAAGCTTTTTATCTTGATGAAATCCCAATAGTGCATTTTTGCCCTTGCTTCCCTTGCCTTTGCCGATGTTTCTAGGAAGAAGTTGCTGCAGCTGAGGTCAAAGAGGTTGCTGCCTGTGTTCTCCTCTAGGATTTTGATGGATTCCTGTCTCACATTTAGGTCTTTCATCCATTTTGAGTCTATTTTTGTGTGTGGTATAAGGAAATGGTCCAGTTTCCTTCTTCTGCATGTGGCTGTCCAATTTTCCCAACACCATTTGTTGAAGAGACTGTCTTTCTTCCATTGGACATTCTTTCCCACTTTGTCGAAGATGAGCTGACCATAGAGTTGAGGGTCCATTTCTGGGCTCTCTATTGTTTCACTGACCTATGTGTCTGTTTTTGCGCCAGTACCATACTGTCTTGATAGCCAAACTATGGAAAGAGCCGAAATGTCCATCAGCAGATGAATGGATAAAGAAGATGTGGTGTATATACATACACACACACACACACACACACAAATGGAATATTATGCAGCCATCAAACAACCCCCGAAATCTTGCCATTTGCAATGACGTGGATGGAACTAGAGGGTATTATGCTAAGCAAAATAAGTCAATCAGAGAAGGACGTGTATCATATGATCTCACTGATATGAGGAATTCTTCATCTCAGGAAACAAACTTAGGGTTGCTGGAGTGGTGGGGGATGGAAGGGAAGTGGTGGTTGGG
>NC_138378.1:106017574-106034393 GCF_054177405.1 Leptonychotes weddellii
GCATGTACTGCATGGAGCACTGGGTGTTATACGCAAACAATGAATCATGGAACACTACATCAAAAACTAATGATGGGGGCGCCTGGGTGGCTCAGTCGTTAAGCGTCTGCCTTCGGCTCAGGTCATGATCTCGGGGTCCTGGGATCGAGCCCCGCATCGGGCTCCCTGCTCTGCGGGAAGCCTGCTTCTCCCTCTCCCACTCCCCCTGCTTGTGTTCCCTCTCTCGCTATGTCTGTCTCTGTCAAACAAATAAAATATTAAAAAAAAAAAACAACAAAAAACTAATGATGTAATGTATGGTGATTAACATAACAAAATAAAATTTAAAAAAATAATAAAGACATTATCAAGGACTTGGTAACTTAAATTCTAAAAGTATGTAATGTTTGAAAAACTGCGTTTAATAAATTTATGTTTACCACTAAAAGTTCATCCTATAGATTAAGAGAATGCTTTCTTTCTTTTTTTTTTTTTAAAGATTTTATTTATTTATTTGACGAGAGAGAGAGATAGCGAGAGCAGGAACACAAGCAGGGGGAGTGGGAGGGGGAGAAGCAGGCTTCCCGCCGAGCAGGGAGTCCGATGTGGGACTCGATCCCAGGACCCTGGGATCATGACCTGAGCCGAAGGCAGACGCTTAACGACAGAGCCACCCAGGCACCCGAGAATGCTTTCTTTCTTTGCATTATTTTTTCTAAATGGAGAGTAAGTTTGGAAAAGCTATAAAAGTTTATTTTTTGTTTTCTATTAGCAAAAATACAGGAAAAAGAAAAATCAAATTAGTTTTAAAACCCAATATTTTAAATTCCTCACATTGACTTTATTTAAAATTTAATTTTTTTAAGATTAAAAAAATAAACATATATGCATTCACCTTGCTAAAATACTCCTGTTGTATGAATTTGTACCTGAGGAAAGATAGTCAGCATATGAAATATGTATTTGTGGCAACTATCTTATTAAGACAACTGGGCAGAGGGGCGCCTGGGTGGCTCAGTTGGTTAAGCGACTGCCTTCGGCTCAGGTCATGATCCTGGAGTCCCGGGATTGAGTCCCGCATCGGGCTCCCTGCTCAGCAGGGGGTCTGCTTCTCTCTCTGACCCTCCTCTCTCTCATGCTCTCTCTCTGTCTCTCTCAATTAAAAAAAAAAAAAACTTAAAAAAAAAAAAAAGACAACTGGGCAGAAACAACCCTCAACATTTCCTTGCAAATCCATGAAATTGGATGATTCCAGTTATTGTACAACATTGAGTAATTGTAGATACACTGTACACATCTTCCAAAAATTAGTTCTATATCATTCTAACTTGTGGGAAATATATTGGTATTTCTTAAAATAAATAAAATAAAAAAGAGATTAAAATCAGTCTTCCTGACCACAGCTCTCTAACTGTGTAAACAACAAAATAAGTGTTATTCACTTGCACATGCACAGGAGAAAAGTTTATAAAAAAAATAGTTTAGCGGGCGCCTGGGTGGCTCAGTTGGTTAAGCGACTGCCTTCGGCTCAGGTCATGATCCTGGAGTCCCAGGATCGAGTCCCACGTCGGGCTCCCTGCTCAGCAGGGAGTCTGCCTCTCTCTCTGACCCTCCCCCCTCTCATTCTCTCTAATAAATAAATAAAATCTTTAAAAAAAAAAAAATTAAAAAAAATAGTTTAGCAAAGTAACAGCCTTAAAAAATGAAAATGGTGATTAGAGAGACAAAACTAAGTGATAAAAATTTCACTGTCTCTTCCCTCTCTCAGATTCAAATACTAATGAGCAGAAAATCAGCTAGAAGCTGTGGCCAGAAGAGAATGAAGATCAACATTAGACAAAGATAATTCACAGATGATTATCCAAAACCAAAATCACATTTACCACATAAAATTATTCCAATATCTAGGGGCACCTGGGTGGCTCAGTCGGTTAAGCACCTGACTCTTGGTTTTGGCTCAGGTCATGATCTCAGGATGATGAGATTGTGCTTGGCATGGAGTCCGCTTGAGTTTCTCTCTCCCCCTCTCCCTTTGCCCCTCCCCCTGCCCACATGCATGCGCGCATGCTCTCTCTCTCTAAAATAAATAAATAAATCTTTAAATATTCCAATATCTAAAATAAAGGGCTAAGCCCCTGATCAGAAGTTGTTCAATTTTCCTCAAATATTTCAGAAACTCATTTCGGAATACAGTATGGTTAAATGTACATATATAAACCAATAAATGAAAAATAAATATACTAAAATTTGATCCTTAAAGTTAAAAGGTAACAGAAGTACCAAAGTAATAGAGCTGCATGTCAATTATTTGCCAAAACAATGGAATTATATTTTGAGGGCACTAGAAAATGATTAAGTCAGGTAAACCTCCAGTTAATTTCAGGGTCATCCCCCCAACTGCAGCAGAAGGGACATGAAAAAAAAAAAAAAAATCCCCAAGCATTTCAAGTGAATAGCTGGTCAAAAAGCATTAACACTTCCTCAGTGATCATACTAATTGAACTAGCTATATTCCTTCCAGTGCAATGCTCAACAAAAGGTAACTCTAAACAAGTGAAAGTCAAATTTCACTTTCCAGTGTTCTCAACAGAGTAACTATGAAAATAATGGTTATATTCCAGAATCAATGGAAAATAATGCAAACTTTTAGAATCAGAGGAACCCTAGCAATTGTCATCTAGTACACTGCTTCTCAAACTTTCTGACTATAGGCCACTTAAGAATACACAGAACGCCCATCTTGCCTGTTTTCACTTGCACAGTATGAAGTCAGTAACAAAGAATCTGAGAGGAACAATAAAAAAGGTTCACAAAAAAAGAGGCCTATTAAAATGCATTTAAAAGATATAACAATTTAATAATATATAGAGAGTGTTTATGCATTTTCTATGTATTAACTCATTTATTCCTCACAACTGCTCTATGAAGTATGTATTATTATTTCTACTTACAGAATCACTGAGTTCCAACAATTTTATCTTACTGATAAAGTACTGTCTGACAATGATAATGATGATAACGATGATGATGACAATGATGAAAATGATGATGATCAACACTTACATAGGATTTATTATATGCCAATCATTGTTCTAAGCATCTAAGTTATTTACTCATAAACCTTACTAATTCTTTCACTCATAAAATATGAGACGGATAATACTATAATCCATTTAGAAATGAGGAAACTAAGGCACAGAAACATTATTTAATCTGCTCAACTTCGTCAAGCGGTAGAGGTAAAAATCATTTTTGGGTAGTTCGTTCCAGATTCTGGCTATGCTTTAACTTATATAACTAAACTACAGTCATATAACTGATAAGCAGAAAAGCCAACAATAGATTCCCAACTTTTGCTTTTGCTTCTAAGCTAAAATCCTTCTTCCTTAGTTTTCCCAGAAAAGCTGACATTAAATTATGCCACTTCTAGAAACCTGGGTGGTATTTACAAGAATTTCAAACACACGAACAGAGAGTCTTCTCAATTCTTAGTCCAAACATTACACATAAATAAAATTGATTATGTATCTAATCCTGACTTCTCTTGCCATTATAATATAAAACAACTGTTTCCTGTAAGATGTAATTCACTTTAAAATGTAAATGTGCGGGACGCCTGGGTGGCTCAGTCGTTAAGTGTCTGCCTTCAGCTCAAGTCATGGTCCCAGGGTCCTGTGATCGAGCCCCGCATAGGGCTTCCTGCTCAGTGGGAAGCCTGCTTCTCCCTCTCCCACTCCCCCTGCTTGCATTCCCTCTCTCACTGTTTCTCTCTCTCTGTCAAATAAATAAATAAAATCTTTAAAAAAAAATAATAAAAATAAAATGTAAATGTGCTATTTCTTTAAGATAAAAAATTTTGCCATTACAAACCCTATTTTTGGATTTTAAGATTATATGTATACATACACATATAAAATTCTTTTCAATAACATCCAAATCATCTTTAGGATTCTACCTTTTGGAATCTGGGGCTCCTACCAGATTTTAACAGCCTTTCTCCTGAAAAAAATCTTTATAGGCCTTGTTCTACCAGACAAGGTTCTCAGTTAACAAATCTATGAATCTCCAAAGTCCCACATCATAGTCTCTTTAGAAAGGAACACAGATGGAAAGACATATCAAGCTCCAAATGAGTGCTACTGTACAAAACAGGTGGCCCGTCCTCTTCCAAAATGCCAGTTTTATGGAAGACAAAGAAAAGCTGATAAAGAATTCTGGGTTAAGAAACCAAATAGCTGTAACAACTGCGCAATGTGTGATTCTGGATCAGACGACTGATAAAATTCTAATATGAACTATAAACTAAATAGTAACAAAAATGAAAATGTTTCCTGAATTTCATTATTATATTGTGGTTAAGTAGGAGAAACATATTGAATATTTAGGAGTGGAAGATCATAAATGTCTACAACTTATTCTCAAATGATTCATTGTCATCATAGTGGTGGTGGTGGGAGAGGAGGAGCAAAAATAGGAGTAAATACACAAAGAGAGAAAGTAAATGATAACAAAATGTTTACAACTGGTGAAAGTGGACAATGGGCATACCAACCTTGCAACTATGTAACAAGTTTAAAATTGTTTTTGATAAATGTTAAGGGGAAATAGAAAAAAGTTTTCATTGTGATATGAAGAAAAAGGATTTTCTCAGAGTCACTCAATGAACAATGAGCTACAGAAAAAGACACCCACACCAAAGATCAATCATTAGATCATTCTGTTTTCTCTCTCTTTCTCTTTCATAAAGTCATGGTACTTTCTCTTCCTGAAAACTCTTAGAGAGAGGGCTCTCCTATGTGATTAAAATTTCTCTGAATTATAATACATCCTACTCTGCAAAATGGCTTTTTAATATTCAAAAGAGTTTATTAACTCACTTCTCTCTCTTTATTGAGAATTAGTCTGATTTCAAATAACAGAAAATATAAGTTAATAAATACAATGTATCACCAGTTCATAAAAGCCAGAAATCTGGAGTGTGTTCTAGAAACCAATGAAATTTTAAAGTGAGAAGTAGCAGGATCAAATGAATTATCTTCTCAAGTCATTCTGTACCTCCAGTCCCTGTGTTAAAGCTCTCTGCCAACAAATAGTCTCGCTTCCACCTCCCAAATTCACTGTTTATTCCAAACACAGGTGTTGCTTGTCAGCCAACTAAATTTAACTGCCTTTAACTTCTATGATTGTTGAACCCCACTCTTCAAGGTGACAGCCATTACTCTTGATGGTGACAACCTTCTCCTTTAAAGTGACTGGGTGGTGTGCAGCTGGGACAGGGATGAGGGGAGTTTCTGAAATGCTGATACTGTTCTACTTCTTAACCTGTTTAACAAATATGTTTGGCACATGATAACTCAAGAGTTCTACACTTAAAAATTTGTAAGTTTTATCTGTATAATGTATAATCTGTTAATTTAAAAAACTTCCTGCTGGAAGTCTTCCACTTACTGATTTATCAGTTTCTGATTAATCTTCAGCTTTTTACCTACTGTCCTGGCTTGGTGAATGTTTATTTTTCTAACTACAGGCTGTGATCATTATCATGTTCATGGATTCACAAGTACTAGTACAAGTACGCAGCTCACAAACTCTTAGAAACTATGTAAAAATTCCCAAATATAAAAAAAAAAGGGCACCAAATATAGATTTAATGACTGCATACATGTTAGAAATATATAGGTCAAATCTAGGGATGGTTCAGTATAGTTTTTCTGCTTGCCATTTTTAATTCAATAATGAGGGTCTCATTGTAAAATATTGATATAAATCCTATATTCATTTCAACATGCATTAAAGTGGTTTATGAACGTAATATAATATAGAACTTCTCTAACATTTTCCTTTAGGAATGTCAGCACATGTTTTATAATAACCTTGAAGCTCTCAAATTAAACACATTATTTCCATTAACAAAAAGAGTCAACAGGTAATCATGTTCCCTCCATACTTTTTGTAGAGACAAAGTTCTTTAAAAACAGAGCTACATTCCCACCTGGGAGACTTCTTTGTTCATAATGAGTCCTCAAAACAGATATGGTCAAATCTAGTACTCCGGAGGGTACCTTCCAGGGGAGTGGGGTAGCGAGGTTTCCAGAGATGGCTCTAGTTTCTTCACTCTCACCTCATTTAAGGCCAATTACGCAAACAACTAAAAGGAGAAGAAAGAAAGTAAAAGCAGAAGGGAGGTTAAATTGCCATTTTATTCTCTAAGAAATGACAAAGGTCAAAAATGCTGCGTAAAGAAAAAAAATACAACTTTTAAGGCCATATGGAGAAATTCTTCCAATAGACAATGGACTAAGATGATTTTACAGCTGAAGTCCTTTCTGGTGATTAGATATGTATTCCTATTTAAGACTGCTACTTAGGTAGGGCGCCTGGGTGGCTCAGTCATTAAGCATCTGCCTTCAGCTCAGGTCATGATCCCAGAGTCCTGGGATCGAGCCCCACATCGGGCTCCCTGCTCGGCGGGAAGTCTGCTTCTCCCTCTCCCACTCCCCCTGCTTGTGTTCCTGCTCTCACTATCTCTCTCTCTGTCAAATAAATAAATAAATAGAAGACTGCTACTTAGATAATACATAATTACATTCTGCCCTTAATCTTCTGAAAGAGCCATTTATATGTCTTTTAAAAAATTTTTCTGGCTGCATTTGTATGTTTATTCTCCTTTTTACTTAAAATACTGATTGTTCGTATTTTCAGTTTACATTGAATACTTCTTTTGATTTCTGTAATACTACTCACTATGCATTAAAGTTACTATGATATATTACTTTCAAATTTTTTGTTGAAAAACTTTACAAACTCTTTACATTCACAACACTTAAAAATAAAATTTGTTGAGCTCTGGTTCCAGTAATGATGGACTATCTTATATTGGACTAAACTTGCCCACAGATAACAATTATTAACTCTGGACAAAATATTAAAAAGGACTGTTCAAAGACATTGAAAAGTGACTAACAATAGGCAGAAATGTAGGGGATTTGATCACTGAAAGAAAGGAACCATACTGATGAGATGTACACACATATAATTTTCCCTTAAGAGAACTCTTCCCATACATACTTTCTAGAAAAAAGAAGGGAGATACTCCCCAACTTGTTTTATTAAATAAGCAAATCCCGGGAGCCTGGGTGGCTCAGTCATTAAGCGTCTGCCTTCAGCTCAGGTCATGATCCCAGTGTCCTGGGATCGAGTCCCACATCGGGCTCCCTGCTCAGCAGGAAGCCTGCTTCTCCCTCTCCCACTCCCCCTGCTTGTGTTCCCTCTCTCGCTGTCTCTCTCTCTCTGTGGAAAAATAAATAAAATATTTAAAAAAAATAAATAAGCAAATCCCTAATACCAAAACTTGACAAAGATATTACCAGAAAAGAAAATCAGCCTCATGAATACAGATGCAAAACAATAAATTGATAATATATATAAGAGAAGATATTCGCAAATGACATTTCGGATAAAGGGCTGATACCCAAAATCTATAAAGAACTTATCAAACTCAACACTCAAAAAACAGGGGCGCCTGGGTGGCTCAGTTGTTAAGTGTCTGCCTTTGGCTCAGGTCATGATCCCAGGGTCCTGGGATCAACCCACATGGGGCTCCTGCTCAGCGGGAAGCCTGCTTCTCCCTCTCCCACTCACCCTGTCTCTCTCTCTGTCAAATAAATAAGTAAAATCTTAAAAAAAAAAAAAAAAAACCCAAAAAACAAATGATCCAGTCAAGAAATAGGCAAAAGACATGAACAGACACTTCTCCAAAGAAGACATACAAATGGCTAACAGATACATGAAAAAATGTACAACATCACTAGTCATCAGGGAAATACAAATCAAAACCACAATGAGATACACCTTACACCAGCTAAAATTAACAAGACAGGAAAAAAACAAGTGTTGGCGAGGTTGTGGAAAAGGGGGAACTCTCTTGCACTGTTGGTGGGAATGCAAGCTGGTACAGCCACTCTGGAAAACAGTATGGAGGTTCCTCAAAAAGTTGAAAATAGAGCTACCATATGATCCAGCAATTGCACTACTAGGTATTTACCCCAAAGATACAGATGTAGTAAAAAGAAGGGGCACATGCACCCCAATGTTCATAGCAGCAATGCCCACAACAGCCAAACTATGGAAGGAACCAAGATGCCCTTCAACAGGCAAATGGATAAAGAAGATGTGGTGTATATATATACAATGAAATATTACTCAGCCATCAGAAAGGATGAATACCCACCATTTGCATCAACACGGATGGAACAACATGGATGGATGGAGGGTATTATGCTAAGTGAAATAAGTCAAGCAGAGAAAGACAATTATCATATGGTTTCACTCATAAGGAGTAGAGCAGAGGACGACGGGGGAAGGGAGGGAAAACTGAATGGGAAATCAGAGAGGGAGACCAATAATGAGAGACTCTGGACTCTGGGAAACAAATTGAGGGTTACAGAAGGGAGGGGGGTGGGGGATGGGGTAACCGGGTGATGGGTATTAAGGAGGGCAGGTGTTGGGATGAGCACTGGGTGTTATACACAACTAATGAATCGCTGAACACTACAACAAGAACTTACAATGTACTATATGCTGGCTAACTGAACATAATGAAAAATAAATTTTAAAAAAAAGGGTAATATACCATGATCATTGTGGTTTATCCAAGAAATGTAAGGTTGGTTTAAAATTCAAGTATCAATTAATGTAATTTACCATATTAACAGAATAAAAAGCATATAAATGTTTCGATACAGAAAAAAATCTGACAAAATTCACCTACCAATGATAAAATTCTCAGCAAGCTAAGAATTAAAGGTAACTCCTTCAATCTGATAAAGAGGATGAATGAAAAACTTTACAGCTAGTATTTACATGAAATACTGGGAGTTCTCCTAATATTGGAACAAGGCAAGACTGTTCACTCTAACCACTTTATTACTTTTTTAATTTTTAAGTAATCTCTACACCCAATGTGGGGCCCAAACCCCCAACCCTGAGATCAAGAGTCACACGCTCCACTGATGGAGCCAGCCAGGCACCCCACAGCCACTTCATTATTGTAATGGATGTACTGAAGGTCCTATTCAATGCAATAAGAAAAAGAAATAAAAGGAAACTCAGAGAGGAAGAATTAAAATTGTCTTTATTCACTTAAAAATCATTTTTTGGTACATAATTCTAAGGAATCTGAAAAATGATTACTAGGATTAATATGTGATTTGGCAAAACTGTAGGACACAAGGTGAGTCTACAAAAATGAATTGTGTTTCTATACAACCACGATTGGAAAATAAAATGCAAAACAAATTTGTAATAGCATCAAAAAACATAGGAAACTTAGAATTAATTTAACAAAAGATATGCAAGACCTATACACTTACATTTTATAACATTGCTGGGGTACCTGGGGGGCTCAGTCGGCGTCCGACTCGTGATTTCGGTTCACATCATGATCTCAGGGTCCTGAGATTAAGCCCTTTGTGGGGCTCCCCGCTCAGAGGGAGTCCGCTTCCTCCTTCTCCCTATGCCTCTGCCCCTCCCCTGGCTTGCACCCTCTCTCTCTCTCTCAAAATAAATAAATAAAATTAAAAAAAAATTTTTATAACATTGCTGAAACTAAAAAAGACCCCCTCAAAAATAGAGGGATTGAATATTTTCATGGGTTCACCAAGATTCAATTCTCCCCCCAAATTAATTCATATGTTCAAAAATAAAATTAGTGGTTTACTTTATGTATAGTTAGTACATTATACTATCAATAAATACAAATCTATTTTTCTTTTGTTTTACATTTGTAATAGTTTTTTTTTAATGCTTGTTTTGGGCTTTTTCTTTTTATATAAAAATTGCTTTCTCTAACTCATGATTTCCCCAAATGCTTAATTCCATATTGAAGTGAAATGTTTAATATTAGAAAACTGGGTGATCTTATTACCTGGATCCAAAAGTGCTTACTCCTTCTAGTCCCTCTAAACTAAGTGCTTTTTATAGTTTCAAGATTTTTCTTCTCTTGATTTAAACCCACAATTCAAAAACTCGAAGAAACGAACTAGTTTTTCATATTGACTTACAGTTAAAACTGTTAAAGGATTTATAGTTAGATTAGCCCAATTTACATTCTATTTGAAGTTTTCTCACTTTATATATCTAGCTTATTTGCATTTGTAATAAACTGCACCCTCGAACATTTTCTTGAAACAATTCATTTCAATCCTCCTGATATGATTTTGTGTGTTCTTTCATTTGTGAAGCACTTTATCTTTGAATTTTTCCTAGGTAATCTGTGTAGGAATTGGTAAATAGCAACTGACTCCCGGCAATGATGGCGTTGCTCATCCAGTCATCCGTAAACTTAGGTTCTGTCAGTATTTGGCTTCCAAGAAAGAGCAACCCCCCAAATCACCTGCATACTTAATCGTGCAGGTATAATCTTTGCCACATAATGTCACTCTCTTCTATAAAACTGGAGAGTTTTTATGGGCACTTCTTCAAAACCAAGCAGTAACTGAAGCCAGATGGATCCTGCTAACGATTTAGGGTCCTGATGGATTCATGGTCAACCATATGAGGGAATGTGAAAGCAATGCTAAGGGGGAGGCTGAGCACAGTCATTTAGAAACTGCATAAAGATGGAAAAGCACACAATAAATCCATATTCAAAAAAGATATGTATACAATGAGAATTTAAAAATATGGAACCAGGAGATAGGTGACACAGAGAACCTAAGAAGACAGGAGGGATATGAAGAAATATTGAGGAAAAGGACAGTTCTGATAATCTGATGTTTATTATTACTGTGAAATCAATGAGCTCTCTTAAAATGTATCTCTCCTTGGGGCTCCTGGGTGCCTCAATCAGTTAAGGGGCTGCCTTTAGCTCAGGTCCCATGATCTCATGATCTCAGGGTCCTGGGATCCAGGCCCACGTCAGGCTGCAGGGAGTCAGCTTCTCCTTCACCCTCTGCCCCTCCCCACTGCTCGTGCTCGCTTGCGCTCTCTCTCTCAAATAAATAAAATGTTTTAAAAAATTAAAAAATAAAATGTATCTCTCCAGTGATTTTTTTTTTCATTTAATTTAATTCCAGTATAGTTGAATAGTGTTATATTAGTTCCAGGTGTATAATACAGTGATTCAAATATTCTATATGCCAGTGATTGCTATGTTATTATCTGTGCTATCAACAGCTCAGTATTTGAAGTCTTTCCTCACCACCCCTCCCCCGATCCAGAGGAATCCAGAGTAGGAGATCTGATACGGATAGTACAAACTCCTACTAGACCCCCCCCATGATAGCTGAGCATGGCTGAAGGCTTTCAACTACTGGTTCCATTTTTCTCCTCCTGCATAAGGCCTTTCTGTTTTCATTATCTGCTTCCAATGCTGGATTCTGGCACAAGTTCTGGTTAATGCAGCACCTCAATTCCTTTAATTTAATTATTAATTTAATTTCTTAAATTCAATCTAAGAATCAAATGAGGAAGCCAGCTGATAGAAGAGCACCTATCATGCACCTACCACATAGAAAGAGTAAAAAGGAAATCTATTAAATAGTCTTCCTTTGTTATTTGGAGTTAGGCAGAGGTACAGAGCCAGAAATTAAGAATATATAGAGAAATAGAACAAATAAATATCTATGGGATTACCCTCAGACTTAACAACATGTAAACTTTTTATATTTTTTTCTTCTTTAAGAAATGAAGCACTATCAATAAATCAGAAGTCCCCATACTGACACAGAGCCCACTCTGTTCATCCCCCCTCCCTTTGATAGAGATAACCATTGTCATGAATTTAGTACATCTCTTTCTGAATATGTACGTGTGTGTGTATCCATAAACAATACACACTAATGTTTTGTATTTTAAAATGTAAGTGTTTTAACTGTATACTACACATAAATCCTGCATTTTGTTGATTTCATGCATTACATTTTGGAGCTCTATCCTTGCTGAAGTGTGCATACATATGGGTTTCATTCATACATATATGTGAATATACCTGGTCTCAGCCATTCCTGTATTTAAGTGGTCTGCAAATTTTCATTTTTACAGATAATACCTCAATGAGTGTTCTTGTACATGGCTTCTTGCTCATATTTTCATATGCACAAGTGCAAGAATTTCTAATGGCAATACCCAGGAGTGTATTTCTGAGTTACAGTAGCTACATATCTTCCACTCTACTCACCATTCCTCAAACTGCTTGCCAAAATGGTTGTTTCATACTCCCACTAGCAATGTATAAGAACCATTTCCCCCACATTCTTTCCAACACCTGATACCATGAGACTTTATTTTTTAACAGTCTAATGGATGAAAATGGGATTTCATTTCAATTTGAATTTCCTTGACTATTACGGAGACTGAGCATCTTAGTTGACTATGTGGATATCCTATTATTTGAACTGGTATTGGTCTCTTCTCTTCCTTTATGCTGGGCACCCAATAGGCACTTTTAGTTCTGAGAAATTTTCTTGAATTATACTATTTATTTTTTTCTTTCCCTTCATTTATTCTGTTCTCTCTTTTTGGAACTCCTAACACTAGTAAGTTGACCCTCCTAGATTCATCTTCTTATTTTCTTCAATCTCCTGTTTATCATTTCTTTTCCTTTTTACTCTACTTTCTAAACAATTTTCCTCAATTCACTGTCCAATACTTCTATTGAGTTTTTCTCTGCTACATATTCTTAATTTATAAGAATTCTTTGTTTTCTGAATGCTCTTTTTAAAATATCTTATCCTTGCTTTACAGATGTAGCATCCCATCTTGCTGAAGATATTTTATACACACATATGGTATATGTATATATGTATGTGTGTATATGCATATATATCTATATATGGCTGGATGTGTATGTGTGTGTATGCATGTACATATACATAAAATTTTCTCGGCTGTATAGTCTGTTTTCAGCAAGTTGTTTTGTATTCTAGATTTATTTATTTTGGTTTCCGTTATTCATAGTAGGTGCTTTCCTTAGATGCTTCATGGTATTTAGATCTTTGGGAATAAAAAGTTTATTTAAAGCTCTAATTAAGTATGTGGGGCTATTGACTGTGACCTTCACGACAGGGCAACCTGGGCAGGCTCTTCGTTAAGAGTACAAATAGTGATGTGAGAAACGTGGTTCCCCTTATCTACCACTTATTTACTTATTTGTTCAACACCTGCATACATATAGTTTCAGAACTGTTAGCCTGTACTCCATAAGAAACAAATTGACCAAATACAGTACAATATTTATGTACAGTTCTTTTTGCCTTTATTAATGGGCTAGTCATATTCTTCATAGAAGATTCTTCCTGTTCCTGCCTGTAGGATAAAGGCCTCAGTTTGGGAAGCCAATGACAGAGAAGAGGGCAGGGGCTCTCATCATTCAAAATGCCAATGCTCATTTAATCCCCCTGTTGTCCACTAGCCCAGCGGCCCTCTGTTTTAATCCAGAGAATATACCTGTCAAGATAGGAGCAGTTCATTAGAACAGTGGCAAAGAGTGAAGAAGATCCAGGCAACTAGCTATTTCTTCTTCTTCTTCTTTTTTTTTTTAGAGGTGGGGAGAGGGAGAGAGAGAATCTCAAGCAGGCTCCATGCCCAGTGCAGAGCCTGACATGGGGCTCGATCTCAAGACTCTGAGATCATGACTTGAGCTGAAACCAAGAGTTGGATGCCCAAACGACTGAGCCACCCAGGTGCCCCCACTGAACTGTTTCTTAAACATCTTTTAAACAATCCTCCTTATTTTAGTTCCTTACCCTTCTTCACCTTCCACTTTCAAAATTACAACATACTACCACTGCCTGAGCCCTTTGGAGATTCACCAGTACAAATTCCATCAGTCCTTAGCTTTCTCCTTGTAAAACTGGGCTTTCCTAGGTTTAACAAGATTGCTACCGCTCATCTAGCTGTTTTCTGGCCTTGAAAAATTCCCCCTATTTTTCTCCAATTCTCCTACATCTCTGGATTTATGACTAAAAACAACCCAACAACAACCCTTATTGACTTTATTTTTGTTGTTGTTTAACTTAACTGTGGTTTGGGGAGGGAACAATATTAACTGTGTGCTCAACCCACCACCTTTACCTGGAATCAAATACTATGTTATTACTGGTAATATTTTATTTGTTTATTTTCAATCATCCTGTTATTTCATAATCTTTTCAAAGTTTTGCTTCATGTATGTTATTTACACCTTAATCTTTCTGACAATTTTAAAATCCACCATCCTGACATTCTCAAGAACCGATCAACCATTGAAATTGCTCAATAACATAATGAATGATATGACAGAAAGAGAACTAACAACAGGCAGTAAGGCCTATACAACAGTTAATTAGGAAAGTTTTAAAAAGGACCAGCTTTAGATCAAAGGAACGTCTCTTCATACACATTAGCTGATACCATGGATTCTGACTTTGGGAAAGCAGAAAAAAATCCACCTTCCGTTACCAACTGTTACCTTGTGAGATGAGTATCAAAAGAATCTGTGGTCTACTGTTCTCTTCTCTGTGAGGAAGTAAAAGAAACTTTCAAATCTCTAAGGGCAGTAGATTCTCTCCCCCAGCCCACATACCATAACCGTGAAGTGTGATGAAAGTAACCTGTTACTAATAACACTTAAAATTACAATGTTTATACAGTTATTACTTCCATAAAATTAGTGCAGATTCAAGGTTATCATTATTACAACATAATTTTAACTCTTCTTCTTTATGATGTGCTTTTTGATGAGGAGAGAAAGGCATAATGTTAGCCAAAATCTGGGTGTGATGGCACTAGCTTCAGTTAGCTATGCTGCAGTCCTGTAGTGGGTCATTATAGATAAACCATTAACACTAGTGGCGATTAGAAATTACTTTGGTTTACACAGTTAAGATTCCATAGTAACTTCTCTGTTCTTATTAATTCTACCCCAAATAAAATTTAAGAAAGAAAGTGGCACTTAAAACTTTGAGCGAAATGGGTTTTTTTTCCTTAAGAGAGACTGTAAGGTTTTCACAGAAGAACAAAGAAAGAATGACGCTACCAATCCTCCTCCTACTGATCATGCAAGAGTCATGCTCTCCAAATCAAAGGCAAAAATAATTTAAATAAAATTTGAAATCAAGCCAGCCATATTAATGTTAAAAAAATAATTTAAAAATGTATGTAAAGTTTGTTTATTTAACATCTCCAACTATTTGTTTTTTCTTATTAACACTATGAAGAGGAGGCCTAAAAAAAGACTTTAAAGATGAAATTGTTTATTTTTTTAATAGGATGGCAATATTTACTTATTTTTCCTTATTAATCTTTGATTTTTAGAAGGCTGACTTCATTGCTCTTATGATTACAAAATGCTTTTATGAAAACCTGGTAATCTCTCTCCAGAAAAAAACCACCTCTTCACATAATTTTTGGATGTCTAAAAATATCTGGGTAAATTCATGGGTGTTGTTAGAAGAAACTGTATTATGTTGGAAAGATATGAAAACTGTTGCTCCGTAGTAAAAGCATGAGATCCAAGGGGACTCCAGCCGGGAAATAAATCTTGGTAGGGGCAAGAATTCTGAGTGCACCCAGCATTAAAGAGAACTGTGACTCCAAGGAAATTCTTTGTGTATGTGGGTAAGAGGTATGAAGAAAGATGTTCATGCCAGCATTGTTTATGAGAACAAAAATGGTAAGAACCCAAATGCCCATCAATAATAGATTAGTAAACGCCAGCATACTGATAGAATAAAACCTCACACCCATGAAATTAACTGAGCTTTAGCTATCCATATCTGCCTATAGGCAACCACATTCCCTTCTTATAACTGAGACATACTGCATTATGGTTACAAGTATGGATTCTGGAGCTCAACTCCACCATCACTAACTTTCTGATCTTAACCTCTCCATGCCTTAGTTTCCTGCTCTACAAAAAAGCAGAATAATACTGTACCTATTCCAAAGTTGTTAGGAGAGTAAACAATATTTTTAAGTTGTTTAAAATGATGCCTGGCACATGGTAAACACTGTGAAATGATTAAGAGACCATAGCCAACTAAGTTTAATCTCTCTTCTGGATGTCACATAAACACATCTATTTTGAACACAACTTATTCGCAAAAGAATGCTCCTACTATTTTTATGCTCTATTTTAAGCTCCATACCTATAAGCATCTGCCTATTTATTAAGAAGTTCCAAACTAAACTCCTCTATACTCTTTTCCCTGGCTATTCCCTATCCGGGGGGTGGAAAAAAAGGTACCTTCACACTCACCCAATGCTACCACAGAAACCCAGATATCACCTTTGAAATCTTTTCCACTGTCACATCCTATATTGTACTCAATCACCATGCCCCATCTAGCCTATTTCAAAAATAAGTCATCGTCCACATACATACAAGTCTGATATCCTATTCCTGTTTAAACCCCTTCCATAAGGTTTTATCTCACTTATAATAAAATCCCAAACTCATGACATAGCCACTTTTCCCATAGCATGGTATGTTTTAGCAGCACTCATCCTTCCTGAGTTCCTACCTATTCCCCAGTCTTTCTTCCCCACTCCATGGCCTTCACTATAATATATTCTCTCTTGCAAATAATCTCTTATTTTCTTTACCTGCCCAATTCCTATTCACTGTTCAAGCTTCAGCTAAAACTCTACTACTCTTACCACAGTAATCTAAATCAGCCCTTCCTTATACTTTAATAGCACTTTCTACTTCTCCTTCTTAGCATTTTGCAAAATTTTTTTTTTTAATTTTTTTTTTATTCTTATGTTAATCCCCATACATTACATCATTAGTTCTAGATGAAGTGTTCCATGATTCATTGTTCGTGCACAACACCCAGTGCTCCATGCAGAACGTGCCCTC
>NC_138378.1:106034893-106080121 GCF_054177405.1 Leptonychotes weddellii
AGCACGTACCCTCCCCAGTGTCTATCACCCAGTCACCCCATCCCTCCCACCCCACCCCCCACTCCAACAACACTCAGTTTGTTTCCTGCAATTAAGAATTCCTCATATCAATGAGATCATATGATACATGTCTTTCAGCATTTTGCAAAATTTATATTAACCTATTTGTGTGATTATGTGCTTATCGCCTATCTTCCTCACTAGACTTTAAGCTCCTAGATGGATGTTTTTTAACTTGCACAGAGTAGGTACACAACATTTTAAAAGGTTAAATTATGTTATTACTGAACCTATTCCAATTCAACAACAGTAATGCAGTTAAAAGCTTAAAGAGAACGTGGATCATTAAACTGGTCAAAGGACATTACATCTTTCTAAACAAATCCAAGAGCAGTATCACTGGCATGAGGGGGGGTACACTAGATTGTTAACATAAGGGATTAGGCACAGGTTTGAGGGTGAGAACACATGGGTAAAAGAAAGCTGAAAGTAGTAAACCTGCTGGATTAGTCTCTACTAATTGGAGAAAGCCCATTTCTGTGGCAACATTCTGCAATATAATTTATCTCTCTGTTTTTGCTACAAGGCGAGAGAAAACACCAGGATGTTGGAGAGAGTCCACATTCAAGGAGCTAAAAATGAAATGTAACACCTAAACTACAAGTGTTTAGTTCTTTCTTGAAGAGCAACTTTACTGAATCAGAAGGCAGCTGTTGAAGACTATCAAAACTAAGCTGTTCTAAATCTCCAAAACACTATGCTGGGATGCTCAGACAGGATTTTAATTCCCAATACAGGTTTTACATGTGTTAGAAGACGGCATTGTACTAAGATGGCATTTTACAAAACACAGGTTAGATCACTTTAGGTAACAGTTAAAACTGGCATATACTTTATCAGATGAGTGTTTGCATTACACATTTTTCTAAGTGCGGCTCGGTTTACTCCACACACTGTCAACAGAAAGACAGTCTTACTACTTCTTTGTACCTCTCAAGGGTAGCAAAGAATAGATACTCACTAAAGTTAACCAATAAAAATGCTTGTATCTAGATATTTGTTTCTTTTTGTAATATTTCTAAATTACATATTACCTTTTAAAATAGAGAAGTGACCTGCATATGTGCTTAGAGGTTTTAATAAGTAATTCCATCTACAGTTACATTTAACTATCACTTTCCATATAGTGGCATGCACAGTATCTTCGGGGGGGGGGGGAGGGGGGCAGACAATAACCAGACACCTAGCCTCATGACTTCAAAAAACAGGTAATACACATTATAAGGTATTTTAAAATCAGATTATAAAATATTTTTTTAATTATTTCTTTTACTTAGTACACATCATTTCTTTTGTAACAGGCAGAGTGATTCAATCCTCACATATTTAAGCGCCCGACGTGTGGTAAGCACTACAGCAGGTGCTTGGCTGTGGCAGTAAACAAGAGAGATGAAGTTCCCACTCTTCAAAGCTCACATTCCAGTGAGAGGAAAAGATCAGTAAATAAAACAATAATTTGAGGTACAGTTACAAGGGGAGCTACTTTTACATATTAGATGGAGTGATTAAGGCCAGTTTATATGTGAGGGTAATGTCTGAGCCGAGACTACTTTCACAATGTCCGGAGCCCTTGATGTCGTGCAAATGAAGGAGGAGGATGTCCTCAAATTCCTTGCAGTAGAAACCCATTTAGGTGGCACCAACCTTGACTTTCAAATGAAACAGTACATCTACAAAAGGAAAGTGATGGTATCTACATCATAAATCTGAAGAGAACCTGGGAGAAGCTTCTGCTGGCAGCTCGTGCCATTGTTGCCATTGAAAACCCAGCTGTCAGTGTCGTATCGTCCAGGAATACTGGCCAGCGAGCTGTGCTGAAATTTGCTGCTGCTACCGGAGCCACTCCTATTGCCGGCCGCTTCACGCCTGGAACCTTCACTAACCAGATCCAGGCAGCCTTCCGGGAGCCGAGACTTCTGGTGGTTACTGATCCCAGGGCTGACCACCAACCAGCCTCTTACAGAGGCGTCCTATGTTAACCTGCCTACCATTGCTCTGTGTAACACAGACTCTCCTCTGCGCTATGTGGACATTGCCATCCCCTGCAACAACAAAGGAGCTCACTCAGTGGGTCTGATGTGGTGGATGCTGGCCAGGGAAGCTCTGCGCATGCGTGGCACCATTTCTGGTGAACACCATGGGAGGTCATGCCTGATCTCTACTTCTACAGAGATCCTGAAGAGATTGAAAAGAGCAGGCCACTGCTGAAAAGGCTGTGACCAAGGAGGAATTTCAGGGTGAATGGACGGCTCCAGCTCCTGAGTTCACTGCTACTCAGCCTGAAGTCGCAGACTGGTCTGAAGGCGTGCAGGAGCCCTCAGTGCCTATTCAGCAGTTCCCTACTGAAGACTGGAGCGCCCAGCCGGCCACTGAAGACTGGTCTGCAGCTCCCACTGCTCAGGCCACTGAATGGGTAGGAACAACAACACTGAGTGGTCTTAAGCTGCTCTTCCACAAAGGCAAACAAAATGGAAATAGAAATGGAAAAGGTTGACGGAAAATAAACAGTTTAAAAAAAAAGCAAACACCTTCATCCCAAAATGATTTCAGAAATGAATGATGTCATAGTATGTGTGAAAAACTCGGCACAAAGAGCCTCTGCTCCCGGGCACCTGGGTGGCTCAGTCAGTTAATCATCCAGCTCTTGATTTCAGCTCAGGTCATGACCTCAGGGTCAGAGGATTGAGCCTGAGTCAGGCTCTTTGCTCGGCGGGGAGTCTTCCTGTTCCTCTCCCTCTGCTCCTCCCCCCACTATCCTCTCTCTCCCTCTTTCTCTCTCTCCCTCTCTCTCTCCACTATCACTTCTCTGAATTGTCACCTCTCCTTTACACTTTTAAAAATTGAGGACTCCAAGCCAAATTCAACAATACATTAAAAAAAAAAAACAACAAAACATTCACCATGATACATCACATTAACAAGAGAAAGGACAAAAACCATATGATCATCTCAACAGATTCAGAAAAAGCATCTGACAAAGTACAACATCCATTCATGATAAAAACTTTCAACAAAGTAGGTTTAGAGCAAACATACCTCAACATAATACAGGCCATATATGAAAAACCCATAGCAGACATCATACTCAATGGTGAAAACCTGAGCGCTTTTCCCCTAAGATCAGGAACAAGACCAGGATGTCCTCTCTCACCACTTTTATTCAACATAGTACTGGAAGTCATAGCCACAGCAATCAGACAAGAAAAAGAAATTTAAAAAATTTTAGAGGACTGAAAAGAGATTTAATTTATATAGGTTATCAATATTTATTGTATTATAAATAAAAACTAAGCAAATTTTAGAATACTTAATAGCCCTTTAATAACCTATTTTTTTCTTTACTGCAAATATGTAGCACTGAAGAAGATAAAGATCACAAATATAGTCGAGTACTCCTGACCTGATTTGTGGTAAGCTACCAGATTTACCTTCCATTATTTTTGTACCCTCAATGAAAATGTCTATGCATTAGAAAAGGCAAATAACATCTTAGTATTATTCATAAAACCATTTGGATGTTGTAGGGACAGCTGGGTGGCTCAGCTGGTTAAGCGTCTGCCTTCAGCTCAGGTCATGATCCCAGGGTCCTGGGATCGAGTCCCGCATCGGGCTCCTTGCTCAGCAGGGAACCTGCTTCTCCCTCTGCCTGCCACTCCCCCAGCTTGTGCTCTCTCTCTCTGACAAATAAATAAATAAAATCTTAAAAAAAAAAAAAAAAAAAAAACATTTGGATGTTGTAGACCCCATGAAAAGATCTTGGGACCCTGTTACAGATTGAATTTTGTCTCCCCAAAATTTGTATGTTGACACCCTAACCCCCAATGTGACTGTATTTTTAGAGATAGGGTCTTTAAGGAGCTAATTAAGGTTAATGTCCTTATGAGAAAAGGAAGAGACACCAGAAGTATACTCACAGAGGAAAGGCCATGGGAAGACACAGTGAAAAGGTGGTCTTTTGCAAACCAGGAAGAAAAGGCTTCACCAGTAACCAATACTGCCAGCACCTTAACACTGAACTTCCAGTGCCCAGAATATTGAGAAAATACATTTTGTTGTTTAAGCCTACAAAGTCTGTGGTATTCTGTTCTGGCAACCTAAGTAGACTAATACAGACCCCCAGGAATCTGCAGACCTTATTTTGAGAATTTTTGCTCTAGATAAATACTTACTATCTCTTTCTCTGTTCTTAAGGAAGAGGGCAAAGGTATGTTCAAAGGAAAAGATGGCCATCCAGAGCATGGGAAGGGAAAATAAGATGACATCCAGGAATACTAAAGAACACAAATTTCCCAATATACATGGAAAAAATTATAAAAGTGCAATAGATAATCCATATAAGCTGGGCTGTCCCACCAACCTACACCTAGATTTCAAAATCCCATGTTACTTAGACTCTGAAATTTAAGCCTCCTATATCCTTCTTATTATATCACTTCTCTGAATTGTCACCTCTAACTCCTTTTAACGCTTTGAACCCTTATCACTTATTTGACCTTACAGAATTTGGTTAGGGAGATTTGAGGTGAACCTTCTGTCCATCCTAAAGTCAGTATTCTCTTTGAGCTTTCATACACATCATAAGAAACTACACTCTCCTAGTTGTCTTCAGCTTCTCAATTATCCTTCCAATGTCTGGTAAATGTGCTCAGTCTAGCCCTCTTTTCTTCAATGCCCATGTAAATGCACAGGAACACACACACACACACGTACATTCTGTTTCCTTAGATAAGTACTAGTGTTCTTCTATGCTCAATTTAATTTAAAAATCTATCGAGTATCTTACATACATTTCAATACTTGAATAACTTCAATACTGGGAAACATGGGCATAAAGCTAGTTATAAATTAAGTGAGAAACCATAAAGAAAACATGGTAATTTTGACCAAAAAACAATGAAAAATTCCTAACAATGAAAACAATTTCATAATCCCACAAGTGACTAAGTTAATCCCAGAAAAATGGGCAAAGAATTAAAAAAGTAATGCACATTAGATGATATATAATTGGACAATAAAAATAAGAATACATCCAACCTAATTAATAACTGTTTGGATTAAATTAAAATTAAGGAAAAGTAATTTCTCATCTACTAGGCTGGTAAAGCTAAAAGAATGACAAAATCCGGCATTAGTGAGGGTCTAGGGAATTATGCAATGTCCCACATCATTGTTAGGAATGTAAATGAGGGGGGGCCTGGGTGGCTCAGTCAGTTAAGTGTCTGCCTTCGATTCAGGTCATGGTCCCAGAGTCCTGGGATCAAGCCCCGCATCAGGCTCCCTGTTCAGCGAGGAGCCTGCGTCTCTCTCCCCGCCCCCACTCATTCTCTCTCTCTCAAATAAATAAATAATATATTTAAAAAAAAAAAAGGTATGTAAATTGGTACTGCCTTTCTGGAGTTACCAAAATAATTAAAATGTACATAAAAAGCAATCCACCTTCAAAGAATCTGTCCTCATCATATAATCAAAAGTGCATTAATTGTAGGGCAGCCGCTCTCAACTGGGACCTTTAATTCCCTCCAGGGGCATTTTTGCTTGTCACAACTTGGAGTATGGGAATGCTACTTGTATCTAGTGGGTAGAGGCCAGAGATGCTTCTGAAAATCCTATGATGTACAGGTCAGCCCCCACAACAAAGAATTATATGACCCACAATGCCAATCGTGCTGAGGCTTAGAAAGGCTGGTTTCAGAAACTTTTGCCATTGCAGCTACCCTTCCTCCTCCCCAGAAGGGAAGAAAATTCTTATTTTCGTCAAACTCTAGTACACTAACTAGCTATGTAACTGGCAGGTGTGGACAATGTGCACTAAGAGGTCCAACTGCTATATGGCTCTCCTTCTCCTACATTCATCATCCATTTTGCTAGACAGGTAAATTAATTCAGCCTGACTTCCTAGAAGTGGCTGAGCATCTTCCTCTCAATAGTTAATGGGTCAAAATACATGGGGACTAGAAGTATCACGAGTACTACCATGTGCCTATCATGCTGCAAACAGAACTTGATAGTCAGCTAACAGAGTAAGGTCAAACATTAGGTTTGGGGAAATGAGACAAAGTTGTGTATTAATTCCTTTTTTTTTTTTAAGATTTTATTTATTTATTTGACAGAGAGAGACACAGTGAGAGAGGAGCACAGGCAGGGGGAGTGGAGGGGGGAGAGGCAGGCCTCCCGCCGAGCGGGGAGCCCGATGCGGGGCTTGATCCCAGAACGCTGGGATCATGACCTGAGCCGAAGGCAGGCGCTTAACGACTGAGCCACCCAGGCGCCCCAGTTGTGTATTAATTCCTAACGGAGCCTCCTAGGATACAGGAATACAGAGATCTGTAACAAATTGGACCCATGGGGAATGCAAAATCATGAGGTCTGCTTAGAAACTTGCCTGAACATATACCAAAAAATAAAATCTGAATCTACAGACAGGACCCATGTTCAGGGGTGTGGTGGTTAAAGTACTCTAAGGGAAAACAGAAAAATAAAGAGATTTTAAATATACCAGATATATATTTAGGGGACAAAGGAAACCTCAGGAAAGATGAGAAATGAAGTACCACTGTTGCAATTTTCTAGATGTTTCAAATGACATATTCTAGGCAAGGGGTCAATGGATAAGTAACCTCTCTGGGGCCCCATGATTATGGGAGTCACAGTCACAACCCCCTTCCGCCAAATGAGGAAAGTGCAGTGGATAAAAGAGAGAGATGTAAGGAAAATTTCTAGCTTAGTTAACCAGATAAAAGATGGTATCAGGAATTCAAAGTAGAATTGCTTTTCAAATATCCTGTTACCATCTCTTCCCACCTACCAGAGAGGTATTTTCCCTAATTAGCCTAAATTTCATCACATACATCTAACTCATATAGATATGCCTGGAAAGGTCTTGCATATATTAAATTTATAGATCAAATCTCATTCTTTATATGCAAAGCTAAAATATTTCATTCAATGAAATCCTAGTGTGAACCATTCTTTTATTTTTTTAAAGATTTATTTATTTGAGAGAGAGAATTCAAGTGGAGGGGAGGGGGGACAGAGAGAGAGGGAGAGAGAGAAACTATAAGCAGACTCCCTGCTGAGCATACAGCTCAATCTCAGGACCCTGAGATCACGATCTGAGCTGAAATCGAGTCTGAAGCTCAACGGACTGAGCCACCCAGGTACCCCTGAATCATTCTTTTAAAAATTAATCGCACCTAAACATCTCTTTTGTAGAAAATCAAATTTTTACATATGGCACAGGGAATATATAAAACATTTTAAAAATACACACAGGGGCACATAGATGGCTCAGTTAGTTAAGCATTTGACTCTTGGTTTTGGCTCAGGTCATAATCTCATGGGTCGTAAAATAGATCCCCACATGCACTCCCCACTCAGCGCAGGGTCTGCCTGAAGATTGTCTCCCTCTGCCCCTTCCCCCATGTGTGCACCCATGCTCCCTCTCTCTCAAATAAATAAATCTTTAAAACAAACACACACAAAAATAAGAATTAAATTTGCCCATATTGTTTTCCATATTCCCAGACAGACTCATAAACTTGAATGGTTAATAAGTTTATCATGACAGTTGTTGTACATGCTAAACACACACCAAACTATATAAAACTTGGCAAAAGCCATGAAAATAGAAATCCCAATTTAATGCCAGTTTATTATAGCAAGATGAACAGAATCTCCCCAAAGACATGCTTTTCTTAAGTCTCAGTTTAGGCTACCTTTGATCTTGCTGGGAAGGAATTTAAAGAATTTTATAGAAAGGATAAGAATTTTACCTGGAAAAACTGTAAAGAATCTGTAGACCAGGTATGAGGAAGACTGAAGAGTCTGCAGAGGCTGAGAAGGCTGTTTGGAGGAGAGAAGGTCAAGAAGAGGTAGAAAGGTGGCAGCTTACTAAGGAATAGGAAAGTCTGAGAATGAACAAAGATATTTAAAGGCAGCTTACAGGAAGTAAGTCTTGCTGGATGATACAGAATGTAAACTACTCGCTTCATTCCTACAAAATCTTTCAGGAATAGTCTACAGTATTCATTACTAAAAATATAACTTTGGCATTATATTTTTATGGTTTGTTTGTTTGCTGTTGCTGTTTTTGCTTGTCTTCTTGTATGCAAGAAATCCTGAAGAGAGCTTCAAGGACAGAGAATGGTAGTCTAAGGGTCAAGACCAATTTTCCTCCATCCACACAAATTACATTACAAAAATATACAGGTGGTTAAACTGAGGTACAGAGTAGTCTATTTCTCACTGAAAAATAACATATTTCTCCAAGTCAACTAACCAGTTAGCAAACTGGTTAATATGAGGTCATAAGAAGCTGAAGTTTATGGGTCTGGATCCCCATGACCCACAAACTATTCTATTCTATGCTCACATGCTATATGCCTAATCTTTGGTAAACTTCCTTTCAAATGAAAGCAGCTGGATGGTCAGTGAAGGGTAGGCAAGAGAATGAAAAGATGAATGAAAAGTCATCACTTATCACTGGCAAATTTAAAGTGCATGTCCCACTGATGTTGAATCTAAGGTCATACCATTTTGCGGAAAAAGGTCAAAGAACCATCAAAAGTTTGCAAAATTATTCTATTTCAGTCTTACATAAGTTTTTTCAAGAAGGTTCACCATGTAATTTTAAGTCTAAAACAAACCCAAGTAAATACTTTCCAAGAATAAATTAAGGACTACATTCATAAAAGAATTACTGCTTAAGATGCAATTATCTCATTTTAATGATGCTTAAATTAAAGCAATTAAACAACTTAACAGGGGAAAAGTGTCTATGATGGGTCCTGTTTATTGTTGACCACAGTTAAGAAATTAAAAAAAAAAGAAAAGAAAAAAACCCAACACATTTTTGTTTAAATTCCTCTCATGTTTAAATCTAACAAAAGCAATAATGATAACATAATATGTAACATCAAATTCTTAATCATAACTGAAAAGACGTACAAAATGTCTACTCTTTCCTATTTAACCATCTGGAACATGTTACAAACTCCCTGAAAGCAAGAAAAATCTGCAAGTATAATTACACTCTGGGACTATTAGCATGACATGCTTCAATAAATACTCCTAATAGGATCTGCTGATATAATAATTGGCACTAAAACTGATGGATTTTCATTATTTGGCTATTTGTTCTTACTAACTAAATACTCAAGAAAACCAGTAAATTGTCCCTTGAATAGAAACAAACAAATACCCAGCAAGGGCAAAATGTGATGGGTTGCAGAGGTAGAACAAAGGGACAAAGAGCAAAGATTTGGAAATGCCTGAGTTCAATTTATATTTTCTCTCTCCCTTTCTTCCTCCCGTCCCCATCCCCCCAAACCTAGCATAGCTATCTGGTCAAAAGTGACTTTGTTAGGGTTAGGAGAAAATGTTATATTAAGTCTTGAGCTGGCCAAATTCCAGTTGGCTGCAGGTCTTCAGACCAAATTTTAACAAGGGAAAATATTCAAATGTATTCTACTCTTGTTGGTTTTGGAGATTTAACACTTAACTACTTAAATTGGAGGGCTAAGCAAGGGAAGAACCCAACTAGCTAAGATTTTTAGGAAGACAGCTCTGGTAGCTGAGCAATGGAGGCAAAAGGGGTGCTGTGGCAGTCTGATTCCAATATGATGAGTAGCTGGACTGATGCAGCAATTGAGGTGAATGAACACTGGACTAAATCAACAAGAGTAGGGGGTGGAAAAGAGAGGTCAAATTGTCCACATGTCTGAATTACAAACATAGTTCAAGTTTACTCTTCAAATCCAGAAAATACAGGTAAATAAAAAGAATAAAATATAAAATTCACCCATAAATGTTCCACACAGAATTAATTAATGCAAACACCTATATATTTACTCTTCTACAAACACAGATACATATACGGTTTTATTTTAATGATTATGGATTCACAGCACACATATTGTTTAAAAGCATTTTTTTCACTAAATTTATGTACCTATAACTTCTCATGTCATTAAGTATTCTACATAATTTCTATTGTCTGTGAAATATTTCTCCCACTCCCCCTGCTTGTGTTCCCTCTCTCACTGTGTCAAAAAAAAAAAAAAAGTACTAAAGGGTGCCTGGCTGGCTCAGTTGGTAGAGCATGCGACTCTTGATCTCAGCTCAGGGTCATGAGTTCAAGCCCCACAATGGGCATGGAACCTACTTAAAAAAATAAATCAATACATGGATAAAATCTTAAAAAAAAAAAAAACCAAACAATGTTATGATAAGGCATCTTTCTGGCTAAAATTTTGTTTATATTCAGAATTATATTCTCTGAATAAGCTCCTACAAACACCGTTTCCTGGCACAGGAGACTGGATATATATATTAATGCCATTTAGCCAAGAATGAGTTTACAGGAGATAACAGATGTCTGAGGGAGAGGCTAATGAATTCAGTTATGTCCACATTAATTATGAATATGACATACAAGCAGATAGATCCAGATGACTTCCAAACAAGCGGTATATAAAGGTTCTGGAATCTCTGACATATTGATGATAGTGGAGTACATGAGATGACCAAAGAAAACTAGAGAGAGGAGAATGAATTACTATGGAAACACTCCAATATTTGGGGGCAGGGCAGCAGTTAAAGCTGAAAGATCAAGTGGGGGGAAAAAAAAGAGAAAATGAATAAAGGTAAGAGGAAAACCAGCAGAAGTTGAAGGTAGAGAGATCATAATGTCCAGTTTCAAGAATTATTTTCAACCTGCGAAAAGAATCACAATCCCTTAAAACATAACAAACTCTTCAAAAAGTGCCCAGAGGTAGTCAAGAGTCCTTTCTAAAATAAACCCCAATGAGACACAAATGCTCCAAAGATACCAGGAATTCAATATATCCCAATACTACCATAAGCACTGAACCTACACGCTTTTATGCTCAATGTGTCTATCCCCTTCTCCCAACTTAAAGCCATAAAGGTCCAAGTAAGGAAAAATTCTACATAAATTTATGGTATAGCATTATAAAGGGTTTTCTGGGGGGTGGGGGTGGCCTAAAATTGTCTTTCTCCCTTCAAGATTTTGGCTACTCCTAGTATACTAAGATTTATTATCACAGGAAACATGTTTACAATTTCAACCTCATTTTATAAGCTTTCCAAAATATCTTTTCCAGAATTAATTTTTACAAACTTGATTTCATTTTCCCCTTCCTCTTTCTACCCTCTGCTTAACCCTGAGGGATTAAGAGCTTTAGTCCCCCAACAACTGGGTTCTAATATTTCCAAATGCCCATACCAATTGCTCCACTTTCCCCAGCTCATCAGGGACTACTCTTGCAAAACACCACAGTCCTTGGTGGGCCTCATATGGATATACAATGAGTTGTAGATCAAAGTATACTCTTACATTCAAGTCACATTCATCTGGCTGCCAGAACACACAGAGATACTGCTTGCCCTGGAGTTATTTTTAAAAACCCACTTCGTTCATTATTCCTATAATCACTGATTTCATTTTATCCATTACAACTTCCCATTTCAATAGCCTCTTCTTTCTTCCAGTCCCACATTCCTCCCCTTCTAATTCTTTATTCATTCTCTTTTTCATATCCCAGTTTTGCCAAAGGAGTGGTCTTTCCCTTGCATATTTTTAGTATGTTACTTTATTGGGAAAGGGCACTAGAAAAAGATGGAAAGAAATCTCAACTCCTATACATACAATTTTATTGATCAATATGAAATCCATATCAGAGCAATGTACTAAACCAAATTAAAACTATGAACTATAAATGAGCAACTGAAACAAGTATTTTCTCATCGCATGTGAATAAGGATGAGAGAAAAGGAAACGTGTAAATAGTACATGGTGATATTCACCCCAACTTACAAATCATCATTCCATCCTCTGAAGATCATTGTTTCTCCCTCTCTCTCCTCCTCAGAAGCATAGCTTCATGTGACACTAGTATTGAATAATAAGCGCGTAGGCCATGTGGATACAATACCTCGGAAAAGTGCTCTTTAATAGAAATTTCATTATTTTATTTTACTTTTAAAACTACTTTAGTAAAGCCTAGACCTAAAAGTAGGCTCTTAATATGTCAACACTGACCTGATAAAAGCATACTTTCTTAGCATCTCTGATATTTTCATTAATGTGGAGGATACCTATTTTGTTAGTGAATGGGACACCTTTTGTGCAATGACAAATTTCTACCAGCCTTTGTTTTGCCTCCTATCTGGATTTATGATTCTAATCCCCCACATCATCATTCTCCTTCTGGGAAGCCATTCTTCGTCCACTATGGTTTGGCTGAGTATCCCTCCTATGTGTCCCCATGACACCCTATGTTTACCACACTGCAGAAGCTAGCAAAGTATTTGCCTACGTATCTGTCTGGATCCCTGCAAGACAGTTAACTCCTTGAGAGCAGGAAGGCTATGTCTTACTCACTGCTGTATCTCCAGAGTCTAGGGCAGTGCTTGGCACCCAGCATATTCCCAATAGAAAGAAACAGCGTGGCCCCCACCAGCACCATCAACCAGTACCATCAACTGATCTGCTCCTAGACTAAGGCTTATTATAATCTCCCGTATGTAAGTCAACATAGTTTTCTTAGGGGATACCATAAATCCTGATACTAACCTTCCACTTTGCGTGTGGTTAAGCAACACATTACAGGTTCTATTTATTTCTTCAGAATCTCTAGGAAGTAAAAAGAACTATCCTCTTTTACCAGTAAGAAAAGTAAAAGCTCAGAAAAGATAAACTGCTTTCTCATAGCTATACAGTAAGCAACTGAGGAAAGATCCATGCCTGTCTTACTGTAAATCAAAGCTGTTTCTACTGTACTATTCTGCTTCCCCAAACCTATACTGAAGCGACATGAATATATAATAATTCAAATATATTTTTCTTTCTATATTCTGCAATGTTCGATTCCCTCTGGGAATCAATAAAATGTTAAGTATCTGGAAGACTATAAGGATTGTGGGTTAAACTTAGATGCTCTGGAATTATATTAACTATCTGGATGCAGTTATTAATTGTGCTAGCTGCTAGCTACATAGTATTGCATAAGTTATTTAATTTCTCTGTGCTTCGATTTCTCATTTATAAAATGGGAATAGGAGTAGCAGCTGTAGCGCTGCTGTAAGGAACAGATCACAATATATGCGAAGGATTTAGAATAGAGCCCAGCATGTAGTACTACTACTAACAGCCAGGATTACTGCATGCCTACTATGTATGTTAACTTATCTTCAGTAAATATTAGCTGTGAATGTTTAATTATTTAAGTTTACACAACGAAGTTAACTTTTTCTATGTCAGTGGTTCTCAAACCTTATAGTGCATCCAAATTATCTAAGATGTTTTTAAAAATACCCACAGGACCTGCATTCTGCAGATTCTAGTCTGTAGGTCTGGACTGGTTTCTAGAAACTATTCTTTTGAAAAATTTCCAACAGGATTTCCATTCTCTGAAATATACTAGAGGTCTTAGGACATTTCTGATATATAGCATCTGAAACTGCTCAATAAAATATAAAAAGTACCCTTTTCAATGCAGGACACCCCATAAAGAATGCAAGGGAAAACCACTAACATTAAGAATGGAAACAAATCAAGAAAAAAGACAGAAAAGCAAGCAATCTGGCAAAGCTGCCAGATAATCCAGGGGGCATAAACTAGGAGTGAGAGAGATAAAGGAAAAAGGCTCAGAGACCATCAGACAAAGTTGGGGCCCAAAAGGACAATAACCCAGGAAAAGGATGAATTCAAACATCAAAAACACCTCAAAGGCAAACATCAAGGAAGATTTACCTCTTCGCTTTAGCAAACACATCATGAGAATTTGATGCCTGAATCATCTACACGATGTGGATGTTCCTAAAAACCAAGAGTAAGAATTTTAAGTTAAAAATCCAGGTTCATAGACTAAGCCCCCCAATTCCAAGCACATAGTAGAAGGAAATAAAATCCTCTCTAGAAGAATGTATCCTAAACCCAAACCAAAAAGAGTTTTCATAATTACATAGGATTCCAAAGAAAAGGAGTTCAGAACTCAAAAAGAAAATCACAAAACACACAAGTAAACAAGGCACTATTACAAAATATCAGTAAAAATCTAAAAATTTTGTTGTAAAAATTTCCTGCAAATTCAGATATTAGAATTATCAAATATAGAATATTAAATATGTTTAATACATAAGAGAAAAGCAAATAGAGGGGTGCCTGGGTGGCTCAATCAGTTAAGCATCTGCCTCCAGCTCAGGTCATGATCTTGGGGTCCTGGGATCGAGCCCCGTGTTGGGCTCCCTGCTCAGCGGGGAGTCTGCTGCCTCTCCTCTGTGTGCGCACTCTCTCTCTCAAATAATAAAATAAAAATCTTAAAAAAAAAAAAAAAAAGCAAATACAAAACACTAGTAAGGTCCAAGAGGGTATAAAAAAATGAACAGACAAATGTGAAAGAGCCAAACAGAAGCGCTAGAACTGAAAAACATAGCAAGTAAAACCACAATGAAAGAGTTAACGAAAAACTAAAAGTGAAGAGTGAGACAGCTATGACAAATTTACAGCAGCCTACACGGTCACTAGAAGGGAAGTGTGAAGGAGAGGTTAAGAAACATGGAGGAGCAGGGCGCCCAGGTGGCTCAGTCACTGGGTGTCTGCCTTCGGCTCAGGTCATGATCCCAGGGTCCTGGGATCAAGCCCTGGGCTCCCTGCTCTGCGGGAGGCCTGCTTCTCCCTCTCTCTCTCCCCCTGCTTGTGTTCCCTCTCTCACTGTGCCTCTCTCTGTCAAATAAATAAATAAAATCTTAAAAAAAAAAAAAAAGAAACATGGAGGAAAGAATGGAATAATCACCACCACCAGAAGGACTATATTCTCTGATCATAATACAATGAAAGAAAAGTCATAAAGAAACCAAACACAAAACTGCCAAGCACTTGGAAATTTAAAACTTCATCTCTAAATAACTCACAATTCAAGAAATAATAACAGAAAAAAATTTATTTTTTAACAGAAAAAAACTGTAAAACTAAGAATGAAGTAATAATGAAAATACTATACTTCAAAACTATAAAATGCAGCCAAAGCAACACTCAGAGGAGAATGTATTCCCATAAATACTTTTATTAGGAAAGAAGAATGGCTGAAAATTAATGGGGTAAATGTCTAACTAAAAAGTTATTTCAGGGGCGCCGGCGTGGCTCAGTCGTTAAGCGTCTGCCTTCGGCTCAGGTCATGATCCCAGGGTCCTAGGATCGAGCCCCACATCGGGCTCCCTCCTCAAGGGGAAGCCTGCTTCTCCCTCTCCCACTTCCCCTGTTTGTGTTCCCTCACTCGCTGTGTCTCTATCAAATAAATAAATAAAATCTTAAAAAAAAAAAAGTTATTTTAAAAAATAACCTCACCTTAAAAAAATAAAAAGAAATATAAAAGCATAAATCAATGAAATAGAAAACAAACACAATAAAGAGAATGATAAAACCAAAAGTTGGTTCTTTGAAATCAGTAACAAAATACCCTTGATGAGGTCAAGAAAAAAAGATACAAGTTAATTATTAAAAATGAATGGAGAACCTAACTATAAATAAAGCAAAGGGTAGGATCTGCTGGGATATTATGAAACAAACAGGATATTATGAAAACCCTTCCACGAATAGATTTGAAAACTTAAATGAAATAGGTAAATTCTTAAAACAAAACCCATTAAAACTAACCTAGGACACACTGATAGAAACGTATGACGAACAAATAAGTAAACAGAAGAATTCCAAAAAATATATGGAACTACCCCTCCCTCTAGGAGGTGGAGCTTAATTTCTAGAGCGGCTTAGGAACTCGTTACCAAATAATTAAGTAGGGAAAGAGAAGAGTAATGACCTCACACTGGAAAAACCTGGCAACACTACCTCAGCCATGTGAGGAAGGTTAATTTACCATCATCAGTGACGTGGTGGATATCATATACCCCCTAAAATGATGTGATGAGAATGGCACTTCCCCTCTGTGGGATTCTTCTCATAACCTCAGTTTGATCATGAGAAAAACATGAGAGAAACCCAGATAGGGAGATATTCTATAGCACAGCTGGTAAGCACACCTCAAGAGTCAAGGTCATAAAAACAAGGAAAAACTAAGAAAGTGTCACAGACTAGAGGACATTGGAGAGACATGACCACCAAATACAACACAATGCTCTTGAGTTGGACCCCAGACAGAAAGAGGATATTATTGAAAAAACTACTCAAATCCAAATAAAGTCTGAAGTTTAATTAGTCAATGTCCTGTCTTAGTTTTAACATATGTATCATGGTAATGGAAGATGTTAAGAATGGGGTGGGGTGGTTGAAGGGCATACTAGAACTCAATATATTATTTTTGTAACTTTTCTATAAATCTAAAGTTATTCAAAAGAAGTTTTCCTTACTTAAAAAAAAAAAAAAGACTAACCCAGGAAGATATGGAAAGACTTAATAATCCTACTGCTGTCAAGGAAATTAAATCAATAGTTTAAAAATCATCTCCCAGGGCGCCTGGGTGGCTCAGTTGGTTAAGCGACTGCCTTCGGCTCAGGTCATGATCCTGGAGTCCCGGGATCGAATCCCGCATCAGGCTCCCTGCTCGGCAGGGAGTCTGTTTCTCCGTCTGACCCTCCTCCCTCTCATGCTCTCTCTCATTCTCTCTCTCTCAAATAAATAAATAAAATCTTTAAAAAAAAAATAAAAATAAAAATCACCTCCCAAACCATGAGTCAATTAGCTTTGTTTAAAAGTACAGGATTTGATTTGGGGTGCCTGGGTGGCTCAGTCGGTTAAGCGTCTGCCTTCAGCTCAGGTCATGATCCCAGAGTCCTGGGATCGAGCCCCACGTCGCATCCGGCTCTCTGCTTGGTGGGGAGCCTGCTTCTCTTTCTCCCTGTGCCTGCCTCTCTGCCAACTTGTGCTCTCTCTCTGTCAAATAAATAAAATCTTTAAAAAAAAATAAAAGTACAGGCTCTGAGGACTGAGTGACCAAACTACTTAGCATTAACTCCATATACAGATTTTCTTTTGTGTCTTGATATAAGACTGCTTGCTCTTAAAGGTATATTGTATGGCATTATAGAAAATAAGAAAATATAGACAAGCAAATGAAAAAAAAAGAAAACTCAATCATAACAATTAAAAAAAAATCTTCTCACAAGGCAGTTGAGTTTTACCAAAAAGTGTGTCGGAAAGAGGAAATATTCCCCAATTCATCCTATGAGGCCAGTATAACCTTAATACTAAAACCAAACAGTATTAGTAAAAGAAATATGTCAATCTTACTCTTGAACACAGGTGTGAAACTCTAAATAAAATACAGGTATCCCTCACAATCAAAGCCTCAACACAAAAAATGAATTTATACAGCACATTTTATTAAAGGTGAGGCTGATATCCTTTGTTATCCCAATTCACCTCAATGCTTTATAAAATGTATCAAATGGGGTAAAAAATCCCGTATCTTCTTATGTCCACATTGTCACTATCCATTCCCCCCCAAAAGTCAGGACCTAACTAGTTCTGTGGTTCCCAAACTATGTTCCAAGTCATCCTGAGGTGCCACAGTGAACACACCAGGGGTGTCAAGGGATGTTTTCAATTTGAAGGAAACAGCAATATACAACATCTGTCAAACATCATATGCATTCTTTCATGGTTTCAACATTAAATCACACTGCATTCCTTTTGATGACCTCTTTGTAAATCTGAGTTTATGGTAGTTGCTGCCATAAAAAGCAATCACCGTGTGAAAATCAACCTGGAACAGGAAATGAGCGTGGCAGTGCCCAGTCTGATTCCAAGATTTCAGAAGTTATGCAATACTTTCAGATGCACACATCCCATTAGGAAGTACAGCTGACTCTTCAATAACATGGGTTTAGGGCGCCTGAGTGGCTCAGTTGGTTAAGCAACTGCCTTCGGCTCAGGTCATGATCCTGGAGTCCTGGGATCGAGTCCCGCATCGGGCTCCCTGCTCGGCAGGGAGTCTGCTTCTCCCTCTGACCCTCCTCCCTCTCATGCTCTCTGTCTCTTATTCTCTCTGTCTCAAATAAATAAATAAAATCTTTAAAAAAAAAATAAATAACATGGATTTGAACTGTGCTGGGCCACTTTCATTGGATTTTTTTTAATAAATACTGTACAATATTATATTTTCTTTTTCTTATAATTTTAATAACATTTCCTTTTCTCTAGCTTACTTTATTGTAAAAACATAAACTATGTGTTAATCGACCGTTTATATTATCAGTAAGGCTTCCAGTCAAGAGTAGGCTATTAGTAGTTAAGTTTGGGGGATGTTTGGTTGTGCAGAGGATCAGTGCTCGTAGTCCCTGCATTGTTCAAGGTCGACTATAATTGCGGTTTTTTAAAAATAAAATGAAAATATAACTTTTTCTTTGAATTCATGTATGTATTTTTCAAAAAGCTACTAAGCTGTTAGGACATATATATGAAGTTGTTTGAACCTAATTGCGTAATAAATGTAGCTGTTAGGTATTTCCTTGGTGTAAGGGCACCGTGAACTGGGGAAGTTTGGGAATTTCTGAAATAGTCATTTAACAGAGCATCCCTTACTATCCAAACTAAGAATCTAAAAAAATGTTATTACTGAAAGATACTTGGTTAGCAAATTGAATGCACTGATGAACAAAAGATTTATCCATATGAGTTTATGCTAGGAATACAAGTATGGTTTAACATTACAAAGATATAAATATTATTCACAAAATTAACAGATCAAAGGAGAAAACTCAAATGATCATTTCCATAGCAACTGGTAAAACATTTGATGAAATTCAACATTACTGATAACATTTTTAGAAAAATCCTAAAGAGGACATCCTTACATTATAAAGGGTATCTACAGAACATAGGAAGTACTGTAGATAATTGTGAAATATTTGAAGCATTCACTTTAAAATCAGAAACAAGACAGAGACAGTCACTGACCACCACCTCTATTCCACCTATACAGGCATACATAACAGGGGGAGGGAAAGATGAAAGAACCGGTATGGGAGAAACAAAACTTAGCCAAATGATGGGAAAAGAGAAACTGGAATGATCACACATGGCAGATTTCTGTGGGCCAAGCCTAAAGGAGGCATACATTACTTCTACTCTTATTCTACAGACTAGAACTCATTTAAATGGACATTCCTAATGCAAAAAAGGTGGAAAGTACAACCCAATCTGTGCCTAGGAAGAACAGGAAGTTTTTAGTGTACATCTAGCCACTCTGTGCCACAAATTAAATTGGAAAATAATTTAGCATTATCTGAAATTGAAAATGCACATACCATATGGCCCAGCAATTCTATTCCTAGGTAGAGATGCTTTTACACATGTATAACCACAAGATATGTATAAGAATACTCATCGTAGTATTGTTCATAACAGAAAAAAACAAAAACAAGTGTGTCAATCAACAATAAACAATACCATTGCATATTTACAACTAGCCATGAAAATAAATGTACAGAGCAATATAAATGAATCTTAGAAACTTAAAGGAAGATCTTAAGATGAAACATACAATATACCATTTTTTATAAAGTTCAAAAATAAATAAATAGACTATTCTGTTTAGGCATAGATATATATGCAGTAAGACTTATTTTCAAAAATTAGAAGAGGTGGGGGGAGTGCCGGGGTGGCTCAGTCGGTTAAGCGTCTGCCTTCAGCTCAGGTCATGATCCTGGAGTCCCAGGATGGAGCCCCGCATCAGGCTTCCTACTCAGTGGGGAGTCTGTTTCTCCCTCACCCTCTGCTCCTCCCCCTGCTTGTGCTCTCTCTCTCTCCCGCTCTAATAAAATCTTTTTAAAAAATTTTTTTGAATTACAAAAAAAACAAAAATTAAAAGAGAGCGCGTGGGTGGCTCAGTCGGTTGAGCATTGTTGAGCTCAGTGTTGTTGAGCTCAGCGAGGTAGAGCCCTGACTCAGGCTGCGCACTCAGCGGGGAATCAGCGTGAAGATTCTCTCCCTCTGCCCCTCCCCCCACTCATGCTGGCACTCTCTCCCTCTCTCTAAAATAAATAAAATCTTTTAAAAAATTTAAAAAATAACCACAAAATTCAGTACAGTGTTTACACTTGTGGGGAGACAGGAAGAGGGATCAGTTGAGACAGACATACAAAGGGAGTTTCCATTGTATTGGTAAAATTCCATCTCTTAGGCTGGGTATACATACTACTGCTTGGTTCATATTAACATACTTTTAATGGAGGACAACAATTTTTTATTCAATGGATTAAGGAGATTGTAGAATAGTATTTTATGGAGAATAACAATATAAATATTTCAAATAGCTCTATTTATATTCTTATTTATTAACTAAAATATATTGTTGAATACCTAGAGAACTACTATTTAAGAAAAATACTAGGTATTACATAAACATTTAAAAGAATTTAACATTTATTTAAAAAAGAGTTTACCAGTTGACCATCCGATTACTTGTTCCTAGTCTTCCTCAATCACATGACCATTTAGTAAATTGTACTTAATATAACAACTGAAAGCTACATTGAAGTCTCAGTGCTCTTCCTGAATTTTAATTAGAGTGAGTATTTTCTGAAACTACAGAAGGAGTAACAAGGAACAATTAAGGTGGAGGGGAGGAGACATAATAATCCTAACCAGGTTTAAAGTACATGCGAAGAAAGGAATACTTGTATTCTGACCCTCTTGAGTGAAGGTGGGAAGAAGGTGGGACTGTTTTCCAAAGAAAATCTCCAGAGGAATCCCAATTAATAAAACTGTCACGGAAAGGAGTGGGATTAAGATGCTTAGGAGCTCTTAAATCCTTTTTCCCCAGCACTGTTAAAAATGTAGCTTCACTGACTGATTATAAATGTACAGTATTATTTTTAAAATAATATTGAGGCTACAGAATTATGGAAAGTTACCCATGTAAACTGCATTAATATTTTAAATAGTCCGTTCTCCAGTAACTTTCTAAGTGACAAGCCTCCACAATACCAGCTATTTTTTATTGCAAGATGATAATATGTACCGAAACCTTGAAGATACAGACTACTTGGAAAGAAAATCAGTTGACTTGGTGAAAACTGAGGCAAAGAATATTAACTGAGATACAGAAAATAAATGCAGTTTTATTTCAGTAATTCAAATTCTGTGCATATCATTAAAAACTGCTATAAATGCAATCCGAAGAAGAGATTTACCATGGGAAATACAGTAAGAGGCAATAAGGTTTGGAAAACAGAAATCAGAATGGGGCCTGAGAAGCACACACAGGAAGAAATACTACCATTGAAAAAGGCTCCTATCTGGAAAGAAAGCAAGAGGAGGAAGGCCAAAAGCACAGGGACAATGGCAGGAATATGTGGCTCTGGACCAAGGAATATCCCCGCTGTTAGGACTATGGGCAAAGCTAAGTAATGAAAACAAAAGTATACACAGTGTGACGACAAAATAAAGAACAACAGATGGAAAATAAGAGATAATCTCAGTGTTACTTTCAAGAAGTGACCAATACTTTCATGGATTTTTTGGGACTGACAGACTAAAGAGAAGGGGAATAAGAAAAAAGGTAAATACAACTAACCGAAGCTATAGTTTCAGGTCACCAGGGCTCTAATGTAAACAGTAGGACTAAGGCTGAGGCATATAAAAATGATTAACCACACACAATAAGCAAGTAAAAGGGCTGTGTATAAATTATAAAATAATTGAAATTAACAAAGCTTTCTTTTAAAACACGCAGTACATTTTGGTCATAGCTAAGCCTCTAACTTGTGGGGCTTTCCACTTGTCCCATTAGCTCCACTATGTAAGATGCTCCAAATCCTGTTTTATGAGAGCTTAAATCTGACATATTTCATAAATTCTTCCCAGAAAATAGTTGTAAATACCTTCCCACTTTGAACTTCTACAGTTTTTTTTGTCTTTGTCACAGTAGATACTAACTACACAATTGATAGAGATGATTTACCAGTAGTTTGGTATCTTCGAATATTAAATTTTATACTATAAATTTTGTAACCAAAGTATGCTGGCCTCACCAAGTAGAATAAAATTCCTTAAGGGGCACCTGGGTGGTGCAGTTGGGTAAGCGTCGGACTCTTGGTTCCGGCTCAGGTCATGACCTCAGGGTGGTGGGATCAAGGCCCACGTGGGCTCCAGGCTCCGTGCCAGGCACTCAGCACAGAGTCTGCTCGAGATGCTCTCTCCCTCTGCCCCTCCTCACTGCACTTTTGTGTTCTCGCTCTCTTAAAAAAATAAATCTTTTTTTAAAAATTCCTTAAAAGAGGGGCGCCTGGGTGGGTCAGTCGGTTAAGCGTCTGCCTTCGGCTCAGGTCATAATCCCAGGGTCCTGGGATCGAGCCCCGCATCGGGCTCCCTGCTCGGCGGGAAGCCTGCTTCTCCCTCTCCCACTCCCCCTGCTTCTGTTCCCTCTCTTGCTGTGTCCCTCTCTGTCAAGTAAATAAAATCTTTAAAAAAAAAAAAAAATTCCTTAAAAGAAGGTACTCTCTTTTATGCCTCAGAGTGGATGCTGGGAATAACAGAATACACTACAGTAAGTCTTACCTCATGGAATATCTACTAAGTCATGCAGGTACATCATTCATCATATTCTACCTGCCCACTTTCTATATTTCCACATCACTATCAAAATTAACATCATTCTTATAGTGCCAAACAGCCAGTTTAGGCAAACTTAGCATATCCATTCTCTCTCATCTTTGTCTACAACATGAAATCACAAAGTTCTACAGCAACCTCTAAGAGACTTGGATTCTCTTTCTATTTATAAATCTTTGTACAGGTTCTCATCTCTTGTGTTTGGGGGCTTAGAAACCACTCTAGCCCTTTATACATGCAGAACAGTATCTGCAAGAAATGTTTTTATTTAACCACTTCCCTCCTAATTAACTTTCAGAAGTTTGTTGTTTTAATTGTCTAGCTTAACAGATGTAAAATGTATACCCAAGGCCCTCTTTCAGTTTTCCCTGCCTTTCCCTCCTGAGCCTCTCAAAAGGCCTTTGGTATTCTACATATTGGGATTATCCCCCAACTCCATATATGTATACATAGCATGCACACATTCTTCAAAATTTGATCAAAATGCATATTCTTTAAAAATATTTTCCTAAATTTACTCCATTCTGATCACTGTTCCCTGAAAATTTCCTAATTTATATAATATGTAATACTTGTTCATATGCTTCAATTGTTTTCCTATGTTGCACTTAAATAAGATTCTAATATACAAATATAGTCCCAGCCATAGCCACCCATGCATGTGTCTTTTTTAACTTATTAAAATTCTTTATACAAATTTCAATTTTTCCATAGCTGATTTCTTTATGAAAATGCTGAGGAATCTTTTTCCCACTGAAATTAATCACTTACTTGGTACCTGTGATGGTTAATTTTACATGTCAACTTGCCTAAGCCACAGTACCCAGATATATGGTCAAACACCAATCCAGATGTTGCTATGAAGGTTATTTTTTTTTAGATGAATTAACATTTTTTTCTATGTGACAAGCCCTGTTTTTATTATACTTTCATTTAAAAAAAACTTTTTTCTTATAGAAACTTTTATACACAGAAATAGAATACAGTAAATCCCTATATCACCATTACCCAGCTTTGGCAATTATTAATGTTCTGCTGATCTTGTTCCACCTACTGTAGGCATGGAGAGAAGGAGTATTTTAAAGGAACCCGGGACATCCTATTTGTTTGACCCATAAAAACTTCAGTCTATACAGAAAGAACAATTTTTAAAATGGAACAATAACAACTATCATAACCAATAAAGTTACAATTCCTTCCTATCATCTAATACCTCCTTCATTTTTTTTTTTTCTGTTTGTCTAACAAACAAAGACTATCTTTTTGTAACTGGTTTGATCTAATCAGGATCCAAATGAAGTCCATAGCATTGGGATATATGTCCCTTAAACTTCTTTCACTTTTTGCAATAATAGTTCTTCTTTTTTTCTTTTTCTTTTCTTTTTCTCTTATAGACATTCTGACTCCGGATTTGGTTGAAGATAAATTAACATTTAAATCAGTAGATTTTGAGTAAAGCAGATTATCCTCCATAATATAGGTGGGCCTCATCCAATCAGCTGAAGGCCTTTAAAGAAAAAAGACCGAAGTCCCCCCAGGAAGAGGTAATTCTGCCTGTAGACTATCTTCAGACTTGAGCTGCAACATCAACATTTTCCTGGGTGTACAGCCTGCCAGCCTGCTCTGCAGATTTCAGATTTGTCAACCCCCATAATTATGTATACCAATAAAATCCATCAATCAATCAACCAATCTCTCTGGAGACATACAGGCTCTGGAAAACCATTATACAGTACCCCAGAGTGTGAAATCTTGTTTGGTGAGTATAGAGGACCCAAAGATAGGTCCCTCATATCCCTGAATCAATTCATTCATTTAAGAAACATATGAGCATCTGCTGTGTGCCACATTCTGAAGATTCAAAGTTGATCTAGATCCTTGACCTCAAGGACTTGTAAATAGGGGAAGTTTAGTTGAGGAAAGAAACACTACAATAAATATGCAGTAAGTTATAATGCAATAAATATAAGGTTATGAGCTCAGGATACTAATCATGGGAGCACGGGAAGGAGGGAGGGGCAGGACACAACTGAGGTTCCTGCATCAATTGAATCTTACTGCCTATAACTAAAATACTTCATCATATAGTCCCCCTTGAAAACCAATTACATACCTTATATGTTTAAATATAAAAATAAATATATTTTAAAAGATATAGAATGTGAAAACAAATACAACAGAAATACTACACTGTTAGTATTCCTTTGGAGTGATTTTTTAATATATATAAGCTGAACTGGCTAAGGAATCTTAAAATAGGACTCATGTTGAAGAATCTTGTTTCAGTTTTAAAAGCCAAACTGATTAACTGGGACTGGAAAGATATTCACAAAATCTCACAGTTCATAAATCTCAAGCATACCATGTAAAATGAATATTATAAAAGGGATTAGTCTTTAATTCTTTGAAATGTAATAAGATATTAAATCATAAAATCCTTATTTTGAAAGCATCTTAAGCATATATGAAAAGGGATTACAATTTAAGTTCATTTAAGAATACTTCAAATTGGGCACCTGGGTGGCTCAGTCTGTTAAGCCTTCAGCTCAGGTCATGATCCCAGGGTCCTGGGATCGAGTCCCACTTCGGGCTACCTGCTCAGCAGGGAGTCTGCTTCTCCCTCTCCCCTTGTTTCTCCCCCCTGCTCATGCTCTCTCTCTCTCTGTCAAATAAATAAATAAAATATTTTAAAATATAAAAAAACTAAAATTAAAATAAATTTGAAAAAAGAATACTTCAAATTAATTTGCTATAGCTTTAACACTTGTAACTATGCTACCTTATATTACCAAATAATATAAAAATTCAGGATCTATGCTCACAGTGAGAAACGTGACCAAAAATTCAAACATAAAAAATCATTAACAAGAACAATAGTTATATCTCAATCAGGTAGTGAAGAGTGATAAACAAAAATCTTGGTTTTTTAGCTTTGGTGCTTATTTAAATAAGGAAATTTCTTTAATTCCCAGTAGTCTGAGAATCCGTAATATTTCATAACTCTGTCAACTGGCATACTAAGGACTATCATACAAAAACTCCTATCAGTATTATTATATAACATTTTCTTCTCTGGGTTAGTGATTAGAAAGAAAAACATTTTCCAGGGCGCCTGGGTGGCGTAGTCAATTAAGAGTCTGACTCTTTTTTTTTTTTTTTTAAAGATTTTATTTATTTATTTGACAGAGAGAGACAGCGAGAGAGGGAACACAAGCAGGGGGAGTGGGAGAGGGAGAAGCAGGCTTCCCACGGAGCAGGGAGCCTGATGTGGGGCTCAATCCCAGGACCCCAGGATCATGACCTGAGCCGAAGGCAGACGCTTAACGACTGAGCCACCCAGGCGCCCCTAAGAGTCTGACTCTTGGTTTCAGCTCAGGTTGTGACCTCGGGGTCGTGAGATCGAGCCCTCCATAGCGCTGCACGGTAAGCGAAGAGTCTGCTTGAGATTCTCTCTCCCTCCCTCTCCCTTTATCCCTCCCGCTCATGCTCTCTCTCTCTCTAAAATAAATAAATAAATCTTTAAAGAAAAAAAGGAAAGAAAAACACTTTTCAACATTAAACTGCTGATATTATTAAATTAATACAATCTCACAAACCTACATCCCCACAGTAGGCACACAATAAATATTTGCTAACAGAATGAATGATATGTCCCTAAACTCTACTTCAACATGGACACTGCCAGAGATATAATTTTTTTGTGAAGATTAAGAGATTTTCCTTTGGGACTACAGGGACCTCCATATATCCTCCAACAAACTACATAAACTAGCATCAGACTAATACTTCATGAAACTACTGCAGCAAATTATTCAAGATCTCTACTGTGCCCACAAAAGCTTTGTATTCAAATAAAAATACCTTGCCATCAAGTTGAAAGCTCAACAACCTCTGTGCTGAGGCTGGAAGGCTAAAAAGGCCCTAAGAAATCTATCAGGATACCATAAGAGCCCCGCTGGGTTCTCTGCTAATCCTTGGGTAAATCATTAACTTCCGGGGGCTTCAATTTACTCACCTGTAAAAAATGGACGGTGGTCACTCCAAAAGTCTATGATTAAGTGATTCTAGAACGCAAAGCAAATTTACCTTCAATATTCCTTTGGAGGGTACAATGCTTCAGAAGTCCTATAAAAGTTTTTTTTTTTTTTTTAAGATTTTATTTATTTATTTGACAGATAGAGACAGCGAGAGAGGGAACACAAGCAGGGGGGAGTGGGAGAGGGAGAAGCAGGCTCCCCGCTGAGCAGGGAGCCCGATGCGGGGCTCCATCCAGGACCCTGGGATCATGACCTGAGCCAAAGGCAGAAGCTTAACGACTGAGCCACCCAGGCGCCCCTTCAAAAGTGGTTTTTAACCTTGTTTGCTGATGGACAGCTTTGAGACTCTACTAAATGCTACAGACACTTCATCTCAAAAGAATTCCTACATGGGAAAAAAATTTTAATATAATATCAGGAGAGTTTAATGACCCTCTGAAGGGGTCCACAGAACTCATGTTAGACACTTATGTTTTATAAATTTAAATAGAATTCAATAAACTGGAGACATGTTAATAAGTTTGAAAACAAAGCAGCACTTTGCACCTGGTTCTTTTTTATTAACAAATTAAATTTTAAATTTCAAACAACAGTAAAGAGGAATCAATTATTTTTGTAACTATCAAAGAGAAATATGGTTTTAAAGAACTCAAACTACTAGCTTAGAACATTAAACTATGTTGGTAAATCAGAGTTCCAGATAAGTGATATCCAAACCATTATGATTATATGTCAATCTCAATTCTGATGAACCAGGTGTAATTTATTAAATCGTTTATTTAGGATTCCAAACTTAAACATATATTCCATTTGATTCTTTCTGTATACAACCCATTTAGAGACAGGCCTTCAATAAAAATATAAAACTAAATATAAAATACTGACTTGCTAAAATGGCTTCAATTTCTGAAAGATTACATAGCAATCGTGTACTTCAAAAGTTGAACATAACTAATTTATAGTTAAGACTGGTTAAGTTCGTTGAGTTATATGAATTTGTTCATTATACTACAAAAGAAAGGAAAGTTAAGGAAAAAATTTAAAACACTTCTCCATAAAAGGAAAGAAAGTAGAGGGGCCTGACTTATCACATACAGGAAGAAAAGGAGCAATTACACAACTCTGCAGAGATTAAATATAGGCAAATAATGCTGGTGTTAAGGTTTCATAAATCATCTTCAGAATAAGCCAAAAGGATGCTAATATCTGCTCTTTTAGTACGGTTTCCAATGTAGACCTTTTGTGCAAGCTTCTCTTAGGATTTCTCTCATCTAAAACGGGTCCCCAGGGAATCAGCAAGAAGAAATTCTATGATTATTTTCTGATGCAATAAAGGGAGAGGCCTTTTAAGGAAAATAATGACTCTGCCCCAATTATGATGCACACTATTCCCTATCAGAAATATAAAAGTAAAATGGCTGTAATTTCCAGTGTATTTCTTTTGTCTTTTTAGTTAAAGCATATCTTCTTAAGGAATTTTTTCATTAAGTTATGAAATAATAAATTAAGTCTTTTTATTATAAATTAGAAATCATAGCTTATTCAGTTTACAAGTGAAAAACATTTAAACACATTTATGTAACCTACTTAGAACAACACAGATTCTGGATTCTTCAATGTTCCACTTACAAATTAAATTACTCAGGGACTATGAATAGGGGCTGTGTCTACTTGAATAACTGCACATTTACCTGGAAATGAGGCAAATATCTAGAACTTAGTCTATAATCATGCTTACAAACCTAATTTATATTCTAGATTCTTACTTCTATCAAAGAATGGTACACTTACTAAAAATTGCAAAGATATCAATAGCAGAATTAAATAAGAATTTAGAACTAATGTTTCTCTCCTCTTCAGCTTTGGTTTTCTAAGTCCTCCTTAAAGATACACTGGGCAAGGCCTTACAGAGTAGGCTTCATGTGTGAATGCATGACAGCAGGAAATTAGTCAAAACACCAGGGTTTTACTCCCCAAATTTGCCAATAACCTGCTTTTGTGACATGTGGTATTATAGGACAACTTCTCAGAAACTCAATTCTGCCATGTGTAAAATAAGGATTTTGGAACAGATGATCTCCAAGGTCACTTCCAATTCAGATACTTACGTAAATCTACATTTATGTGAGTATAAAAATGAGTAACAAAATTAGAATAAATCCATATGAGACTATGGTCACAGGTATGTATGTAGGAATAAAAAATACGTACAAAAAAAAAAAAAAAACCCTCCAGTCCAAAATGTTTACATTTAAGGTTTCCTTTCACAGTTTAGATTGGGCCTTATGATTAAAAAGGGCCCAGAAAGCCATGTTCATCCAAATCCCCAGAACCCTCTTTTCATGCTGCCACTATTCTAATGTCCACAAAGAGTATAACCTAAGAGTGTGCTTTCCTCCCATTATAACCATTCCCACATCTGGTCCAAGATGAACTGATCCAGTCCATCTAGATCCCGGGTTGGCAAACTTTTCTGTAAAGAGCCAGTTAGTAAATATTTCAGGTTTTGTAGGCTATATGGTCTCTATAGCAACCACTCAATTCTGCCTTCAGAATACAAATGCAACCACTGACTACACAAACTGATGAGTAGGTGGCTGTGTTCTAATAAAACTTTATTTACAAAAAACAGGCTGCAGGCCAGATTTGGCCCACTGGCTGTAGTTTGCCAACATCTGGTCTAGATCACATCAAGAAGCCAGATGGTATAAACCAGCTGTAAGTGAAGGTGGCATAGTTTCAGAATAGAAAATCGCTACAAAGAAAACAATTATGAGTCATTTTAAAATTTAAAAGAATCCTTTCAGTCTAGTATAAGAGAGAGCATGATAGAGTAGAAACTACCTATGCAGGTATTCAATACATACTAAATGCTTAATAAATATAGATTTCCTCTCCCTTCTGAACAGTGTCATCCCTCAAGATAGTATTTGCTGCCCAGCTTTCCTTCTAGAAATCACTTACTCTGGCCCTCTAACAAAAGCTGGCCCTTGATTCTTCTTGATCCTGGCAAGCATGCTCCTGGTACCACTGTATCAAGGTTTTAGTGCTCTTTCATTCCCTTTTCACCCCATTAACCTAAACCTGCAACTTCACATTCTTTTCCATCTGAGCCTTAAATCCCAGTATTACTATCACTGACTATTGACCCAGGGAAGGTGGTAAGGAAAAAAAGAAAAGAAAGAAGAGGATAGAGAGAAAGTAGATTCTGGTGGAGCCGGGGAGTGGTAGCATTACCTCCCTTTCCTGACTCTAAAAAGGAGCCAGGTGCTAACTTACTGTTAATTTAAATGAAAATGTTGTCTACTCTAGTGAGAACAAAGAACATTTCACTTTATGAAAAGTGCTCCCTAATGAAAGAACTTAGTTCTAACAGGGGGGAAAAAACCAGAGTAAGCTTTATTCTTATGCTTTTATCTAGATCATTTCTGCCTCCAGCTGTGAAACTGACTGAGGTTTTTAAAGCTCTAAGCAGCCTCTACTAGTAACCATGGTTACTGATTCAAAACAGTACAAAAAAAGTAGGAGGGGATAGCAGTTTGAGGAGAAAAACAGTTTTCTTGATTTTCATCAAATGAAGCTATAATAACAAGAGATAGGTTGATGGCTGGGTAAGGGTCTCAAGACTATCACTTCTCCACAGAGCTGCTGAAGTACTTGATCCCTCAGCCTTACAGGTCTAGAACCTCAATGAGTCATTTTACCTTATTCAAGAATGATCCCCAAAAGTTAATTTCATCACTTACAATGGACAATATTGTATAAACTCAACTGATATTCTTGAATTTGCTTTGCAGCAGAAGCCTACTTGGAAAAAAAAAAACAGAGGGCAAGGTTGCTTAGAAGTATATAAATCTGAGCCTAAGAAGCTACCTATGGTTTTCATATAAAGCTGCCCAAGTAATGCTTCTCAATCTTTGTTAGTCAAAAGGCTTCCATCAGGGGCGCCTGGGTGGCTCAGTTGTTAAGCTTCTGCCTTCGGCTCAGGTCATGATCCTGGGATCCTGGGATCGAGCCCCGCATCCGGCTGCCTGCTCCACAGGAAGCCTGCTTCTCCCTCTCCCACTCTCCCTGCTTGTGTTCCCTCTCTCGCTGTATCTCTCTCTGTCAAATAAATAAATAAAATGTTTTAAAAAAAAAAAAAGGCTTCTATCAAATGTTCCTCTTTTCAAATCCCTTCCTCAGTTTTCATTTATATACAATACCTCCCATGTTTCAGGCACTGTAAAAGATACTGGATAAATCACAATAAGGAAAATAGACACAACTCATGCCTTTATGGGATTTACAGTCTAATGGAGAAGAGAAACATCAGATACAAATTGTGTCAACATGCTATGAAGGAAAAAAAAAACTAAAGGATTTTTACTAGGGTATCAAGAACAGCTTCTTTGATATATAAACGTACTTAATGTTGACAGCTATTGATGCTGGGTAACAGATACACAGCAATTCCTCCATACTCTCTACTTTGGTATATGCTTAGAAATTCTCAAAATAAAAGTTTAAAAATGCAAGATATAAGGAGAGACCTGAATGATATGTAGGTGCTAAACAGGCAAAGGCTGCCAGAGAAGACTGTTCTCTGGGTCAAAGGAAGAAGATATGCCTCAATCCAGAGAACCTGGGAGCTTGGCACACTACAGGGATTAAAGCTCCAACAACAGCTAAAGACCTTTCACATCCACAAGCTACAGATGAAAAATATTCCAAATAATAATAATGGAAGTTACCTTTACTGAGCCTCCACTAAATGCCAGGCAGTGTGCTAAGAGTTAATGTGCTCTGTCTCATATGTATCTCAGAACAATCTGTTAAGAAAGGTACAATTATTCCTAGTTTGCAGAGGAGGACACTGATGCACAGAAGATCAGGTAACGTGCCTACATCTGATTCCAGAACCTGTGATTTTTCTTAACTACAATCACATATTCTGCCTACCACATATCCAGATGCCACTATTAATTATTAAGTTTTACTCAAGAGTTCTAAATTATTGTTCCATCTCAACAATTAACTGACCGTGTGCTTAAGTCAAGTCACTTCACCTTTGGGCATTTCACAAAATGAGACCGAATCAGATGATATTAAGGTATTCTTAGCTTTTAAACTCTATGCCTTTATGACTTTATTACTAATTTTTTTTCCATATCAGAAGTTTATACCTATCATATTTGGTAGATCATATGGACTAATTTAGGCAATTATCTAAATTTGAACAACTCATTAATTAATCATTCTACAGTCACTGGTCATCTTTGTGCCAGGTACTCTTCTAGGTATTAGAAATACAGTAGCAAACAAAACAGTTAAATATTTCTACCTTTATGGCACTTAGAATTTAGTGGAGGGAAAGAGACAATAAATGAAACAAATAAGTAAACAATATAGTACATTAGGATATGGTAAGGGGACGCCGGGGTGGCACAGTCGGCTGGGTGTCCTATTCTTGGTTTTGGCTCCGGTTGTGATCTCAGGGTTGTGGGATTGAGCCCCCGTCAGGCTCCACACTCAGAGCAGAGTCTACTTGGAACGCTCTCTCTGCCCCTCCCCTATCTCTAAAATAAAATAAATAAATCTTTTTTTTAAAAAGAAGTATATGGTAAGTACTATGGAGAAAAATAAATCAGTGAAGGAGTTGGCTGATCCCCGCCCCCCCACTATGAGCAGGAATATGTCAGTCACTAAGGCAAATAAAGACAAACGGAACCTGAGTCCCTGCCATTGAACTGATCACACTCTAGAGTAAACACAAATATGAGGAATCTGAGAAAAGACCAATGAACAAAGTACTATGGGAACACATAGGATAGAGCCATAGCCAGAAGGAACTGAACTGCAAGCTGGATTTTGCTCTTTTAAACACATACAACAACAAAATTGAAAAGAAAAAGAATCATGTAAAAAGAATATGAGACCTATATTTTAAAGCCACATTCCAAAATTTTGTAAAAACCTTACTGATAAATATTTAAAGAAAATACAAAAAAATAGAGACATAGACTATTTTCCTGTTTGGGAAAATTATTATTAAGACACAAAATGATCCACAAATTACAGGCTTAATACAAATCAAATAAAAATGAAAATATTTTTCAGAAACACAATCATAAGAATCTATACTATAATTAAAAGGGTAAGAGAGTAAATGTGTAAGAAAAAACAAAGAGGGGCGCCTGGGTGGCTCAGGTGGTTAAGCGACTGCCTTCAGCTCAGGTCATGATCCTGGAGTCCCTGGATCGAGTCCCGCATCGGGCTCCCTGCTCGGCAGGGAGTCTGCTTCTCCCTCTGACCCTACTCCCTCTCATGCTCTCTGTATCTCATTCTCTCTGTCTCAAATAAATAAATAAAATCTTTAAAAAAAAAAAAAAAAAAGAAAAAACAAAGAAATTTTTAAAGAAGAGTAATGAGGGTAGATATAGCCTAATGATTATGAAAACAGTTATTAAAATACTTTTCCCATTTTGATTTCCTTCTACTGACTTCCCTACTATTCTATAACAGCATCCATGTGGTTGGAGAAGTTTAGGAATATGAAGAGAAAGAAATATTTAATATTCACCTGAATTTTAAAAAGGGTTTTGCAATAAGATAAAAGCCTTGAAAAACCAAACCTGAAAGACAGATTATAGGTTTTTCCACATTATAGAGCAGATATTCCTTCTGCTCATGACAGCTACAATGTAAGACTTGTTACCTAGGGTAGAAGGAGGATCAAACCTAGAGAAAGTGTGAATTAAAGCTCCAATTCCTAATTCTGGCCAGAGGACTGAGGGATAAAAAACTGAGACAGAGACAGGAGAAGTGAGTAGACCAATATTCCCATTGTTCTGTTCAGGCAGAGGCTGCAAAAGGAAAAAATGTTTGATGGAATAAGGAAATCTGGGAGTTAGAATGGCTTCTGCTCTCCTTCCTGCTGAGATTGTGCCAAGTGTCTGCCTTCCGGGAGCATCCCCCCACACACATACCACCGAACTCTCACCTCCCCTCTACACACACCCCACACAAGCTGGAGATAACCATCAAAAAATATACACAGAAGCATGATCAGACTGAGGAAAGGTGTGAGATCAGCTCTGGAGTCTCCCTTTTCTATACATCATGGAAGGCACTGGGAAATTCCTGAGGGCTCTAAAGTAGTACAGGGAAGGCAATTAAAGATGCTGGATGGTGAGTTTGCCAGAAGAAGTCACTGTGATTAGGAACAAAGTTAACTCCACAGTAGAGGCCTGGAAAAGAGACCACCTGGCTAGGGGGCCAATGCGAAGCCCTAGCCAGACCTCAGGTTATCTCTGACACCTGGGAATGTGGCCAATGCATCCTGGGAACCAAGAGAACAGATCTCAAGGAACATCAGCTGTAAACTTCAGCCAGACATCTGAAGAACACCCAAGGGCAGTTCTGGCAGCACCACAGCAGTCACAATTCTAGGCAGTAGCACAACCACTTACACCAAAGGGGACACGAGACAGTAACCAGAGGAGACAGCACATGGACCACAGGGCCTGACACCCTTCTACCACTACAAGGTCACACAAGCCATGGACATCCAACCCATAAGTCTGGATTCCACGGCAGGAAGGTGTGAGAGAAGAGATGATATCTGAATGACTCGTATCCAAACAGAGACTGAAATATCCAAAGAGATTAGCTTAAATTACTGGATAAGACTTGGTTTACCAGACTGAAGTAAGACTGGTACTCTTCCTCTAGTTACCCAGTGACCAGGGTCCACCAAAATGAAAAAATGAGTTATAAAGAAGCTACATTTTTCTTTGCACTCCTGAGTACGAATAAGTGGCAATCCTGCTACAGACTTTATGATGTTTATGTGAGAATTCAAAATGCCTCGACACATTACAAACCAACATCACTTTAAAACTAACAGTGGCTTTCTAGTTCAAGATGGCAGCCTGAGCCCATTCATCTACCTCTTGCCTGTCTTAAATACCTCATGTCAGGAGAGCCTGTGAGTGTTAAGCAGACCATAGAACAACTGAGTGAAAAACCACCAAAGATGACGGGTATATCTCTGATAGTAAACCAGCATTTACTATGAGTCTAAAGTCTTTGTCAGAGGACTTAGAGAATGAACTTTGAGATGGAGGTAATAGGCTAGGGACAATCTCTATGGAGGGGGGAAAAAAAAGACAACTCAGAACTAATCAGAACTCTCCCTGCATATAAATTCCTTCCCTATAGCTGAAACTGAGGGAGGGACAGGTCCCAGCTTGTTAGCCTTGACTCTCTCTGCAAGTACCTGATAAAGAAAAAGGGAACTCCACCTCCCATTCGCCAGACAAAGTAGAAAGACAATCTGCAGAGTCCTGTGGTCAGTCCTGAAGAAGACAATGCTTTGTAAAGAAGAATATTGACTTTTCTAGAATTACACCAGTTACCAAGATGTTAACAGCATCAGAATCATCTAAGTGTTTAGGTGTCCCACCCCAGACTTACTGAATCAGATTTTTTGTGAGGCCAGGAATCTACATTTAAACTGGGTCCCCAAGGGGCTGTTACATATATTCAAGTTGATAACCACTGATTCAGACCTATTTGAAAATACCGTAGGGGTGCCTGGGTGGCTCAGTCGGTTAAGCGGCTGCCTTCGGCTCAGGTCATGATCCCAGGGTCCTCAGATCAAGTCCCGCATCGGGCTCCTTGCTCAGGAGGGAGCCTGCTTCTCCCCTGCCTGCCGTTCCCCCTGCTTGTGCTTGCTCTCTCTGTCTCTGTCAAATAAATAAATAAAATCTTAAAAAAAGGAAAAAGAAAATACGGTAAAGAAGAACAGCTAAGACTTACCAGCTATTTAATAAAAACTAAGAGAGGCACTAAGGTGAAAAAGCAAAGGGCACAATGACCCAAAGAAAAGAGAGAAAGGTAACAAAAAGAAACAAAAGGTCCTTAATTTTAATTGGTATCTTCAGAGAGATTCAAGAAGCGAATATATCCATAAAACAAGAAAAATCTGTTCATAAAATGCAGTAATCAAGGAACAAGAAAGAATTTTTAGAAAACAAAAACAAAAATTATTTTCAAAATGAAGTAACTTGACTTTGAGTGAAGGCCAAGAAAGTAGTAAGCCCATTGACTACAGAGATCTCTCCCACTGAATACAACTAAAAGCTCTGGAGAGAATACTAAAACCAACTACCTGAAGACTCTAAAAAGTAAACAATGGCAGGAGCATTGAGAAGGGAAGTCAAAACTTAAATGAACGATCAATTTAGTGGTGAGTTTACTCTTTTTAAAAAATCCTTCATCTACCACTTTGACATGAGGATGGGTAGAGTCCCAGAATTATGCCGCAGGCACACACAGCAAAAAACTCCAAGAGAAACCCCCTCTTTCTAGCCAGAGTAAAAGGGGCATCTGTGAGCTGGAAAGTGTATGTGTGTTGGGCCTGGGGGGGGGCGGGTAGTTCCCAGTTCCTCTTTTTTTTCCTCTCTCTCTTTGCCCTGAAGCTAGCCCAAGTCACAAAGCTATACCTCAGACAGGACACTTAAAAGCCTAAGAGAAAACCTGTCCATCTGTCCCTAAGGAACTAGAAAAAGGAGCCAGGATACTATGAAGAGTATGGGAGAAATCCTCATGATGTATTTTTCTTTTTCCCTTACTACTTCAACCTAGGAGGGCCCCAATGGGGTACAACTATGTAACAGTAGAGAGGGGCAGCGCTAAGACTCAAAGAAGGAAACCCCAGCTTTCTAGTGAGAAGGCCAGGAAAAAACTCCTGGGAGCCAGAGAACATAAGGAAAGTCCCCAAGAGTACTAAGGTGCGTACACATAGAAGCAGCATGAAGAAGTACAGCAAATGCTGGAGGAACTAAACAATGATATAACATGACTGACCATAAAGATATAATATAGCAATACCAATTTTTCTCCAAATATATCCTTAACTTGATGCAATTCTAACCAAAATCCTTCAAATCCTTATTCGAGGAACTCTGAATGCTTATTTCAGAACTTCTACACATAAAAGGAAATCACAAAATTAAAGGCAAATAAAAAGGGTAAACATATTTGCAAAAAATATGACAAATATTCTTCACATATTAAAAATTTATACACAATGATTTAAAAACCTGTAAGACTCTGATAAATAGGGGGATAGAGGACCCTAAATACAAAGAAACAAGTATCATTGTGCACCTTCTAATTCAGCAAACGCTGGGGATAGGAGATCACCTGATGTGATAATGTGGCAAAACAGACATACTCATTTGTGGACAGTGAGGAAAAGGTGACAGGATCTTATTAGGCAGCAATTTGACATTAAGGAGCAAGAACCTTAGAAAATGTTGATGCTCTCTCAAATTATTACAAGTTAGGAATGTCTTCAATTCTAGACTCACATTTGACAGCTATGTGATACTACGCAAGTCACTCACCATTTTGAGCAGCAGTTTCTTCATTGTAAAATATGAATACAAACCACTAATGTTCAAAGTTGTTGTGATATTTTAAAAAGTATCAAAGCATGTAAAAATGCCTTAAAAACTACAGAGCAGAGGGTTGACCCAAGCTCTGTGAACTCTGGGGGATTTTAGAAGATCCTTGAAACACCCTGATGAAACAATGTGTGAATGTTTGTGAAAAGGAACTGCATACAGCTTTAAGTAGACCCTCCAATGGGTTCCTGATCCAAAAGAAAATTGAAAACCAGTACAAGCAAAGAGCAAAATCAAAGTGAAGATATTCTTTCCAGTGTCCAGCTTGATACCGGACACATTTTAGGCCTAAACCAAACTCACTATAAAAATCCAGGTAGTATTTAAGATGATATTAAACTTAACCTTATTTATTTCTAAACCCCTCAGAGTAGTATTTAGTGATTTCTTAGCATATTTTTAAAAGATTTTATTTATTTATTTATTTTTTTTTTTGAGAGAGAGAGAGAGAGAGAGTGCAAGTGGGGCTGGGGGGCGCATAAAGGGAGAAGAAGAGACTCTCAAGCAGACTCCGTGCTCAGTATGGAGCCCGACACAGGGCTCGTTCTCATGACCCTGAATTCATGACCTGAGCCGAAACCAAGTGTAAGACACTAACTGACTGAGCCAAGCCGGTGCCCTGATTTCTTAGTGTATTAAATCATTCTGATTTAGTTGTAAAAAGAACCTGAAGTTAGGAAAACAATATGACAGTCAGTTGTATCTACCTGGATCAACCACATGAAAGTAATGCAATCGGGGCGCCTGGGTGGCTCAGTTGGTTAGGCGACCGCCTTCGGCTCAGGTCATGATCCTGGAGTCCCAGGATTGAGTCCCGCTTCGGGCTCCCTGCTCAGCGAGGAGTCTGCTTCCCCCTCTGACCCTCCCCCCTCTCATGCTCTCTATCTCATTCTCTCTCAAATAAATAAATAAAATCTTAAAAAAAAAAAAAAAGTAATGCAATCTACTTTGGAAAATGGGGCAGTAAATAAATTTAATATATTTAAAATAGTATAAGATAATTACACATATCTTAACTAATTCATTAATATATGCATAATTAATACGTAAACCACACAGGGACATTTCCCCTGAAGCAAACAAAAACTAGAGATTTTATGTATATATTTTCAACAAAATGGGATATAGAAAATTATCATTTTCTCCAAAATAATTAAGACTAAGAGATTAATTCTAAAACTTCCATTTCTAGATGATGAACCATTTTTATTAAAAAAAATTTTTAAAGCCCTAAAATGTAAGCCACTGTGATAAAATTCTATCCACTCAAGCATACGGCAAACAGACTAAAAGGGCATTTTAACTATAATGAAAACTAAACAATTAAGAATTAAAAGTACTTGAAGACTTCCACTCCTGGGAAAATGGAATAGATGTATTTTTTCCCTATTCCTTTAACAAAAATATAAGTAAAAGTCCTGTACATCATATATAACAAACATAAGAACACTCTAAAGGTAGAGAGAGTGAAGGCAGACCAGGTAGGGACCTCAGGGTCCAAAGAAAATGACACGGTAGTGAGTTCTATGGGTTTTCTTTTGTGCCTTAAATATCTCAGTGTAGGAGCTGAAGAAGCTGGCAACCTGGAAATACCAATGGACCCATACCTCTCAAAAAACCAACCAAACAAACTCTTAAAACAAAAGCCTATTCTCCTTAGCCAAAAGATCAGAAAAGGGTCAGTCTAGACAAAAGCTGTTATACCCAGACATCACAAAAAATTTAAAAAGCTGTGGACCCACCCCCCACCAACAAAGGTCAAGGGGGAGGCTAGACTTCCACCCTTGCCAAGCTGTAACAGGGAACCCCACACTACTAACCACAGTCGTGTCACAGAAAGCCAGCTGGGAGGCTTGGTGTCAGCCAAGACCACATGGAGAACTTGGACATTTACCTGGAAGTAACAAGATGCCCTTCTCCCTCCCTACGATAGGTTGGTATCAGGAGAGGCCTCGTGAAGTCAGGCCTTTCACCACTGCCCAACAGAAACTGGCCCTCCCCATGGAGGCCATGTGGAAGGCAGTACTGAGGCACTCCTGACCCTCTTAGCCAGGGAAAAGTCAGTGGAAGCCAGAACTCCCATCCTTGACCAACAGTAATGAAGAATTTCCTTCCAACCTGAGAGCTAAAGGAGGCAGAATGACCTACCTGGACTTCTATCTGCACCAGGCAGTAATGTGGCAGCAAAACACTCCCCTCCTCATGCTGGAGCCGGGCCAGAGGAAGCCAGCTAAATCAGAATGTTTAGATAAAATCCAGAGTCTCAGAACATAATACTCAAAATGTCAGGTATCAAATGAACATCATTCATCATACCAAGAACCAGGAATATCTCAAACTGAATGAAAAAATATGACCCACAGATGTCAATACGATGATGATGGAGATGTTAAGATGATCTGAAAAGGGTTTTTAGCAGCCATCATAAAAATGTCTCAAGTTACATACATGCCTAAAACAAACAATGAAAAAAAAAATAGAAAGTCTCAGCAAAGAAAGAAAAATATAAGGAAGAACCAAATGGAAATTTCAGAACCGAAAAATACAGTAACTGATATAAAAGATTCAAGGATGAATATGACAAAATGGAAAGGACAGAGTGAAGAATCACTGAACTGGAAGACAGAACAAAAAAAAACTACCCAATCTTAACAACAGAGAGAAAATACTGAAAACAAGTTAACAGAACCTTGGGGACCTGTGGAATATAACAAAAGATTTATCTTTCATGTCATCAGAGTCCCAAAAAGAAGAAAGAGGGCAGGGCTGAAAAGTACTCTTAAAAAGCAAAAGCTGATAACTTCTAAGCTTGGGCAAACACATAAATTTAGGAATTCAAGAAGTTAAGTGAATTCTAAATAGGGTAAGCCCAAAGCAATCCACGAACAAGACACATCATAGTTAAATTTCTGAAAACTAAAGACAAAGAAAATGTAATGAAAACAGTGAGAGAAAAAATGCTTTACCTAAAAATGATGTTTTATAGGGAAAAGACAATTCAAATGACAGATTGCTCATCTGAAACAAAGGAAGGGTAAAGGAAGTGGCACAACATTTTTCACTGAAGTCCACACCTGATCATCTGTGTTTCTGTATCTGTTTCTCTCTTGTTCATGACTCTTGGCATCCCTGGAAACTAGGGATTGAATGTCAGATATTGTGAAATAAAAACTGTAGAGGCTGTGAATGCTCCTCTTTCTCAATAGAGGATTTTCTTTAGTTTCTGGTTGGCAATAGGAGCCAATCCAATCCGCTAACTTGAAGCCAGTTTTCAAGCACATTAAGACCTGGTCTATTTCTCTAGTTTCCCCTTATAGCTAGGATATAGTTATTCACAGATCTCATCTGAAAGCCGAGGGCATTTACCAGGACTCCTCTTTCTCTATAGTACCTTTAGACTGGTGAAAACTTGCTTAGCTTCTCAGCCTCTCAGCAGCTATTTTCTGCTCAATTTTTCTGCCTGTTAGCTTGTGCTTACTAATCTGCAACAATTTCTAGGGGCAACATGGTTCAGACTTTTGGGCTCACTTCTCTATGTTTATATTCTCTTCATGGTCTTGGTCACTCGAGTTATAGCTGTCTTCGTAACCCTGAACTCCAAGTCTCTCCGCCCCTGTAAGACTGCCAAAAGCTCTCCTCAATTTCTGTTTCTTAGCAACCACTATATGTTCAGCTTTCCTGTCTCTTGGTAGGGTCAGCTACAAAACAGTGAAAACTCCCCTAGAGATAATTTATGTTCCTTTTCCCATTGATAAAATTCAAAATCCTAAAATAAAAATCCTTAGCAAGTTCGGAACAAAAGAAAAACTTCCCTACTTTGTTAAAGTTAGGAACAACAACAAAAAACTCCCCTACTTTGTTAAAACCTATTAGAAACCAATGATAAACATTATACTTAGGAATAAAATAATGGATGTATTGGGCGCCTGGGTGGCTCAGTTGGTTAAGCGACTGCCTTCGGCTCAGGTCATGATCCTGGAGTCCCAGGATCGAGTCCCGCATTGGGCTCCCTGCTCAGCAGGGAGTCTGCTTCTCCTTCTGACCCTCCCCCCTCTCATGCTCTCTCTCTATCTCATTCTCTCTCTCAAATAAATAAATAAAATCTTTAAAAAAAATAAATAAATAAAATAATGGATGTATTCTCATATATGTTAAGAACAAGATAATGGGGGTGCTGGGTGGCTCAGTCGTTAATCATCTGCCTTTGGCTAAGGTCATGATCCCAGGGTCCTGAGATTGAGCCCCACATTGGGCTCCCTGCTCTGCAGGAATCCTGCTTCTCCCTCTCCCACTCCCCCTGCTTGTGTTCCCTCTCTCGCTGTGTCTCTCTCTGTCAAATAAATAAATAAAATCTTAAAAAAAAAAAAAGATAATGAGGGAAATCACATGTACACAACACAGGATTAGAATTAGCTAATGCAGTATATCAAGAAAAAGAAAAAACATATTCATTTTGGAAAGGAAAAGACTCCTAAAACATTGTTATCTGCATAAAATACAAATACCTATCCTTATAAAATTCAAACAGAATAGGGTGAATCACTACTGGAATTCATGTGAGTACTCAGCATGATGTCAAGAAATAAAAGACAGATCCCTGTCCTTGTAGAAATTACATTCTAGGTTTAGGGAGAGGGTAAGGAAAACAGGTAATAAATAACAAACAAAATAAATAAAAGTCTGTTACAAGGTGATAAATGCTATGAAAATGTAATATAAAGTAGGGTAAGGAGAAATCTGAACCAGAACAGGTAAACTACAATTAAATAAACAAAACAAAACAGAATCACTTCATTCTAGAAGAACCAAAAATAAAAATCACCTAGGAATAAAAAACTGTGAAATATGTGTAAGGTCTTCAAGGAGAAAGCTAACTTTTCCAAAAAAACAAAACTGTCAAGCATAAATGCAGAAACGGTCAATAGACATATTAAAAATATTAATTTCCCCAAATTGATATATAAATCCAAATAATATGCTAGCAAAATTTTTCATGCCTCTTATGAAAGAGATTCAAAATACAGAGAAAAGATACACATACACGCATAGATATAAATAACAAAGACCATTATGAAAAACAACAAAGCAGTGTTGTCTCACTAGATATCAAAAACTATTTTAACAACACAGTAATTGGAAGTAGGTGGTAATGGCATATAAGTACAAAAATAGATCAAGGGAACAGAATACAAATTGTAGAAACAGCACCTGTAAATATGGGATGTTAGTATATACAAATGTGGTATTAGCAGCAAGGCAGACTATTCCATAAATGTTGCCAAGACAAATGGCAAACTATTTAAATAAAAGTAAGTAAGATTTATCTATCCCATACCATCAAAAAGTTTTAAAAAAGAGAGAAATAAAATAGCTAAATGTGAAAATTAAATCTCAAGTTATTAGAAAAAAGCTGGGGGGAGGGGAGAATTGGGGGGTTGTTTAATGGATATAAAATTTCAGTTTTGTGTACACCTGAAACTAATAGTACACTCAATGTTAACTAACTGGAATTTAAATAAAACTTAAAAAGAAAAGTTTCAGTTTGGCAAAATGAAAAAGTTCTGGAGATCAGTTGCACACCAATGAGAATATACTTAACACTACTGAACTGTACACTTAAAAATAGTTAAGATCTAAATTTTATGTTATGTGTTTTTTACAATTAAAAAAAGTGTTAAGTGAGTATTTTTATGCCTGTGAGGAAAGAAACATTTCTCAAACTAAAAAGTACTCATAAACCATAAAGGAAAAGATGGATGTGATAATTTATTGTACAATTTTTGTATACCGAAGGATAATATAATCAAAATGAAAGACTAACAGTAAGCTAAGAAAAAATATTTGGCATTATATAACAGAAAAAGAAGATGAGTAATCAAAAGATCCAGAGAGGGACACCTGGGTGGCTCAGTCGCTTAAGTGTCTGCCTTCGGCTCAGGTCATGATCCCAGAGTCCTGGGATTGAGTTCCGCATCGGGCTCCTTGCTTGGCGGGGAGCCTGCTTCTCCCCCTGCCTGCCGCTACCTGCTGCTTGTGCTCTCGCTCACTCTCTCTCTCTGACAAATAAATAAATAAAATCTTACAAGAAAAATCCAAAGCAATTCAGATCAATTAGAAAAATGTTCAACATCCAACAGGAAGAGACAAAGCGTATTTTGAATATGCAATTCCCAGTAGAGAAAATACAAATGATCCTAAAAAATAAAGAAAACAAGCAACCTCACTAGTAATTAGGGAAATATTAAAGACTGAGAAGACATCTTCCACCAGTCAATTCAAAAAATGCTGAAAGCTTGATAATAACAGTTCACAATGCTTCAAATACTAATGATGGAGGTATAGATTGAAACAACGGTTCTGGAACATAACCTGGCAATATCTTCCAAGTTAAAAATGCATATATTATTACTACCTGCCTCCTTATACTAGATGACAGCACTGTCTATAAAATAGTCTTGACAAAAAGAAATCAAATCTGAATCTCATCAAGCATCCACGCCCAACTAAAAATTTATAGGAAATACATAGGACAAAAAAACAAGTTAAACAATGTCATGGGATGCAATAAGCAAGAGCGAGAGTGTGGAAAAATCTTCAAGACAAACAGCCCAGTCTCTCCAACGAATATACTGCAAGAATTTTAAAAACAAAAAAATGGGGACAGGAAAAGAAAAGGGGGTTGGGGAGAAGGAGAGGATAATAAAGAGACAGAGAGAGGGAGAAAAAGGAGAAAAATAGATTAAAAGAGACCTTAAGAAAAATAATCACACATCAACCAATCATTGTGATCCTTATTTGGATCCTAATTCAGACAAGTAAAATAATAAAAATATAGAACAAAATGTTACTGACATTAAAACAACTGAAAATTTGAACACTAAATATTTAATAATGTCAAAGAATTATTCTGAAGTATGATAATGGTGTTGTGATTATGTTTTTCTAAAAAAAAAGAAAGCACTTATCTTTTCCAGAAATATATGAAATACTTACAGATCAAATGACATAACTAGATTTGTTTCAAAATATGAGAGGGGAGAAAGTGACTGAGAGTACAGATAAAACAGGTCAAGGATTGATAATTGTTGAAAGTGAGTAGGAATTCATTATTCTATTTGTCTACTTTGGCATATGTTTGAAATTTTCCAAATAACACATTTTAAAAATGCATATACCATATGACTCAGCAATTCCACTCTCTTTATCTTGAAGGAACTTAATGTAGGTGCATGAGAAAGCACATACAAAGATAATTCTGTCTTCATTGTTAGTAGTTTTAAGAAATTATAAACAATCTGCAGTAAAAACCCTGGGGGTCCAAATAAAACTACAATAGAGCCATAATACAAAAAACAATGTAGAAACTGAAAAAAAGACAACAAAACACAGATCTAAACATGTTGTAGAGTGCAAAAATCATAATGCCAAACTATATAAATATACCATTTATGAAAAATAATCCACACAATACTATATATTTCCTACAACTATGTGGGTGTATACAGGCGTATTTAAATCAGTATATATGTATATATATTTATGTATATACATAAATATAAATGGATTAAAAATATTTGAAAAGATAGACAACAAATGTTTAACAATGGTTACTTATGAAGAGAATGGAAGAGAACCAGGACTGCGGGAATGATCAAGATAGACTTTAGGAACTTCAGTTTTATCTATCTTGCCAGTGTTTCAAAAACGAGAATTAGTTCTGTAGGTAAAATTTATTTTTAAAACAGAACATTAATTCACATTTTTGCTATCTCTTTGCAAATCAGTGAATCTTTTGACTTCTGTAAAGAAACAGGACCAAGAAGCATCTCCTCGAAAATTAACTACACAACGTACTCTTCTCTATATAAAAATAAAGAACTTACAGACAAGAATGCACCAATCTGGGGAAAAAATATTAGGTTTACCAGGTGAAATTGCCAATATTTTACAATTTTTTTGCCTTTAAAAATGGCAATCTCGGGGCACCTGGGTGGCTCAGTCGATTAAGCGTCTGCCTTCAGCTCAGGTCATGATCCCGGGGGTCCTGGGATCGAGCCCCGTGGGGGGGGGGGGGTCCTTGCTCAGC
>NC_138378.1:106080221-106096225 GCF_054177405.1 Leptonychotes weddellii
AAAAAAAAATTTTTTAAAAGGTCTTATTTATTTTTTTGACAGAGAGAGAGAGAGTGAGCACAAGCAGGGGGAGTGGCAGGCAGAGGGAGAGGGAGAAGCAGGCTCCCCGCTGAGCAGAGACACCCCCCCACACGGGGCTCGATCCCAGGATCCCCGGGATCATGACCTGAGCTGAAGGCAGCCGTTTAACCGACTGAGCCACCCAGGACCCCAAAAATAAATAAAATCTTTAAAAAAAATAAAAATGGTGGGCGTCTGAGTGGCTCAGTCATTAAGCGTCTGCCTTGGGCTCAGGTCATGATCTCAGGGTCAGGTCGTGATCTCAGGGTCCTGGGATCGAGTCATACATCGGGCTCCCTGCTCAGCAGGAAACCTGCTTCTCCCTCTCCCACTCCCTCTGCTTGTGTTCCCTCTTTCGCTGTGTCTCTCTCTGTCAAATAAATAAATAAAATCTTTAAAAAAATAACAATAAAAACGGCAATTTCATGAGATTTGACCTAAGAGATTTTCTAATAGCAAAAATTATCGCAGGAAATTCTTTACATTTATATATAATATATTCCTGAAAACTTGTATGAAAGATAAAATGTGTGAAAAAATAAAATGAGCTGCTATTAGAAGGTTAAAAAACATGTATGTCCCTAATTTCATCAGACCAGTTATAACAATATAACTACAACATTTCTACATTTTCTTCAAATTCTGCCCTCTTACTTCACACACAATATTGGATTAACATACTTTCATCTGATAAGCATCTGACTAAAGCCAAAGATTTGTAATTTTAACCTTGGTCTTAACTAATATTCAATTTATAAGCGTACTTATAATTATCACTATTAACTGAATTTCTTTAATTTTCTACTCATTTTTACAAATAAGTGCAAGTATCTATCCCAGAGACTACATAAATAATTTTTTTAAAGATGGCAACACTTTTGAAACCAAAATATTGGACAGACACAACTAGGCAATTATCATGTTAGTTGGTTACAAAGTCTTGTACAGGCTATATAAAAAAGTCAAAAGTACAGAAACAACGGACTGCTTGGAATTATTCTTATCATCACAACAATCCTAACACCATAAACAGACTTGAGGAAGTGGGACTTTACAAATATTTGTGGGAAAGATACAAGAAATGCCTTATTTTCTGTTCTTCCTCTTAGATCTTCAGTCTATCCCCAGGAATTCATTCTCCACATTGAATATTAAAAACATTTCATAAACTTCTCTTTAAAAATGACCTGATCAGGTCACTCCTCTGCTTAAAATCCGTTAAGTCCTATAAGGACCAAATGATGTGGTTCCTTTCTATTTCTTCCTATCTCTTACATTTTTGCTTGTGCCCTCTGTGTTCTAGTTCTGAAGTCTTTTTTTTTTTTTTTAACTGTAGCTTCACTTTTTAAAAAATTATAGTCTGTAAACTATCATATAGTAAATTTGCTTTTTTGTGTGTACAGGTCTATGACTTTTAACATACATATCAAATAATGCAACCACCAACACAAGTGGAAGACAGCCCCATTCCCTGCAAAAAAAACTCCCTCATGCTTACAGTCATTCCCTCTTACCACACCTAAACCCTAATTGGTCTAATCAGAATGACTCTTTTTGTCATATAGGAGAATGTCATATAAAATGTCATACCATACAGTAGGTAATCTTTTGAGACTGGCTTTTTCACCTAACACAATGTCTCTGAGATTTATCCAGGTTGTTACATATCATTAATTTATTTCTTTTTATTGCTGAGTAATAATCCACTCAGATATACCACATTTTTAATCTACTCACCCAACAGGAAAACATTCAAGTTGTTTCCAGTTTTTGGTGATTATAATAAAGCTGTTATAAACATTTGTATACAGATTTTTATGTCAAATTAAGTTTTTCTCCTCTAAGGTAAATACCCAGAGGGTGACTGTTAGGTATTGGTAATATATGTTTAACTATATTTAAAAACCAAATTAGTTTCCAGAGCATTAAAAAAAAAATCAGTAATGTTAACCTCAACATTAATAGTCATGTTGATATTGTACTCTGTGATAAAGAAATGGGCACCTTACTTCCTGCGGTGTTCTTCCCAAAATACCATAGCCTAAGTCTAATCATGAGAAAAACATCAGACAAACCCTATGGAGGAAAATTCCACAAAATATCTGACCAATACTATTCAAAAATGTCAAAGCTATCAAAAAGAAGAAAAATCTAACAAATTGTCACAAACCAGAGGAGATTAAGGAAACATGACAGTTAAATAAAAAGTGGGATTCTGATTTGAATTCTGGAATTGAAAAAGGACATTAGAAACAGAAATACTGGTAAAATACGAATAAAATCTGGAGTTTAGTTAAAAGTAATGTACCAATGTTGGTTTCTTCATTTTAAAATATATACCATGGTTTTTTATAAGGTGTTAACATTATAGGAAACTGAGGTACAAGGGCATCCTGTATTATCTTGGTAATTTTTTCTGTAAATCTTTATAAATTCATTCCAAAAAAATTTTTTAAGAAAAATATGTACCATTTTATATTGCCCCCAGAAATGTAGGGTAGTTCCAGTTTCTCTGCATCCTTGCTAGCACCTGGTGTTCTGATTACATAATTCTTACTTTAGTCATTCTAAAAGGTATGTACTGATATCCCACTGTGGTTTTAATTTGCATTTCCCTAATGGCTAATGATTTTGAACATCTTTTCGTGTGTTTATTTACCAACCTTTATCCTCTTTAATGAAATGTCTGTCCTTTGCCCATTTTTAAATTGAGTCATTTCTTTCTTTACTATTGAGCTTTGACAGTTCTTTATATATATTCTTGAGAGAAGTCTTTTATTGCATATGTGATATGCAAATACTCTCCATCTGTAGCTTGTATTATTAGTCTCTTAACAGTGGCTTTCACATAGCAAAAGCCTTTAATTTCTATTAAATCCAATTTATCAATTTTTTCTTTAATGGATTGTGCTTTTGGTATCATTTCTGAGAATTCTTTGTTTAACCTCAAGTCACAACGATTTTCCCTTATGCCTTCTTCCAAAAGCTTTATAGTTTCTCATTTTACATTTAGATCTGCAATGCATTTTGAGTTAACTGGTGTAAAGTATAAGGTGTAAAGTATAAATCAAGGGGGTTTTTTTGCATATGAATGCCAAGCCATTTACTAAAAAAAGTTATGCTTTCTCCTGAACTGCTTTTGCACCTTTGTCAAAAATCAACTGGCCATATTTGTGTGTGTGCTATTTCTGGATTGTCTACTCTGTTCCAATGATCCATTTGTCTATCCCTTTGCTAATATCACACCATCTTTATTTCCACATTGACATCTTTGAGTACGTTCAATATGCTATATGCTCCTTCCTTAAAGACCTTTAGATATTCTGGTTCTGTCTGCCTGCACATTCCTCTTCTCCCACCTAGTTACTTCTAACTCATCTCTCAGAATTCAGCTGAAATGTCACGTTCTCAGGAAAAACTTTCCATCATGATGGTCAAAGACGTTTCATGACAAAAGGAAAAAAATCAAGATATATCAATTCAAAAGGGCTTCCAATTACCAATTCAGCAAGAATCAGGGACTATCGATGGCCTTAAAGCTATTTGGATTTCCTAAGCTTTGTCATACCCCTGTGTTTATCTGTCATGACCACCATCTGTTCTCTACCTCTTCCTCCTTCTACTTTTCCCCTATGCTTAGCTGTAAAATCCTAAAAGCAAAAAAGGGAAAGTGTATTTGTCATCCTGGTGGCAAGAATGGGGGAGTGGCCAACAATATATCATTCCACTCCTGCCCTGGATAGGTACTCGAGAGAGAAGATCCTCTAAGGAACATAAGCAAGTGTATGAACTTCCTAGGGCCTAAAACAAGGAGGAAACTCATCTAGTTTAACAACAAAAAGGTCTATCGCCAACAAAAAAAAGCTAAGGCAGTACTGAGAAACAGGCTGATCTTTGTATGAAGTAATCACAATTTAAAGAACTGGTAGGTGGGGGAGGAGTTAAGACTTCTTTTAAAGAACCTCTTCCCTTAAAATGTTATGTAGTTGACAGTAATGATTTCAAAACACTATAATCAAAAAGAAGAAGCAGCAGCAGCTCCAAGTTAACTAATATTTTCTTTTTTTTAAAATATACATATAGTGCAATATTGGTTTCAGGAGGTGAATTCAGTGATTCATCACTTACATACAACACCCAGTGCTCATCACAAGTGCCCTCTTTAATACCCATCACCCCTCTAACCCATCCCCCTCCCACATCCCTCTTATCAGCCCTCAGTTCATTCTCTATCAAAGTTATCTAATATTTTCTGAGCATTTTTTATATGCCAGGGACTGGGTTGGATACTTTACATACATGTTCTCATGTAGTCTTTCCCAAAAGTCTACAAAGTAGACATTCTTATTTCTACTTTATAGAAAAAGAAATTGAGCTTATACAGCTAAGATTGGTTCTATTTCCTCTTTATCCTTATTCTCCTAATATTTTTACGATTATACTCATTCTGAAAAAAATAAATATATGAAAAACTTCAACTTAAATGAGAAAAGACAATTAAAAGACACCAGTACTGAGATGACAAAGGATTATCTAATAAGGATTTTAAAGCAGCTATCAGTAAAATGAACCAATAGGCAATTATGAACTGTACTGAAACAAATGGAAAAACAAAGTTTCAGCACAGAAACAGAAGATAAAAAGAATAAAATGGAAATTTTAGAGCTGGAAAATACAACAGCCAAAATTAAATTCACTGGATGGACTTGATAGTAGAGTAACAGAAGAAAAAATTCGTGGACTTAAAGATCAATCAACAGAAATTATCCAGTCTGAACAACGGAAAGTTGAAAAAAAATGAATGAAGCATCAGGGACCTGTGGAACAACTACATAAGATCTAATATTCATGTCATCAAAATCCCAGGAGAGGAGAAAGAGTGTGCACTGCAAAATTATTTGAAGATATATGGCCGACAATTTTTCAAATGTGGTGAAAATCATGAACTAACAAATCCAAGAAGCAGAACAAACTGCAAACAGGTTAAACCTTAAGACATTCAAACACAGACACAAAGTAACATTTCTGAAAACTAAAAAAACAAACAAACAAAATCTTGCAAGCAGCCAGAGAAAAACAGTGCATTTGCATATGGGAGGACAAGAGTTAGAATGACTGAATTTTTCATCAGAAAACACGGAACCCAGAAGGATTCCTTTACCTTAAGAAAAAAAAGATTATCAAGAGCCAATATGGTGCGTGCTTTTCACTCACATTTTAATTTTAGATAGTATTTACTGAATTTCTCCTACAAAAATTGAGAAAAGTGTACTCATAACTCTAACTCCCACACCTCAATTTATTTTATTTTGTTCATGTTTCAACATTTACATTCTACCTTATAATTGTATAATCAATTACATATTATAATTACATATGTAATTTCCACAGGTACTCAGTCTTAGTTCTAATCTTAAGTAAGTTCAGTGTTTGTCATATTTAACGAACACAACCAACAAGCTGGAACTATGGCTGATTCCTCACTTTGGTTTTATTTGGCCCCGCTACCTAAAATGAAAACTCTTCCCTACCACTCTCCTATTTAACTTTTGTCATAGCACTTAATCACCTGAAATTAATTATGTGCTCTTTGTTGTTTTCCTTATTACCTGTCTCCTTCCTCCACTAAAATGTAAGTTCTATGAAAGCACAGACTTTTATTCTGCTCAATGCTATATGACCCATATGCTTGTTTCTTGTGTTGGACATTTAGTTTGACAATGGAGAGAAAATCTCTTCTTTAGAAATGCAGTATTTAAATAATAGGTACAAATTTGGAAAAAATGTGATTTCACAGGCAATTTTTAAATCAACATTACAGAGATAAAACCTGTATGCAATAAAACGTGTCTAATTTAAATGGACAGAGGAATAAGTTTTAATAAAAGAACTACCACAATCAAGATTTAGAACATTTCCACTCTCCCAAAATGTATCTTTATAACTCTCTGCAGTCCAGACAATTTTTACTTTGTTAAAGGTGTCCTAAATGAATTCTATGAGAAATGGTTTGACATGTTAACAGAACTTTTTTTCTACAGCACCAATTAAAGGAACAAAATGCTTATTTATAGTTAGTGAAAAGAAAGAAAGAAAACTCTTCTACATCCCTTCATGCTGCACACCCTACATCTAAGAACATCCTTTCCCTCTTCTCCAGGGTGTGTGGATCTATCCATCATATCAAGCAAGCTTGATAAAATGCTTGCTATTTTTTTAAGAGAATCTGCACATGTTTATCTAAGGTAATTTAATTTATGACATTTCTCTATTTTGTAAACAATGCAGATTTTAGTCTTGCACAACTACTGGCAACACACTGGTTTTTCTTTAAAGCTCTCTTCTTAGTTTATTCCAAATAAATTTCATGACCCTAATTCAGCACAATGAACTGTTTCATAAATGTCAACTTTGGCTACCCCAGTGTCACTAATATCTTAAAAACTAGGTCGGCTGGGGAGGAACCTATTTTTTCATAAAGCCCTAGATAGCAAAGTAGACCTTCAATTCATAATTTTTAAAGTCTGATCCTTCACTAGAAGATTATGATTTTAAAGAAATTTTTGATAGAACAAACAATGAGAATTGACACAGTTTTCTTCTACAATGAAGAAGGAGAGATTTACAAAAATGAAAGTAAAGCTGAAAGAATTACATATCTGTGTGGCACGGTTCAAAGGAGGCTTCCTAAGACAGTTTTATTTTGACCCTGAGCATTTTTGGAATCATTTTAAATGTTAAAATTTCAGTAATAGTTTTCCTGTATATTTAAATTTTTATTTATTCTTCTAATAACACTGTCCTTTTACATAACCAAGTTTAACTCTTAAAATTAATAAAAATAACATTAGCACAAAGGAACAACCATTTCTATCTGTAGTTCAAGATGAAAAACAAAATAGCTTTACAATTACTGTAACTGGACTTCTCATATGAACTTCTACTCCATTTTTTTTTTTTTAAGATTTTATTTATTTGACAGAGAGAGACACAGTGAGAGAGGAAACACAAGCAGGGGGAGTGGGAGAGGGAGAAGCAGGCTTCCCCGCAGAGCAGGGAGGCCGATGTGGGGCTCGATCCCAGGACCCTGGGATCATGACCTGAGCCGAAGGCAGACGCTTAACGAATGAGCCACCCAGGCGCCCCTCTACTCCATTTTCATCAGAGTTTAAACTAATCTCCCTGCCTGAACCTGTCCTGGATACTAATGCCAGATTAAACTTCTTGAATTAAATACTCTTCCAATGTCAACTTCTGCTGAAAAATCAATGACTTCCCATACTACAGAATAAAAGTCTCATCTACTTAGCTTGATTTCCATACAAGTCCACTCAGAACACTGCCTTATTAACCTATGCCCCAGCTTCTACCTTATCTTCCAGTCAATTGCTACTGTCAGGCCTTTCCTCAGACTAACCCTCTTCCTGGAGCACCTTTCCCACCTCCCGGCTCTCAAAAGAAATGTGTATCTTACTGAACTTTCACACTCTAGTTCAAATTTCTCCAAAAAATTCCTCATCAGCCAACTTGTTCCCCATCTCCCTTCCTCACTAAGGTACTTATAAACAGGTTCTGAATGTGTATATTTCAATTTAACTTAACATTATTTCACTGATTTGTTCATTTCAATAATAATAATCGTTGAATACTTATTACAAGGGAAACTATTCTAGGCACTGGTGTTACAACAGAGAACAAAAGTGATACAGTCCCTGCTGTCATGGTGCTTATGCTTATATGTAGTGGAGTATTGAAGTATTGAAGTATTTGGATATTAATTGATCATAGTACATCAAATTTCCCACTGTTGGCCAATTAGGTTGTTCTCAGTTTTTACTATTATAAGTAATATTATTGTGAATATAGCTCTCATACAGTTCTTTTATTCCTTGAATTATTTACTCAGGGTTAATTCCCAAGAGTAGAATTACTGAATCAATGATCACAGATATGTTTCTGGTTTTTTATGATATATACTACCATACTACCCTCTAAATGAACTGTACCAATTCCAAAAGCAATGCAATAAGTACTGGATTGCCTATGGACAACTTCATTATACTTACTCAATAAGTATGAAAGGTTATTCACTATTGTTTTAATTCCCAGGAGGATGGATTCTTCTCCTTATTTTTGTTTACTCAATGTCCCCTTATGATCTAATGGACATGACTTTACCAATGTACTTACTCGATCTTATTATTGTAAATATTTTTTTTTAATTTTAAAAGATTTTATTTATTTATCTGACAGAGAGAGAGAGAGCACAAGCAGAGGGAGAGGTAGAGGGAGAAGCAGGCTCCCCGCTGAGCAGGGAGCCAGATGCATGACTCGATCCTGGGACCCTGAGATCATGACCTGAGCCGAAGGCAGACACTTAACCGATGAAGCTACCCAGGCGCCCCTATTGCAAATATTTTTTAAATATTCATAGTAATGTTAGATAATATTTAAGACCATATCTGTAAATATTTTCCATTTTGTTATTTTTCTTTTTCTTTTTAATTTTGTATATTCTTTATATAGATGTGCTTAATTTTTATGGTCAATCTTTTAACCTTCTAACTATTCTTTGCACAGTTTTACAGCTTTTCAATTTTAAAAAGTTAACCATACATTTGCATACAGACATGTTCAACACTGATTTTTCTAACTGCTATTTGATCATCTCAAAACTTATGAAATAATTCTACCACCTGACAGACTTTATGCTTGCTCACTGTGTATTAAATTCCTAAATCATATTTTTTCAATACTAAAGTTATTTATTTTTCTTAAAAAATAATATTTTTAGGTTTCTGAAACTAGGAGAAGTACCAGAATTAATGTCCAAAAACCTACCACTAGCAAAAGAGTATCGTATGTCACTGTTTACCCATGTGTAAATCTATGGGATATACCTTTCCTGAGAAGATCTGTTCATCTAACTATGACCATAGCTGAGTTAACTGCATAGGTTAACTCATATGCAGTTGAACTTTAAGTTAAATCTTAAAGCCTAACTGTTGCTTGAAAATATTTTCAGGAAGACTGAACTAGATGAAGCTCTGCAATAAAAAGCTATTGTGGTATAAAAGTTGTCCACTGCAGGGCAAGCAAGGGCAATTAAAGCCAGTAGAAACTGCCCAATCTCTCAAAATAGATCACAGAGTTATCAGAGTTGGAAGAGAGATGCTGGTGTGACCAATTTACATTTTACAAGGTACTAACACCCAACTGCTGGATATCAATCTGTCAAAAGTTTCCAAGTGTCTCAAAAAGGAAGTTATTTAATTCAGTTTATCTGTAGAAAAATTGAAAGTATGAATTTAGCCAAAAGAAAAGCAGTTAAATCCAAACATTTCCCATATGACTCAAAACTATACCATCATAATGTGTAAAGAGAAAAAGCAAGCACAGGTGAGGAAAATCAGCATTCAGACTGTGAAAAAGTATTAGATTTGATTTTATGATTCCAAAGAAGATGGTATAGAAATTATATGGATAAATGTATGCTTCTGTCAGTTAATTTCTAAGAATTTTTAAAATAAATTTAATGTTTCTTTTTTCTTGAAAATATATTAAATCAATACTATATATCCCAATTAATAGTCTTAGAATGTTAAAAATGCACTGTGTATATATATTCATGCATATATTTGTCTACATCTATTCAGTTATTTATTTGCTCATTCATTTCTGAGTAGAGAAAGGCAAGAACAGAGAAGCAGGAACAAAACTAAAGATATAATGCATAAAAGATCAAACCCTTTCAAGCTCCTAAAGGTTACTGTGATGAGGAAAAATACATGATGAATGAAGTAAATACAACCCAGGTGAGAAATGACAACCAGTTAGATAACTAGCTAACAACAACCAAAAAATCTGATAAAATTAAAGGTAAATAATAGCAAATAGAAACAGCTGAGAAAAAGAAAATAGAAATGGATCTTAATTCAGCTTCAGGTAAGAGTATTAAGAACTTATTAAAACTATGTGGTATCTGAACAAGATTCAGAATACCGTAATTCTTTTTTTTAATTTTTATTTAAATTCAATTAGCCAACATATAGAACATACAGAACATCATTATAGAATACCATAATTCTTTTTTTTTTTTTAAGATTTTATTCATTCATTTGACAGAGAAAGAGCACAAGCGGGGGAGCGTCAGGCAGAGGGAGAAGCAGGCTCCCCACTGAGCAGGGAACCAGACGTGGGGGCTCAATCCCAGGACCCTGGGATCACGACCTGAGCCGAAGGCAGACGCTTAACTGACTGAGCCACCTAGGCGCCCCTAGAATACCATAATTCTTGATCAACCACCCTACCACTGCAAAAGGTTCCAGAGAGTGAAAATGAGAAAGAATGCACCAGGCAAAATTGCCTGTTTATTAAAGGGTTTGGACAACAAGCAACTAGGGACTCTCCCGCCTCAGTTATAGGTTAGTCTAACACTTGAAACACTGAAAATAAGCCAACTGGTTTCTTGGCTTCTTTTATACTTAGGCCCACATCTTAACCCACAGGAAAAGACAAAGGAAAAAATAATCCATCAAGTATTTCCACAAACAGCCATGATGGAGTAACAGGAATTCAATTAATCCTCCTGCTTTATACAAACTAGAAAACTGGATAAAACGGATTAATAAAACAACAATTTTCAGATCTTAGACAACAGTCAAAGCAGGAGTGGGATTCCTGAGAAAGTGGGGGAGGAAAATAAGGTGAGTCCTATAATTGCCCCACCTCACACCCTTGAAGCAGTTTCTAGGATGCAGCATAGAGAGTGAGAACTTCAATGAGCCTGGGATCTCAGAGGGTTGAGGAGACAGAGAATGATGTTCAGGGAGGCCAAGGCAGCCAGAATTTGTAGAAAAGCATACCAGAAAAAAGGGACAGAGAGACAGAGCTCTAGAGATCCGCAGAGGTGTCCCCTTCACGGCTTTGGCAGGTAGTGATTTGTCCTGTATGAGAGGAAACGACCTAAGGCTGGTGGAAGGACCACTGAAAAATAAGTAGGCCAAAGAATTCCTAAAACTCATACAAGATTAGGAATAGTTTGTATTCCTATCAAGTTGAATGAAAAGACCTCATAATATATGAGACATTAAGTAAAGTCCTCAGAAGGTATCAACTCTAAATTATTTCGAGGAAAACAAGCTGCTATAGCTTCCCAACAAAGCTTCCTTAAAACAAAGCAAGTCTCAAAAAAGCATCAAAGAGATTTCAAAAAATTCAACTGTACGCCAAAACTTAGACTAACATCACCGAAAGGAATACAACAAAATCCAGCACCCAACAACATAAAATTCACAATGTCTGACATCCAATGAAAATTTGCCAGGCATATAAATTAAAAGGGAAATATGACCTATAACCAGGAGAATGACAAATCAATAGAAACAGATGCAGAACTGACAGAGACACAGAACTTGGCAGACAAAGATGTTAAAAGAGCTACTATAAATATGCTCAATATGCTCAAAAAGGTAGAGAAACACATGGAAGTGTTGAGGGATAAGTGAAAGATTTTTTTAAGGCCGAAATGGAAATTCTAGAAATGAAAAATAGAGTATCTGAAATGAAAAATACACTGGATGGGATTAACAGCAGATTCGACACTTAACTTGAAAACAGCAATAGAAAAATATCCAGAATGAAGCACAAAGATAAAAAAATACTGAAAAAAGGAAAGGAAAAATAGAAAGAAAACACCAATGATGTATAGTAATATATCAAACAATTTAATATACATGTAATTGGGGTCCTAAACCGAGAGGGAAGAAGGTAATAGAAAAAAAAAATTTGGAGAAATTATGGGAAACATTTTTTCAAACCATAAACCCACAGATCCATGAGGTTCAACAAAATCCAAGAAGGAAAAACAAAGCAAACCACACTTAGAAATACCATAAACTGTTGAAAACCAATGATTAAGAAAAAATGGAAAAAGCTGCCAGATTATGTACAGAAAAACAAAGACTTCTCATCAGAACCTATGCAAATGAGAAGTCAATGGAGTGACAGTACTAAGTACTAGAAGAAAGAAGACACTGTCAACCTAAAATTCTATATCTGGTTAAAATATATTTCAAAATGAAAGTGGTAATGTTTTTAGACAAAGGCTAAGAAAAATCCATTACAAGATATGCAGTGCACTTAGATGTTCTCTAGGCAAAAGGAAAAGACTATCAGGTAAAAATTTGGATCCTCACAAAGGAATAAAGAACACTGGTAACAGTAAATATATTAATAGATACAAAAGACATCTTTGTCTAAGTTTTTAATTTCTGGGTTGTTTTTTCCCAATTATCTTAATTTCAATAAAAATCTTTGCTTACAGCAGAAATGTAAGTAACTCCCCAAAAGACTCTCACTCTCATGAAGTAACCGTTGTTAAGATATTCATACAGATTTCATAACATTAGTTGGGCATATTTCCATCTTTTTATAATCTCTAGAACAGATTCTCACCATAGGAATTATATGTTCCTTGAAAGTTAGAAAAAACTCACTGGCAAAACGATTTGGCCCCAGAACCAATTTCTTGAGAAAATTCTTTTTTTTTTTTTTAAAGATCTTATTTATTTATTTGACAGAGAGAGACACAGCGAGAGAGGGAACATAAGCAGGGGGAGTGGGAGAGGGAGAAGCAGGCTTCCCGCCGAGCAGGGAGCCCGATGTGGGACTCGATCCCAGGATTCTGGGATCATGACCTGAGCCGAAGGCAGACGCTTAATGACTGAGCCACCCAGCCGCCCTTTTGAGAAAATTCTTGAAACTTTCTTCCATAGTTCTTGGTTTACCCAGATTTTCTCCTTAACGCAGTCTGAGTGTTTAACAATTCATTTCAAAGAGATTTCAAATCAACTGGCTTACAGTTAAGTAAAGCTGTCTCTTTTATATATATATAATATATATATAAATAAATCTCTTATCCATATATATTCCCTTTATTTTTTCATACTTTGGCTTTCTATCTTTTCCTTGATAAGATTAATTTGTTTTTTAATCCTAAGAAATAGTTCTTAGGGCGCCTGGGTGGCTCAGTTGGTTAAGCGACTGCCTTCAGCTCAGGTCATGATCCTGGAGTCCCCGGATCGAGTCCCATATCGGGCTCCCTGCTCAGCTCTCTCTCTCTCGCTCTCATTCTCTCACTCTCTCAAATAAAATCTTTAAAAAAAAAAAGCTCTTAGATTTTCCAATTCTATAGTTTCTGTTTTTTAATGCATCTGTTTCTGCTTTTATCTTATTTATATCCTTCTTTCCCCAGGCATTTATTTTGTTGGTTTTATTTGTTATACTAAATTCTGCAGCTGAGTTCATTTATTTTTTTTTAATCAATTTATTTCTAAGCTTGGTATTAGTCTTAGCCTGAGTCTCATTTCAGTTAGCTTAATAATCAGTTATTGTATATTTGATCCTCCTCTTTGACTCAATATTTAAGAACAGTTTCTGTTTGATTTTTCCAAGTGGTTGGAGTAGTACATTTTAAACTTCTGCTGTAGTGAGGAAATGGACACAAAAAGTTTCAGCTTTTCTGGAATTTACTGAGGTTTTCCTTTGTGGCTTAACCTAAAATTTATGTGTGTTTTTTTTTTTTTAATATTGCATGGTCAATTGGAAAAGTATACTTAATCCCAAATTTAAATGAAAGCCTTAGAAGTGACTAAATAAGCCCCATTATAAAAGCAATGTAGGTTTTGCACTATAGTCAGGCTTTTACTTTTAACTAGCATTAAATGCATGCACATGATATTGAGTAAGGACAGAGATTCTCAGTTTTGCACCTAACCTAATTTTATGTTTACATTGCTAGACCTGTAATAAACAAAAAGAGTTTAATAATGTAAGGAATTTCTAATTTCAAGGAATGTTCAAAAGTTCTTGAAAGTTTCAATAGCCTTTTAAATTCATTTCCATGTTAAATTCCATTTCATCTTTAATTGAGGAAGTTAAAGTAATAAAATACTGGTACGTCACTCCATGTCAAACACCATTTTCAAAAACCAATAATGCATCCCTCCTTCTTCTCTAAAATGGTAAAATGTGACTTGACTAGTGAGTAGCATGTTAGAACTATGACCTTTCTTGCATGAGACACTACACTCCAACTAATATACCTGTGATTACAAAAACTTGTAAGGAGCTCTTTCATATCAGAAACTTATACTGAACTAGCTAAATCACTGGTTTTCCAAAATCTATGCTTTTGCAGTTTGTTTGAACTAGAATACACTTTCTTTTCTAATTCTGATTAAAAATTAGTTTCTGAAGCTGAACTTTTGGTTTTACCCCAAGAGAAAGAGATGGATGAATCCTGACTCTAGTGAGTTAACTTCAAAGTAAGCCTTATTAGGACACGTGGATGGCTCAGCTGGTAGAACATGTGACTCTTGATCTCAGGGTTGTGAGTTCAAGCCCCACCACTAAGCTTGGAGCCCACTTAAAAAATAAAAAAGTAAGTCTTATTAAGACTCAGTTTTGGGGCACCTGGGTGGCTCAGTCGGTTAAGCGTCTGCCTTTGGCTCCCCTGGGATCGAGCCCTGCATCGGGCTCCTTGCTTGGTGGGGAGTCTGCTTCTCCCTCTCCTTCTGCCTGCCACTCCCCCTGCTTGTGCTCTCTCCCTCTGTCAAATAAATAAATAAAATCATAAAAAAATAAAAAAATTTTAAAAAGACTCAAGTTTCTTATACATAAAATAGATGTAATAATGGTTTACATCTCACAGAGTTATTGGAATAGAAATAAATATAGAAAATATATATAAAGTGTCTGTCACAGTGCCTGGCACATAGTGAACATTAAATATTAACTATTATTATTATATTTTTGTTTTCCTCATGTCAGCATTCTTTTCTCTTAAATTCACTAATCCCAAACTCTGTAAATGGCCACATTAGCTATGCCTCCTCATTTAAGATCATCTATAAAACAATAAACATCTCAATGACTTTACCAACTAACTGATAACAGATATTAAATTGAGTACCTCTCAATTATGCTTAATTCTGCCTATCACGTTTTTTGTTTCCGAAGTATCTGGGTGTAGTTTGGAAAGTATTTCATCTTTCCACTGAAAGCTTTCATGATCAGATAAGAGAGTTTCTATCATACACATTTATTTTATTCTTCAAAAAGTATCTTTTATCTCTAACCAATAAACTATAGCCCATAACAACAAAACCTCTTCTTTAATAGTCAAGTGACTGACTGTTCAATTTTAATAGCTATGCCACTCAATAATTATAGCTGTCATTTGAAAAATGGAATTCTTGTACTCTACCATCTTCAGTTTCCAAATAGTTTAATATCATTTTCAAAAATACCATTAAAGATATGTTAGGTTGCTACAGTTTACTGCTATACAAAATCACAGGTGCACCTGAGTTAGAGGGAGGAGCATGGTGAAAAATAGTACAGCTTTGAACTAGCTATACCAGGTCTTCGGATGGCTACCTTCTATAACCTTTAAAAAAGGCTGTAATTGTGATTGTAAAGAAGTAAACTCAATTATACTCTGGATTCCCTCAGTATAAAGACAACTTCCAAAATCAAAATTACAAATGAAAACTGCTTTTTGAAAGTTTAACTTCTAGCCAGCACACTAAAACAAACAAAAATAAAAGGTATAAGGATTAGAGCAGAGAGACGTTACAAGGAGAGATACAAAAACCTAGAGAAGCACAGACTCTAGGGTAGAAGGCCTGGATTTGAATCCCACCTCGTAACATTAGGCAAGTTAACGTCTACTTCATTGGAGTTCTTGTAAGGATCGAATGAGTTAATATGTGTAATGCTTAGAATAAAAGCCTGGCTAGTATCCAAAATATATAAAGAACTCATCAAACTCAACACCCAAAGAACAAAGAATCCAATCAAGAAATGGGCAGAAGACATGAACAGACATTTTTCCAAAGAAGACATCCAAATGGCCAACAGACACATGAAAAAGTGCTCAA
>NC_138378.1:106096725-106133443 GCF_054177405.1 Leptonychotes weddellii
TGGGAGGGATGGGGTGACTGGGTGATAGACACTGGGGAGGGTATGTGCTCTGGTAAGCGCTGTGAATTGTGCAAGACTGTTGAATCTCAGATCTGTACCTCTGAAACAAATAATGCAATATATGTTAAGAAAAAAAAAAGAAGAAGAAGAAGAAGAAGGTAGCGGGAGGGGAAGAATGAAGCGGGGGAAATCGGAGGGGCAGACAAACCATGAGAGACGATGGACTCTGAAAAACAAACTGAGGGTTCTAGAGGGGAGCGGGGTGGGAGGATGGGTTAGCCTGGTGGTACGTATGGAGGAGGGCACATTCTGCATGGAGCACTGGGTGTTATGCACAAACAATGAATCATGGAACACTACATCTAAAACTAATGATGTAATGTATGGGGATTAACATAAGAATAAAAAAAAAAAAAAGAATAAAAGCCTGGCAAATAGTAAGCACCATATAGTAAAACTGTCCTTTGTAAGCAATATGATTTTCTATACAGAAAACCCAACAAACTCAAGAAATTATCAGAAGTAAGAATTCAGCGGGTTGCTAAATACACATAATTCAACTGTCCTCTTATAAGCCAGAGAAGGTAGATTTCTGGACTTTTTTCTTATGGAAATGTTCAAAAAAGCTTAGAGAATAGTACCAAGAATTACATCACTACCACCCCCAATGCCAGAAGTGCCTACTTTTTTTTTTTTTTAATGATCTGGAGACATGAATCCCAATTTAGTGGTCTCTTCTTAGATAAAAAGAGGATCAAAAGGGAGATTTTAAAAAGGGCAAACGGGGTGCTGCTTCTGATAATAAGAATCAAGGCCATAATATTAGGATTTATGTTCACTGAAATCATATCCACGTCAATGATAGTGCTGAGAAATATTGTTCTTTTAAATCGTGAGACCTGGGAAATTTTGCTTTTTTAAGGTGCCTACTTTAAACAATGATCACATCACCTCGAGGTCAGATTGAGGCCAATCTGGTTTTATTTACCTCCACCCACAGCCTCCCCTCTACTCTGGACAATAATGAAACAGATCCCAGACATATCCTTGCACCCACTATCATTTAAATATGTATCTCTAAAAGGTAATGACTCTTTCTAAATATAACTACATACTGTTATCATGCCTAAAAATTACCAATAATTTCCTAATACCAAATATGCATTGTTCAAATTTCCCTGATTATTTCATAAATATATATGTATGAAAATCTGGACCTAGATAAAGCCCAATCATTGCTATTAATCTCAGGTTTCCTTCTCATTTCTCTTTTTTTGTTCCTTACAATTTATTTGCTGAAAAAAACAAATTGTGTGTCTCAAGGACTTCCCCAAAGCCTAGATTTTGCTGACTGCAACTCCATGGTATCATTTCATTTGTTTCCCTGATTTCTGTTTCCTGTGAACTGGTAGTTAGAGCTAGAGGCTTGATGAGATTCAGGTTCAAGTTCAATTTTTTGGCAAGAATACTTACTAGGTTGTATTGTGAACTTTCATTGACAGCAATCTAATGTCTGGCTCTCTCCCTCTCTGTGATGTTAGCAGCCACTAACGATCTTTACTTAGGTCCAGGAATTCACTCCTTTTTCATTTATCAAACAGAATAATCCTCAAAAAAGAAACTTCCTCTCCTCAACTACTTGGTTACATTCAGATACAGCTGGCTCCTTAGCATACTCCAAAGAAAATTAATGAGGTGTTTTTTTTTAACTATCATTGTGAACTCATGGATTTAAACATATTTGATGTGATTGATTATACTGCAGTTATACTTACTGATGCTCAAAATGTCTCATCTTTGGCCAGCCAGAGCCTATTCAATTAAGCAGCTTTGTTGTTTTGCCACACCCTGTTAGTGTTTGATAACCTCCTTGCAAAGATTTCAAGTCTCCAGCTCTGGAATCATCTTTAGCCATAAGCTGCCGCTTTCCATATTCAACTAGTTTCTTTCTTATTCTGCATTTCTACTAAATTAAAAATCACTAATTCTCAATGATAAATCAGCTGTGTTATATACTCTGGATATTACAACTGAACATGGACCCAGAAATTTTAACACTATTTCTCACTGAAGTCTACTTTCAGCATTCCATTGAATAAAAAAACAAACAGAAAAAGCATATCCCACTCAAAACTAGATTTTAAATGCTTTAATTTGAAAGACAGGAGCAAAAAGATTCCTAATCTATTCTCTGCTGGCATTTTGGCTCTGGAAAGTACTTTTTCATGTTCTATTCCAAAAATTGAGGACGGTTTTTAAAAATGCACAATAAAAATTCACTGTTTTTTTCTTTGATAAATTGATAAAATCATCAAGTATGGGGGAAATGCTCAAACTCTTAAAGGTTGAATTATTTAGTACCGTAATTCAGACTTCTGTAAAATCCTCATACCTCATCCTGAACATTAAAATTCATGATAACTGTGAATATGAACTTATAAATTCTGACTATTTGAAATACCAAATATATTTACTATGCTGTGCCCCCTTGAAATCACAGAAATGGCATTATCAGTATTAAAGAAATATTTATCTTATTTTACTAAAAAACTAAGTAAACATTTAAAGCCCTGTCACATTAGAGCTAGCTAGCATGCATCACTGTGAAAAAGCAGGATCCTATACTTATCATTTCTTCACAAAACACTGAAAAGACATGGCTTTAGTGCTCAAAAATTGTTTACATCCATAATTTTTACCACTTTGATATTAAATCACAATCAGAAATCACATTACTGAAGGGGTGCCTGGGTGGCTCAGTCGCTTGGGCATCAACTTTTGATTTTGGCTCAGGTCATGATCTCAGGGTCCTAAGATCTAGCCCCCCAGCAGGCTCCACGCTGAACATGGAGTCTGCTTGGAATTTTCTCTCTCTCCCTCTCCCCCTCCCCCTGCTTGTGCCCTCTCTCAATCAATCAATAGATCTTAAAAAAAAAAAATCACATTACTGAATGCCAATTTTCCCTGAAAAAAGCAGATATGAATTGATACCCTGGTGCAATTTCTTTTCCTCACAGATTAAGTGAACCCTTTCCTGCAGCTAACCTTTTGAGGCTTTGATCACAGGAACCAATGCAACTTTTCCAGGCAACACTGGCTTTAAACAAAGGCCACCAAACACCACCACCAACAACAACAAAACAAAATAACAACAAAAAACTCTCTGCTGCAGTAAGGATTTTTCAGTGATAAACAGTAACACATCTCTATGAAGTGCTGGTATGCTCTCTGAACATCAGTGCTTTCATCCAACTGAAAAACAAAATTCTGCTAGCATGCACACATGACAGTAATTGCTTTTCCAGATGGTATGCCTTTGATAAGGGATTTTTGCCAAAAGCTCATTTTACTTTCTCTCCAAGCATAATATTTGCCATTAACTTTGAAACTGGTTTTACAAGCTTCTCACTAGTAGTGTGAGTTGACCTGTTTTTTGCTATGAGAAGGATAACTGTGAATGATACTTCAGTAGTGTGGTCTCCTCTGTCTTTAGCAACAACATTCATTAATCTCACACTGAGAAGCATTATTTTATATAATTTATACACATTTCACTTTTCATCACAAGTCTAAAAAGTAATATTTCTAAGACAGAAATATTAATTCAATTCCCCAGGGTGGCATGGAAGTAGAAGAGCCAAAGCTTGTGCTCTTTCCATCATGCCACAGAGAAAACTGTAGCAAGGGAATACCAATTCCCTTAATATACCTTATTGACATTTATTTTCAAATGTTTTCTTGAGTCCAAATAAAGTATTTTTTAAAGGTACCATTTTAACTTAATGTAAACTGTAATCTAAGACATAACCTTATACATGTTCTAGGGCCATAATTCAGATACTGATTTTATTTTGTTTTGATCCTCCTCAAAAAAAACAAAACTCCCACAATCTCAAAATCTAAAGTCCCCTCAAAAAAAAAAAAATTACAAGAAAATACTGTCAAAATGTATCATATAAAACTTCTGAGCAAAAGCTTGTGAAATTTTCATTATTTTTCATTTTCAAAGGGGAAAATGAAAAATATTAAAGAAGGATATCATGTGCCAATGGTTGTAAATGAGTGAGGAGATATAAGAAATTGATGAATCAGAGATATCCTCATTTAAAGAATTAAGCAAATAAATTTAACTATATAGCACTTTCACAAGTAGAACCATAAATAGTTAACAGCCACAACCAAGTAGTCAGCAAATTGATCAGAACTTCCTATTCCCTAAGCTTAACTTTTGTTCAGATCTGAACGTAGTACCATATTACTTAGAAAAGGCTTCCAAAATTTGATTTTATGTGCTCGTTTTGTGACTGTTTTTAAATGGTTTTCAGATGAGTGTATTCAGCTTCCCTGCCCCAAGAGTAAACATTTGAAGTGAAAGATTTCTTCAACTTCATTTATAATGAAGTTATAGAATAATTTATATTCTTCCCCATATCTAGAACCATGAAGTTACAGAGTAATTTATATTCTTCCCCATACCTAGAATCATTCTTTGCAAAGCTTGGACATTCAACTAATGTTGATAATGTTGTTAAACATCAGTTGAAAGAAAGAAGAAAAGACATCTTTAAAAAACAAGGGAAATGGTTCTGATAACAAGATACATTATATATTTAATTATTATTACCTTTTGATTCAAAATGACACCAAAAAATTTTTAGAGAAGTACAATATATCTACTAGCTGCCAAGAACAGTTTTAAAACTTCTCATCAAAGCAACCGAATTCTTCTTCATCTGCTATTTGATTTGAGGTAACTTTTCTTTCACAAACATTGCTCAGTTACACCACCCCTTTAGAAGGTAGCCATATAACTAACGCAGTCTTAGAATTTTCTAATATTATGGATTTATTATTTTAGAATTTATTGCTTTACATATTCTTCCAAAATAGAAAATGAAATGAATAATCCTTGCAATAAGTGATACATTTTTCTCAGATTTTCTTCTTTGTAATCTAGCAAAATTAATCTACAAACCTCTACAACGTATACAGAGAACCAACCAACTTTGACCTGCCCTTTAAAATAATTATTTTCCGGGCGCCTGGGTGGCTCAGTTGGTTAAGCGACTGCCTTCGGCTCAGGTCATGATCCTGGAGTCCCGGGATCGAGTCCCGCATCGGGCTCCCTGCTCGGCAGGGAGTCTGCTTCTCCCTCTGACCCTCCTCCCTCTCATGCTCTCTTGTCTCTCATTCTCTCTGTCTCAAATAAATAAATAAAATCTTAAAAATATAATAAAATAAAATAAAATTAATTAAAATAATTATTTTCCATACTTCTTTCCTATTTGGAAAAACATAATTAAAAGAAAAAATATTTTGTTTTTAAATAAACAACTAACTAAATCCAATTTGGAATATATGTGTATTTACAAAAATAGAGTACTATGTTTATTTTCTGTTGACACTATATTTCCTTTGATTGTTTTCAACTGTCTTATGTAGTCTTCAAAGTGGGGATCCACCCCATGTTTTGGAAGTCTCATTTGGTTCTTTAATTACTTATCTCCCTTTCTGGTCCAAGTGAAACTAACCCAACAGATCAGAAAGGTCCTACTTGAACAGTCTATGAGGAATAAAAGTGACAATTTTTGGTGAACAGAAAACCCTTAATAATAAATTTAGGAGAAGAGGAACAAAAAGGTTTCCAAATCAAACTAAAAGACATCACTTAAGATCTCATGTATCATGTGAGCTGACTCTGTTAGAGTGCTGAATTCAGCTGCTCATCCCAGAGGGTCATGACATAAAATAATTACTAAATTGACACTTATTTATTCCAGTTCTTCTAACATAGTTTACTCAGTCTTAATCTGCACCCAGTAGATTTCTTATTAATTGAACATGCTTTACTAATTATAAAGATTATCTCCCTTTAAAATCTGGATTTTTTTCTCAACTAGTTTTAGGGGGAAGTGGGTAGGGAAGGTTGAACTCTTCTCTATAGCTAACCAGTCTCTGGGGCTCCCGGGTGACTCAGTCGGTTAAGCACCTGACTCTTGGTTTCGGCTCAGGTCCTGATCTCAGTTAGGGTCGTGAGACTGAGCCGTCCATCAGGCTCCATGCGCAGCGCAGAGTCCGCTTAAGACTCTCTACCCCTCTGCCTTTGCCCCTCACCCCATCCCGAGCTCTCTCACACTCTAAAATAAATAAATAAATCTTTAAAAAAATAAAAGCTAACCATTCTAACATGAAAACTTTTTAAACTTATGAAATCTATATATAGAAATCAACATTATAAAATGACTTCCAAGGAGTCAGATTAAAGTAAATTTGTGCCTCAAATACCTTAGAAAAAGTAGAAATTCTAAATGTTGGTGTCTTCATTTGGAGCCAAAATTTCCTACTGCATGCTCTTGCTGATGGTCCTTGATTTTATCACCAGAGTCAGTTCCAGTTACATTTCCACTAATATGGACAGATCTAAAATAAGAGAAAGGAGATACATTTAGTCTACTGAAAACATTACAGACTTTAGACTCTACTGCATATCATTGTTTCCCTGTAAGCATGCAAAGATTCTTATACAGATGCTTTAGTTGTTCAAGAAATGCCAATTCTCATTCTTGTCCGCACTACAGACTTTAAAAATTGAAACTAAAGATTAATGGCTAAATAAATAAAATTAATAAGAGATCATTAGTTACTCGCTTTAAAAGGTTCAGATCCCAAATGAAGCTAGGAGGCCAGGATCCTCAACTATCAGCTTACTCATCATCGGAGTTGCTGACGTCACCCCAGCAGCAGGGGTCTCAGTAACCTGTTTCAGGTAAAGTGGAACAGAAGGAGGAAATGGGATTCCTAGCAGAAGATACCTCAATGTAATGGCTAGCATTCATTACTGGGTCATTGGCAGTGGGATAAGAACAAATTGGATTTTTTTAAATTAATGGTAGTACTGTCTTCCCACTTTTATCTCAAAGCTAACTCCTAGGGGTGCCTGGGTGGCTCAGTCCATTAAGTGTCTCTCTTCAGCTCAGGTCATGATCCCAAGGTCCTGGGATTGAGCCCCACGTCAGGCTCCCTGCTCAGCAGAGAGTCTGCTTCTCCCTCTCCCTCTGCCCCTCCCCCAGCTCGAGCCCACTCACTTGCTCTCCTGCTCTCTCTCTCTCAAATAAATAAAATAAAAATAAATAAAAAGTTAAATAAATAAAAACTCCTAACAGTGGGGGGACTTCGCAGACATCAGAGAATGCTTAAGAAATGTGAAACCTACTGGCTTTCATTACTTAAAGCCTAACTGGTTTAGGCTTTACCACCCAGGGTTAAGCTTTTTACTAAATTTAATACTCCCTTTAGATCACAAAGACACAGTGGATTAGGTCCAGAGAAATCATCATATCACAGGTCGATTCAGGAATCTTGCTAGTTAATTCTATCTATGGCTTCCACCTATCACCCTTGGGCTTTACTCAAAACACAAACCATTCCGGCCAGCTACCCTCTCCCCTATTTTCATACCCACAGTGCTCTCTGTGCTTTCTCACCCACCCCATGTCTTCCCCTACTGTTGCCCTTCCTTCCAACCTTCTCCTTGGGGAACCTCTGGAAACCTCTCTTATATAGTGAAACAAATCACCTCTACATCCTCAACCTATCAATGAATACTTCTTTCAACCCCTGGGCTAAACCTGTCTCTTGAGAAGAACCCTCTAGGGGCGCCTGGGTGGCTCAGCCATTTAGCGTCTGCCTTCGGCTCAGGTCATGATCCCAGGGTCCTGGGATCGAGTCCCGCGTCGGGTTCCTTGCTCGGCAGGGAAGCCTGCTTCTCCCTCTCCCACTCCCCCTGCTTGTGTTCCCTCTCTTGCTGTCTCTCTCTCTCTCTGTCAAAAAATAAATAAAAATCTTTAAAAAAATAAATAAATAAAAATAAAAGAAGAACCCTCTAGAGTGAAGGTTAAGGCGGTAGGGATCAACCTTCTCCACAGTGGTATGTCTAGACCCTAACTCATAAGCTATCCAATTCCTTCCCTCAGGCTCAGGCCATCTGGCTGTCCTACCCTCTTCTCTTTGTCATGCAATAGCCCAATCTACCTTTTGTACCTAAGTCCAGATTTAATCCCTGAGATGCACTCCACCTAGTCTCATCTCTCCAGTTAGTTAACTATGTTATTATTGGTCTCAAAATCTTGGTTGTCACCCAAGCTATCAATCTCCCTAGTATGTTACTTTCTTCCTTCCACTTCATCAGCCTCAAATTCCTAATCATGGTTCAATTCAATCACCTGCTAGGGAGAAAACACCCAACATTATGGATTGATCCTGCTATACCATTAAAGTATTCAATTTTAGACACAATGTTATCTAGTGAGCCTTTTACATGTCATTAATCAGGTCCTTCCCCCATTACTCATACTGCCTTTCTTTCCAAACTTCAGCCACACTTCCACTTCCAGTCCTATGGGGGGTGGGATGGGAAAGGGATTTCTTCATGTTTTCCTTAACTGTTTGTGTAGGTTATTTATATTGTAAAAACACTATTTCTTCCATTTACTTTGAACATTTTCTCAATTGCTGGCTTTTACTATAAAAGTTTTCTTATTTTTAGGTGGCCAGATTTATGCAACGCTGCTTTCTCCATTTCTTTTACTATTTCTCTGCTTAGAAATTTCTCCACCTTCAATAATAGCAGATAAATACTCTGATGTTTACCTTTCTAGGCTAATTGTTCCAATACTTCATTCCAAATTCAGAATTGAAAAATGATGTAAAAGGAACATGCATTTGAACAGTCTCATTCCTGTATCATCCACATGCAGCTCACATTGCCCTTGATTGCTACTGGTCACCACTTTTATTAGTTTCTTCTATACCTTTCCAGCAACTCTTTATGTAAATATACACTTAACTAAAAATACAGTCTTATCCTCCTGTCTTCTAAAAAAAAAAGTCCAGCTTTGCACCTTTTTTTTTCCCCCACTTAGTGTATCCTGAAGATTTTCCATGTTAGGATATATTTCTTCATTGTTTTTAAAGTTCTACGGCATTTTATTATGTGAATACATACTAGTTTGTGTAACCAAGCCCACAATTTTAAGAAGTTAGATTCCACAAATTTAAGTCTTGTTTCTGAAAGTAATTTAGAGTTCAAGAGCAACAACTGTACAAACCAAACAACACAGGAACCTAGGTGGTGTGATTTCACAAATTTTTACTCTATTGATAAATATAAGTTCTCTTGTACATCACTTTATCTTTTCTCTCAAGCTTATTCCATGAGCCTATCTAAAATCTATCAACTGTTACAGTCATAAATTCTGAAAGTAGAAGGATAGTTTTTAGGGGCGCCTGGGTGGCTCAGTCAGTTAAGCATCTGCCTCCGGCTCAGGTCATGATCTCAGGGTCCTGGAATTGAGCCCCACTTTGGGCTCCCTGCTCAGTGAGGAGTCCGCTTCTCCCTCTCCTTCTGCCTGAGGCTCTGCCTGCTTGTGCGCTCTGTCAAATAAATAAATAAAATCTTAAAAAAAAAAAAGGATCATTCTCAGAGTGAGAAGTCTCAGATTCTAAAACCTGCCCAACCTCACTAAGAGCTTCAGTGGGCCTGCAAAAATGAAATACAGCTATACAAGAGTCAAGACAGTTGTACAAATACAGAAATGTTCCATTCTACTTAGTGGTATCAGGAGAGGCTTCACTGGGGAAATAGTCCCTGAGGTTCAATCCTAAAGGAAAAAATGTTCAAGAGGCACAAGAAGGCAAGAGAAAGCATGAAGGAGGGCGCAGAAGAAAGAACTGCTTGAAATAGCATACCTTGTCAAAAACTCTAGTTCCACTCCACTTAGAATGCAGAAAGCCTCAAAGGAATGTCAATCCCACCCTCAGAAGAAAAAGCCAGATCTATCAAATCAAAACTTATCTTAAGCCTAACAAAGAGTTGAGGTCACAAGGCAATCAAGTAAATTTAATTTCAAAGAGGGACAAGTTCCTCCAAGAAGAGACCAAACACAATCTCTTTTACCTTTGGCAGGTCACAGAGAAAGAAGTAGCCACCATACAGGTGTGTAAGAAAAAAAACAGCTAAGATTTTTTTTTAAGATTTTATTTATTTATTTGAGAGAGAGAGAGAACATGCGAGAGAGAGAGAGAGCACAAGTCGGGGGGCGGGGGGCAGACTCCCCACTGAGCAGGGAGCCTGACGCCAGGCTCAATTCCAGGACTCCAGGATCATCACCTGAGCGGAAGGAAGATGCTTAACCGACTGAGCCACCCAGGCATCCCGAAAAAAAATCAACTAAGATTTTAACAAATTCTTAAAGACCAAGTGTAGACTCATGTGTCAGTTTGGAATGGCTGGGGATCCCTGACACAAGAAGAGTTTACACTCAACTGTAAGTTCTACATGTGTCAACCAGGTGCTCACAGGAAAAATTAAAAGTAAATCAGAGAGAGCCCTTCATCAATGCGGCAAGTGTGCAGGAAGTGACAAGTACCAGCCTGAAGCCCTGCCTAATTCCCCAACCTTTCCTTAAACACAGAGCAAACGCCTAGAGCCACTAGGGGAAGGAAAGAAAGCCCTAAGGTCCAGGCAAAAATCCACTGCTTCAGAGGAAAATAGAAGCAAAATGCCTCTGCCTCTGGAGGAGGGGGAGAAAAGAGTGTCAAGTCCCCAGACACAGGCAAAGATATACTGATGCTAGGAAAAGGTAGAGACAAAAAATAATTCTGCCACTACTGGGGGGGAGCAGGAAAGAGTCTTGGGCAAAGGATCCTACACCAATACCAAAAGAGATCAACTACCACAGAGAGGGAAATGATACTCCTACCCATGACCAGCTACAAATATATGGCATAGTTTGACTGCCACAAGGGAGAAAGAGCAGAAAAGCTAAGAAAACCCCATCACCAACACCCAGGAACTTAGGGCCTGACCAGGATTGAGTCTGGACTAGAATAAGAGAACCCATGCTGACCCACAAGCAAAGCACTGGGTAACAAGCAACAATAATCACTGGGAGAGGAACAATAACATAAAGAGAAATCTCTCTGGTGCACAGATATGCAAAGCCTGTTGAAAGATGAGGGTGGTATAGGAACACAGAAAAATCCTGTAGTACTACATGGCACACCCTAAACACAAGGGAACAGCAGCCAACTGTTGGGAGAAATTTGAAGCCTGTGGTACAATGAAGGTAATGAGGGCAAAAGAATCCAAACCTAGCTCGATTCATGATGAGACTGACTCAACCTCTAACACAAACAGCCTAACAAAAGAAGAGCATCATTTCAATCTCTCCTATTCTTCCGTACACAATGATGAGCATAAAATCAAAAATTACACAAAAGCAAGAAAAAAAAAATAACCCTTTGGCAAGAGATAAAGCAATCAACAGAATCAGAAATGATTTTGCTATTGAAACTATCAGACATTTAAAAATAACTATAAATATGTTAAATGGTCTAGTAGAAAAGATGGACAATATGCACAAACAGATGGACATTTTCAGCAGTGAGATGGAAAACTTTAAAGAAAGGAAAAATATAAAAGATAGAAATAAAAAATTCTATTAGAGAAAAAAAATTCCTGAGACAGGCTCAACAACAGTCTGGACACAGAAGAGGAAACAATCATTGAACTTAAAGACATGCAAATAGAAATAATTATAAATGAAACCACAGTTTAAAAAAAGTGAGAGAAAAATACATCTCAGGGCATCCAAGAGTTGTGGAACTATATCAAAATGTCTTCAAACAAATTCCATTCAACTGAAGCCCCAAGAAAAGGAAACAAACAAACAAACAAAATGAGATACAAGAAATATGTGAAGAGATAATGGCCAAGAATTTTGAAAGAATCCAAGACAACAAACCAAAGAGCAAAAAATCCTACGGAATCCTAATCATAATAAATACCAAAATGAACACACACAAACAAATATACATGGATATATCATAGCCAAAATGCAGAAAAACAAAGATAAAAATCTCAAAGGCAAAGAAAAAAAATACATACAAAGAACAAAGATCAGCATTTCCTTTTCTTCAGGAAATTATACAAGCGAAAAGACCATAGAGTAGAAAGATAAAAGCTGCCCATAGAATCCTATAACCAGAAAAATATTTTTTCAAAAATGAAGAAAGAGGGGGTGCCTAGGTGGCTCAGTCAGTTGAGTGGCTGCCTTCGGCTCAGGTCATGATCCCAGGCCCTGGGATCGAGCCCCACATCGGACTCCTTGATGAGTGGAGGGCCTGCTTCTCCCCTGCCTGTCATTCCCCCTGCTTGTGCTCTCTCTGTCAGATAAATAAAATCTTCTTTAAAAAAATGAAGAAAGAAAGAATTTTTTGACAAATAAAACCTGACAGAATGCACTGCCTGCAGACACCAAAAATGTTTCAGGAAGTTCTTTAGGCAGGACTGAAAATTACCAGCTGAAAATGTGGATCTACAAAAAGAAATGATGAGGATTATAAAGAGAAGGTAAATACAAAAGACTTTTTTTCTTGTTTTCTTTCTTTTTTTTTTAAGATTTTATTTATTTATTTGTCAGAGAGTGAGAACACGTACAAGCAAGGGGAACGGCAGGCAGAGGAAGAAGCAGGCTCCCCACTGAGTGAATTTATATTCATTTTAGAAGATTATACAAGAACACAAAAAATAATAATGTATTGTGGGGGTTAATAATATATATAGAAGTAAAATCATGACAACATAAAGAGGGAAGGTAGAAAATTAAAGTATATGGTCATAAGGTGATCATGCTACACAAGATAGCATAATGTTATTTAAATAAAGATTGTCGGAGCACCTGGGTGACTCAGTCGGTTAAATGTCTGCCTTCGGCTCAGGTCGTCATCATCCCCAGGTCCTGGGATAGAGCCCCCAGTCGGGCTCTCTGCTCAGTGGGGACTCCGCTTCTCCCTCTCCCTCTCCCCCTCCCTTCCCCCCATGCGTGCGGGCTCACTCTCTCCTCTCTCAAATAAATAAATATCTTTTAAAAAATAAATAAGTAAATAAAGATTGTTGTAAGTTAAAGTTAGATCTTTTAAGCCCTAGAAGAGTGGTTCTCATACTGCCTCAGTGACGTGTAGCATGGGGGACACTTTTTTTTTTTTTTGAGAGAGAGAGAGGGCACATATGCACAAGCAAGTGGGGGGGGGGGGAGCAAAGGGAGAAGGAAAGAAAGAATCTTAAGCAGGCTTCACGCCCAGCATGGAGCCCCCACACAGGGCGCAATCTCACAATCCTGAGATTAGGACCTGAGCTGAAATCAAGAGTCCACCCACTTAACCGACTGAGCCATCGAGGCGCCCTTGGAAACATTTTTGGTTGTCACAACTGGGGGTGGGGAGTGGTTGCTACTGTCATCTAGTCAACAGAGGCCAGAGATGTTGCCAAAAATCCTACACTGCATACAGGATATCCCCTCCAGTCCTCAACAACAAAGAATTATCCAAATGAAAATACCAATAGTGCCAAGGCTGAGAAACCATGACTTAGAGCAACTGCTAAAATATATATGTACATATACATACATGTATGTATATATGTGTATATATGTATATATACATACATGTGTATGTGTATATATGTGTATGTGTGTATACGTGTATATGTGTGTGTACATATACATGTATATCTAGACATATAGAATAAGCCAAGAGTATTACATAAAATGGAATTATGAAAAAGGATTAATTCAAAAGAAGGCAGGAAAAGAGGAAAAAATAAATTTAAAATATTCAAAAATAGAAAACTAGCTGGGGCACCTGGGTAGCTCAGTTGGTTAAGCATCCAACTCTTGAGTTCAGCTCAGGGCATGATCTCAGGGTCTGAGATCAGGCCCCACTCAAACTCTGCACTGGGTATGAAGCCTGCTTAGGATTCTCTCTCCCTCTCCCTCTGCCCCTCCCCACTCACGCTCCATCTTTCTCTCTAAAAAAAAAAAAAAAAAAGACTCAAAATTTTTAAAAAAAAATAAAAAACAGAAAACTAGCAAGATGATAGACTTAAATCCATATTTATCAATGATTACATTAAATAAAAATTATCTAAACACCCAATTAAAAGGTGGAGATTATCAGATCAAATTTTAAAAACGAGATCCAATTATATGCTATCCACAAGACACTTACACTACATAAGGATAAAGGATCAATTCACCAAAAGACACAGCAATCCTAAATGTGTTTACTTATTAACACAGCTTTAAAATAAATGAAACAAAAACTAATAAAACAGGAGATTAGACAAATCCACAATTACAGCTATAGACCTTACTACTCCCCTGTTATTAATCAACAGAACAAGAAGACAGAAAATCACTAACATATAGAAGACTTGAAAACACTATCAACTGACTTGACCTAATTGGACATTTATAGAACATTTTACACTATGAGAGCAGAATATATATTCTTTTCAAGGGCACATGGAACATTCACCAAGAATGACCATATTCTGAGCTATAAAATGAACCTCAAGATATTTAAAAGAATTAAAGTCAAATAATGTATTTTCTCTGGCCAAACAAAATTAAATCAGAATCAATTAACTGAAAGATAAGGAATTACCAAGCGTTGGAAATTAAATAACACACTTTTAAATATCCCAAGGGTAAAAGAGTAAGAGAAATTTTTAAATATTTTTAATTGAATGAAAATTAGAACATATCAAAATTTGTGGGATACCACTAAAGCAGTTCTTAGAAACTTAGAGCAGTAAATGCTTATATTAGAAAACAAGCATGAATCAATAATATAAGCCTTCATCTTAGAGAAGCCGAAAAAGAGTAAATTAAACACAAAGCAATTAGAAAGAAGAAATGAAATTGAAAAAAAAAAAAACAGAAAAATCTATGAAACGGAAACCTAGTTCTCTGAAACATTCAATAAAATAGAATAAACTTCCAGATGATCAAGAAAAAAAGAGAGAAGCCACAAATTACTTGTATCAGGAATGAAAAGAGAACATCACTAGAGAGCTTATCGATATTAACAGGATAATAAGAGAATATTATGAAGAACTTATGGCAATAAATTTTACAACTTCCATAAAATGTACCAATTTCTTAAGTTTGAAGACAAACTACCAAGTTCACTAAAAGAAGAAGTCAGATAATAAGAATAGCTCTTAATATACTAAGAGCTTAAATTATGACATTTAATTCATAATTTAAAACCTTCCCATGAAGAAAGCTCCACGATAAGCGACTTCCTCGGTGAATTCTACCAAACATCTAAGAAATTTATATATTACATAAATTCTTCCAGAAATACATAAGAAAACACTTACCAATTCATTTTATAAGCACTACTCATAAATTTTAGCATGACTCTGATATAAAACTCAGACAAAAGAAAAAAACCTTAAGTAAACTACAGACTAATATCCTTTCATGAACACAGACACAAAATATTTTAACCAAATATTAGAAAAATGAATCCAGCAATATATAAAAAGGAATATATATCATGACCAAATAGAATTTATCCCAGGAATGCATTATTAGTATTAGTTCAATATATGAAAAAAACCCATCAATGAAATTCACCCTAACAATGGACTAGAACATAAATGATCATCTTAATAGATGAAAAAATAATATTAGAAAAAGCCCAGTCATTCATGATTCAAAACTCTCAGAAAACTAGGAACAGAAGGGAATGTCCTCAGCCTAGGACATGAATCTACAACAAATCTACAGCTAATATACATAATCATGAAAAACTAAATGCTTCCCCTCTAGGATCAGGAATAAGGCAAGAACATCTGCTCTCCCACTCCTATTCACTGTACTGTACTGTCAGTACAATAATGCAAGAAAATAAATAAAAGCCTAGAGATGAAAAAAAAAGAATCAAAACTGTCTTTTTTCACAAATGACAGGATGGTCTACATAGAGAATCCAAAGAATCTACTACTAAAACTAAAAAAAGAATTTAGAAAAATTGCAGAATACAAAGTCAACACACAAAATCCAACCATATTTCTATATGGTAGCAATGAAAAATTACAAATAAATGAACAAAACAGTAGCAATTATATTAACATCAAAAAAATTTAGGATAAATATAACAAAATAAATGGAAGATTTGTGTGCTCAAAAATATAAAACTCTGAATGAAAAATCAAGGACCTCAATAAATGAAGAAATACTGTTTTCAAAGATCAGATCCATCAATGCTGTTCAAATAGCAATTCTCCCACATTTATAGATTTAACCTAAGTCCCAATTAAAATCCCAGATTTTTTTTGTAAAAACTGACAAGCTGATTCTAAAATTTATATGGAAATGCCAAGAACCTAGAATATTCAAAACAATTTTGAAAAAAAAAAAGTTGGAAAACTTACACTACCTGATTTCAAGACTTTCTATAAAGTGATAGTTATCAAGACATTGTAATTCTGGCATAAAGATAAACATACAAATCAAGGGAACAGAAAAGACAGTCCAGAAACAGATCTACAAACTTACAGTCAACTGACTGTCAACAAAAGGATTGGGGTAATTCAATGGAAAAAGAACTGCCTTTGTAACAAATACTGCTGGAACAACTGACAATCCATATGGAGAAAAAAAAAGAACCTCAACTCATACCTTACAACTTACACAAAAATTAACAGACCTAAATATTTAAAAATGCAAACCTATAAAACTTCTAGAGGAAAACAGAAGAAAATTTGGGAACCCTAGGTAGCCCAGGGGTTGTCAAACTTTTTCTACAAAAGGCTATACAGTGAATATTTTAAATTTTATGGGCTATTCAGTCTCTACTGTAAATATTCAACTCTGTCACGAAAGCATGAAAGCTGCCATAGGCAATATGTAAACAAATGGGCATGGCCATGTTCCAACAAAACTTTATTTACAAAAAAGAAGCAGTGGGTTGAATCAGCTGTAGTCTGCCAACCCAAGTTAGGCAAAGAGTTCTTAGATATGACACAAAAGCACAAACCATAAAAGAAAAAATTGATATATCACAGTAAAACAAAATCTTTAAATTCTGCTCTTCAAAAGACAGTGTTATAAAAGTGTAAAGACAAGTCACAAACTTGGAGAAAATACCTGAAGAAAATATCTGCAAAACACATACCTCCTAAAGAACTCGTTTCTGGAACATAAAGAAACTTTCAAGCAATCCAATAAAAATAATGGCCAGAGTATTTGAACAATGCTAAAATGACAACTCTAACAAGCAGTCTCGTTACTTGGTACATGTGTTTAATCTTTCCTACTGGCCTTCAGGCTCCCTGAAACTAGACTAATCCTGCCTGAATGGAGCATCCAACATTCCAGCTTACACAAAAAGATAAGCAAGCAACAAATGAAACAAAGCTATCAGAGCATTTTTGAAGTTGATTTTTTGAGTAGTTAATACATATCTGATACAAAAAGTAAACTGTCCTAAAGAGTTATGGTAAATAGAAATTTTCCCCCAATCATCCTGCTCCCTTTCCTTGTTTATTATGTATTCATAGGTATTCTATACATACAAAAGCATTTACATATATTTTTTAATGAAAGTGATGGCATACTTACACAGCTTTCTCATCATGATTTTTTAATTTAATGTACCTTAGAGGTTTTGTTTTTAAAGATTTTTTTTTTAAGATTTTATTTATTTGAGAAAGAGGGAGAGAGCATGAGCGGAAGGAGGGGCAGGAGGAAAGGGAGAGGCAGACTCCCCAATGAGCAAGGAGTCCTACAATGGCTCTATCCCAGGACCCTGAGATCATGACTGAGCCGAAGGCAGATGCTTAACTGACTGAGCCACCAAGGTGCCCCTAAAGATTTATTTATTTTAGAGAGAGAGAGAAGCAAGAGCATGAGCAGGGGAAGGAGCAGAGTGAGAGAGAGAATCCTGGAGCAGACTCTCCACTGAGGGCGGAGCCTGATGTGGGGCTTGATCCCACGACCCTGAGACCATGACCTGAGCTGAAACCAAGAGCTGATTGCTTAAATGACTGAGCCACCCAGGCACCCCTAATGTACCTCAGAGTTTACTTCACATCATCCCTTTTAGAATTCCCTCATACTTTTAACAATTTTATAATATTTTATTAATATACCATAATTTATTTAACCAGTCTCTCACTGATGAACTTATTCAGTATTGACAATGCTATAAATTACATCTGTATACTTATGAAGTGGAATTATTAAATCAAAAGTATCTTGATTTTAAATTACAATAGCCTCTGCTAGACTATGCTCCACAAAGTTTATCAGGGCTTAAATATAATATATATGGAAATATGTCAGTAAATCTTCCAGACCAGGGAACTAAAATAAAGCAGAAAATTCTCATAATACAGCCCTAACAAAAGATGTTTTGAAGACTTTTAACTCTAAATAATCCAAGATACTTATTAATACAAGATAAATGTATAAAGTGAGTCACAATGAGAACTGTGAGGCCCAGCATGATCCCCCTCTATTATCCTCAAATCTTTTCTATTAAATTAAGGTAATTTTTAATCCTTCCTAATTTCTAAGAGGACTTGGATTGATTACAAGTTAAAATACAAGGCAAAGAGGATTCATCACAATAAAACTATACAGATAAAAGTAAACATTAGACACTGCAGCAGTTGGTATGGGCACATATTACCCTCTAAAGATGGCTGCCATTGATTGCTTCTCTCCCTTTGTGCACGTCACTCCATCCATCAAGAGTTGGGGCTAAGAAAAAGCGGGGGAGGACACCTGGCTGGCTCAGTCGGAAGAGCATGTGACTTTTAGTCTCAGTCAGGGTCATGAGTTCAAGCCCATGTTGGGTGTAGAGATTACTTAAATAAAAAAACTTAGAGAGAGATGGGGCTTATTTCCCGGCTCCTTAAATCTTGGTTGGCCTTGTGACTTGCTTTGACCAACAGGATGTGGTCTCAAGCTCTAGAAACTAAAGGATTGGCAGCTTCCCTTTTCTCTCCCATAAAAGCTAGAAGCCATGTAAGAAATCCAACTACCCTGAAACTGTGGAGAGGCCATGTGGAGACAGGCCAAAGTGCCAGACATGTGACAAAACCTTCTTAGACGTCCAGCCCTGCTCAGCTACCAGAGTGAGAGATCCTAGCTGAAGTCACACAGAACAGAAGAATCCCCTAGCCAAGCACTGCCCAAATTCCTGATCCACAGAACTGTAAAAATAATAAATCAACATTATTTTAAGACACTAAGTTTGGGGGTGATTTGTTATATGGCAGTAGGCAACTGAAACAGACACTTTCAAGCTCATGATATCAGCAAATTATAAACACTGAGTGTCAAATTTGGGTCTATGTTTTCCAGGTTGTAAGTTTTTAATTTTTGATTAAGAAGAATACATAAATTTTGTATCTGAACCACATGCACTCCTACAAAGAATAACAAACCTAGCGGACTATAGTTTCAAAAATAATTTTAGGAGATGTGTATCATTCAAATGATATTTCTTACAGATAGATTCTATACAGACAAATAGCATATCATTAAATCAGAATTCAGTTTAGGCATTTTCATGTCAGGGGAGACTGAGATGACGTAGTCCTGATACTTTTGTTCTATGAAAACTTAGTACAAGAAACTAGATGAATACATCATTAAGATACTCATTATACTATCTTCTCATATTTGACATTTTAAGTGAGCTTTTGACAGACACAAAGTAGCTGTCAGTTTGTGATTAAATCTTCTAATAAGAACACACAATAAATACTCTATAAGATTGGTTAAAGTTAGAGACATATACATTAATAGCCAAAAACAATCTACCTTCCCCCTAGAACTGGTCTCACTGAGATCACCAATTTCTTTAATGCAACATCCCATGAAAATTCCTTGGCCCCTGCCTTACTTAATCTTAAACAGCATCCATACAAATAAGCATTCCCTTTTAGTCACTAAGTGCAGCCCACACTCAAGGAATGGGGAATTAGGTTCTACCTCCTTGAGGAAGGGAAGTATCTGCATAAATTACTTTTAATTCTTCTGTACTGGATAAATAAATAAGTAGGGGCACTTATTTATTCAGTCACTTCTTTTAATCAGTATAGACTTAGAGATACTTATTTTATACTTTGGGTTATAATCCAATACTATGTTATTTATTTTGTTGTTCAAATTGTTCCTACTAAGGCCACTGGAAGCTCTTTCCGGCTGGTTCCTGTATCTTTTTGCCAAGCCCCTACATTTTGGGATTTTGAATAGATTCTTACTTTCAGCACTACAAAATGTTCAAGACATATGTTGCATATTCCTGCCCCACTCCTAGAATCAGCCATTTTCCAAGGAGCCTAGTTCTTTTTATTGGAGAATGATATTAGAAACCAAGATCTGGGTCTTGGGTGTGCTTCTGAACCTGGGTGCCAATGCTTCTAGGCCCTATCAGACAGAGCAAAAAAATATATGTATGTATACTACGCCATTTATACATACATATCTATAATCATTTCTATATTTTTTTTAAAGATTCTATTTATTTATTTGAGAGAGAGAGAATGAGAGACAGAGAGCATGAGAAGGAGGAGGGTCAGAGGGAGAAGCAGACTCCCTGCCAAGCAGGGAGCCCGATGCAGGACTCGATCCCAGGACTCCAGGATCATGACCTGAGCCGAAGGCAGTCGCCCAACCAACTGAGCCACCCAGGCGCCCCTCTATATTTTTATTAAGCTAAACATAAGGGGCACCTGAGTGGCTCAGTAGGTTAAGCATCTGCCTTCGGCTCAGGTCATGATCCCAGGGTCCTGGGTTCGAGACCCGTGTTGGGCTCCCTGCTCAGTGGGAAGCCTGCTTCTCCCTCTGCCCCTCTCCCCTGCTTGTGCACTCTCTCTCAAATAGATAAATAAAATCTCTCTTAAAAAAAAAAAAAAAAGCTAAACATGAGTTCGTATTGATGTCTCTACCTCTAATCCAATACCACATGGTTCATTCTAGCCTTTCCCTTGCCCAGGGTTATCTGTAATCTCACTCTCCAAAAGTGAGAAACCTGGCTCCCAGTTTACCATCTATTCATTTATTTGTTTGTTTAATACCAATATAGACATACAATGGTTTCAGAATTGTTAGCCCACACTCTCGTGAATTTTTGTCTTACTTTTTTTGTCATTCCTCCTGAAAGTCTTATTGGAAGAATCCTCATTTTAAATATATGTGTTCCTAAGGTCTTTCACCTAAATCATCTCTTCCCTCTTTGCACATTCTACATGGGTGATCTTTCACATCTGTGACTTTAGTTACCTTCCAAATCAGTATCTCTAGCCCAGATCCCTCTCTTAAACTTCAAATCCACTTATCTATCTTCTGGATTGGCACCTCAAACTGAACTTATCATCCTTCCCTAATCTTCTCTGGGGTTCCCCTACTGAATGGCATCATCATCATCATTTACCTATTGTACAAGCCAAAAATTAAGATCAGATCTATCCTTTTCCCTCTAATCTTCCCAATATCCAACCAAAGCCTAAATCTTTCTCAAATCCATCTACTACTCACCATCCCATGATCCTACCATAGCCAGCCCAGTATCACCTCTGACCTAGAAATAGTTGTTACAACAAACAAATAAGACGATGCTCTAAATGACCTTACTACCTTCAATTTTACTGGGCTCTAATCTGATATTCTCCACCCTACAGCCTGAGTGATCCTTCTAAAAAACAAATCTGATCACATCACTTTTTCATGATTAAAATCTTTTAATAATTCCCCATTCCTCCCAAGATAATGCCCAACTGCCTCAACATTGCTTTCAAGGTTCTGTGTGATACTGTCCCTCATTACCTCTCTGGTGTCATCTGTTCCTTTCTCCCACTTTGTACTCCCACAATCTACTAATCTGAAATCTTTTCAACTTCTCTCTCCTGTCTTCTTGTCTCAACACAGACATTCCTTTTTTTTTTTTTTTAAGATTTTATTTATTTATCTGAGACAGAGAGAATGAGAGAGAGAGCACATGAGAGGGGGGAGGGTCAGAGGGAGAAGCAGGCTCCCTGCCGAGCAGGGAGCCCGATGCGGGACTCGATGCAGGGACTCCAGGATCATGACCTGAGCCGAAGGCAGTCGCTTAACCAACTGAGCCACCCAGGCGCCCGACATTCCTTCTTCAGAAAGCCAGTTCCTGCTCTATGCTCACATTCCACCCTGCAGTCTATCCACTGCAGCATCCATTGTACTGCAATGTACCTACCTGGTTCTTGTATCACTCACTAGACTCTAAGCTCCATCAGGGCAAAATTCACATGACCTTGTTGTTTTTACTGTATCCTGAGAGCCTAGCTCTCTGCCTGGTACACAGTAGGAACATAATAAAGGCTTAAAATAACTACTTTTGAGTTTCTGTTTTTGCTATTTCTGTGGCTTAGCTTTAACGACTCTTTCACAAGTAATCAGAATTAAATATCTTCTGTAAGGCACACAGTTTAATATTAATCTGTTAATCAAGTTTACTAATTATATTATTGATACTTTTTTCCAAAAAAGATACAAAGCCAGTATTATTTCTGAAATCGTGTCTGTCTGGAAATCTCTATTTGCCTTTATATGTAAATGACAATATGGTAAAGTATAAAATTCTGAGTTCATACCCTTTTCCCTCAGTCTAAATACTGTAGTAGTTACCAAACTCCAAACCAAGAACCCATACCTATTTGGTGATGAAATTTTCACTACTCCCCAACTCAGTAAAATCAATAAAAGTGAATGTTGTTCACCCTAAAATAAAAATTATTCCATTGTTTGTTTTATATTTTATGTCCTTATTTAGTCAAAAAATGTTTGATAATTTATGTTAATCACTCAAGTTTTCTATCAGCATTTTACTGGCCCATAAATCCAAAGGTCTGGAATTCTCTGATTTGGCATTTTCATTAAATATAAGACTAGATTCCAATCTGGTTATCTTTTCCTTGAAAATCATTTTGTTTTCCTCCCAGGATACTTGTGGAATTTTCTCTCATCCTTGAACATCAGAAACATGACTAGTATAATCACTCATCTTTGCCATTGGGGGAGTTCTCTTAAAAATGTAAGTCATTAGTTCAGCAATATTTTCAACACATACTTTTGAGTATTTCTTGATTATTTATACATCATCTCTGTTTTTTTCCTTCTAGAACACTCAAATTATGTATATCATATCTTTTGGATCTATCTACTATGCCTATTATTCTTTTTTGTCATGATCCACTCTTTTCTTTATATAACTCTGAAACATCATTTGAACTAATGTACTAATTGACTAATATGATATCCTGGATATGCAATTACTTTTCACTATTATTACTTAATTTAGGTCAAGATTAACGATTTTGGGGTGCCCGGGTGGCTCAGTTGGTTAAGCATCTGCCTTCGGCTCAGGTTGTGATCCTGGGGTCCTAGGATCAAGTCCCGCATCAGGCTCCCTGCTCTGTGGGGAGCCTGCTTCTCCCTCTGCCTGCCTCTGTCTCTGTCTCTGTCTCTCATGAATAAATAAAATCTTAAAAAAAAAATTAATGATTTTGTTTTCCAAAAACTTTTCTCCTGTTTTCTGAATGCCCATTGTTCATGATAATCCCCTCTTAAATTTCACTGAGTCTAAGAATTCGTATTTTTTACATCTGGCACAGAGTTCTAACTACGTTGCAGAGAGCTCTCTGCTATGAAAATTCAAATTATTCCTTCTTTTGAACTGCTGAGTCTTATCTCCTATGATTTTTCTGTTTGCTCATACCTACAAGGATGGCCACATATTTTCAGAATCAAGCTGAGAAAAGCTCTCTTAAGAATTACTTAGATCGGGCACCTGGGTGGCTCAGTTGGTTAAGCGACTGCCTTCGGCTCAGGTCATGATCCTGGAGTCCCGGGATCGAGTCCCACATCGGGCTCCCTGCTCAGCGGGGAGTCTGCTTCTCCCTCTGACCCTCCCCCCCTCTCATGTGCTCTCTCTCTCTCAAATAAATAAATAAAATCTTAAAAAAAAAAAAAAGAATTACTTAGATCAATGTTAAAATATTTTTCAGAAAATCTTCCCTTAAGGTAAAGTCTGGAACCCCAAAACTAGCTGGGGCCACAACCTTTCTGACTGCTAAGGCTGGCCTCCGTAATAGTCTTCATCCAGTCAGTGGACTGGCCCTCTGTGTCAGATAAGATTAGGTTCAGTTGCACACAAACAAATACCTGTGGCTGACAGAAAGGAGAGGTTTATTTTTCTCTCACATAAGACATCTGGAGGTAGGAACGTTACAATAGATGGACAGCTCAGTAGTCACCACAGATTCCCCCCTTTTCTATCTTTTTGCTCTGCCTTACCCCATGGAATCTATGCTCAAAGTCATCTCATGGTCAAAAACTGACCATGGCACCTCCAGAAATCATATCCATGTCCCAGGCAGAAGAAAGAAGGAAGGGACAAGAGCTCTTTCTGAGGCTTCCCAGATGACTCCATCTCTTTTTTTAAAGAGCTTTCCTAGAAGCCCTACCCTAAGACTTCTGTTTACAACTGCTGGGAAATGTTTTATAGTTGGGCTTAATGATGTGCCCACACAGTAGCAGTAATGTTACTAAGAATGAAAGGGAGAATAGATACTGGGTTGGCAACCAGCACTAGATCCTATCATTTTTCTCTCTCTCCTGAACAAGATTCTAGTTTGCCAATATCTCTCTCTCTTTTTTTTAAGATTTTATTATTTATTTGACAGAGAGAGAGATAGAGAGAGAGCAAGCGCAAGCAGGGGGGAGGGGCGGGGGGGAGGGAGAAGCAGACTCCCTGCTGAGCAGGGAGCCCAATGCAGGACTCCATTGCAGGACCCTGGGTCATGACCTGAGCCGAAGGCAGACACTGAACGAACTGAACCACCCAGGCACCCCTGCCAACATCCCTCTTGATATGAAGTCAAACAACACATGTTACATGTATTTCACCAGGGCAGGATAATATTTCTTCCTGTAATCAGAACACAATACTTCAATTAATACATTTTAAGGTTGCCCAAATTTTCCCAAAAGTCATATCAAACTTCTAATTATCTAAAAGGTACTTCTTGGGGGCAACTGGGTGGCTCAGTTGGTTAAGCATCCGACTCTTGATCCCAGCTCAGGTCTTGATCTCAGGGTCATAAGTTCAAGCACCACACTGGACATGGAGCCTACTTAAAAATAATAATAAAATAAAAATAAAATGCACTTTTTTTGCTAGAGCTACTCCAAAATGGGATTTGGGAACTAAATGTATTTGTGCAATTGATTTTTCAATGACTCTTAATTGAACATCTTCAGTGTGACACTATGGTCAAGTTAAAGATACAAAAAGACCTTGAAAGACTTGTGGTATCAAGTAGCTGAGAAGACAGAGCAAACAAATGAATGAAAAAGGTAAGATATATAAATCTTTCCAGACAAAGAAAAGAGAAAATAAGTGCCACAAAAATGTGGAGTTGGGTGAAAAGTTTAAGGGTGAAATGGGAGAAGGTAAAAGGAGAGAATGAGAGAAAACCCCTGACGTTTGTAAGAAACAGGTAAGAAACTAGCAGAGAAGAGAAGCCAGAGAAGAAAAAAGGACTAACAGAAGAACATCACTCCTCCAACCCTGCACCCACGCCTATCCCAGCTCCCACAGACCTCGCTCCTCTACAAAACTTACGTCTACAGAATCTATTTTCACAGCCTCTACCATCTTACCTCCCATGCATTCTTTTTTTTTAAGATTTTATTTATTTGACAGAAAGACAGGACAGCAGGGGGAGGGGCAGAGGAAGGGGGACAAGCAGACTCTCCTCTGAACACTGGGTGGAACGGGGCCCACACGGTGCCGACATGGGGCTTGATCCGAGGACCCTGAGATCATGTCCTGAGCTGAGGCAGATGCTTAACTCACTGAGCCACCCAAGTGCCCCCACCATGCATTTTTTAACTCACCGCAATCTGGTTTTAGCCCCACCACTCCACTGAAGCTGCTCCCCACCTCCACTGAACTGCCAAATCACCACTTAGCCTTCATTTACCCTTTGGTAATCTGACATTGTTGACCACTCCCTTACTTCTCTGGTTTCCAGGACATTGGTCTTGGTATACCTCTTACTCTTTTTTTTTTTTTTTAAAGATTTTATTTATTTATTTGAGAGAGCGAGAATGAGAGAGAGTACATGAGAGGGGGGAGGGTCAGAGGGAGAAGCAGGCTCCTCGCTGAGCAGGGAGCCCGATGCGGGACTCGATCCCGGGACTCCAGGATCATGACCTGAGCCGAAGGCAGTCGCTTAACCAACTGAGCCACCCAGGTGCCCTACCTCTTACTCTTCCAACCCTCCCTTGCCTGTGCTGGCTCTTCTTCTTCCACATACCTCTCCAATGGAAGTGGTCATTCTGTCTCAAAGTCTGCATTCCTCCTGAGCAAACTCACCTATGAGCATGAGATCCGACAGCACCATCACATATATAGGACTTCCAAAACTCACTCAAGCCCAAACATTTGAGTTCCAAATCCAGATATCCACTAGTCTAACAGACAAAACTTCATCTGGTTGTCTCACAAGCACCTCAATCTCAACATGTCCAAGTGAGAGAACACTACCCCCCCCCAAAAAAAAAATGCTTTTACTCTTTGGTTTCTGGCAATATTACTTCTCCACTTAACCATCAAGAAACCTAGGAATTTTCAGATTCCTTCTTCTCTCCCATTCCCACACCCAAGTGATCTTATTAATTCTTTATTTTTAACATACCATCTCTGTATTTGCTTCCTCAACTCTATCTCTACTGCTACTATGTTAGTTCAGGATCTCATTATGTCACTGGATCACCAGAAAGAGCCAGTTCTCTCTGCTACCAATCATGTACTGTTCTAATCCATCCTCCACTGGCACCAAATATTGTTACATTTCAACAACCATATTTCTCATTCCTCAGATCTCTAATTGACTCTTCCTAATAAATGCCTACTCTTGTTTTATAATCACTTGCTAAATTCCTTATCTCTCTAAAATTATTAGCTAAATAATTGTTACATTCTGCTGGCTTCTATTGGTACTGCTTATTCAGGAAGCAATACTCATTTCATACTGTTTTCAAGAGGAGTGGAGGAGGAGCAGACAGGGTATTTCAGTGCCTGGTCTTCCACATGCGATATAGCCAGTTACCCACAATGCTTCACCATCTCACAGACCCAGGCTCCTACTTGCAGTTCTTGCATGGAAACAGACATTTCACTTGATCCAAATTGGTGTTAGAATATACACAGGTTGGAGCTGCTTATGTTATAGTAATCACCTTACTGACCACTCTGGGACCCTTTGTGCTCCCGGTTTCCCCCACCTCTTGGATATGAGTGTTACCCACTGGACCTCCTATGCTCAGAAATTCTTCACAGTTTCCGATTTACAGAGATTTCCCCTTCTTATTTCTATAGGTGACTACATATATATTTTTCTATTATTTTTAAAGATTTGGTGAAGGAAGGGGCGCGTGGGTGGCTCAGTCGTTAAGCGTCTGCCTTCGGCTCAGGTCATGATCTCAGGGTCCTGGGATCGAGCCCCACATTGGGCTCCCTGCTCAGCGGGAAGCCTGCTTCTCCCTCTCCCACTCCCCCTGCTTGTGTTCTCTCTCTCGCTCTCTGTCAAATAAATAAATAAAATCTTTAAAAAAATAAAAAATAAAAGATTTGGTGAAGGAAAGCAAGAGTGTTTAGTCTGCCTTCCTGAAACTGTCAAAATAAGTTTTCTAAAATGCAAATCACATCATAAATCTATCCCTTTCCTATCTTAAAACCCTTTATGGGCTCCTAACTCCTACAGACTCTAAATGCCTTAGTATCACATTCAAAATCCTCCACAATATGGCTGATGACTTCAAACATCTTCCCAGTCCCCATGCAATACCCCTCATGGTCCAGCCATACCTAACTACTTAGAGTTGGCCATACACAACGTGCTTTTTCAGGCCTTCATACCTTTGTATTCTTCATTTCTTTTGTCTTAAATGCTTCCTCTCCCAGCCTCTTTTCAGTTGTCTAGGCATCCTTTAAAACCCAGTTTCAAGGGGCGCCTGAGCGGCTCAGTCATTAAGCATCTGCCTTCAGCTCAGGTCATGATCCCAGGGTCCTGGGACTGAGCCCCGCGTGGGCGCTCCGCGGGAAGCCTGCTTCTCCCTCTCCCACTCCCCCCTGCTTGTGTTCCCTCTATCGCTGTCTCTCTGTCAAATAAATAAATAAAATCTTTAAAAAAAAAAAAAAACAGTTTCAAAAGGGTAGGAAGAAATGCATATCAAGGTATTAAGAGTGGTTGTTTTCCTAAGTTTTGCTTATCTGTATTTCCTAGTTTTTTGTTTACATTAAGAATCTACTACTTTTGGGGCGCCTGGGCAGCTCAGTCGGTTAAGCCTCCCACTCTTGGTTTTGGGTCAGGTCATGACCTTGGGTCGCGGGATTGAGCTCCGCATGGAGATCTGCACTCAGCGCAGAGTCTGCTTCCAATTCTCTCTCCCTCTCCCTCCTGCTCTCTGTCTCAAGTAAATAAATCTTTAAAAAAAAAAAGAGAGAGAGAGAGAGAGAATCTACTACTTTTATTGAGGGAGAAAGAAAGTTTTTTTCATTTTAAAACTCTGGTCAGGGGTACCCTGCTCTGTAAACCCTTACTTGACTAGCCAAAAAAGTTTCACTTCCTCTTTGTGGCACATTGCCATGTTACATCCCTTTTTTTATCCTACTGTATTAAATCTTTTTCTTCCCCTACTATCCTATAATCTCCTTGAGGACAGAGTTCTATGTCTTCTTGATCTTCCCAGAACCTAAAAGAACCTGAAATTCTGCACATGTCTCACAAATGTTTGCTGAATAAATGAATAAACAATAAACTAGGAGAATTAGGAATGGGCAGTTTCACAATCATACAAACTCATCTTGGAAAGTCATTTAACTTTTCCTCCAAGAAAAAAGGGGAAAAGTACATACGGACATTTAGAGGTAGTGAGGAAAATATAATAATTATACAATGGTTTTAAATCAGAAAAGATTTTAAGAGATCAGCACATGCAAGCCCTCAGGTTACAGATTAAAAAACTGCATCCCAGAGAAGGAGGTAAAGTGATCTGCTCAAGCTCAGAACCAAAACAGGACATGGATTGGAACACCCATCTTCTAATTCCCATTAAAAAGCTCATTCAACTTTACTGACTTATCCTATTACTGTCCATGTCATATGAGGCTTGGGAAGGATAATACCATCTTAACCGCTGAACACTGCTTGAAAATGAAAGTTTTCCCAACGTGTACCATCACCTAAATTTTGTTCTATCAACATTTAGCCACAGTTTGCCGAAAAGTAAGACTTCTCTTAGAGGCAGCTACTCGTGCTCAAACTGGGGAAGGAAAGGTTAAAAAGCATGCATTCAGGCCATAGATCTGATTTTACCAGGTGACCAAATACCAAACACTGATACAAGATTTGCTCTTTTTGTAGATCTATTCTGTAATTTTATCAGACATCCTAAAAAGCAAACAAGCAAACAAACATAAAAAGTCATCTCTTAACATTGAAAGTAAGATAAATTTCCCAAACCTGCACAGTTGTGGGCTTACAAGGAAAGAAAGGGGGTTTTGTTAGTGTGCTTGTGGTAATGGGCTATTCCCTTCCCCCACCCTAGAAACAAAAAAGTTAGCATAGCTATCAACTGAGCAGTCCATCATGGCTATCTACAACACGAAAAAAGCCATAAGATCATTTTTTATTAGGAGACTTTAACACTGCTAAAATGAGGCTATAAAGAAATCTAATATTATAAGAAATCCCCACCAGACTATGTCTCCATAGCAATCAACCTCTTTTAAGAGATATCTTCTATCTAAAATATTCATAAGTACATTTTCTTTACCTTACATTTCAACCTGAAGACATTTCTCAGTCCCTCCTCTCCCTACCAGAACAGAAGAGATTTGCAAAGGTCCTATACATCCAAGTCTAAACACATGTGGACTCTGGACTTCACCATTTTAAAGGAAGTACTAAACAAAGTAAAAGAAAAATGCAAACTAACTTAGCTTGAGACAGAGAGACTGCAAGGCCCTGCCTATTATATATTTAATCTGCATAGGGATTATAAACTAGGGGGAAATAACTATATGGAAGCAAAAGCTAGATTAAGAATATTAGGCCTCAGGGCGCCTGGGTGGCTCAGATGGTTAAACGTCTGCCTTCAGCTCAGGTCATGATCCCGGGGTCCTGGGATCAAGCCCTGCATTGGGCTCCCTGCTCAGCAGGGAGCCCGCTTCTCCCCCTCCCTCTGCTTCTCCCCCTGCTCATGTTCTCTCTCTCTATATATATATCTCTGTGTCTCGAATGAATAAATAAAAAAAAAAAAAATCTTAAAAAAAAAAAAGAATATTGGGCCTCAGTTGGAACAAAGAATCAATAAGCCCCCTGAGAGAACAAAAGCCAAAATCTGAACCACAGACCCAGGGCCATACCATTACAAAAGTGAAGTATAAGAAACAGATGTGTCTTTATTTCCCAAAATAAATACCCCTGATTACCTAGAAATTCCATAGTGTTAGTCACAATAAAAATTCACTCACTAAAATGTCATAACATAAATAAATGGCAAAGTGAATGTAATTATTAAAACAATGATCCATCTCTAATTTTTAATGGTAAACAAACTGATCTTTTTTTTTGTTTAAATCAAAACTGTAGGGGCACCTCGGTGGCTCAGTCGGTTAAGCGTCTGCCTTCGGCTCAGGTCATGATCCCAGGGTCCTGGGATCGAGCCCCGCATCCGGCTCCCTGCTCCGCGGGAAGCCTGCTTCTCCCTGTCCCATTCCCCCTGCTTGTGTTCCCTCTCTCTCTGGGTCTCTCTCTGTCAAATAAATAAATAAAATCTTTAAAAAAATAATAAATAAATAAATAAATAAAACTGTATTGAATATCTCTTGTCTAACACTTCTTCAAATACTCTGTTGACCATTTAAAATGACACAAAAAATGTGGCACCAGAAAAATAAGCTATTGTTAATTCTAAAAATGTAAATCTTTGGTTGCAACTCTCATGTCCTTTGCAGTTTTAGTAAGAAACTAATAAAATGCTATTTTTGATAAGTAGTAGAGAATTTTTCTTAGTTCATGGCGGGGGTTACACTGAGAACTTAATCTGAGAAATTTAATTTTTAAAAATCTGCAATATGCTGTAACTAAAAAATGTGTGTATTTTACCAGTAGCTAAATTATCTAAGAGCTTAAGTTATATCATTATGGTAAATATGGCTGATTTTATCATAAAATTAGCAGTGTTCACAGCCAAACCATCAAAAAAAAATTAGGTAGGTAAATTAGGACAATACTAAAGAGAATACACAAATGTTACACTGATCTCTCAAATATCCTCCCAGAGAAAAAAATGGTAGAAAGGAAGTGGTTAGGACACTTCCAGGCAGAGAAGCTGTCCATATACCTTGGCCCTACAAAATGCTAACTAACCACTCAATACCCACCACGGAGCAGCCCTGTGGTGGCTGGCCTCCGTGCTCAGCCTCAGGCTGCCCTGTTAAATGTTTTTTTCAATGGCTTGCTCCAATAATTCAAAAATTTGTTCATCGCATCTGTTGACAACATAACGCTGAGTAGGCTAGACAATGCAATAAATGAAAATTAAAAATGGTAAATGATCTAAAGGATAGAACACTGGGTTAAAAACAAACCAGAACTAAATTAAAGGTGACATATTTACTATTAATTTTTTTAAATGTCTTATATAAACATTTAATAGATGCAAAAAAAGATATATAAAAAGTATGTAGCCAGTAAAGAATACTATACAGCAAACATTTATATAGTAAAAAGCTTGAATAAAGCATATTAAAGTCCTTTCCCAGGGCGCCTGGGTGGCTCAGTTGGTTAAGCGTCTGCCTTCGGCTCAGGTCATGATCTGTGGTCCCAGGATTAAGCCACAGGGCAGGCTCCCTGCTCAGCAGGGAGTCTGCTTCTCCCTCTGCCCGTCCCCCTGCTTGTGCGCACGCACTCTCTCTCAAAAAAATAAAATCTTTTTAAAATAAAATAAAGTCCTTTCCCTAGATTATTTCATGTACTTTCTCATAACAATCCTAGTAATGAGGCATCATTGTCCTCACTTTATTTATAAACAATTGGCTTGAGAAACAAACGGAGGGTTCTAGAGGGGAGGGGATGGGGGGACAGGTTAGCCTGGTGATGGGTATTAAAGAAGGCACGTATTGAATGGAGCACTGGGTGTTATATGCAAACAATGAATCATGGAACACTACAGCAAAAACTAATGATGTAATGTATGGTGATTAACATAACATAACAAAATTAAATTAAAAAAACAAAACAAACAATTGGCTTGCTCTATCAGTATAGCGTGTGACTCTTGATCTCTGGGTTTTAAGTTCAAGCCCCATGCTGGGTGTAGAGATCACTTAAAAATAAAATCTTTAAAAAACAACGGGGGCACCTGGGTGGCTCAGTCGTTAAGCAGCTGCCTTCAGCTCAGGTCGTGGTCCCAGGGTCCTGGGATCGCACCCCAAACGGGCTCCCTGCTCAGCGGGAAGCCTGCTTCTCCCTCTCCCACTCCCCCTGCTTGTGTTCCCTCTCTCGCTGTGTCTCTCTCTGTCAAATAAATAAATATTTTTTAAAAAAATAAAAAACAAAAACAAAAAAAGCCAAGTCAATAATCCAAGGCACTTTATTAATAAATAGCAAAACCCAAATCTTTTTGCCCCTAACATCCATGGCTTGATCTCCTCCACCATTCTCTTCTCTAAAGTTAAAATGAAGACAGGCAGACCTGGCTTAATAGCCAATTATGAAAATAAATACATAGGTATATAAATAGGTAAATACATAAATAAAATCATCTATAGGCTTATATGACCAAAGTAGTTAATAGGAACGAACTGTAGGATACAGTCATTTAAAAGACAAAACAAACAAAAAAAATTGCAAACTTGGACTATCTTGATCACACTGACAAAACAGACCCTTTCTAATCTCAGCTGATCATGATCACATTTAAACCATTAGATGAGGTCTTTGAATACCATGATTTAAAGGACTTAGAGATTATCTAGAAGGAATTCCAAGTCTGAAAGCAATGGCACACAAGAAACAATCAGGCTATGGAAATTAGCCTGAAAAAGAGAAGATTATGGGAAGACAGAATAGCTATCATCATAAAGAGACATGGAAACAGTCATCAAATATCTGAACCCTTGACATATCAAAATGGACAGAGATGTGTTCTATATGACTTCAGAGCATTTAACTAGGACCAGTAAGTAAATAATAAAGAAGTCAATCTCACAATCATTATTGCTAAAGTTAAACAGAAGAGAGATGGACTAAAAAAAAAACCAAAGGTCCCAGGGGGTCAAAACATACAAACTTCCAGCTATAAAATAAGTTAGTCATGAGGATGTAATATGCAGCATGGTCACTACAGTTAATATTATTGTAGCACATATTTGAAAGTTGCCAAGAGAATAAATCCTAAAAGTTCTCATCACCAGAAAAAGGAAAAAAAAAAAATGTAATTCTATATGGTGACAGATGGTAGTTAGACTTATTTGATAATTTCAGTGTTTGCAAACATCAAATCATTACACTGTACACCTGAAAGTAATATAAGGTCAATAATACGTCAATTATACCTCAATTCAAAAAAAAAGAAAGGTCCCTTACAAATCTCACATTTTTCCCTAATCTTTATCCTTAAAATGAAGTCTTTGTTCTCTAAAACAAATTGTATCCTTAATTTTAACCATATGTTAGCCATTTAACATTTTATATGCAAATGCCTATGAAAGAAATGTCACAAATGATGGTCACAATTGGCAGGCTAGTCCACAGTGCTTATTTTATAAAGCTCTACTATAACATTAACTATAGTGGAGTCATACTTTATTTGCTTTTATCTTTCACAAATTCAACCTAATCTTCACCCCCATACTAGTCTCCCAAACGTGGAAAATGAGACTACATTGAAGAATCAACCTAAGTTCTGAGCATGTGAGCAGGAGCTCATCAGAACAAGACAGGCTTAAAGAAAAAAATGTCCTTTTTCCCTTAAAGTGGTCGCTCCCTAAAGTGTCATCTCTAGTAATTTTTTACTAAAGCAATTTGTCTTTTGTGAATTCCAAATTTCTGCACAGCACTCTCCATGCCCCCCTTCCCTAATCTCAGTACCCTCAAATTCTCCTACACTCTAGAACCCTACTCTGGCTGCCCCAACTTAGCATAATAACCCTGATCTCCAATATTACATTTCTCCCTGCTAATCACAACTAGAGGTGGAGAGGCAATCTGACTGGAACAGATTATAAACTCTCTTAACCTAACCGGAGGTATTTCAGAAGCAGGTATTTGTCCATCCAAATCAATGCTTAATAGACAGAATTTCAGGAAACATAGCAAAGTAAAATCATCATGGAGGTGAGGACATTCTTGTGTAAAGTCCAACATAAGCCTTGTCTGAAATCAGCTCCTATAAGTGGATTCTGTTTCACAGCTATTCCCCTTCCTCTAACTCTGAGCCTTCAAATTCTTTAAAAGCCTATAGTTTTTAAGAATTGTATCCCTGATTTATGGCCAGAGGGAGTCTGATAATAAATAGGACTGGGAAAAAATGGCTTCTATTGGTACTTGTGTAAATGAATAAATTGTAATTAGAGAAAAACCTCAAATAGATAAATAAAATATTAAGAAGTTAGGAAAATTCTAAGAATGAGGAAAATGAGTCTATACACTTTTCTTAGGCTTACATGACATCTGCTCTCCCATCAAGTATCAACAAATGTGGAAGAAAGACAAAAACAATCTATTTATCCATTTTAAAATACAGGTACAAATGATGATGTGGGGTGAGCTGGTTAGGTATAATAAAAACAACTGGGAGAATATTGAGGGGAAGGTAGAAGGACACTGTCAACAAAGATGTCTTTTGAAATGAATGGATAATCCAAATACAAATAAATAATCTACCTAAAGATAATCATGACTTGACTGTACATATATCTGAAGGTAAATTATTCTTTTTTTAAAGATTTATTTATTTATTTTAGTGTGTGTGAGCAGGAGGGAGGGGCAGAGGGAGAGGGAGAGAATCTCAAGCAGACTCCCTGCTGAGTGCAGAGCCCAATACCACTAGATCCCAGAATCCCATGACCCTGAGATCATGACCTGAGCCGAAACCAAGAGTTGGACGCTTAACCAACTGTGCCACCCAGGGCCCCTGTAAAATATATTATTCTGAACTTATATGTGTAAATGTGTAAAATGTTTAGAACAGTGCCTGGTATGTAATAAATACTCAAAAAGTGTTCACTTCTCAACTATTAGTTTATAATACCCATTGTTTGTAGTTTAAAGGAATTCTAAGTACTCAATCCTACCTTCTCCTAAGAGTAATGAGTAATACATATTTTAAGATAAATACAAACTAAATGTACTGCCTCTTTCAGGCTTTTAGAAGAACCTTCCTCAAATTACAATGATGTGTTACACTACAAATTACTAGAAAACACTGTATTGCTAATGATTAAAGTTGTACTTCACCTTTTTCACCCTTGACAATCATCAGTCCTCATCTATTTTAGTATCCAGCCAAAACACCCCTCAATGCACATTTTGATCACTGCATCCTTTTGTTCAGCTGTCCTTCCTCCCCCCAAATCAGGACCCAACCTCTAGCTCCCACAGAGTTGGGCACCAATCTGGTGTATTCTCCTTGTAGCTTCAAAACGCCTCTACTATGTGCCCTTATCAGGCACCATTATAATAACTGCTGCTGTATGTACCATCACTACAGACTGACAGGTCCTGGAGAACAAGGCCCACATCTTCCTCATCTTTACGAGGCTGGCACACAAAGCCTGATTCCAAAGCCTTCTAAATGTTTGCTGAATGGATGACTCTATCCTTCAGAAATAAACTACATGACAAGAAAGAGTTTAATAAATTATAGCACAACTAGATGAAGTATTATATAGTCACTGAATCATTATAAAAATTAAGTCATTATGAAAAATCAATAATCATTGTTAGAGAAGCAGTATATCACAGTGATTGAGAGTGTGAGATCTGGAGTCAGTCCCAGCTTTCATTCACTCAGTCAACAAACATGTAATGAGAGGCCACTTTACGTCAGGCACTATTCTATCCTGGCCTCATAGAATTTACATTCCAATGTGAAGAGGCAAACAATAAACACAATTAAATAAGTAAATCATGCAGTACTTTGTAAGATGATATTAAAATATATATATAAGGTGGTATGTATTAGGGGGTTAAAAAAGAGCAGGGAAATGGATTGTGAGTGAAAAAGAAGGGAAGGGAAAAATTATGACACTAAATAGGATGGTACGGGTAGATCTCCTTTACTCAAGGTGAGATTGGAACAAAGACTTGAAGGAATTCACCAGTATATCCAAGAAACTGCCAGAATGTTTTCCAAAGTGACTGCACCACTTTATATTCCCACCAGTGTTTGAAGATTCTGATTTCTCCACATTCTCATAAACATTTATTATCTGACCTTTTTGGATGTGAAGTGGTATCTCCTTGTGCTTCGGTGTCCATTTCTCTGATGGCTATTTTTTTTCACACTCTTAATTTTGAAGGTCAAAAATTCTCAATTTTGGGCACCTGGGTGGCTCAGTTGGTTAAGCGACTGCCTTCAGCTCAGGTCATGATCCCAGGGTCCTGGGATCGAGTCCCGCATCGGGCTCCCTGCTCTGCGGGGAGCCTGCTTCTCCCTCTCCCACTCCCCCTGCTTGTGTTCCCTCTCTCGCTGTGTCTCTCTCTGTCAAATAAATAAATAAAATCTTTAAAAAAAAA
>NC_138378.1:106133543-106178141 GCF_054177405.1 Leptonychotes weddellii
ATTTTGATGACATCCAATTTATCAGTTTCTTTCCTAGATCACATCTTTTCTGTTGAACCTAAGAAATCTTTGCCTAACCAGTGGTCACAAAGGATTTATACTATCCTTTTTCTAAAAAATTTTAGGTTTTATATTTAGTTCGATGATCCATTTGGAGTTAATTTTTTTCTTTTACTATGGTACAAAATATGGATCAAAGTCCGTTTTTTGCATTTGGCTATCCAGTTGTCCAGCACCATTTGTTGAAGAGTGCCCTTTTGCCACTGAACCGCTTTGGCACCTTTGCCAAAAATCAATTTAACATATGTGTATGGCTCCATTCCTGCATTTTCACAGAGAATATAGTATATAGGATAGTATAAAAAGTATAAATTCAAATCCCTACAATCACCAAAGTAACAAAAGTGTGTAAATGGGGCAAGTTCAAGCCAACAGGAAGAAGTAGGGACTATATCTTACTAAACAGAATACATCCTTAAAGCACTCAAATTCAACAGAAATTAAAACACTGTATAGAACAAACAAAATGGTGTGTATATGTGGTTACAGGGTGTGTGTAGAAAAAAACACTGGTATATTAACATATTATATTAAAGATATATCAAAAATGGAAGAAAGCTGGATAGAGAGGAGAGTACATTGCAGAAAAGGTTAGAGCGGCAGTTTTAAATCAATAAGTAAAACAGAGGGAGTACCAGAGAGGGAGAAAGATGAAACTAACAGATGGGAGAAGAGACTAAAAGGTCAGATACCAGACTGAGAATTAAAGGGAAGGTTAGGCCAAATTTTTTTTTAATGTAAACTCTACTACTATAATTATTACTAACATTTCATAAAGGTGGCCATTAGTTTGGCTCAGGTAACAACAATAACAGTTATTTGCATTTATAGCTTGGTGAATTTTTGTCTTTGCTCCTCCTCAATTAAAAAGGGGAAAACTCTATTCATATTCATAAAAAGAAAAAATATATTTTGTAGGTCAGGGTCCATGTCACTTGTGCCTTTACAGCCTGCAGAGCAAGGTTCGGCCTGTTTACCACCAGGCAGCCGACAGCAGGAGGTCACATTCAGGCAGCTCAGAGCGGACGGACTACCACCGCTAGCTGAGTCGCTATGGCTGTTCCTCCGTGACAGACTAAGAATACCTTCTTTCTTGAAAGAAATTCACTGAAGGTTCCTGTTTCTTGTTTGTTTTTGTTTGCTTTTGTTTGTTTTTAACTCCTGATCCAAAAAATTAAAGAACAGTTATTTGCTTTGGAAAAAAACACCAAAAATTCTGAATAAAATTATAAATCCATACTGTAACTTTCAGAAATCCAACAATTATTAACAGCTTTTGTCCAGGGATAGGACTATATATGGCTAGTTACTTGCTCTAAGTTTTTCTCCCTTCTACTTTTAAATACTTTTCCCTACATTCCACAATATTGCATTTTCCTTTCCTAACAAGGGGGACAAAAACAAGCAAGCAAGCAACACAGCAAGACAGTTTTCAACCAAGTAATATAACATGAATGACCTTAAATCTCTCAAAATACCAAAGGAGAAATATATTTAGCATGGGTGCCAAAGTAAATGTCCCCCAAATAAGTTATTCGTAAATGTACATTTAATAATTTGGGAACTTCAGAAGAAATATGTTTTTAATACTACTTTTTAAAAATTAAAGATAAGCTCTTTCTTAATGCTAAACTAGATTTAACAGCTATAAATTATTCTGATGCCTGGAGCTTGAGTAAGGGTCAAGATGTGATAAGCACCTTTATTTCTGGCTCACACATTTGCTTCTTAATCCAATAAACACACATTGTCTTTGTCTTTGAACTATCAGCACACATCAGAACATAACCATACTACAGATTCACCTAACACTCATTATACTATACTTAACCATATTTACTTTGTATAAATGATCACAAATGTCTTTCAATGTCAAAGTCTTAAACCATAAAAATTTAACTTTCTATTTATGTTTACATTTTATTACCCTAGTATATCCTATACCAATTTTATTAATTGGCTAATATTATTTTAAGTCACAATTGCTAGAGACTAGAATCTTACTTTACTTGCTCTACATAGAATATAATCAAATAAAATGCAAACATGCAGTGTTTGAATATATAAAATATAATCAAATAAAATCAAATAAAAGCACTGTGTTATTGCCAGGAAATTAAAAGTTGCTATTTTTCAACTAAACCTGTCAAATGAATGATGGGGTATACCAGAGTAAGTGAGATACAAACCTGGAGCCACACAGTTCCAGAGCCTGTTCATTTGATAGTATAAGTGTTTCCTTACACACGCCAAGGGCTTCTAAAGTTGGCCAGAGAAACTGTTAAACCTAATAACTGCTCACCCTCTAGAACCTGATGAACTCATTATTTTAGATAATGCCAAAACTTGGTGGAGGAAATGTAGGGAAAGTAAAACTTTCACTCTGGCAGTAATGTCTAAATTGGTGTACTTTATTAAGTAATGTCAAATTATTCTCCAAAACGGAAGAGGCATATACTCCTCAATCAGTGATTCCAAGCCCACACACACACACACACCCCTCTACATGTTCTCTATAGAAATTCACACATATTCACAAGAAGAAAGTTCAGGAATGGTCACTGCAACATTGTCTAGTAATAAAAAATTGATAACTACTTAATAACTACCCAAAGGCAAATGAGTAAATAAATTACCATGTAACTGCAATAGAAAAATGATGAGGAAGAAAAAGTACATTTCAAGAGCGCATTGCAGTATAGTATGTATCTATACTTTAAAAACATGCAAAACAGTTACATTATTTAAGGAAACAAATATATTCAGGATAGTGTTTACCTCTAGGGAATGGGTAGGAAGGAAAAGTGAGAAAGAATGGTGCACAGAGGGTTCAACTCCACAGTATTTTACTTCTTTTAAAAAAATCTGAAGCAGGGGCGCCTGGGTGGCTCAGTCAGTTAAGCATCTGCCTTCGGCTCAGGTCATGATCCCAAGGGTCCTGGGATCGAGCCCCACATTGGGCTCCCTGCTCAGCGGAGAGCCTGCTTCTCTCTCTTCCTCTGCCTGCCACTCCCCCCGCTTGTGCCCACGCACCCTCTACTCTCTCTCTTGCTAATAAATAAATAAAATCTTAAAAAAAAATCTGAAGTAAATACAGCAAAATGTGAAGAGCCAATTAAGTTAGGTAGATGGTACATGGAATAAGTTTTCTTCTATTCTTCATTCTCTTCTGCATGTCTGAAATATTTCCTATCAATTCAAGATAAACAGAGATCTGAACTGGGTGGATTCTATTTAACAAATAGTCAATATCTGACCAAGAGTAAGTAAAGCCAGCAAAGAAGCACCTGTGACAGAAGACGGTTTTCACAAGCTATTTCCATTTGGAGTGCTAGAGGCATATGCACGCATAGGCACAACTCATCTAATTAAATCCTCAAACAACAATGTGAAAATGGAGGTATTATCCCCATTTGACAGATAAATGAGGTCAAAGAAATTCGGTATCTTGGCTTAGGTCATACAGCGAATAAGCCACAGAGAAGAGCCCAATTTTAAAGCAACTTTCACAGCAACTCTAAGAAGTTTCAAAGGGGGCGCCTGGGTGGCTCAGTTGGTTAAGCAACTGCCTTCGGCTCAGGTCATGATCCTGGAGTCCCTGGATCGAGTCCCGCATCGGGCTCTCTGCTCGGCAGGGAGTCTGCTTCTCCCTCTGACCCTCCCCCCTCTCATGTGCTCTCTCTCTCTCTCTCAAATAAATAAATAAAATCTTTTAAAAAAAAAAGTTTCAAAGGAATGGGACATGCAGTTTAGTACATTGTTAAAAAGGGGTTTCATCTGATCATAAGTTCAATATAAGCCCCAAAGATATGGCTACTAAAAACAGCTTAATTCTGGTTTATATAAAAAGAAACAAAAACTATCAGCCAACCATACTTTGTACTACTATGTGCATATGTGAAGTACTGACTTTAATTTTAGACACCAAGTTTTAAGAGGACATTGATAAAATGGAGAGCTGTTACCAGGGGAAATATTCCAGCTGAATAAAAGAATAAATGTTCTAACCATTAGCTTTTTAAAACTGAGCTGAATTGCTCTAGGAATATAAGCATTCTCCTACTGTGCTGGTGGGTATAATGCTCTCATTTAATTATAAAACACTGTGGGTTATGATATGTCTTAGTTAGTTATGGCTGCTATAACAAAATATCATAGACTGCGGGGCTTAGACAACAAACATCTATTTCTCACAGTTCTGAAGCCTGGGAAGTCCAAGATCAAGGTGCCAGTAGATTCCCTGTCTCATGAGGGCCCTCCCTCTTCCGGTGTATAGATACCTGCCTTCTTGCGGTATCCTCACAGGCCTGGGAGCCGTGGGGAGTGGGGCAAGCTCTCTAGTATCTTCTTATGAGGACATTAATCCCATTGCGAGGACTCCGCCCTCATGACCTCATCTAAACCTAATTACCACCAAAAGGCCCCACCTTCTGATAATGGCACACTGGGGGTTAGGGCTTCAACTATGAATTTTGGGGTGATACAAACTTTCCATCCATAACATGATATAATCAGCAATTCCTTTTAACTTAAACTGCTACAGGAAAAATAAAATTAAAACTGTGATAAACTACTGATAAGCTTGTTAACTACCATTTCCCTCTGAAACATTTATTTATAACTTTTTTTTTTTTTTTTTGACAGACAAGAGACACAGCGAGAGAGGGAACACAAGCAGGGGGAGTGGGGAAGGGAGAAGCAGGCTTCCCGCCAAGCAGGGAGCCTGATGCGGGGCCCGATCCCAGGACCCTGGGACCATGACCTGAGCCAAAGGCAGACGCTTAACGACTGAGCCACCCAGGCGCCCCTGTAACATGATTTTTGATTAGGTAAGATTTCTTAATGTAACTACTGCATTATAGTGCAATACAATTCAGTGAACTAACCATCTCTGAAAGTGTCCAAAAAGAAGTTGAAAGCCTTTCTGTCACAGATGTTGAAGCTTTTACTCTGGTAAGAGGTTGGACTGTGTGATGAATAAACTTCCTCCTAATTCTCACATTTTTAAGTGCAAAGGTTAACATGGCTTTGGTAAAGAAACTCCACTTAAACTCATTAGCAGGGAGTCAGAGGTGAAACAAATGAAGTGGCAGGAAATCATATACTGATTAAAATATTATCAAGTGAGGTGAATCAGAATCAGAGGGTCTTGCTGACGTGCAAATTTAAAAAACAATGAGCTTTATCTCTGTTGCAAAAAGAACTGAAATCTACCTCATACCATACAGAAAAATTAACAAAATGTATCAAAGATTTAAATGTTAAGTGCTAAAACTATAAAACTCTTGGGCGCCTGGGTGGCTCGGTCGTTGGGCGTCTGCCTTCAGCTCAGGTCATGATCCCAGGGTCCTGGGATCAAGTCCCACACTGGGCTCCCTACTCAGCAGGAAGCCTGCTTCTCCCTCTCCCACTCCCCCTGCTTGTGTTCCTGCTCTCGCTGTGTCTCTCTCTGTCAAATAAATAAATAAAAATCTTTAAAAAAAAAAAAACTATAAAACTCTTAGAAAAAAACATAGGCATAAGTTTTCATCACCTTGGATTAGGCAAGCGTTTCTCAGTTATGATGCCAAAGGCACAAGGAAAAAAAAGATAAATTGGACTTCATCAAAATTGAAAACTTTTGTGCCTCAGGGGACACCATCAAGAAAGTGAAAACACTATCCACATGATGGGTGGGTGTATTTGCAAATCATATATTTGATATGGGACTCATATCTAAAATATATAAAGAACTCTTAATATCCAATAATAAGAAGGCAAATACCCAAACTTTAAAACAGGCAAAATATTTGAGTAGACATTTCTGTCAAAAAGATGTATGAATGGCCAATAAGCAGAGGAAAAGATGTTCCACATCTTAGTCATTAGGGAAGCACATATCAAATTACAATGCCTCTTCACCCTTGCTAGGATGGCTGGAATCAAAGAGTCATATAATAAGTGTTGGAGAGGAGGTGGAGGAATCAGAACCCTCATCCACTGCTGGTAGGAACGTAAAATGGTACAGCCACTTTGGAAAACAGTTTGTATTCCTCAAAATGCTAAACACAGAGTTAACCATATGACCCAGCAATTCCACTCCTAAGTGTATTAATAAAAGAAAGGAAAACACACATCCATGTAAAAACTTGGACATGAAAGTTGATAGCATTATTCATAATAGTCAAAAAGTAGAAGTAACTCAAATGTCCATCAACAGTTGAACAGATAAATAAAATGTGGTCTATCCATACAACGGACTATTTTTTGGCCATAAAATGGAATGAAAAGCTATACATGCTCCAATCTGAATGAACCTTGAAAACACGATGCAAAGTCAAAGAAGAGAGAGACAAAAGATCAAATATTGTATGGTTCCATGGGATTTCTTTTGGGGGTGATGAAATAGTCTAATATTAGTGATATTACTTGCATAACTTTGTGAGTATACTAAAAGCTATGTTAAAAGGGTAATTTTATGATATGTGAATTACATCTCAAAAAATAATAATAAAAATAAATAGGAAGGGGCGCTTGGGTATCTCGCAAGTGTCCGACTCATGATCTCAGCTCTGGTCTTGACCTCAGGATTGTGAGTTCAAGCCCCACACTGTGCCCCCGCTCGGTGTGGAGCCTATATACATACATACATACATAAATGGAAATCTTTCTTGGGAATATCATAATCAAATCCTAAATATTTCACCACAGTAGATACAAAATGACAGTATGATTCCCAGAGTAACAGAAGAACTGCAATAAGCACAGTACCAAGAAAATGTGTACAGGTCAAGCTCCGGGGCTTACCAACATTTAGCAAAACAAAACACATTTTCCTACACTCTGCGTGTCGGCCTCAGGCAGACATCAGTCATCAATCACAATATCCTCTGCCTTCGAGCTGGAAATGACAACAGATCTCAACACAGTTGTCCATGTACTCATTATCAAATGATCATGGATAACAAATTGCTGAAAGTTAGACCTGAAGGTACTAACTTCAGGCCCATTTCTCTTGTCTGTTACACATGCAAATATTGTGGTTAGCACTTTAAATAATAGCTTTATTAACTATAAAATATTTCAGGCATGCAAAAAAGGTACTGAAAATAATTTTAACAGATATACCCACTATCTGGCTAAAGAAATATTACATTACAAATTCAGTTAGCACTTCCCCTACTTTTAATAAATATTCATCCTTTTAGAAAAAGAACTGTGACTATACTCTTGCTCTCTCAGTTAAAAATATCTGTAATGAGCCTACATATGTGGCCCACGGAGTAAAACCAAGACATCACTACTCACCTAGAGACTCTTAAGCGACCTCTGACATATGACATTTACCACACATAAAATCTCTATCACTGTCAATTTTAACAAGAGAAGGAAACTCTCCCACATGTCAACAGCAGTAGTAATGGAAACAGAAGTTAGAAAGTGACCAGAGCTTTCTTTCCGTCCACACTTTTCACTATCACTTAGCCAAAGGCAAAGGCCTCCACTTTCACCTTTCCTGTGTATTGCCAGCCCAGCACACTTCTCATTTTAACATCTATAATATTTTTCAAGGCACTTTCACACACAGTACCTCGTTAACCCCACAAGATAGATAAGGCAGCTCTATTTATACCCCCTTTTACAGACATGGAAGAACAGAGCTATTAAGAGCACAAGATTGGAGTGAAGCAGGGCTTGAATCCCTGCTTCACTACTCAGCAATGTGAACTGCAAAATAAAGATGATAATGCCTGCCTCACAGCATAGTTATGAGGATTAGATTGCACAACGTATAGAAAGCGCTTAGTACAGAACCTGGTGTAAAATAAACACTAAAGGAATGGTAGCTGCTACAACTGTTGCTGTTAATTAGGCAAGATCAAACAGCTCCTCTGGGGACCTGGGTGGCTCAGTTGGTTAAGCGACTGCCTTTGGCTCAGGTCATGATCCTGGAGTCCCAGGATCGAGTCCCGCATCAGGCTCCCTGCTCAGCGGGGAGTCTGCTTCTGCTTCTGACCCTCTCTCCTCTCGTGTTCTCTCTCTCATTCTCAGATAAATAAATAAAATCTTTAAAAAAAAAGGATCAAACAGCTCCTCAACACAGGAGCCAAGACTGAAACTTAGGTCTTCTTTGATTCCACACCACACAGCTTCATTCTCAAATGGTCACCAGGAGTCCTACTGCATGGCATAGACTCTACATAGCATTTGCAGGCAATACCTCCCTGTTATCTAGACACCATGGTGATCACGCTAGGATTTTAAGAAACAAAAACCAATAGCAATACCAATAGCTGCTAACATCACCAAAAGATAACCAAACATTATGTGTCTCATAATACTATCTATAAAGTCGTCTTGCCCCCCCCACACAAAATTAAATCTTAATCAAGCTTCTGTGTCAAACTACCAATTTACATACATAGAGGGGAAAGAAATATGTTAAACTAAACAGAAATCCAGAATGTAACAAATTCTATAGGACAAACCACCCAGGTTCTTCAACATATAAATTCAAGGAAAAAAAAAAAAGAAAGAAGGAATCTACAAATTTAAAAAGGACTTAAAAGACATTTCAATCAGTCCTGATATCAAAAAAACTTTTTTGATTCTCCCCCCAAAAAAGGCATAGCATCAGCCCCAGGTATTATCTGCTTGGGGGAGAGAATACATTAGGACATAACCAGAAATATTCAGGAATATTTTAGGCTTTCAGACATTTCTTTTTACCCCTTGTAAATCAACAAATCAACATTCTGGTTTTTAAAAGAAAAGCAATAACAATATTGCTTTTACTTTTTCTGTGCTACATCTATGATAAAAGTCTTACTCTGAAGAGTATTTTTTAAAGACTACAAATTTATAGGTTCTTAAAATGATCCTCCCCAAACCCCTCTCCCAATCTACAAGAGATGGCTGGATCAAAGGTCAAGGGAAAAAACAAACAAGAAAAGTCAGGAAGGAACACTTTTGTAACTGAAGCTTAAAAGAAAACCCACAGCGTGAACAGGATTAGCTGTCAACAGGAACCTTCCCAGAAGTAACCCATCCTATGATGAGATTTGAGAAAATTACAGCACCTCCGTGTCATCAAGAAGCAGTCAGTTAAGGTAAATTGAATGAAAATTAATCTGAAATTTCAACATGGGCACCTGCTGTAATGCAGATTACTTGTTTACGTCAATGGTATTCTAAAAAAGATGTGAGCTCACAGAGAGCATTAGAATTAAAAAGAAGGAAGTGATGAGACTGGGGCAAGGAGAAAGTGAGGGAAGAAAATAAGATGAAGTGAGGGGTAAATTCACACAAACTATAAGCCACAAGGTCCTATGAAGTTGCAAGGGAAGGACTGCCCATTTGACTGAGTTCCCTTGCACGGAGAGAAATACCATGGGCTACAGGAGTCATGACTGTGTAATACAAGCAGACCAGCCAGTCAGGGGAAAGACAGCTTTTCCTGGTACCAAGACCTGGGGAAAAAGTTACTACATGGGTTCAAACAATAATGGTGATGAGAGCAGCTTGAACTATACACTTAAAAATGGTGAAGATGGTAAATTTTATGTTATGTGTATCTTACTATAAGAAAAAAAAATGGGCGAGGGGGAACAGCAGCAGCTCTTTTTCATTGCATGTGTGCTGGGCTGGGCATATTCCAAGCGTTTTACATGTTTAAACTCAAAGAATTTTTTTTTTTTGGTCAGTTTATCTTAGTTCAGTTTTTTCCCCAGTTTTATTGAGTGATAACTGACATACAGCGCTGTGTAAGTTTAAGGTATACAACATAATGATTTAACTTATATATACTGTGAAGTGATGACCACAGTAAGTTCAGTTAACATCCATCACGTAGTACAGATACATAAAAAAAGAAAAAAAATGTTTTTCTTTAACTTGTGATGAGAACTCCTAGGATCTCCTCTCTTAGTGACTTTCAAATATATCTTACAGCAGTCTTAATTATAGCCATCATGCTGTACATTACATTACATCCCTAGGACTTATCTTATAACTGGAAGTTTATACCTTGGGCCACGTTCATCCAATTCCCCAGGTCCCTACCCCCAACCCTTGTAAACTCACAGAATTCTCACAACAACCTTGTACAGGTAGGTACAATTATTACCCTATTTCACAAATGAGAAAACTAAGGCACCAAGAGGTTAAGCAGCAGAGCCAGGCTTCCAGCCCAGGGAATCTGGCTCCAGAGTCCACACTCCAAACTATTACATAACCCCTCAACCAGAATGGTGTCTCCTTTTGGGCAAAAGTATTCACCATCAGCCATTCGCTCATTTTGTGTTCAGTCTTAGTCCTCCAGATAACTGCTAATAATAACAGTAGTAGCAGAATTACAACATCAATAAGGGCACTAAGATAAAGGAGATGATAGGCTCACAAGAATTCTATAGTAAGAGTATAATAAGAGTACTAAATTTTATAAAGCTATTTATTTTAATGGCCCTCAATAAAGGTTGATTGCATTATACCAAATAACAATTCCGTAAAGTAATTCTACCCCATTCTAAAACAATGCAATCTATATACTTAGCTTTCTGGTATTCTGGCTTGATCCAAGTAAAAACTGTTTCTAGAGCATGGATTGAATGTGTTTAAGCAATTCTCAGAGAGTGCTGTTTCTGACTGGTAGATTTTTGATAAGAATTGGGCAGCAAAGTAAGTGGATACATACTCACTAGAGCGAAGCTATTCTATACTGCCAATTACAGGTAGACTAAATACTTTCACACTCAAGTACAGAGTCAGGTTAATATCCTCTTATGAAAATTAAAGAGGGCGCCTGGGTGGCTCAGTTGGTTAAGCAACTGTCTTTGGCTCAGGTCATGATCCTGGAGTCCCGGAATCGAGTCCCGCATCGGGCTCCCTGCTCAGCAGGGAGTCTGCTTCTCCCTCTCCCGCTCCCCCCTCTTGTGCTCTCTCTCTCTCTCAAATAAATAAATAAAATCTTAGAAAAAAAAAAAAAAAGAAAGAAAATTAAAGAGCCTAACTGCTGAAGATACCAAGCAGCCAGCCCACCTCTCCGTGGAGGTGAGCCAAGAAAGTATTTTCTTATAAGGCCAAAATTTTCCTCTGAAAGTGAACAATATGAATAAAAGAACCTTAGAGGGAAAAAATCCAACATACAATAAACATCTGATAAGAGGACCAACTTTATCAATAATCAGGGAACTGCAAATTACAACAATGCTGTTATACCATTTTCACCCATCAAATAGGGCCCAGATAGAAATGACTGATAATATCCAGAGTTGATAAAGTTGGGGAAAAGCAGCAACTATAATATACTGTTGGTAAAAGTGTAAACTGATATAGCTTTTGGGGTAACATTTTGAAAGGACATCAATATTTTAAATGTGCATAACCATTAATTCCATAAGTATGTTCTCATACATGTGCAAAAAAGTACAAACTAGGATGTCTACCAAAACATAGCTTACAACAGCAAAAAACTCGATATCCAAATGTCCATCAAAAGGGAGAAAGACAGTTAAATTACAGAATATACATCTAATGTAACAGCTATGTAGCATTTTATGCAAAGATAAAATGGCTCCTTCATATTCTGACATAAAAAAGTTCCCATGACATTAAGTTTAGAAAGTCTATGACAATTCAAAAAATATGATCCTATGGAAGGGTGGGGAGGCTAGGGAAGAAAGGAGGGATAGATGCCAAAAGGGGTCTGAATTAGTCAGAACTTTCAGTTCCAAGAGATAAAAACCTGATTCAAACTAGCACAAGCAAGTTAGGCAACTGATTAGCTCATTTAACTGGAATATATAGGGTGGATCTAATCTAAGGTTCAAGTGGATCCAGAGGTTCCAATGACTCCCCATGTTCACGCATGCAAGCATGTGAGAATGTGCGTGACTGTGCATTTCTGAGTATGAGAGAGACCGTCTGTTTCAGTCAGCTCTGCTTCACCCTGTAGGTTGGCCTCATTCTTTCCTAGAGCAGACAGGCTTCCTTCATGTGGCCAGGCACACTCTCAGTTTAGCAACTCCAATGGAATGAGCCTGTCTCTGTCCAACATCTGTTTTTCAGTCTCAAGGAAAGGCTCTGAACCTGTATTGGTCATAGAGCTATTCTGCAGCAATCACTGTGTCCAAAGAAACTATGACCACCTGGCTGGCTCAGTCAATGGAGCATGCACTCTTGATCTCTGGGTTGTGAGTTCAAGCCCCACGTTGTGTGTGCACCCTATTTTTAAAAAATTATAAATAAATAAATAAATAAATAAATAAATAAATAAATATCCAGCCTAGGTCACAGGCCCATCCCTTGGCCACCAGGAAAGATACTGTGACCTGAAATGGGGGAGGAGGGAGCCCCAATTAACAGCTGCCATATAATTCACTACAGAGACTTTCACCTTTTAACTCTATATACTTCCTTTCTTTGAATTTGTTGTTAGAATATAACTATGATTTACGTATGTGGTTTATTTTTTAAACTTAAATGAATGCTATTGGAATGCAGTCATAAAGAAAGCCTAAAGTCTAAAAAGTTCAGGGTTGATGACTTTAATAAAACTAGGAGGAAAATAAGCCTCATGTATAAATAAGAAACTGGGCTTCCTAATCCTGCACACTTGGCCAACATTTTAACCACCACCCAATAGTCCTTATTGAACCAAAAATTAAAAGATGAAAGAAAGGGGTGCCTAGGTGGCGCAGTCGGTTAAGCGTCTGCCTTTGGCTCAGGTCATGATCCCAGGGTCCTGGGATTGAGTCCCATGTAGGGCTCCCTGCTCTGCAGGGAGTCTGCTTCTCCCTCTGCCCCTCTCCCACTCGTTCTCTCAATCTCTCTCCCTCTCTCTCTAATAAATAAAATCTTAAAAAAGACGAACAAAAAACTGAGAAAACAGATTTTAATTACTTAGCATTATGTTGATAAGAGGGAGGGAAAAGATTTCCAGGGATTCTAAGGAGAAATATTATGAAATCCTCAGACAGCAGAAGGTCTCCAATAGTGTCAGAAAAGCCCTTTATGCCCTCTCTCACTTTTCTCACCCCATAATGTCACCAGTCAAACAGTATATGTAGAAAAGCTATGGATCAGTCTTACTGAAACCAAATAATCACTTTCCACCTGTTTCAAATATATACTCTAAAGATGTTAGCAAACCATCTAAACTAAAATAATGTATATTACCTACCCCTAAAGTAGAGACATTATTAAAATTTCTCCTTTAATTGTCCCAAGGTCTACCACTCAACATTACAAGTTCTTTTTACAAGTAAAAATAAAAATCCCAGTTAGACTGACACACAAAACAATTCCTCTTTACTTCAGTGACTCCAAGCAAGGCCTACCAATTCTGGTATTCACTCACCTCTCTAAAGCAAGCCAATTCTACTATGGCAAAACATTTATTGCTCACCAAGTATTTCTTGCCCACATTTCCTAGACCCTTAAGCAGCTGCTCCGTGACTACTACTGACCAATGGATTGCATAAGAGGAAGTGATGAGGGTCACTTCAGGGCCAAAGGCACAGTAACCAAAGAGGTTCCATGTTCCAGATAGTGCACCAAACATACTTTATTATTTTAACTACAGACTCCTTTTTTCATGTTCCAGGAGACTACGTTATAAATTAATATTCCATATACTACAAATCTAATTCAAATTCCACTTCCTCCAGGAAGCCTACCCAGACCATGCCAGCCTCCTAGCATCATTATTAACATACTATGTATGTATACAATGGGTAAGGCATGATGAAAGCACTGTGCTACAGACACAGAACTAGTATAATAAATGCTCTTCCCTCTATAATTTACAATGTGGTTGCTGTAACAGGACACATGTAAAAACAGAAATAAGTATACATGATAATAAATTTCAAGTGAGTGCTAAAAATAGTAAGTGCTACAGGAGTTTCCACATATCTCAGCAAGTAACTAGATAGTTATATATACCCATATGACATCTTTTCTATGATTTTTTTAATTCATGTATGATTTAAAGCAAATGAGACTCCCTTATGGAGATTACAATCTCCTTGAAGGGCAGGAACCCTAAGATATAGTAACTTCCTGGCTCCCCAAAGCACCATCAATCTATAAGTATGCAATAAAAATTTATTGAGAAGAATGGGCTGAGACGTTAGAACAGAAGTATAGGAATCCCCAAGACATTAGGAATTTGTGTCTCAAAGATGACAAAGGAGACAGAGGAAGGAAGACAAGTTTTTCTGTTATCCATGGCAGGCAGAACTCTACACTGGAGAACAATGACTCACCAGGCTTCCCCAGACTTTTGAACATAGCCCATGACAGCCAACTTCTTATGCTGTAGGACTACATGGTCTCCAGGCAATATCTGATTTCCAATTCAATTTCCCAAATACCCTGAAACCAGTAAAGAGAATCCCTAGATAATATGTACAAGTAATCCAGGCACACATTAAAAAAAAAAAAAGGTCTCTTTCTCGAAGTACATTAATAAGTACCGTTATGATTTAATTAATGTGATCTGTCAAATATTTTACTATGTGTATGCAGAGGACACACCCTGCAGAGGACAAAATATAAAACATAATCCCCTTTTGCCATTCTCATACCCTAATTTGGGAGATAGGACACATGAAAACAAAAAATTCCACACAGTACAAGGCAGTAAAGTGTCAAATGAATAATAAGGAAAATAAATATTAAAAGAGTTCATAGAAGGAAGAGATTACTTTCAAATTTCATATTCTGAACAATTCACAAGCAAGGTGGAATCTCAGCTGAGCTTTAAAGGATAAGTACAATTTCAAGAGGCACAGAGTAAGATAAGAGAGAACATTCCAGGGAAAGGACTATGTAAAGCAGTAGAAACAGAGAAGCCAAAGGGATGTTTAAGGGACAGTAAACTGACAATTTATTTCGAACAGTTTACTAGGGGAGAATAGTGGGAAATGAGACCAGAAATGCAGGTTGGTGCCAGACACTGGAAAGCTTTAAATGCTAGGCTAAGTAACAATTTTATCTTGACAGTAATGAAGACCCTTTGAAGGTTTTTAAGCAAATAACACAATGAAAATAAAAATTAGGATGATCACCCCAAAACAAAATTTAGGACAGACTTAAAAAGGAACTCACTGGGGAGAGTGAGACCACCTTGGACACCATCACAATAATTAGGCCTAAATCAGAACGATGACAGTGAGGAAAAAAAGCAATAGATCTAAGCAGCTGATCAAACTTGGAAAGTATTTCTAGCATATGTCAAATCAGACCCTAAGGACTCTAGAAAGCTGAGATTCAAATGCTAGAACGAAAGAGTTTAAAAGCACAGCAACTGTGAATTCCAGCCTACCCAGGAGGGTCTCCCTACACTTGAACTGATACTGGGCTCTGCCATACCTATATGCATTCCCATCTCCACATACCTACAAAAGGTCCACTCTTTTTGATTGGGGTTTAGGAGGGCAGAGGTGGGAAATGATATATAGGAGCAGCCAAGTGATGAAGGCCAGGTAGTTGTGCAACAAATAGAACTCAAACATCTGTAAAGGCCAAAGGCAGTGTAATCACATCTATTGCAAAATGGAAAAATAGACTGCAAATCCAGTCATACTGCAGGCTTGAGTAATGACATCAGATATATCCATTAAACTTGGCAAGAGTGAAGACTGGATGAATGGAGTTATTGAGGTCCCGGTCCTTAACAACAGAGGTTTTAACCTTTGGGGAGGTCATGAACCCTTTTGGGAATTTGGTAAAAGCTATAGACCCTCTCCCCAGAGAAATGCACACACTCACAAAATTTTGCATATAATCTCAGAGTATTCACAGACCCTCTAAAGCCACCCTCTAAAGCCTATCTAGAGACTCTTAGTCTATGAATTCCATGGGTTCTTAGTTAAGAACCCCTGCTAGAAAACACTGATAACCATTTTCTATCATATACTCCACAGTTTAAAAGTTTTTGAATAGGGAGCCATATATGTATATTTATTTATAATTTATATACAGTGCACACCAGATCAATAAATTATGTACCTTGTAAAGCACACACAAAAAATAGAAATTTAACAGAATGACATTTCTTATAATAAAATAAGTAATTCTAAAGCATTTATACTACTTATTTATGACAAAGTTTTGTGCTATTCCTGATAAACACAATTATTAATACCACTGTTTTTGGTGAGAGTAATGTGATTGAACACGGCTTGTTATTTTTTAATTTTGCTTTCATATTTTGTAATATGGCAACTTGAAGTCTAGTTCTAAATTTCAGTTCATTTTTATAGTAAATAACTATTTTATTTTATTTTAATGGCTATCATAGTCAAAATATATCTATTTCACAAAGATGGGTAAAACCAAATGAAAGAACTGCATCACTTCCTGCACTGTATAAAACATGATATGATATTCAATTTTCAATCCCACTGACCATTTATGCAAAGGTTTTTGCTACAGTTCAGCTAGTGCATTTCCATATTTCCTGATGCCAACCAGTTGTTCTTCCTAATACATCAAATGGTATTGCTTTTTTATATTTTCAAGAGAAAGGCACAAAATCACTAAAATGCCTAATTTTTTTTTTTGACTCTTAAAATACTTTAATAAGACACTAAAAACCCACCCACCCACCCACACACACACACGGTTTAGGTTTACATACATTTTCTACTTCATTTCTCACCTGAAATGCCTAATTTTACAAGGTTTCTATACAGGTTAGAAAATTTTGTTTCCTAAGTTCAAATGTTTGTATAAAAACATTCTTAAAGTTACACACATCATTTTCAGCAATTAAACCCAATAATGATGGAAATAGTTCTAAATACTCATTTTCAATAACCTCTGTCTATAACATTGAATTTTATTTTGTTCTGAAAGGTAGTTACTTGGTGAGTCACTGTTAAGAACCTACCATCATGCCAAAGGGGGAGATAAAGTAAGTGTACTTATTTTTCACAAATATCTGCTAGGCAGCATACTACTCACAGCCACTTGCCACAGAAAACGTCAGCAAATTTGGAACCTCTGTGCTTTTGTGAAAGAAAAATGAGTAAGTCACCTTTAAGTTTGACAATTCTTAAGACCTCTGCCTTAATGACCAGTTAACCTCTATGAAATATTATACAAAAGATCTGCATGGTGACTCCCTACTGCAATACAAAGTATGTTAAGAGTCTACTATTTAAAGTAACAAATTGGAAAATCCAGTTACCCAGGCCCCTATAAACTGTAAAACATCACAACAAACTGGAAAAAAAAAAACCTTCCTTACAGATCTCTAACATTTTTCCCATTTCCCAGATAATTTTATGTAAACTGTACCGTGGACACCATGGTTCTAACTGTGCCTGGGCTCTCAAGGGTCAAAGCTCTATCAGTACCCTCCAGCCAATCTCCCTTACCAGCTAGCAAAGTTTAAAGGAGTTATCTTTAAAGGTACTCTAATTATATTGTCTCCATCTCTGAATTACTACCAGTTTGGCAAAAGACACAAATGCAGCACATTCTGTGACACGAGTTGTCTTCAACACTGTTCCCTCAGTGTAACGTTGGCTAGCAGTTCAGTCAAATAACAGACAGGGCTAGAACAAGGTCCAAGACTCTTCATGACATATCCTGCCTTAAATCCTTTTTTGGAACATGGCAGGGCATAAATAAATCAGTAAAATAAATCATGAACTATATTGAGAGCCAGGGACTTTCAACTTACATGACCAACCTCACTTATACAGAGAAATACACTTATATTTTTACAAGGAGATGACATTTTTACACTTAAAAAACAAGTCCACTGCATAAATGCCAAATGATAATACTCTATTTAAAAAAAAAAAACAGCTACTGCTTTAAAAAAAAAAAAAGTATAAGCCAGTGAAAAAGATTTTGTACTAACTCCTATCAAAAAAAACACATAATCTGTTCTCAAATATACATAAAAACGAGTGAATAAGTTCCTAGTGTGGTAAGCCTTACATATGGAATCATTTCAAAAACTATGAAAATATAAAATTTGGGGTGTAAAACCTGCCAAAAAAAATCTATGTAAATTTGGAAAACTGACATTTCTCATAGATCTCATCCAGATCTGCATACTTCACTGTTCCCCACCACCTCCCTCCATTAAAATCCTGCAATGTCTTGCTACTGCACCTACAGCATCTGGTTCCCTCCTCCTTCTTCAGCTGGTGCCACCCTCCTCCTTGCACTTTCCCCTTTCATTACTTCTAAATAATCCCAAGCTTTTCTGTCCTTTCATCTTTGCTATTTAATCTTCCTTAATATACTGCTCTCCTCACCCTCACTCATATACAAATCATCCCCTGCCTTCAATGTTCTGGTCCACCCAGAGCCCTGCATGAAACCTCCCCTGATCACTCTCAAACGAGAATAACTGCTCCCTCTCCTGAATCCTCAAAGTACTATTTCATACCTCTCTCATAGCACTCATCACATTCAATCAGTATTATAGGTATTTGTGTGTTCGTCTTATCACCTCTCTTAGGTCATAATCTCCTTAAGAACAGGATTTGTATCTTATCTTTTAACTTCCCTATCTTTTAACAACACAGCACCTTGAACAAAGTAGGTACTTATATAATTATGTCTTGAATGAATGAGTGGCTACTTAGAAATTCAATTACAGACTTCCTGTACCACCTGGAATGGAGATGGAGGTATGAGATGACAAGCAACTTTTCCCCCTGATTTCCTCCAAACAAACTCACCAAAGTAAAGCCAGTATTACACATACAGGTGCTTTCAAAAAGCAAGGACATTTCATCCTTCACCTATCTGGTCAAATATGGTGTAATATCTTATATGCACTCACATAGAGTGTCTTCCATTAAACAATCAAATCTATATTTGATAATAAAAGCATGTAAATATTTTAATCATATAGGCAAACTAAAACTTTAAGATGTACTATATGAAAGCTATCAGAATGAGATCAACCATTCAAAGCACAAGTGGAGGGGCGCCTGGGTGGCGCTCAGTTAAGTGTCCCACTCTTGATCTCAGCTCAGATCTTGATCTCAGGGTCTGAGTTCAAGCCCGACACTGGGCTCCACGCCCAGCGTGGAGCCTACATTAAAAAAAAAAAAGTACAAGTGGAAACACAGAGAATGACCAAGCAATTTATTCCAAATGGAAAAAAAAAAACAAAAAACAAAACAAAAACCACCCGAGCTTTAGCTATTTAAATGCTAACAAAACTTGAGAGGCAGAATTTTATTGCTAAGAATCCAAAACCAACCATTCAAAGATAAGCTTACCTAGACAGAAGCACCAAAGAATCAACATTACTGAAGTACAAAGGTGAGATGAGAAACAGCACAAAAATCTTAAAGTGACACTATCATTAAGCAACTGGTATATATGGGCTCCCGAGTCATCAGAAAGCAAGGAGATTACAGGAGTCTCCACTGCACATGTAAGGAACAGAGAAAGCCCAGAAAGGAAAGGAGGGCTACAATGTGGCCAACTGTGGCAAACACTCTTGGAGAGAAGCCAGTTCAAAGGTATGCCTGTGACAGAGCACCTGACTGTCGCAGTTGGTTAAGCCTCAGACTCTGGATTTAGGCTCAGGTCATGGTCTTGGGGTCGTGAGATCGAGCCCCTGGGAGTCTGCTTCAGACTGCGTGCGCCCCAAGTAAATAAATAAAATATATTTTTTAAATAAATAAAGGGATGCCTGTGATTTCAGGTCAGAAGACCCTGACTCAAATGTCATCCCTAATACCTACAAGCTGTGCAATCTTACACCAACCACTTAACCACCCTGAGCCTTGTTTCCTCGTTTATAAAATGTAACATGCAAAACAAGCACAGTACCTGAGTACAGTGTGTCTCGGAGACAGCACTCAATAAATATTTGCTGACTCTGAATAAGGGCCATACAAGAAAAGCAGACATTTCTCTCGAGGCACTTTTGTAGTTTTTGAGAGAACAGCCTTAAGTAATTCCTGATTAATACTTTATTGCAATATTTGACAATTTTTGGCCAAAAAATAAAAATACTCCTTTCCTCCTCACTTACACATTACTTAAAAGCTTACTAAAATTCTTAAAATTTAAAATCTTTGTAATAACTTTCAAATACTAAAACAAAACAAAACCTCTCATAAGGAAGCCTGGAAGCCAAATACCTGGGTTCTTGCCTAAGTAATGCCACTAAGTACGTGACCCATGAAAATTATTATATTTGCCTGGCCTTAGTCTTCTCATCTGTAATATTAAGGAGATTGTGCTAAATTACCATTAAGGCCCCTTTAAGTGGTGTGGTTCTAATCAGGTGATGGGCATTAAGCAGAGCACTTGATGTAATGAGCACTTGGTATAATATGCAACTGATGAACCACTAAATTCTACCCCTGAAACTAACAATACAGTATATGTTAACTCAATGAAACTAAATTTTAAAAAATTTTAATACATTATTTTTTTTAAAATTGTGTGGTTCATGCCATCTCAAGGACTGTTCCAACCTAATTAGGAAACAATTCAACATACAATTTTAAAAAAAGGATTTCTTTCCAAAAGAAAGAAAAAGAAATAAGAAATTTAGTATATTGAAAAAACTGAGCAATTGATGCTAAGGGAGTGATAAAAATCGCGCTTTCTAGAGAACAGACCTACTCTGACCCTGTTTTTGAAGGTCAAGCGATAAAGGAAAAGGAAACAATTTAAATAAAGAAAATGAAACATATAAAACCAAAGCAAGATATGTACAGGTGATTATAACACTTTCTTCACTTGTGTAGCACTTTACAGTTTACAAAGCATTTCTACAGATGCCATCTGCAGCAAATTTTCTGGAATGAGAAATATAAGTACTGCTTAAATTATTTACATTTGATAAATTTGCCCACAGAAAGTCTCCGCTACAAACAATAACATGAAAAACCATTTTGGAAAGGAATTTTTTAAGCATTTCTGTGTAGGATGAATTAGGCAAATGCATGCAGGCAAACAGCTATAACCCTACAAATCAAAGAATTTAGCGCAAGGAAAAAATGTGAAATCAGTCCAATATGCTGATTTAATGATAAAGAAACTCAGGCCCCCAGAATCGATGTGACTCTCTTCACTCCATGTGCAAAATGACAGGAAGACCAGATTGAAGAACCAGAAATAAAGGGGGAAATCCAAATTGCAGAGAAAAGAATCAGAATTTGGTGATGGATTAGATAGTGGTATGTTTGGTATGGATTAGATGTGGTAATGAAAACATTATTAAAGTCTTACTTTGTGCCAATCATTATGCTAGACCTATTTTGTTATTTAATAATTTAAAGATCATAACAATATGACGGGTAAGTACATTATTTCGATTTTACACATGAAAACCTGGGGTTTAGTATGGTTACATAACTAGCCCAAGGTTATATCTACTAAGTATCTGGAAGAGCCAGGACATCATCCCTTTCTGAAGTCAAACCACCATTTCCAAAAGAAACCTAAAACTTGCCTCAAAAGTATAAGCTAGAAGAGCAAAGTTAAAGTATCACTCTGGAAACAGTGGACACCGCAGTATTATTAGAATTCTAGTCCTGTTTATAGTTGTATTTTGCCTCTTCGCCTGCACCTAATGTTATCAGTCTCATCTGTCTGTTCCCAATGGTCCGGTCCAGGATGTCTCAGTAAAGCTAAACTTCCCGGCTGGAGTCCACACTAAAACATCCATGGGGAGAGATTAGATCAAAATATATGTAAGATGAGGGTGACTAGAGGGTGATTAATTTCAAGTCTTACACAACTCAAGTGACTATAGCTTCTGTTTTGGCATAAGCTATTTATCTTCAAAATATGGTAACTATACTAAGCTTTTCTAAAAGCCTGTCACTTCAAGGAGCCTCAAAAATACTGTGCTGCAGATGGGGGTATGGGGGAGGAAGCATGGATACAACAACCCACTCTGCTTGCACCTCCGAATTGGATTTATAAGTTGATGTCAGTGTTTTGTAATAATTTCTCTTCTTCAACCATATATCCTGTGGAAATATAAAATAACCATTTTTTCTATATTCCAAATATCTATAATCCAAATACTGTACACCCATAAAACACTGTCCAGAACTATAGAAAAATTCCTGCACTTCTTTAAGCAACCAAGTACAGTACCCAGTTGCCACTAGGCCATTTTATGACCTCTAACCCCATATGTTGAGAGAAAGGTACAAAGTCTAGCTAAAATATAAAGAAGGAAGAAGAAGGAAAGGCTTGAAATGACTAGACCTCATCTCAAAGAAAAGAGGTCAGAGGCCACAGGGCCCATTCTCAGTGACCAATGACCAAAGGCTAAACTAGTGGTTAACCGAGGAAAGAAGCAACAAGGAAGTCCTTTCCTATACAGTCTAGTCTGTCCCAGTGGGTAGGAAAGTTGTACACCATGGTAAGAAATTTGTGCAGCTCTGAAGCCCAGACCTGATTCAACTCCTGGATGGCATGAATTTTCACCCAGTCCCACACTCCCATCTGTGCCTGGTATTTGCAGGTAATGTAAAAAAAGGAGCCTACCACGTGGTTTTGGACCTCTGCCAGGGAAGCAGTTGATGGCCCTCTGAGAATTCTTGTGATTATCCTATGTAGAAGGCAAAAACCACTACCAAGATAATAATGAGCATCCTAGGGATCTCTTCCTGTGCCCCAAGACTTTCAGGTAGTGTGTGCTTATACTGACCTCCTATACTTGCCCTAAAATGAAAGCTATGTCAGGCCACAGGGTTTAAGGCCAACTAACTCCAAAAGATATGCCACATTATATTCAAACAATGTGGAGCCCTTGGAGGATGAGGCAAAAAAAGAGAAACTAAAGTAAGGAAAAGAGGTAGTCTCTCTCTAAGAGAAGGTATATAAAATTGATGACAACAAAGAAGGGAGGGCTAAAAGTCTTTGAAAAACAATTAGAAATCACACTGTGATATATAATCCAAGAGAGAAAAGATTTTCAAGGAATGTCCAATATCCTCTCTCCCACACTCCACCTTTCAGCACCTCTACACCACGCTCATCACTTACTCAACATTTAGTCCTGGTGAAGACCAGTCATTGGATTAGCAGGATCAAGAGTACATGCAGAGAACATTCCATCCTGAGAACATTATTTAGGCTTGTTTACCACCCTTCCCTATGGAGTAAAAGCATGAAATGCTGCCAGCACTTTCACAATATATACCAGTCAGCACCATAGCAACCCAATCCTCTGCCCACCAAAAGATTAACACATACACACAAAACAGGAAATTCAACAAAAATTAAATTTGACCCTACACTCCCTCAACAGTTAAATGTCTTAAGTAGTAGCAGTATCTTTATATCACACCCACTTCATGCTACCCTTACAGCTTCCTGGCATAAGCAAATTCTTGGGATTATACAAACTGCTGCTTCTGTTTCCAGCCCAGATTTCTAGAAATGAAACCCTAGAATTGAGGGAGAAAGAAAAACAAATGTTGGCAGAAAGAGGGAGGAAAATGCATTGTCTATATAATCCCAGTTTAAGTGGAACAATCACCATTAGTTCCATCAAGCACTTTTTTTCAATAAAACCACTTACCCAAAAATGCAGATCTAAAATACTCCCTTGGCTTAAACCACACAAAAACCAATTTAATAGACACAATCCTACAGATTTTCTCAGAAAGAAATGAGGAAGAGATTTTGACAAACTATGTCAAATTCAAGTTTTGCACCTTATAACTCAAACTTCCTTGTGAGTTAAATAAACGTAATAAATAAGCAGTGTAAAATGTCTACAAAAATCAAACCAAACACCTGTTCTTATAAGCAACACCCCCTCCATTTTCTCTCCAAACCTATTCAGGTCCCCTTTTTGATCCACTGTTCCCAAAGCATGAAGTCTAAATAAGAAATGGAGGGAAAACGTTTCAGATGCTAGTTCACAAAACCAAATTAGACCTTCCCACAAAGTACAGGAGATAAAATAGAAACACATCCAAATTATATCTAGTTTATGACAAATAATTCAAGGAATGACCATTTATTAAGCTCAATCAAACCCCACTGCTACCTTTCACCCAAAACTATTTCTAGTTCAAGAGCCAAAAGACCCAAGCAAATACTTTCTTTTCACATTATTCTCAACATGAAGAAATCTGACCCCCTTCCTACTACATCATAGCTTCTGTGAAACAAGCTGAGAGGCCCCTTTGGCCAACTTTTTTTTTTTTCTTTTCTTTTCTTTTCTTTTTTTTTTTTGAGCCTAACCTCCAACCAATTCCAGAAGAAGAGACAAACCTCAAACAAATTTAACCCTTGATATCCATCCCTTCAGCAGCACAGCAAGCTCCACCACAGCAATGTTTTACACAGACACTTGAAGATTTCTTAATCACTTAAGTGTAAGCCTCAGCCCTCACAAATCATCGCCACAGATTACTCTTGGCATCAACAGAGGGTGCTGGGACTGCAATTCGCTCAAGAACCCTTCATTCACCATCATCATACTCGACATTAAAAATTCGCCCTCTCAAAAGAAAAAAAAGAAATGTCACCTTCTCCACAAGGACACCTGCCTCTTCGACGTTTCTACAGTGAACGAGGAGAGCCAAGCATGAAAGGCTAAAAGATCCTCCAGCTTTAAGTTTTCCTCCCCAACAAACTCTGCAGCCAAAGCACCGTGGACTGTCCTTGTCACACATACACAGGCTTTACTGTCAAACCTTCCGTCTCCCTCTAACATCGTCAGTGTCTAGACCATGGGGGTGACTGCTTTAAAAAGAAACAAAACGAACAAAACAAAACAAAACCCACAGCTGGGCAGTAAGGACTAGGGACCCTGGTGTCCGGTTTCTCCGTTTCTCTTCCGAGAGACCAGAGGGCGGCTCGAGTTCTGCCGCTGACCATTAACCAGTCCCACCTCCCGATCGTCCAGTCAACACGTCGGCTCCCCCTCCTAGGTCCTTTCAGCAGACTCCTAGAAAGGGGACCAAACCCTAGCCCTACAGCAAAATTTCACTTATCCATCCCCTTTCTACCTCCGAAAGCCCTCGCCGGGAGAAGGTAAAAGCAAGTGCGCCGGGGTAAACAGAAGCGCCGTCGAAGGCTGCGCTTACGGAAAGGCACGCCATGGTCATCCCCATTTCGCAGTCCGGGCAAGCGAGACTCGGAGAGGTTGCCCGGCTTGCCAAGGTCACCGCGCGCGCCGGGGCCGAGGGGCGCCCGCGCCGACTTCCGGCTCCCCCTCTCGGCGGCGGCGGCGGGGAGCGCCCGCGGGCTGGGGGCGCCGCTCCCCACGCCCGGCCGGCGGCCGCGAGCCTCGCGCACCCTCCGCGGATGCTCGCCCAGTAGGCGCTAACTAGGGCAACTGGGAAAAGGGGCCACGAAGTCGCTGCTGCAGCAATTTCCTCCGCGGGCGCAGCCCCCAGCTGGCGCCCGTGACAGCTGCGACCTCCGCCCCCTCCAGCCGCGCGAGGCAGAGGGAGAACTCGGGGAAAGTGGGAGGGGGACGGAACCGAGAGAAAGGAGAGCGGGGGGCGGAGGGGCGCCAGCTGCTCCCCGCCCCCTAGGGCCTCGGCGGCCGCGCGGCTCGTGACAGCTGCACCCACCGGGAGGCTCGGCGCCCGCCGCCCGCCACTCACCTGCCGCCGCGGCCGCCTCTGGGCCGCGCTGACGGGCGCCGCGCTCGCCGGGACCGAGGCGGCGCCGCCGCGGCCTCCGCCGCTCCCCGGGCCGGGAGCCCGCCGCCGCCGCGGCTCTCCGGCCCCCTCCTCCGGAGCAGGGGTCCCCCCGCGGGGGGATGCAAAAGAACCAGACGCAGGCTCCGCTCGAGGGAGCAGCAGGGAACCGGGCGGCTGAGGCGCTCGAGGCCGCGGTCCAGCCGTCTGAGGGGAGGGCTCGGCGGATCGCGTCAGACTCCCGCTCGCCTGGTCTGAAGAACAGGCATTTCAGCCGCTCTCCGCGGCCGCCATGTTCTCCTCCTCCTCGGCCGCCGCTGCTGCCGCCGCCGCCGCCGCCGCCACCGCCCCCCGCTCGCGGCCCCGCCCCCTCCGCGCCCCGCCCCGCCCCGCCCCGCCCCGCTCGCTCGCTCCCCGCGGCCCAGCCCGCCGCGCCGCCCCTGCGCGCTCGGGTCCGGCCGGGCCGCGGCGACCCTGCGCCCACCAGCTCCGACGGCGCGCCCGGGCAGAGCGCTGCCCGCCCGCCCGGCCGCGGAGAGAGGAGTCGCCCCGCGCCCTCTGCCGGCCGCCCGCCCCAGGGAGGGCTGCCGCGGTCCCGCCCCGGCCCGCGTCCTAACGAAGTGTGGGAAAGGAGGCCCCAACTCTTCCCCTCCCCTCGGGGCGTTCCTCCGACTGCTGCCGGGAAGCCGCCTAGAACCCCAGGGTGCTTTCAGCTAGGCCGCCCGGCCTGCAGCCTCCCGCCGCGCTTATCTTTCGGAGAAGGTGGTGATGCAGCGGCGAGAGGCCCCGCACCCCCGGGAGGAGTCGGTTCTGGGCCTGGCCCTCCACTAATCTGTTGTATTACTTTGAGAGAGACACATCCCGCGGGCCTCTTTTTTTTTTTTTTTTCCTGTAAAATTGGGAGGTGGTTGCCTAGATGATTTCACAGACTGTTAGACAAGGGAAAAAGAAAGATCATCTAACCCCCTTCGTTTTACAGATGAAAAGATCTGACTGACACGTCTGGCTCTGCAATTCCATGAATTACCCAAAATGTCTGTCATTGACAGAGATTTCCCCTCAAGGGGGCCCACACCTTTCTTTTCTACCCGCTTTTTTTTATTCTATAATGGAAGTACTACTTCCAAAAGTGGCGTATTCCTTGTCACTGGAGGAATCAAACAGCTGCTGAACAGGCTTTCTGAGCCGTGATGGCCTTATCTGGAAAGCATCCCTCATTCCAAAGGCTGGCAATATAATACCTCTCTCTCTCCCCGGAATGTCCTAAGGATGAATGAGTCACTGGCTGCGGAAGTGCTTTGTAAAGCATACATCTATCCTTTCCTGCACTCTTTTTCCCAATTAGTTAGTTGCTTTCACCTGTCCTGTCGCTGCTGTCTCACAACGTTATCTACTGTTTCTCTTCCAGCGTTTTCTATCCTAGAGCAACCTCTGTAAATCCTTAAACCCTTCCCACCCCTCCTAACTGAAACCTGACTGCCTTGAAAACGCCATCCTCCCTGGCATCTCTCTGAGGCAGTGGGCAGCTTCTTCCAGAGGGAGGTACTCCATTCTGCCATTATCCACCGCCACGCCCACGATCACCCATCTTCTCTCTGTCCTGCTCATAAAGCAACCTTTCACCCACACCCCACATTCACTCATTTATTCATTCATTTATGTTCATTCAACTGATTCTTTTCAAAGACCTGTTACTGGCACCCTAGGTGTACTTCATTAAATCTTGCCCTCACCTGGTTTCTCAGGACCTCTAACCACCAGCAGAGTCCCCATCCCCAATAATAGCTGGAAATACCCAGCACTATTCATCTCCACATTCACCCTGTTGTCCCCTTTTGTAAGACCTACCTCCCAGTCTAGTCCAGTACAGACTGTGTGAAGGTGCCCACAAATTAGCCACTTGGTTAGATGATACTGTCTTCCTGTTCGGGCTACACGCTGATTGCCACATCCAGTGGGCATTTTAGTCCTCCCACTATGGGTCTTCTACGGTGCTGGATGGACACTGCAAACTCCTCTTTTTTTTGAAAATCCCCTCTTCTCTCTCTTCTACATCATTCTCCTTTCCTTCTACCTGTTTCTGACCTTCCTTGTGCTAGCACGTTTCTTGGCTTCTCCTTTTTTACAAAGGCATAAAATGTTTGTAACCTCAAGATTTTATTTTATCCGCCTTTCCTCTCACTTAGGTTGACTTCATCTGTTTCCACTGCTTCAACTGTTAATAACTCCTGCATCTCCTTCTTCTAGCCTCCCCCCCCAGCCCCACACACACACACACACTCTGCAGCTCAGTGGCTTGATTGACTTTAAAACAACCTCAGGACACGCAGTGCTGAGATGCCTGGGTGGCTCAGTCAGTTAAGCGTCAGCCTTCTGCTCAGGTCATGATCCAGAAATCCTGGGATCGAGCCTTGTATCGGCTCTCTGCTCAGCGAGAAATCTACTTCTCCTTCTCCTTCTGCTTGCTGCTCCCCCCACTTGTGTGAGCTCTCTCTCTTGCTCACTCTCTCTCAAATAAACAAATAAAATCTAAAAAAAAAGGACATGCAGTGCTGAGATTTGGTTGAATGATGAATGAAACTTAAGGCATTATTTATATTGCCATAACCATCCATAGATGCTAAGGAAAGAACTCTTTTCTTCTAGGGTTATGCTCTTTCTTAAGACCCTTTGACTTTTTTCTTCTTCCTCTGCAAATCATAATCACTTGCCAAAACAGTTAAATCCACTTTTTCTTTTTTTTATTGTGCTAAAATACACATTACATAGAATTTACATCTTAGCTTATCTTCACATTGGTTTGTAGCCATTACCACCATCCATCCCCAGAACTCTTTTCATCTTGTAAAATTGAAACTCTATACCTATTAAACAATAACTCTCCATTCTCTCCTCTCCCAGGCTCTGCCAAACACTATTCTGTTTTCTGTCTCTGTGATTTTGCTTACTGTAAGTACATCATATAAGGGAATCATACAATATCTTTTTGTGTCTGACTTATTTCACTTAGAATAATGTCCTTAAGGTTTATCCCTGTTGTAGCATTTTGCAGAATTTCCTCCCTTTTTAAGGCTAAATAATATTCTGCATTTTGCTTATCCATTCATCCATGAATAGACACATTTTAGCTATTGTGAATAATGCTACAATGAACATGGGTATACAAATATCTCTGAAACCCTTTCAATTCTTTTGTGTATATACTCAGAAGTGGAATCGCTGGGTCATATGGTAATTCTATTTTTAATTTTTTTAGGAACCTCCATACTGATTTCCACAGTGACTACACCATTTTACATTCCCACCAAGAGTGCACAAGTGTTCCAGTTTCTCCACATCCTTGCTCACGCTTACTTTTTATGGTTTTTTTTTTTTCTTGTTGGTGTTTTTAATAGCCATCCTAATGGATGTGAGGTGGTAGTTTTGATTTGCATTTCCCTAGTGACTAGTGATGTGGAGCATCTTTTCATGAGCTTACAACCCACTTTTATTTTTCCTAATTGGCCATCTCTTTTCCAGTTATTTTCAACACCTCTCTGGTTCCATCTACTTTTCCTAAATGGGCCCAATTCCTTAATTCTACCTAACCCCTGAGGAACTATTAATACAGGGGCAAAAGATTTATAGTTAGATTTACTTCCTGAATCCCAAGGTGGCCTCTTGGAAATCCATTTGCTTTAGCTACTTAAGTGAAAGTTTTTACTTCCAAGTACCAATGCCAATCAACAAGTAGGACTGACTCCAATTAAATGAAAGTGATTGAAGAGATTTTTTAAATGAAAATGTAAGACATTTAACTTTTATAGCCCAGATAGATCTGATTTTAGACCAGGTCCTACTGACCTAGGTCCAGGATTTATAACATACTCAAGGATCTGTAACATACCTGTTGAATTTTCTCCAGAGAAAAATAAATTCCCAGTTCTATAAAACATCTGGCTAGTGTACATGAAATCACTCCAGTTTTTGAAGCAAGAACGGATTTAACTTTGACACTCTTTTTCAAATAGTTTTTTGTTTTGTAATAATGAAACAAATTCATAAAATATTCAAACAATAAAGAAAAGTACAAAGAAGCAAAAAAACAAACAAAAAAAACCCCTCTATTGAGCCAGAGAAAAACACAGTGAATACCTTTCCACATATCGACTGCATATTTGCACATATAAGTAAGGTATTCAATTTTACATAATAAAATCATACTATAAATGCTCATCAATAATCTGGTATCTTTTAATGTAAAATATATTTGCATCATTAAAATGGCTGAATATGCATGCATTGTATGTCTTTTTCGCCATTTAATTAACCAGTCCCTTACTGAAAAATGTTTACATTGTTTCTGGGTTTTTTGTTTGTGTGTTTATTTTTCAAATACTGCTATAATTCTAATGCATGCCTTGTGCCCAGTTTGAAAATTATTTTCTTAGGTTAAATTCCTAGATTAATTGCTAGCTCAAATTGCTGGCTTCATTTTTTTCTACTACACTTTTGCCAAACTGGCCTCCAGGAAAATTGTTCCAATCTACAATCCTACCCATAGTGCCTGAGCCCGCCACTGCCCCACAAAATAAATGTTGTCAGTGTTCCTTTGAATAGTCTTTCATTTCCACATTTGCTTGAAGTATAGACATTAAGACTATGTTTAGAGTTAGGGAGACCTGGGTTTGAAATGGCTCTTCCACTTCCTAACTGTGTGACCTTGAACGAACCACTTTAAATACCACCAGACCTCAGTGTCCTCATCTGTAAAATAGGACGCTAGCCAGCAATTATGGCAAAGATTAAATGAAATAATGTATGCAAAGCACTCGGTAGAGTGTTCAGCATTTAGGATTGCCCATGAGAAAATAAAAACGAGCACACACAAAGAAGGTAAAAATCTTCCCAGCCATGCATCAGGTTGAAAGCACAGGGACAGATAAAACCAGCAGCACCACGAACAGGATGCAGTGTCCCCCGAGAACATATCGCAGCTGTCAAGTGTTGTCATAGCTGCCTTCTTCCAGTGACTGCTGCTTTCCTACTCACTGAGAAACTTTGACCTCTACAATCATAGATATCAGAAACTTTGTTGTTTGTAATTATACCAATAAGAATGAAGCCTCCAGGGCACCTGGGTGGCTCAGTTGGTTAAGCGACTGCCTTCAGCTCAGGTCATGATCCCGGAGTCCTGGGATCGAGTCCCACATCAGGCTCCCGGCTCAGTGGGGAAACTGCTTCTCCCTCTGACCCTCTCCCCTCTCATGCTGTTTCTCTCTCGCTCGCTCTCTAATAAATAAATAAAATATTAAAAAAAAAAAAAGAATGGAGCCTCCATCTCTTGCCTGGAGAGTCAAAATCCTTTCTGACAGTGATGTCATCTTGATTTACAACCTAGACATAGGGTTTTAGATAAGGGGGAGGGGGTTCTGGACAAACACCTCTACACTCCTATTGTTTCCAAAGCAACAGGACTCTGGGTCTACTTTGCAGTCCAAACTGGATGTTGACCACCTTCATTTACTTAAACTTGCTTTATTTAAACTGGATCTAAACTCTGCTCAAGGCTAGTATCTTCTAGCCTGTGGTATTAAATAGGAGTAGGTATTACATAAACATAGGATTTCATCTGGAACATCTTGTAAATTTCTTTTTAACAATTTGAAAATATCATTTATTAAGTTAGCTATCATTAGGCAAATTGAATGGTTATGCTGTCACATGATAGTGATTTTTAAAAGTTTACTTCCTGTACAGTTAACATAGTGTTATGTTAGTTTCAGGTGTACGATATAGTGATTCAACAGTTCTGTACATGACTCAGTGCTCATCACAATAAGTATACTCTTAGTCCCCTTAACCTATTTCACCCTTCTCCCCTCCCCTGTGATAACCATCCATTTGTTCTCTATATTTAAAAGTCTGGTTTTGGGACGCCTGGGTGGCTCAGTCGTTAAGTGTCTGCCTTCGGCTCAGGACATGGTCCCAGAGTCCTGGGATCGAGCCCCACGTTGGGCTCCCTGCTCCATGGGAAGCCTGCTTCTCCCTCTCCCACTCCCCCTGCTTGTGTTCCTGCTCTCGCTGTGTCTCTCTCTGTCAAATAAATAAATAAAATCTTAAAAATAAAAAAATAGAAGTCTGGTTTTTTGTTTGTCTCTTTTCTTTGTTCGTGTTTTATTTCTTAAATTCCACAGATGAGTAAAATCATATGGTGTTTGTCTTTCTCTGATGTATTTCACTTAGCATTATACCCTCTAGATCCATCCATGTTGTTGGAAATGACAAGATTTCACTTTTTTTTTTTTAAGATTGATTTATTTATTTGAGAGAGAGTGAGCACAGAGGGAGAGGGAGACTCTCAGGCAGACTCCTTGCTGAACACAGAGCCTGACGCAGGGCTCGATCTCACGATCCAGAGATCATGATCTGATCCAAATTCAATAGTCAAATGCTTAACCAACTGAGACACCCAGGCACCCCAAGATTTCACTGAGTAATATTCCATTGTATATATACCCCATACAAATGATAGTGATTTTTAATTTCTTTCAGTCCAACCTGTTTATTTGGGTGATAAAAATTTTTGCCCAGGAAGTAGGTAATTTTTTTTAAGATTTTATTTATTTAATTGAGAGAGAGAGAGAGAGAGAGAAAAAGAGCACAAGTGGGGGGGAGGGGTAGAGGGAGAAGCAGACTCCCTGCTGAGGGAACCTGACATGGGACTCGAACCCAGGACCCTGGGATCATGACCTGAGCTGAAGGCAGACACTTAACCGACTGAGCCACCCAGGCACCTCAGAAGTAGGCATTTTTTAAGTCAAATACCTTATCATGTCCTAGTGTTCCATTATCAAACAACAGGATTTCTGGTCTCTTTGCCAAGTCTCATGGATTCATTACTGTAACTTTATTTCTATACATCATGCAGCAGCTCTTATCTAAAAGATGTTTAGGTTCTGCATTATTTAGTTCCCTTTTCAGAGCTGCGCATTTAGCAACGTCATCTTGTTCCCACCTGGTGGTGAATTCTCCAGTGATATATGCAGCTCCGATGTGTACTGGACCCCATGGCAATGGAAGCGTAATCGTGTTTAAAAGACAATCTTGGGGGCGCCTGGGTGGCTCAGTCGTTAAGCGTCTGCCTTCGGCTCAGGTCATGATCCCAGCGTCCTGGGACCGAGCCCCACGTTGGGCTCCCTGCTCCGTGGGAAGCCTGCTTCTCTCTCTCCCACTCTCCCTGCTAGTGTTCCTGCTCTTGCTATCTCTGTCTCTGTCAAATAAATAAATAAAATCTTTAAAATAAATAAATAAATAAAAGACAATCTTGGGGCTCCTGGGTGGCTCAGTCGGTTAGGCGGCTGCCTTTGGCTCCGGTCATGATCCTGGGGTCCTAGGATTGAGTCCTGCATTGGGCTCCTTGCTCAGCGGGGAGCCTGCTTCTCCCTCTGTCTGCCGCTCCCCCTGCTTGTGTTCCCTCTCTCTCTCTCTGATGAATAAATAAATAAAATATTTTAAAATATATATATAAAAAAATAAAAGACAATCTTGTTCTCTGGAATGACCACTTCACACTGTTAGTCTCCACAACCGTCCTGTTTCTGCTAAGGTGGACGTTACCCATGCATACTGATCTCAACTAAGAAAATGAAAGTACCGGGTGCCTGGGTGGCTCAGTTGGTTATGCGACTGCCTTCCTCTCGGGATCAAGTCCCGTATCTGACTCCCTGCTGGGCGGGGAGTCTGCTTCTCCCTCTGACCCTCCCCCCTATCGTGCTCTCTCTCTCATTCTCTCTCTCTCTCTCAAATAAATAAATAAAATCAAAAAGAAAGAAAGAAAATGAAAGTACCATAAAATTCCTTTGGTTTTTACATCTGAATTCTGGGGATTATAGTCTCTATTATGGACATTTTGGTCATTTAAAATTTTTTACTACTAAAAACACACTGCAACAAATGCTTTCTTTGCACCCTTCTGAGATGACAATATCATCTATTTTCCCAAGCATTAATGATATAAAACACAGGCATGCCTCCCTAACATGTGTAGGCTTCAATCAGACTCGCGGTAGCAGCTGCTTCTCACTTTTGAAGTCTGAGTGCCAAAGCCAATTGTACATGTAGGAGGACTGGATTGGCAATGGTCTGTGCTGTGTGCTTCCAGATGCCAGGCATATCCACCCCCAAGCTTACCATAGTGTCTGCAGTTTCAATGACAGAGATTCATTCCTTTGGGTTTGTAATTTGCTGTCTCAGGATGATCCTTTAAACAAATCATTTCTCCTTGATTACAGTTATTGTAGAAAATTGAGAACATAAAGAGAAGTTGATAAATGAAAATAGAAATTACCTGTAGCTCAAGACTCAGACGTCACTACTGTTAACATTTGGTATTTCCTTCCTTTCTCTTCACGTATGTGAAATTGAAAAGATGACCTTATTTAAAACTCTTTTGTTATGCATTTAAGCAGCTTTACAATAAGGGAAATTGATGAATATAAATTGTAAGCATTTCTCTAAATTTACTTCTGCTTCCTTCCTTCATTCAATAAACATTATTAAATACCTACTACATGCTAGCCACTGAGCTAGACACAGATTAGTGATACAGAACACATTATCAGTGTGTAAAAATTCACATATTTTTACAAATCAGTAATCAGACATATAATCAGTGCACAAAGTATTTTATGTTCTAGTTTTCTTTCTTTTTTTAAGATTTTATTTATTTATTTGACAGAGACAGACACAGAGAGAGAGCAAACACAAGCAGGGGGAGAGGGAGAAGCAGGCTCCCCACTAAGCAGGGAGCTCAATGTGGGGCTTAATCCCAGGACCCTGGGATCACGACCTGAGCCGAAGACAGAAGCTTAACCAACTGAACTGCCCAGGTGCCCCTCTAGTTTTCTTTTTCAATATTATTTCTTATAGATTTGTATATGTGCCTCAAACTTCTTGGTTTTTTAAGGGTTGTACAGTATTCAATTGTATTGATATTTACCATTCTCTAATATTGCAAATTTGAGCTCTTTTCTCCTCCCTCTTGTTTTTGGATTCTTTCCTTAGCCCTTATTCCTCGAAGGAGGTTATCAAATCAAAGGGCATGATTGTTACTTATCTCCTTTTAGAACTCAAATACTAAGAGAAGGAGGAACAAATTCCATGTGTCTTAGACTTCCCATGAATTCAGTCACACAGAAGTTTCTCTTCCCATTTCAGGGAAGTAAAGGCATGAAAAGGTACGTGTCCCACAGGGAAAGCATAAGCCACCGAAGATGAACTTTCCCATCTGCTTGGCTTGGGCAGCCTCTCTGCTGCTACAGGAATGATTACTAAGAGTGACACCCTTTCCACCCCCAAGCAAGCTCACTGAGGGCAGAGGCTTCTGAATCCATCAGAAAGCCCCCAGCCCTTGTTTTTCATTCAGTTTGGCTTTCAGAAGAACCCACACTTCTGCACTTCATCCACTGATGCAACTAATAGCTATTGATACCCCAATTCATTCTTTTATATCTCTGTGGACCAAGGACGACTATAAAATTTCCCTTGAAGTTGGGGCCTACCAGTTGCTGATACATGGGCAAGAGCTCATGGTGGCACCCATTCGTGACCTGCCAAAGAATCCCCAGGCAGGACCTGCTGAAGGGACCCTCCATGTGGGTTGTGCTAAGCCTTCCTATATACTCCCACTCACCAATGGGCTGCAGACAGATTTAAGTCCCACTCTCTCGGCTTGATGGGGTAGATACATTCCTCTTTCCCTCCCAGGGCTGCCCAAACTCTGTCACTTGGGCAGAGGAAAAGCGTAAGAGAGCAGAGAAGGGGAAATTCCTAGCTCTACCTCCTCAGTCCTGAGGCAAGCTGTCAGGCCCTAAGTTTTCAAATACAGGAATTGTAAGTAGAGATCGTATCCAGAGATTCATTCATGCAATCATCCAATAAATATTTATTAAGAGCCCACTACGTGCCAAGCATAATTCTAAGTATTGGGGACACAGGGGGAACAATTTTTGTCCTCAAAAGCTTACATTGTGAAAGAAACCGATAAGACATGAATCAACAATAAATGAGGAAAGGCTTCATCCAAGTAGAATATATAAAGTGCAACCATCAGTGCTAAAATAATCTAATGTGTTAATGATTCTTCAGTAGGAAGCTGAATAAAATCTAAGAATGTTCTTCAATCTGATTTAACAAACTTCCTATAGTAGCTGGGAAGCCGTAAAGACTGAAAAGAGAGGCTCCCTGCCCTCAAAACACTCACCTTCTAGGGGCGCCTGGGTGGCTCAGTCATTAATCGTCTGCCTTCGGCTCAGGTCATGATCCCAGGGTTCTGGGATCGAGCCCCGCGTCGGGCTCCCTGCTCGGCGGGGAGCCTGCTTCTCCCTCTGCCACTCCCCCTGCTTGTGTTCCCTCTCTCGTTGTGTCTCTCTCTGTCAAATAAATAAATAAAATCTTAAAAAAAAAAACAAAAACACTCACCTTCTAGTAGGGAAGTTTCATGTATTCAACTAACCACAATAGTTGGTGCTTGTACTGTATATCTTCATGATGGGAAGGGAGATGTATGTATTTCCATTCATGGAGCTAGCATGTGTCAAGGACATACTTCAAATTCTGCATATCCTGGGTCCACAAGCTAAGAGCCTGCACACAGCTTCTTGTTCCGTGAGTGTCTATAGCTATGATTCCAGGAAAGAATTTATTTTGCCCCTCTGCTCTTCCCCATTGCCTGGCCTCATCACTGCCCTCCAACATCTCCTTGATTCCCCTCCCCAACTACCCTTTCTCCATGACCTATCAGAGAGTTCACTATCTCCTCACTTTCTTATTGTCCCTAGGGTCAGGAGACACTGGGGACACTCTTTCCCTTGGCTCTTTCCTCATCTAATTCCCTACACCCACACAATTCTAAGGCAGGAAGAGATCTTGGCATGACTTACTCATATGACAGATGAGGAAACTGAGGTCTGGAGAACTTAAATGACTTGTCCAAGGCCAAACAGCTATTTAGTTACTTCCTGCAGGAAACATTTTTGCTGGGGTAAGTCAGGGGAAGGCTTTCAGGAACAAGGTTTAACAGATTTAAATAGATTTTAACTTGTCTGCTGCTGGCTCTTAGCATGGAAAGGACCACGAGCCCTCAGTTGACCAAATAGAGTCAACACACAGAGCAGCACAATCATCTGGCCACGCAGAGAAGCTGGGGTGGAAGCAGGATTACAAGTGACTAAGAAGTGACTGGGCAGTGGAAGGTCAAGACTAACTCACTTGTGAAGTCTGTTGTTGGGGAGAGAAGATGGTAATCAAGAACTGAAATGAAGACAAGAGGATTATCATTTCAGTAGAAGGGAGATAATGACATGTTGATGGGCAGAGGGGAAGATCATTCAGTAGAAAAGACTGAAGTTGCAAAAAAGGAAAATAGTTGACCAAGCAAGGGTTAAGGGAAGTGGACAGGGGTGAGATTAAAGCCATAAGTAGGGACATGACTTCTTGGCTTTTTGTGCCATTAACTATTTGACTCTAAACTCCACAAGGACTAGGACCATGTTGGGTTTTGCTCACCATTGAGTCCAGTACCTGGCGCATAGTAGGAACTCTATAATATTTGTTGGAGGAATGAATGAATAAATGAATGAATGATAAGGGAACCTCCCAATGCTGCATTTATATATTCAATAGCAAAAGTATAGGTCCAAATAAAAGAATAAAAAAAAAGGAGGCAAGAAGGAGACTAAAATACAACACAGATGCCTGCTCTGGCCTCTTTGGCCAATGTACTGGATGACATCCAGGAAACCAAGATGAATTGTCAGCAGTCACTGCCGTATAGAGAAACTGACAATTCTGGTGACTTCAGTGCTGATGTTAATTGGAACGGTACACTACAGTATAAAGTTATTTATCATCCTGAGTTCTGAATGCCAAGTGAAATTTATCATGTAAATCTTTATACGAGGACCCTGAATAGCAGAGTAGCTGGTGCCCTTGATGGAAATTTTACCAAAAAAGATAAAGAAATTATACATATGCACAGGGGTGATCTTCAAAACATTTAACAAGTGGTACAGCACAAAAGCCAACAGACCAGGCCTAAACAAGCCATGGGGCTTCACCTGAGCATACTGACGATCAGAACTGCGCATGGCCGTTGCTTACACTGATGTTCAGAAAATAACAGCGCTGTTTTAAAAAGCCATTTTGCTGGATGGAAGAAAGGGTGCAAAGCAATGTTGCATGCTTTCAGAGCAACGTCTTCCCCATCAATTCTTAGCCCATCCAGTAGAGCAGAACCTTACTCACTGTTTTTTCTACTTTGTCCCCCAGGCTTCAGCAAACCCTGATATTAGACACTTGCTTCATTCTCTGGCTTCCCTGACGCATCAAACTCCTGAACCAGCCGCACCTGTCCAAGGCCTGCCCTTAGCGAATCCACATGCTGATTACCTTCACTAGCCCGCCATTATTCCCAATGCCTACCACCCATCCTGGTCATATACCCAACAGACCAGCTGCTGTATAAGACTTAACCACAAAAAAAGACTCAAAGAAAATTTTATGACATGGAGGACCAACAGTAGAAAACCAAGTTCCAAGAAGGTGCAGACTGAGAATACTACTAGGACATGGGATTCTGATCCCCCGAGTTTCCTGTGGGCCATGGGACACTCCACCTCTAATTTTAAAAGATAGAAAACCAAATATAGATATTATATACTTCTATTCACTACTTAAGGAAATAAGGTCTTCTCTGTGTCTTAGATTGTATTGTGTACTGTGAAACCAAAGAAAGTATTCCTGACGGAATGCCTCCAAAAATCCAGGAAATGTGTTAGTTGACAACTCACAGGTCATTGCCACAGCCGTTTAGCTTCCTGTGGAAGGTGGACATTATTCCACGGGATTACAATTAACCAACCCTTCAACAGGGTTGTATGCTAAATTGTGTTCCCCTCAAAATTCGTATGTTGAAATTCTAACCCCCAGTACCTCAGAATGTGACTGAATTTGGAGAAAGGGCCTTTAAAGAAATGATTAAGTTAGGGCGCCTGGGTGGCTCAGTTGGTTAAGCGACTGCCTTCGGCTCAGGTCATGATCCTGGAGTCCCTGGATCGAGTCCCGCATCGGGCTCCCTGCTCGGCAGGGAGTCTGCTTCTCCCGCTGGCCCCCCCCTCTCTCATGTGCTCTCTCTCATTCTCTCTCAAATAAATAAATAAAATATTAAAAAAAAAAAAAAAAGAAATGATTAAGTTAAAATGAGGCTGTAAGAGTGGGTCCTCATCCAGTCTGACCAGTGTCCTTATAAGAGGAAGCTCAGACACACAAAGAGATACCAGGGATGCACACACACACACACACACACACAGAGGAAAAACCATGTGAGGACACAGCAAGAAGGCGACTATCTGCAAGCCATGGGGAGAGGCCTCAGAAGAAGTCAAGCCTGCTGACACCTTGGTCCTGGACTTCCAGCCTCCAGAACTGTGAGAAAATAGATCTCTGTTGTTTAACAATCCCACCACCACCACCCCGTCTGTGGTATCTTGTTATGGCAGCCCTAGCAAACTAATGCAAACCGGTCCTTAGTGCAGGTCATATGGACTATAGTGACAAAATGTCCTCAACTGAGCTGTAACCATTTGAAGACAGGACCTAAGTCTTATATTTCTTTGTATGCCCCAAATGCCCGGTGAAGTCACCTTCACAGAGTAGGACCTCAGCACACATCTTTAAACTGATAGTTCATAAAGCAGTCTAAGATACAGTCACTGCCTTCAAAATGCTTGGAAACTGGTAGCAGAGATAAGACAGGCATGGCAGAGTCACCAGCAAAAAGCAGGGCGTACCAGGGGGTGTAAAGCACCAAGGGATCTGTAGGAGCATTTATGGAGTGCTTGATGGCTAGGATCCAGACAAGAAAAGAAGAAATTGGGGGCATGGAGACATTCCTGGGACAGAGAACAATGTAAGCAAAAGCAGACAATTGGAAATGCCTTGTTTTCTATTAACAAAAGAGTAAATAATTGTTCCAGCTAGAGTGGCATGTTCATGTAAAGCAAATACATGGCATTTTTGAGAGTTTTGAATATCAATCTTAGGCCTCAGGACCTGATCCTTGTCCTAACATCCTTCTGGAACGAGGAGAGCTCAGATACCATGCCCACCTGGACTGGGAGCTGAGGGAGGGTAAGATGTAAAGAAAGATGGGCCCATGAAATTACAAACGGTGGCATGGCCAGGATCAAGTTTAATGAATCAGAGAGGCAGAACTAGTTATGAGGCAACCAGATAACCAGACTGACCTGAAGGTGTTGAGACAGAGCTCTGGAAGGAGGTGGGAAGCAGCACCTGGAAGACAACCTGAGGTCCGAGATGGAGCACAAAAGCTTTATGGAAGCCCTGTCTCGGGATGGGGACTGCCATGGGGAGGATGGAAGATTCTGGACAGTATCTAGATGATGAGGGGTCACTGAAGGTTGTTGACCAGAGGCCAAATAAATGGTATTTTAGAAAAATCAAGTATGCAGCCCTGGAGAAGTAGAGTGAGAAAGGATAGTGATTCAGAGGTTGTGAAAATCTTCTTGAAAACCCCCAGGGTCAATTTCCTTTGCTCCCCATAGTACCTAACAGGCGGTGCGGACTCAATAAATGTGAAAAATGAAATGAATGATCTCTGTACAATGATTGTTTTTGTCCTCAGACTAAGAATAACTCACAGAATAAAGTAATAAATTAATATTATGGTTTACTTATCAGATTCCTGCAAATTTGGCCAATGTGAATTCTTTCTGTGCAGCCTAATAATTCCTGGATGAACTAAGAGTAGTGAGTTTTTCAACCTTGCAACTTGGGGATCTGACATTCTATCAATTCTTTGGTGGAAAGTCATGGAAATAGACTCTTGTTACCTGGGCGAACATTAATTGATTGGAAGGATATAAGGCAGGTCAGAGAATAAAAGGACCTGTTGGATCATCTGACCTGAGGAGGCCAGAAGCAAAGCAGCTCCAGGGACCTTGGTGGCAGGACCTTTGAACTGTCTTTCTATGGCTCTGCTTTCAGATAATGCAGCTTCACCACCTTCTGTGTCTGGATGTCTCAGCTCAAAATTGAAGTTCCTGGGATGAAAAAGTGTTATTGGCCAAGCGAAGATCAATTGCCAACCTCCATGTTGGGGGTAGATGGAAGAATGCTGTTACTGAACCCATCAACATAACCTATCGGACATATCAAGTAGGGGCAGCCCCCCAGGAAGAGATTCAGGCATCAGTGGATTCAGATATCAGTGGATAACTGATATCCACTCTGGTCACCTCCACTGCAGTATTCACCTTTAAAGGAATGTGGGGCACCTGGGTGGTGGTTAAGGGTCCAGCTCTTGATTTCAGCTCAGGTCATGATCTCAGGGTCCTGAGATGGAGCCCCGCCTGGGGTTTAAGAGTCTCTCTCTCACCCTTTGCCCCTCCCCCCCCCCACGCATGCACATGCATGTGCACACACTCGCTCTCTCAAAATAGATGATAGATAGATAGATAGATGATAGATAGATAGATAAAATAAAGGAGTGTGGGGGACGCCTGGGTGGCTCAGTTGGTTCAGCAACTGCCTTCGGCTCAGGTCATGATCCTGGAGTCCCGGGATCGAGTCCCACATCAGGCTCCCTGCTTGGCAGGGAGTCTGCTTCTCCCTCTAACCCTCCCCCCTCTCATGCTCACTCTCTCTCATTCTCTCTCTCAAATAAATAAAAATATTTTAAAAAATAATAATAATAATAAAGAAATGTGGATAGGTGATTGGACAGGCTGCTGCTTGAGCGCCCTTCCACCCCTGAGGAGTCTACACACTGGAATTTACATTTGTCATTCCAGAGACCAAATTCTCCAGAAAATGATGAATTCATGGAGTGTGGAGCTTTACTATACAGAAGTATCTCATTTCCTAGAATTTTCGTATTTGTTCAGTATGTCTACATGATCTGGTGGGTTTAAATTTTTTTCATTCTAGTATAACACACATGTAGGAAAGTGCATATATCATAAGTGCTCAGCTCGAAGAATTTTGATAAAATGAACAATGTGTAATCAGAAGGCAGATTGTGGGGGCACCTGGGTGGCTCAGTCGGTTAAGCATCTGCCTTCAACTCAGGTCATGATCTCAGGATCCTGGGATGGAGCCCCACATGGGACTCCCTGCTTAGTGGGAAGCCTGCTTCTCGCTCTGCCTCTGCCGCTCTCCCTGCTTGTGCTCTCTCTCTCTCTCTCTCTCTGTCAAATAAATAAATATAATCTTAAAAAAAAAAAAGGCAGATTGTGAAATAGAATATAACCAGCACCCTGGAAGGTGTCCCTCAAGCCCTCTTCCTCCCAACAAAGGTAACCACTAAACTAACTTCTGTTTCCATCAATGAGTTTTGCCTGATTTGTTTTTGTTTTGCTTTTTTTAAGTAAGCCCTATGCCCAACACGGGGCTAGAACTTAAAACCCCAAGATCAGGAGTTGCATGCTCTACTGACCAAACCAGCCAGGCAGCTGAGTTTTGCCTGGTTTTAAGCTTTATGTAAATTGAATCATATATTATGTGCTCTTTTGTATCAGTTTTCTTTCATGCAGTGTTGCATTTTATGAGATTCATTCATAAGGTTGCAAATAGTAACAGTTTGCTCATTCTCATTGCTGTAGAGTATTTTTTATGAATACATCACTGCTTATCCATTCTACTGTTGATGGACATTTGTTTCCAGTTTTTAACTATTGCAAATCGTGCCACTACGAACATTCCTGTACACGTCTTTTATGAGTATATATACTCGGTTTTGTTGGGTGTATATCAAGGAGTGGAGTTGCTGGTTCACAGAGTAAGTTCAACTTTATTATTATTTCTTAAGATTTTATTTATTGATTAGACAGAGAGAGATAAGCACAAGCAGGGTGTACAGGTAGTGGGAGAGGGAGAAGCAGGCTCTCCACTGAGCAGGGAGCCCAATGCGGGGCTCGATCCTGGGACCCTGGGATCATGGCCTGAACCAAAGGGAGATGCTTAACCGACTACGCCACCCAGGCACCCTGTAAGTATAGCTTTAATAGGTAGTACAAACAGTTATCCAAAATGGTTTTACAAATGTATGTTTCCAACAGCAGTGAGGAAGAGTTCCAATTGCTCCACATCCTAGACATCACATGGATTATCTGCCTTCATAATTTTAACCATTCTGGTAGATGTGCAGGACCTCACTTCAGTGTTAATTTATATTTCCCTGATAACTAATGAAGTTGATCAACTTTTCATATGTTTATGGTTATTTGAAATCCTGTTTTGTAAGGTGCTATTGAGATCTTTTGCCCATTTTTTTAAATTGTGCTTTTATTGATCCATTGGATTTCTTTCAAGGTCTCTGTGGGGGTCCAATAAGTAGCAGCCATCTTCCCAACCCGAGTTCTGAACAAATTGAAAGTAAAACAAAAGCGTGGCAGAGAGAGGTTACGATGTCACCGGTATTATTACTGATAGAAGAAGCCTGGTTGGAGGATGTAGCATCAAGCCTTTTTGCAAAGTGGGATAATTAATACAGAGCCAGACTTAGGAAGAATTGTCCCATCATGTGGGCAACACTGAACCAAGGCAGGCTTCCTCTCATGAGTCCCAGCGTTGCCCATTCAGCCAACAGGAGCCCGTTCCAGCCAGTAGGTGATTGCCTTCCATGCAATGCCACTAGATTTTCAGAGTTGTCTCTAGAAAGCAGTTTAGTTGAAAAAGGAAGAAAGTTTATCTGTAGTTCTTTTGGTAAAAAGAAAACCATTCTAGGCAGTATTCATGTGGGAGTATGTTTCAATGAAGATATAGGCTAGTGCTATAAAAAAAAAAACCCTAGATGTATAATGTTTCAAGCACAATATAAATTGATTTCTTGTTCATGTAGCAGGCCGAATCATATGTTCCTCATCAGTGGAGGCAGCTCTGCCATTTTCCACACACGGCTTCCAAGGTTGGTAGAGACACATGAGAGGGACGTTTTTATGGGCCGGGCCTGGAAGTGTCACTCATTGCTTCTACTAATATTCAGCAGACTGGAGACCCAACTGCAAAGTAAGCTGGGAAATGTAGCCCAGCTATGAGTCCAGAAAGAAGAGGCACCCTCGAATTTTGGCGAATAGTTATCAATCTCTGCCACTGCGTGTGAGGTTCATTTGGGTGGCAGAATCTTATTTATTTCCCATTGCTTCCTGTGCCTGACACATAGTAAGAACACAGTACATGCTTGTTGAATAAATAAGAAAGTGGGAAGAGCATGGGCTTCGAAATGAAGAAGACCTACATTCTAATCCAAGTGCTGCTACTTTCTCACTGTGTTAATTTAGGCAAGTTACTCAAATTCCTCAAGCCTCAGTTTCTCATCCATATCATGGAGATGAAGATATGTTTGTGGTCTGCTTCCCAGGCCATCCCAGCCAGGTGTGGGAATGCATAGTGACTAAAATGTGCCAACAAAAAAGCGTTTGTGAAATAAGCCTCTTTGACTTTCTCCAAAGAGCCCTGGGAGTGGGGGAAGGGCATGGAACATGGAGCCAGTGGTTGTCTCCTAAGTATTCTTAAAGAACCATAGTCATCAGAGCAGCACTTAGAGTTGACCACATCCCTGTTTTCTAGCTGTGGGATCAGGGGTAAAGCCTGTTGCCCAGAGGCCAAAGCCTGGGCTGAGGCTGCAGGTGCTCCATGCTTTCAAGTTCAATGTCACTGTGTGCTCTCTGCTTCTAGTCCCTCCAGAGCCCTGTGGGCTGCACTCTGCCCAGCAAGGGTGCCTCAGGTTGTAACATCCTGCCTCAATAGCTTTCAAGGGAAATGGCTTTGTTTGTTTCTGCCCTTTTGTTCAATCTCACTAGGTTTAAGGCGAGAAGCCCCACAGCAGAGTCAGCAGATAATGTGAGTGACAGGCGGCTTACAATACTCATGACCCGGG
>NC_138378.1:106178241-106186462 GCF_054177405.1 Leptonychotes weddellii
ATAAAATACCAGATGTGGTGGTGGCATCAAGAAGGTGCAGAGTATGGGCGCCTGGGTGGCTCAGATGGTTAAGCGTCTGCCTTCGGCTCAGGTCATGATCTCAGGGTCCTGGGATCGAGCCCCGCATCCGGCTCCCTGCTCCGCGGGAAGCCTGCTTCTCCCTCTGCCTCTCTCTCTCTCTCTCTGTCTCTCATGAATAAATAAATAAAATCTTTTAAAAAAAAAAAAAAGGTGCAGAGTAAGTGTTAGTTCTCTTCCTAGTCCTTGGGAAATTTCTGGCATCACTGAAATTGACGGCTCCACCATCTACCCCGAAGGGAGGCCCTGGCTACATGAGTCTTTGAATGTTGGTGTAGACAGTCTAAGTGCTGCATTGCTTTGGTACCTCGGGCAAGGCTAGCAAATTCACAGTTTCCGGGCAGGCTTGGCTATAGGGCCTATTTGGAATTTTCCAAAATAATAGGAAATAGGAGGCTGATGTAGGCCTCATGGGAGGGATAGCATGAGAACAGCATATTTACACATACGATTTTTCCAATTAGCCACAGATATTTTACTATTCAAACGAGTGTGGGAATTATTAATGTGGTACTACTGTCCTAACAGCTGCTGGACGTGAGACCCGCACTTCGGTCCTGCTCGGAAGCCAGAATGAGACCTCAGAATGACCCAGCATGAAAAGGGAAGAAGCTGTGAAAGAGAAAAAAGATTTCAAATCAACCTCATGTCCCAACACATGTCTTCGGGATGAGTTAGAGCCGAGGGAGGGCCCGCACCGGGGAGGCAGTTGTTGAACTGATGGCGAGCGAGGGACACGGCAGCCGAGAACTCAGGAGAACTGTGTGGTGTGTTAGATACAGGGCACGCTGACAGAAAGGAACAGAAACAACAGGAAGCCAGCACTAGGTGCCAGGCGGTGCTCCTGAGCTCAAAGCACAGAACCAAGAGTCAGAAGGCCTGCCTCTGTCACTCTGGATGTGTTACTTCTCCCCTCTTGGGCTGTCTCTTCATCTCTCAGGTGCCACTCTGAGCCTCAGAGCAGTTTTGTGAGGCACAAATAAGATGATTTGTGAGAAAGGGCAGCACAGTTCCTCACTGTTCTCATTGTTGTCAGCGGGGAAGCTGGAAAGGGATAGAGTTTGAGGGAGAATACAATGAATTCCATTTTCAACATGCTAAAGGGCGCCTGGGGGGCTTGGTGAGGCGGCTGGCTCTTGGTTTCAGCTCAGGTCATGATCTCAGGGTCCTGAGATCGAGCCCCGCGTTGGGCTCCATGCTCATCAGGGAGTCTGCTTCAGGATTCTCTCTCTCCCTCTGGCCCTCCCCCGCACTCACATTCTCTCTCTCTCAAATAAATAATCTCTAAAAAAATAAAAATAAAAAATAAATGTGCTAAGATGCTGGGATAATATAGAGAGAGCCAGGTAACAACCAGTGTGGGGGGATGAACGAAGGAGTTAACGAGTCAGGGCCATTATATAGAACAAGAACATGTTTCTGGAAGGGGTCAGGTCTTCCAGCTTATTGGTAACAGTTTTGGAGTGTGGACTCAACTGTAGAACTAAGGTTTATAATCCCTTGCATGGTATAGAAGTCTATACAGGACCCCTGAGGGATAGCGTACTGGTCTTTCTGGGCTCTGGACGCCTGGATGTGGCTGCCGCAACACTAACAAACTTCGGCTGGAGGCTCATTCACCAGTGTCCTTGGATGTCCACCAGCATGAAGTACACAGAAAATAGCAAAAACAGATAAAGCTGAAATGAAAAAAAAAAAAAGGTATAAGAGTAAGTAGAAAAGAAAGAATGAAGTGGGAACGTAAAAAGAGATGCTGAGTAAAGGACATTTGCCAGCTGGATGCAATAATAAATAAACTAGTGGGGAAAAAAAAAGGTTTGTATATATCTAAGAATGTAATCAATGAACTAGGCTGATTATCATGTAAAAAGTGGTGGTGACAAAAGGAAACTTTTTTCCTGAGAGAAAGCTACAGGCAATCTTAAAAAGCATAAAAAGCCGTTGCTATTTGAAAGAATTGTATGATGGTTTCTAATGGAAAACAGAGTCCTCTTCATAAAGCAAATGTTGGCTCTCATTTATTAACTGGGTGAATTGGTGAGTTGCACCATTCATCACCTTGGTAGAACTTTACTGTCGTCCACGAGGACTCTTTAGATCAAAACAAGGATATATGTTGAACCCGAAGTTCAACTAGACCCATTTTCTACTTTCTCTCCCAAGTATATCTTCTTGAATAAGTCCCCAGGAGACCTCACATTACTGTCTTTCTGAAAGTAGCCATACGGTGAGTGAGAAGAAGTGGGCCCCGGGCTCAGGGCCATCCTACCCACATGGTCTGGTGCACAAAGGTGAGGTAGGCAAGCCCAGTTCCCTCTCCTGCGTCTTTGGACTGTGAACTGGGAATGGCTAGAGGAGGGCGAGGCACCTCCTGAAATTGCCAAACAGAGTTGAAGGAGCAAGAAACAATGAGAAAGCTGAGGATGCTCTCAGTAGCTGGAGGAACACAGATGTGCGGAGAGAAGCATAGGAGCCAGAAGCCTACAAGATGTACCTCATGCAAGGAAGAAGGCTTCCCATTTCAGTTTGAGTGTGTGGACATCCTTATCATCATGTACATTTCCCAGAGATAATAGCTCATAATAGCTTCCTACTGAGTACGCACTAGGCTCCAGGTCCTGTGTTACCTGTTCTTTTTATTCTCACCATGTCTCTGTGAAGTAGGCAACAGGATTACCACCAAAAGCCAAAAGAGACAGAAAGGTCACAAGCCACTAAGGAGTGGCAGAGTATCAACCCAAGTGTGCCTGACTCCAAAATCTATGCTCTTAACACTGCATTATGCCCTTGTCCCCAGCCCCCAGTAATTAGAATGGGCAGACTGAGCAGCTGTCCCTATTCAGAGGCCATAAGGATGTCCCCTCCTCCTCCCACCAGTTTGAAATGTGGAAATGAATCTTATTGGTTCAGACCAGGAAAAATCACATCATCAGACTGGATTGAAGAAACTGTGCTCTGGGCTCCTGCCTTCTGGGGAAGGGAATGATGGAAGGAATACAGGAGCTGGAGGATCAGGAAATAGGGGGAAAGATCAGAAAGTCACTCTTAGAAAAAGGTTAACTTAAACAGTAGATTAAGAGGAAGCCCAGCAAGAGAGACAGCTACAGGAGATGTTGATGAGGGGAGGGATTAGGAGGGTATCACTGCTTTGGATTTCAAGAGGCTGAGTGGAATAGGACAAAGTGGGAAGATGAGGCCTCCAGCATGTAGGGGAAAGTGGGGCTTTGCTTCCTGGTCAGCCAGGTGAGCTAAGAACTGGACTTTCCGTTGAGAATTGGGGTTAAACATTATCTGATAGAACTTAAAATCACAAGATAAAGTGAATGAATTATATATTTACTATTAATCAATTTCTTCATCAAGCTCTTAGTAGGTGGTCAGATAAGTTTAGGTTTAAATCATGAAACCATGTGCCTACAATTTACCAGCTTCCTGGGATATGTAATCTAGGATTTCCACACTCCACAGCACACTGGTTCTGCACTCTCACACATTGCCTGTGCAAGTTGGGATAAAAGAAAGTAATTAAAAAAAGAAAGAAAGAAAGAAAGTAATTGTAACAGGGACCCTGGAAAGAAGAGAAGAGAAGGAAGTCTACAGTCTGAAGGACCAATCCTCCCCCTTGTACCTGCAGATTCTTCTATTGCCCCAAAGGTCAAAGATGCCCTGGTTGAGAAGCCCTGGACAAAGGCAAGGGAAAGCTAATCTCTTGGGTAGTCCTAGCAGCAGCAAACCCCAGCAAGGAAGCCTTATAAACCTTCTGTTTGGGATGCTGATGTGTTTATTTCATCACCCTATTTCCAGAAAGAACACGGAGTTCAGTGGGCCACCAGGAGTCTTATAAGCTGACATTAAGGATCAATGAGTTCTCAAGCTGATTGAACTTAACAGGTAGCATTCTCAGTGTGCCTCTATTCTACAAATATTAATATATTTTAGCCAGGGTGATCTTTAAAACATTAAATGGCTGCCCAGCGTGGCTACCAGACAATCTGAATGAACGCTGACTATAAATAACCAATAGGTGAATTCCACCTGTAGCCTGCGCTTAGCAGTGAAAGAAATGCATGATTGGATACCTGGCCCTCCCCCAAACAATATTTGTGGATTGTAAGAAGATATCTCAGAGCAAGAACTAGAACTGGTCAACGTCAAAAAGATTAACAGTGAAGTTTAAACTATTTCTTTTTTAATATTGAAGCTAACAATAAGCAGATGTGGTATGGGAGAGAAAATACACAGGAGTGAAATGATAAAAGGTCTTCAAGAAAAACAGACATCTGAAAACAAAAGAAGGTAAAGTAGGTTTTTAAAGATTTTTATTTATTTATTTAACAGAGACAGAGAGCACAAGTAAGCAGAGCGGCAGGCGGAGGGAGGGGGAGAAGCAGGCTCTCCACTGAGCAGGGAGCCCGATTCGGGGCTCTATCCCAGGACTCTGGGATCATGACCTGAGCTGAAGATAGCCGCTTAACCGACTGAGCCACCCAGGCACCCTGGTAAAGTAGTTTTTAAAAAACAGGTATAGGGGCACCTGGGTGGCTCAGTCGGTTAAGTGTCTGACTTTTGATTTCAGCTCAGGTCATGATCTCAGGGTTGTGAGATAGAGTCCGGCCTAGGGCTCCGTGCTCAGTGGGGAGTCTGCTTGTCCCTCTCCCTCTGTTCCTCCCCCTGCTCCCTCCCTCTCTCTCTCTCTCTCTCAATAAATAAATAAATAAATTTTTTTAAAAAAATAATAAATTTTTAAAAAATAAAAGAAAGTGGGGCGCCTGGGTGGCTCAGTCGTTGAGCGTCTGCCTTCGGCTCAGGTCATGATCCCAGGGTCCTGGGATCGAGCCCCACATCGGGCTCCCTGCTCTGTGGGGAGCCTGCTTCTCCTTCTCCCTCACTTGTGCTCTCTAGCTCTCTCTCTGTATCTCTCCAATAAATAAATAAAATCTTAAAAAAATAAAATAAAATAAGGTATAAAAGTCTATAAGGGAAAGATGGAAGAGAAAAACAAATAAGAAGGCTCAGAAGATCCAAGATAATGAAATGAAGATCAATCATATCTTACTTGATAAGCCCAAGTCTGGAAAAATAAGACAGGAATAAGAAGAATATATCCAGGATGGATATATTCCTCAGTGGAAAGAATATATATTAAGGGACAGAGACAGGAAATTGCCACAAGTGTCCTCTTGGACATTCAAGCACCCCAGGAACCCTACTTGCTTTCAGCATCTGGGATCCAGGACTAGGCTCAGAGATGAGAAAAGACTGGCCCATGGGCTGTAACTGATGGAGCCAAGGGAAAGACAGCATGCATGGGCAAAGCTGGGGGCATGCCAAAGAGAGAGTCCCACGGAAGTGCCAGACCAAAGGATCTGGCCTAAGAGACAGAAATAACCAGGTGCTGGGCAAAGGAACGGGAACTGAGATCCCAGGACAAGGCAAGCGGTTTGTAATGACAGGTGGGAGGCAGAGCCTGGGGGTTTCCCAGGGCACTGGACTACCCATGCGGAGGATTTTTATGGCGCTATTTAGGGTACTAAGCTGGATTTACATAAATGCAATAGAGCCAAACCCTTAACCTCAGCAAGAAATAATAGCCACAAAAATAGCAACAAAAATGACAGTAGCTATTCTTTAGAGCCATTATGGACCTTGGTTTGAATCTTGGTTCCACCAGTTGCTGGTGGCAGAATGGGTATATCTGAAATGTTACTTAACCTCCCCCGACCCTGAGTTTTCTTGTCTTTTAAAATGTAGATGATAATACGTTTACACTCTCTCCCTGGATGATTACATCAGAAATCGTAGCATTAAGTGTCTATGTGTTGACAACTCTCAAATTCATTCTCCAGGGGTGCCTGGGTGGCTCAGTCGGTTGAGCATCTGCCTTCAGCTCAGGTCATGATCTCAGGCTCTTGGGATCGAGCCCCACATCGGGCTCCCTGCTCAGCAGAGAGTCTGCTCCTCCCTCTCCCTCTGTGCTCTCTCTCCCTCTCTCTCTCTTTCAAATAAATAAATAAAATCTTTAAAAAAAAAAAATTCATTCTCCAACCCAAATCTCTCCTTAGTCTCAGGCTTCTGCATCCAAACACAATGCAGACTTAACAAAGGTAAAATGAAATGACTCAGAGTCAAGGATCCCGGGTCTTGTCTAAAATGCTTCACCTCCATAAATGGTACCATCACTTGACTCCTTGCTCCCTCCTTCTCAATCACACCTAACATCCAATCCAATAGCTCCTAGAATAAAACCTAAAATTCTTTCCAAGGCCATGGCCCGTGTCCTTAAGTCCTCCTATCCTTGCCTTAAAATGAATCTGCCATGGTCAGGAAAATGCGTGAGATCTCCCTAATGGCTTCTGTCTCCCCAATCCCCCCCGCCCCGCCCCGCCCCAACCCTTTCCACTTCTCTGCTCCCAAATGCTGCGTTTCTGGGTTTTTCCAAGCCCTGTTTGGTTATAGGCTCTCCCAAATTTCTCTAAACCTCCTGGCCTTTTTTTTTTTTTTTAAAGATTTTATTTATTTGACAGAGAGACACAGCGACAGAGGGAACACAAGCAGGGGGAGTGGGAGAGGGAGAAGCAGGCTCCCCGCAGAGCAGGGAGCCCGATGCGGGGCTCGATCCCAGGACCCCGGGATCATGACCTGAGCCGAAGGCAGACGCTTAACGACTGAGCCACCCAGGTGCCCCAACCCTCCTGGCCTTTATAACCCCCTCGGGATGTACTTCCCTAACTCTACCTCAGCTCTCTTCCTCAGCAAAGGTTCTATTATTTTCCCACTGGTCCCACACCCAGAAACCCCTTTGAAACACCGCAAAGAAACCCTTCTAAATTAGCGTAAGCTTCAGTAAAATTTGGTGGTGCACAGAACTGCATCAGGTGGTGCAGAGTGGGGCAGCAGAAACAATAAAAGACTTTGAGAGAGAATGTGTTAGAGACATCCACACCAAAAGGTATATAGTTTTTTTTTAATGGAACCCATTTTTAATGGATCATCTGCCTGTCATATATTATTAAATCTTACCTATGCATTTAGAGTATATATTAATTTTTTTTAAAGATTTTACTTATTTATCTGACAGAGAGAGAGAGAACAAGCAGGGGGAGCGGCAGGCAGAGGGAGAAGCAGGCTTCCCGCTGAGCGGGGGGGCCCGATGCGGGGCTCAATCCCAGGACCCTGGGATCATGACCTGAGCCGAAGGCAGACGCTCAACCAAGGGAGCCACCCAGGCGCCCCAAGGTATAGCTTTTTATGGAAAAATACCGGCAGGTTGGAAGGACTCAAGAGCATCCTGAAGCAAAGGAGATGGCCCATCCCCAGGCTGGACTTCTGTGAAATCCTTCTTCCTCCCCATTACACCCGAGCTGCCTCGCCCTCCTCTAGCCATTCCCAGTTCACAGCAAAACCACAATGTGCAGCCAGACAGTTGGGTTATCAGCTCTAGTACACTACCATGAAGTGGTGCAGTCCACAAAAGGCAGAATGACAAAGCATTCAAATGCAAGCGTTTTTGCCCCAATCCCTCTAATGTGTGGTTCATATCGAAACCTCAGAAATATTCCGGAAGCTGAGAAGCACTGTATGTGGTAAGGATGCATACGGAGTGGGGACACACGCTCCAGCGTGAGAGCAGGTTAAAAGTGATGTAACTTTCCTTCCCTCCTCGAAGAAGGTACAAGATACAAATTTAGGAAGTACTCTTTCATGGAGGATAATGGCTCATTTTAAATCCAGCTTCCAGCTGGAAATTCTTGTCTCACTGCTCTTTCTCTACGCCCTCTAGGAGAGCCAGCCCCTGTTTTGTTCACTGTAAGTAGCCCCACCAACGAGCCCAGTGCCGGACATGTAGTAGATACTCATTAAATATATGTTGTATAAATGTAACCACTATGGGCACCCCAGTGCCCCAACTTCTCCCTGCCTTTTGTATTTTATAAATCTTTTTGGTTTTTTTTTTTTTTTTTAAAGATTTTATTTATTTATTTGAGACAGAGAGAATGAGAGAGACAGAGAGCACATGAGAGGGGGGAGGGTCAGAGGGAGAAGCAGGCTCCCTGCTGAGCAGGGAGCCCGATGCGGGACTCGATCCCGGGACTCCAGGATCATGACCTGAGCCGAAGGCAGTCGCTTAACCAACTGAGCCACC
>NC_138378.1:106186562-106194212 GCF_054177405.1 Leptonychotes weddellii
GAATCTTTTTGGTTTTTAAGTAAGTATTTCAATCTTCAGAACACAGTTGGTCCCCTCAAAATAACCCCAGGCGGCCTGGCAAGATGGGGACTCAGAGATCTCAAATGATGAGCACAGACTATCAGAAAACGTGCAAAATGCTTCTCATTCTTCAGAGAATGTTCGTGTCCCACTGCTTGCCCATGCTTCTGCAGAAGAGTGCTGGAGGCAGACTTTTCCTCCTATCGTACAGAGGAAACTGAGGCCCAGAGAGTATGAATAACTTGCCCGGCTTTTCTCAGTTCTAGAGTGGCAGTGCCGGAACTTTTCTGGAACTTTGGAAAATGCCTGAGCTAACCGGACTCCAGACTAATATTTGCGATCTCTGGGGGCCTCGTCTTCCTTTATAACAAGGAATAACAATACCTACCTCAGAGGATTATTCTATTCCAAAAACTGAATTAAAATAGATAATTAAAATAGGGTGATATAGAAAAGTATGTACAAATTAGATACACAGAAATAATAGTTTCCCTCTACCCCCCAAGTGGAAACAGCAGACACAATTTTGTAAAGATAGTAGAACGATCTGTTGATTATTTAAAAAAATTTTTTTCTGAAAATAAAGATCACATGCATAATAAATCAGTATTTATAGTAACCTAATTTAAAAAGCATTTCAACAACGTTAATTTTTGTGTCTGGCATATATGTTATCTCCTACGCTCACACGTGTGTGCACGTGCACTCACACTCACACACTCGTGTGCCTCTCCTTCCTCGTTATCCAGCTTGAGGAGAGAGGCAACTGACAGGGACCCAGGAAGCAAGGGTGAAGAAGCTCCCACTTCAGATGGGTTCTGAGACAATTTTCCCCTTCCCTCAGGCTGAGATATTCTGCCATCTGTTTTGATTAAACCTTTCAAAATTCAACTTGTGTTTTTCCTTCCATTCCTTTGAAATCTCCTCTAATTCAACTGTCTTTAGGCTTTCTTCTTTCCCTTAACCACCATCTGGTGCTTCTATTAAAAAAAGGAAAGAAAGAAAGAAAGAAAGAAAGAAAGAAAGAAAGAAAGAAAGAAAGAAAGAAAGAGAAAACACATACAATAAACACTTTGAGTTCCTTGGAAGAAAGGTATAATGATGAGGATAATTTATTCCCATAGTGAGGCCCATTACTATTTCCATGGCAACAGACTGTGATGTTCTGAACATGGGACTTTGTGATCATCACAAGAACAGGATGGCAAAAGGCCCTGCTCAGACTCTTTGTCCTTGTGGATTGTTTGGGTAGTCACCCTTGGTGGCTCCCAGTTGTCTACAGAATTAAGTCCAAAGGTCTTAGCATGGCATTCAAGGCCTTCTCAGTCTGGTCCAATCATTCTAGGCTCATCATCTATTAATCCCAGAGTCCCTGGTACTCTGGCCATTCTCTACAGCTCACTGTGTCCTGGACATATCACATTCTTTCACACCTCCATGCATTTGCTTCTGTCATTTCTCCTTACAATACCCTCCCTCTACTTCCTTTTTTTTTTTTTAACCTAATGAAATCCTCCTTATCCTAAAGGTTTAACTCAAATGTCACCTTCTAGATGGACTCTTCCAGGGCTCGCCCAAACAACAGAAATAACTCTTTTCTGTGCTCCCTACATTTTGCTCAAACAGGTATAGTGACACCTAACTTTTTTTTTTTTTTTAGATTTTATTCTTAAGTAATCTCTACACTCAACGTGGGGCTCAAACTCACGATTCCAAGATCAAGAGTTGCATGCTCTACCAGCCGAGCCAGCCAGGTGCCCTGACCCCTAACTTAAAAAAAAAGTTATGTTTATATCTCTTTTATCTGAATTTGAATTATTTGCTGTTGGGATCTGTACCTGTTTCATTTTTTAGACCACCCCAATTATTTTACATGATTTCTCAAGACGTCCTAAGGGATAGAGGGGCAGGCATTTTATCCCCCTTTCACCATTAAGGTGTGGAAAATGTAAGTGACTTTGATAGGTAGGAAGTGGAAGAGCCAGAATTTCACTGATAGAACGGAAAGACCGTGGACTTTGGAATCAGGCATATCTGGGCTCAACCCAACCTTCCCTTCCTCTCTAACCTGTTTCTTCACCTTGAAATGAAGATTACATGACATCACGTATGCGAAGGTGTGTGGCACATAACCTCCACTCAGGTCATGGTAATGTTCTTCTTTCCCCCTTTCTAGAAGCATCTAGAATCAAAATAAAATTTTTCTTCCATTTTTGTTTCCCAAATTTTTATATGGTACTGAAATTCAGATGAAGAAGCAAATGAATGTCATTAGCATCTCCCGGGGACAGGGTGGGGGGGGGGAAATAATATTTGCCTTAATTGCCTTATCTGGAATCTGGTACAGTGAGGGAAGCTACCTAACAGAGTTGTTGTAAAAATTAAAGGAAGCAATGTATGGATACCTGAAGCTCTGATCACAGCATTTGGTATGCAGTTAAGGACTCAGGATGTTCGCAATTAAAGTATTACTATTTACCTCATTAGCATTATTATTATCATTATTTGGGGCACAGCAGAACAATAGGCCTGTGAGAATGACAGAAATTAGCAAGACGGTCTCTCACGACTCTGTCTTCATGCTTTTCCCCCCATGGCCTGCCTCTGGACACCCCAGCGTCTGCACAGTCATTTCCTCCTATCAGATTGTAGGTTTTAGATAGGGCTTCTGTGCCTTATCTGCAATTCTCTCTGTTGGGTGGACCCAAAACAAAGCCTTTCAGAGGAGGAGCCTTCAGTAAAATGCTGAATGATACTTTTCCAAAATGAGCATGAAGACTATGAAATGAGGCTCAAAAGCCTCTGGCTTTCTCACCATCATTAAGATGTTAATTTTCATGGCAGGTAAGCCATTTTGGGGAAGGTTGCACACATCAATAGGTTACTGGACGGAGCCTTTTGATACTTCAGGTAGTTAAACTTGTAATGTTTCCTTAGAGGACATAGATGATTCCCAGATTAGAAGACAGACACCTTCTGATCTCTAGGGGATATGGGAGGATCTAAAGAAATGGTCCTGGAAAACACGTCCATCAGGTATCAAGCACAGCCCCACCCGGATGATCCAGTGGCAGGATCACTTAGATAATCATGCAGCATATACTTTATTGAGTAAATCCTTCATTTCAGGCCCAGTGTTGAACCAAGCAATACCATGAAATCCTGTTTAAAAACCTGCAGTCTCCTCCCTCCTACCCCACCAAACCAACCACCTAATGAGAAAGAATATTACTACGTTCAGATAAAGGAAATATAGCTCAGGGTGTTTAAGTGACTTGCCCCAATATCACACTCATAAGTGACAGAGGAAGGAATTAAACTTCACCCAAGTCTCCAAGATCCAGGGCTCATACACTTTCCCTGATGCATCTCCCTGGCTCCTGGGACCACTTGCAGGGTCCCCAAGATTCATTGCTGGTGATCACATCCCAGTGGCAGGGGCTGGCCAGTCTGTCCCTTTATTGTCCATCATGCTACAGTTAAGAATCAGAGTTAGCTTTGTTGGCTCTCCTTCTGGCCATCACTTAAATTGTGGCATCTGGTCTGTGCCTTCTTAGGAATGGTCAAGGCCCACAACACTCAGGGTGCAAAGGATCACAGGAAGGAGATTTGTGGTGTGGTGTGTCTTTTAATAGTTTCCTTTTTAGAATCGCCCCCCAACTTTTTTTCCTTTTTTTTTTTTTTTGGTTACAGCTGGGGTAGGGTGGGGGGCATTGATTCTGACTCACCACACACTTTGAGAGGCTCTGACTCATCTCAGCTCTGGTGTTCTTCCAACTCTGTTCAGAACACTGTGGGTGCCCTTCCCCAGCTGCCCAGGAGCAGCCAGACCCGTTCAGATGTGCTTGCTTCAGCCCTAAATGACACCAAGTTCATTAGTAAATTAGACACACACACAAGAATCAAAGACTCCCCAGCAACCAACAGGGCTTAGGCAAGTTTTAGACTGCGTTGAAGCCAAGATTAATGTGCAATACCATTAGAATGAATTAACTGCTTTGCATTCAAGCATGCAGTTTACAACCACATTGGTAATATTATTGATAGTTAAAGGTTTATCTTAAAGTTTAAAAACTTAAAAAAGTTACCTATAAATATTAAATGTTAGTTGAAACTTAACCATAACTTTTTAAAGTTAAGTATAAGTTGAAAGAAATAAACTTCTCTGTATTCATTATTCTATAGCGCTGTATCATAAAATATCCGTCCTAACTTGGGGAATTTGTAAGAGATCACATTTATCAAAAGAAGCAAGCTTTAACTGCTTAACTGCTTAAAGAATTACCCTTTGGCTATTCCCAGATAGTAAATGGCAGGTGTTTCTTCAAGTACATAAAGGGCTCCAAGTTCATTTAATTGTTCCTGATTGCTATTTTAATCACTATGCAGTGACTCCATTTCAAAAAAAGAATTTTGCATTTGGTAGAATTTGGGTGTTACACTGTCTTTTCTTTCCAGGAGGCTGTTCTGGTTCATCCTCCAGCAGAAGCTTTTCCCTGCTCACTTATTGTCAAGAGTGCTTTGCTGCTGACTCTAACTTGTAAACCTTCAATTTCCAGCATGTATCATCTCTGTGAGGTGGTTTTTATATTATATCAAAAATGGTCTCATCTGATAGTGAGTACCCTGCACAACAGCAATGAACAACTTCCTTTTGGGGAAAGTTGGCTTTCTCTCCACTTCTAAGAACAGATGTTTGTGCGTTTTGACGAACCCCCATCCAGCATCTCTGACTTGCCTCCTTTGACATCAAGCTTCTTGTTTCCTAACACCTTCCACTTTAACTTCCTGTACCTTTGCAATGCCGATTTGTAAAGATAGAGTTATAGGCGGATAGTAGGATTTCTGTTACCTCCCTTGGGCACATTTTAAAAATGTTTCCTAGTAATTTGTGTTCTGCAAGAAATGAAACTGAGCCACAGTTCTGCAGAAACTTGATAATGTCCTCCCTCGAGGACTCTCCATTGCTCAGCCTCCTGGGGACCAGCACAGAGATCTCTCCCCCACCCCCCTTGAGGGCCCTCAGCTCGTATATTTTAGATGTCTTTGGAACCAGGGAGTTTGGTAGGACAAAGGATGTTTTAAGGATTTAAAGAGAAAAGAAGCCGCCTACATTGAACTCATTCCCGTGCCGATGTTATTCCAGTTCCTGCCTCTGACACCGCATGTGTTCGGGCTTTTAGCAGGAATTGTTCTCCCAGCTTTGCTCTGAAATGTAAAGCCCCATTGCCCACTGCAAGTCTTAATGAAAAGCAGCTCATAAGCAAGTTACGTAACCTAATTGTAATCCAGGGATCAGCTTGGTTATATTATTTAAAGAAATAGCATCCATTTTCTGTGACCTGATTTAGAAAAGAAACCGAGGGAAGAAAAAAAAAATACCCACTTCAGCACTCGGCTCCCTGCGCTCATTCTAATGAGAACACTTGTAAATAATTCAGAAAACAATGACTTTTAAGAACATTAAACCCAACTTAGCTCAGGGTTCTATCTCAAAGCAGCTTTAGCTGCTTAAAGCAAGTGACAAATGATCATGAAATACGGAGCTTATTTTTGCAGACGATTTAGTCATTTAGTGAGTTTAATTTCCTCATCAGCTCCACACACGCGGAGCCGGATAGAGGCACGATGCTAGGGAATGCTGAGATGCCCGAGCCCTGCTCTCAGGAAGCTTACAGTCTGGTTAGGGTCAATAATGATGTACCATCACCGGCTCAGTCATTGGAACAAACGTACTATAGTAATGTAAAATGTTAACACTAGGGAAAACAGGGTTGTTGTTGTGGGGGGGTGGGGGGGGTTTGCAGCAATTCTGTGCCATTTTTGCAACTTTTTTTTTAAATCTAAAACTATTCTAAAATTAAAAGTTTATTTTTAAAAACCTGGATAGGGAAACAGTTGGGTACACAAATAGAAATGCATCCATGCTTATTGCCTGGTTTATAGAAATAAAACCAGGCCTACCTAATAGGCAGCTTCGTAAGTACTACGATTGCTTAATGAACTTCAGAAGCACACAACTGGATTAATCATAATACTGATTGATGTTAATAGTGTGCCATGAGTCAAGGACTATGATTAGTTCTTTGGTCTTTTCATAAACCTCATTTAATTGATTGATACTGTATGTATTATAATAATATACTAAACCTCCCAGACCCACCTTTCAACCCAAGAGCTAAAAGGCCCCCATGACTTACATTAACTTATGCCTTCTTCTTCCATCGCATCCCCCAACTGTCCCCTCAGTAGTAACCACTCTCTTAAATTCTGCTTCTGTCATACCCTTGCTTTTCTACACATTTTATTACACATATGTTTGGGCCTAAACTTTATGCAAGCTTTATTTGCTTTTGAATTTACATGTTGTCTTCTGGGACTTACTCTTCTGGCTCAACATTATGTTCCTAAGATGTATTAATAATGTTATGATTATAGTTCATTCTTTTTCGCTGTCATATAATATTCAACAGCAGGAATGTACCACAATTTATTTCACCATGTCCATCGGTGGTTTCTAAATTTTTGCTATTACAAATGGGTTCTGCCACAAACACTCACATGTGTCTCCTGGGAAATGGGTGCTGACATGGCCATTGGACTAGAGCTTTATGTGATGGAATGATCTTTTTTTTTTAATAAAAAAATTGTGTTTACTTAGAAGCATTCAGAATGTCAACAAAACAGCTGCAACTTTTTTTTTTTTGCAATTACAGAGTGGTATTCAGTTAACAGAACAACAATTATTTCGTAGAAGCTGCATCAGAGACAACTGAAGATGAAAAACTACCATCCCCATATATAACTAATTTGTGCTATGCACCAACAAGAACCTGCTTTAAATTTCCATGCCAATTTACAACCCCCAAACTGTACCAGGCAAGGTTAGTGGCTATTGAAAATACCACCAGGGGCGCCTGGGTGGCTCAGTCGTTAAGCGTCTGCCTTCGGCTCAGGTCATGATCCCAGGGTCCTGGGATTGAGTCCCACATCGTGCTCCCTCCTCAAGGGGAAGCCTGCTTCTTCCTCTCCCACTCCCACTGTCTCTGTCGAATAAATAAATAAAATCTAAAAAAAAGAAAATACCACCAGGACAGGGCTATCTAAAGACACATTCAGTAGTGTGTTAACTATACAAAAAAAAAAAGTAAGATTAAAAACAAATCTTACATAGCCTTGCATTGCAATTTTTTTCTTTAAAAGGAGTGAGTTGTGTACAGGGGGGTTAAATGCTTTATAGACAAGAAAAAAAACTGCGCTAGAACCAACTTATTCATCATCATCATCTTCTTCATCTTCATCTTCTTCATCTTCCTCCTCCTCCTCATCCTCTTCATCTTCCTCATCTTCCTCCTCTTCCTTCTTTTTCTTGCTCTTTTCAGCCTTGACAACTCCCTTTTTTGCCGCATCAGGCTTTCCTTTAGCTCGGTATGCAGCAATATCCTTTTCATATTTTTCCTTCAGCTTAGCAGCCTTCTTTTCATAAGGCTGCTTGTCATCTGCAGCAGTGTTATTCCACATCTCTCCCAGTTTCTTTGCAACATCACCAATGGATAGGCCGGGATGTTCTCCTTTGATTTTTGGGCGATACTCAGAACAAAACAAGAAAAAGGCCGAAGGAGGCCTCTT